>NC_057800.1:11957609-12593198 GCF_018294505.1 Triticum aestivum
AAATTATCAGAAGCAGGAGTACTTGATGCACTTTGTTCCCTATCACAGAAAGCAGAGCTGTTGATAATGGTAGAAGAGCATTGCGTAGTATCTTCGGGATCAGACACTACAGTTGATTTGGCACTGTTAACTTGGGGAGGTGATGGACAGTTCACTGGCGAGCAGCTCAGTATTCCGCTTGGCAAGACTTCTAGAGCTGAATTCTCAATGCATACTTCTGTGTTAACTTGGGGAGGTGATGGACAATTCACTGGCGAGCAGCTCAGTATTCCGCTTGGGAAGACTTCTAGAGCTGAATTCTCAATGCATACTGCTGTGTTAACTTGGGGAGGTGATGGACAATTCACTGGCGAGCAGCTCAGTATTCCGCTTGGCAACACTTCTAGAGCTGAATTCTCAATGCATACTGCTGCACCTTCACAGGAGTTGCATTCCTTGGGCTTGCATTTGTCAGGAGGGCCAGGAGAAGTATTGAGAGGAGACGTCTCTTTCATTCGTCGTCTTCCCTTATGTAGACCTAAATCAATCTATTTGCATACAATTTGGCACAAAAGCACAAGCTAAGTTGCAGTGCTTTCTAAAGTTAACAAAAGAATAGAGTAAGGATCCAGGAACTGAAAACAGGGGTACCTTCTTAACAGAGTTGCATAGCTTTTCAAGGCATGGCTTGGGGTCCAAATTAAGCCTGGGTTGCAAGGAATTAATGATGGTCGACTCAGCAATCTGAAATATGCATAAGAAAATTAAATCAGGTGGGATTTTGGAAATAGTAGATGACAGTTAAACATTGCCTTTCCAGGTTTACAGAGGTGCTGACCAATTGCTCGTGATAAGTCCATGAAGCATCCGCAATCAAAGATAGATCATTGACAACACATTCAGTCCCCAATCTAAGAGCAATTCTGTTCATTATGGGGAAGTCGTCTTCTGAAGAATCATCCCCATTCGACAGGAAGGACCTGTAGTCCCGCACCTAGGTGTGTTACAATGTAAAGAAAGCCCACATAAGCAGAGATAATACAGACACTGAAGTTGGAAGATACGACTTGAGCTAACCTCACAAACAACAATTCCATTTTGGAATTTGCAAGGGATGCCATGCAATATATCTTTAGGCAAGCAGCCATACTCAATATCCTGTAAGAACACATTTATAAAAGTATAAAATCCACAAATGATGCACTACAAGAAACTGTCACAGAAATAAGAAGACCATCTGGAGTCAGGACAGCATAACTTGTTAAGGGTGCTCTGAATTTCTGGGAATAAATATGCAACCAAAGCTATCTGGTGGTTCCCCCACAGAAAGAATATACCATAAAAGAAATAAAATGTGCAATCCCAAAAATATGAAATGTTCAGTGGCTCTATGAAATGTATGCACAGTAACACTTTACTCTGATCTCATCAGCACAAGAGAATAGTGTGGACAACAAATTTTGCCACAGTCACAATGCCCTGCCATGGTCTGTGTGTTCGCCTCCGGCGCGCCCATAAATTTGTTGCACAGGAATGGAATGCGAAGTCTAGCACCCACTCCGTAGTGCAATTACTCACCCACTTTTTACCTTGTTTCTGTAACTTGAAAATCGATTCATGATTAATTACCCCCAGGCCCCAGGTCACCCCCTCTCCCCTTGACAGTTCAGAGAAAAACGAGATGGGCACCATACGTACAGAGAGCAGAGATCTGGATGCCCTGTTGTAGGGCTTCCTCTCCGGATCATCACCAATCAGAAACACAAGCATCCCCTGCAACAGAGCACCGAAACCAACAGATTCGGCCATGAGCAACAGAGCATCATCAAGTATAACAAACAACACAAACAAACATGTAGCAGCGGTCGTCGCACACAGACCTTGTCGATCCCGCCGACCGAGTACCCATCCGGGAACAGGTTCAGCGCGAACGACGGCTCGAGACCTGCAGCACGAGAGCTTTCACCAACATTTGGGTCCGGAACAACAGAGCAACGAAACGTGTCGCCGCGAAATCGGGCGGATGGCTCGGGGCCTCACCTAAATCGGCAGGATCGGCGCCGCGCACGGACGATCGGGCGGCGATGGCGTCGCCGCCGAGCCCCGGCCCCGCCGCGGCGGCCTGCACGCACGGGTTTGAGTCAGATGGTGAGCGCTCGTGCCGTACGAAATCCCATAATACGAAGGAGATGGGGAGATGGGGAGGGTGGAGGCGTGGCGAGGCGAGGGTGCTCACCTCCCACGGCGGCGGCTTGGGCGACCCGTCGGAGGCGTCGGCGGCGGGGGCGGAGGAGGGGGGCGGCGGGTAGAAGCGGCGGCCGCGGCGGGAGAGCTTGAAGGAGACGACCATCGCGCGGTGGCGGGGGCGGTGGGGGGTAGGGTTTTGCCCGGCGGTGGGTGGGTTTTTGGTCGGGGCTTCTGGAGTGGCGCCAGGCGGAGCGGCGAGGACGGGGGAAGAGAGTGGGGGAGGGACGCTGGATGGGTGGCCCACTGGCAGTGTCAGCGGGGCGGTGCGGCGTGCCGTTGCAGGCGTGCGGCGGGGCCACATGTCAGACGGGGTGGCGTGCTCTGGTGGTGCCCGCGGCAGAGGCGGTGCCTTACCGAGGAAGATAGGTCCGTGTTTTTCTTTCGTTTTTCAGCCACTCGGTCTGTTTCAAGTTTTTTTTTGGAGCGGCCGTCTGTTTCATCAAATCAAATTATATTCATGCTTGCCCAAATCTACTCCCTCCGTTTCGAATTACTTGTCTTGAATTTGTCTAGATACGGAGGTATCTAGCACTAAAATGAGTCTAGATACATACGTATCTAGTCTAGCATTAAAATACGTATCAGGTATCTAGCACTAAAATCAGTCTAGATACATCCGTATCTAGACAAATCCAAAACAAGTAATTCGGAACAGAGGGAGTAAAACGTAACCCCACCGTTTCAAAACAAGTGTCAAGCCGGATTTTTGCTCCCATTACCATAGATTTTGATCGTGTCGACAATGAACAGAGTCGTACTTTGATTACGCGGCAACTGGCTACAAGCCAATGCGAACCATGCAGCTATAATTAACGTTATCGAGTCGCGTTGTAACACGACTATAGGATGAAACCAGCGAACCAAACACACACTTTCGTAGACTTGAGACAAACTTCCAACTGCGGTTAATTTGGAACCGTGGACGTATGAGATTCACGCACTATAAAAAGCTCGTGTGGTTTGTTTGTTGTTACAAATAAAATGATATCAACCAGGATGCCTTAGCTGAGAACTCGGCCTCAAGTACCATACTATCGGTGCTTGTTCCAAACCATAAAGAGCCTTGTCGAGCTTGCACACACAGTGGGGTGTTTTCTGGTCTGCATATATATATACCCAGGTGGCCAGGTGGTTGTCTCATGTAAACATCCTCTTTTAGAACGCCATGCAAAAATACGTTATAAACATCTAGCTGTTCCAAACTTCACCCCTAGACACAACAATAAATAGCACAAGCCTAATGGGTTGCAGCTTTAACAACACGGCTAAAGGTATCTTCATAATCTAAAGTTCTAAACCATAATGTTGTTCAAAACCTTTTGTAATGAGACATGCTTTATACCTATCAATCGAGTCATCTGCCTTTTTCTTGACTCTATACACTCATCTACAATCAATGATATGTTGATCAGGTACAAGGTACCAAGTTATGCATGCATGGGGTCAGCAGATGCAGTTGAGGACTGAATTTCGTTTCAAAAATAATAATGAAAGGGTCAATTTCCTAAATACAGATGGGTATTTTAAAAAACAGTATAACACAGCTAGCTACGAGCCTCCACAGCGATTTGACGCATTTAACCGTCAAATTATAGTTAAGAATGGCCCAGATCTATTCGTCCATCCCACCACTCCGGTCTCCACGTTTTCACCCTGTAATCGGGCCGCTACTCCGCAGGTTGACCTGGGTACTCTCTCCTTGATTGGGTCGACCAATCGTGAATGGTAAACGAGGCCTGCCCCATGGTCTCTCTTTCTCGATCGATCGATTTCCCCCGACGCTGCGTGTGCTCATCCTCTGGCGACGGCGGCAGAATGGCGAGGCAGTCCTGCAACGATTCCCATCCTCTGGTGGAGGTTCGTTATTCCCTGTTTGCATTTTTTCTGTTGTGGGCTGGGGCAAGCATCCAAGGTCGAAGAGGACATGGTGTGTGTTGCAGCCCGCAACCGCTTCATACCCTAGGTGAGGAAACTTATATCAGGCAGCAGGGGTTCAACTCCCTCTGGCTCTCCTCCCCTCTTGGCGGCAATCTCCGCCACCATGATCCTCTTATCGCCACCCATGCCCTTGCACGTAGAGAATCCACTTCGGCAGGAAGACAAGTCCTCTGTTTATTCTCATTCTTAGTTTGCTAACAGTTACTGATTTGTTATTTCTACTTTGTTTGGGTCGGTACTAAATTTGCACATTGTTCCTCTCGTGTGCAGCTATGCTAATACCATCCACGTATCTTTTTTACAAGAAACTAATTTTCTATTGCATTTCCTTCTGAAACTGAGGATATAAAAGTGTTCGTTGTTTATCACCTTCTTAAGAACATTCATATGATTCAGCATGCTAGGGCATGACATTGATAAGTTCATCTAGATATCAACCGTTATCCTGCAAGAGATAATTGTTCATCTTTTTGTCAAGATTGTTGCTCATCTTATTTTTGTCCATAGTTTTTCTGAAATTTTAGCAGTTCCTTTGTTTAGTTACAAACGGTTTGCATTGATTTCTTTTTCCATAAAATGTGTTTTCCCTTGCAGAAAGGAAATTCACTTCTTTGGTGGCGAGGCATTCATATGGTTGGTTTAATAGTTGATTTGTCTGCTCTCAGCTTGATTAAATGCAGTGTTGTATTTTTTTTCTTTTTTACCATGATCATAGTATATCAAACACAGATGGTTTAAAAATATGAAGGTTTAATTTGTACAAACTTGATGAGATAGCCAAGTCTATAGATGCAAAGTGTCGAATTACTTGAGAACTTGACATTCCTATTATGGTTGAATTTTGCCAAAACTAGAGGATGGTAGACATTATAGAATATAGTGTTATAATTATTCACTCGGTACTTTTTCGACAATTTCTTCGTGAATGCGATGTAGAGAAAATGCAAAAAGCTAAAGCAATTATGTGAGTACATTAGTTCTGACTATTTTATGAGAGGTGCTACCATCTATATCGACCCATTGTAATTCAAATATTCAGAAATTATGAAAATAGCTATTGTCCAACTTTTATTCAACATTTGATATTTTCATTTCCTAAAATGGACAGGGCGCGGCAAAGCGCGCCTTCATGGTCTAGTGAGAATTTATATCACAGCTAGCGTACATGCTCTATTTGGATGGGGCCTTGCACGTCACTATGTGTTGATAGATTTCACATACCTATAGTCCATGGATAGCCGTGAGGATTTTGTTTACACATTGGATTAAGAGGATCTATTACGAAGATCTAATGCTTGCAACATCAAGTTTAATAAAGGTCCACTAATCTTTTTTTGCAAGAAAATTTTCGATCTATACATCTTCAATCATGGCAGTACAACGAATACCAAAAATAATAGAAATTACATCCAGATCCGTAGACCACCTAGCAACGACTACCAACACTGAAGCGAGCCGAAGGTCCACTAATCTAATGGTCAGATGTTTCTGATTTTGGGTATATGAGAATTTCCATCATAGCTTACATGTTCTATTCGGATGGACTTTCCTTGCACATCACATCTATGTGTTGATAGATTGCACGCATATATGTATAGTCAATGGATTACCGTGAGAATTTTATTTACACATTAGATTAAGCGGATCTATTACAAAGACTAACGTCGTAATGGCAAGTTAAATAAAGGTCCACGAGACTAATGGATAGACGTATCTGATTTTTTGTGGGATCTTTTTTCTAGTTAGCCCGTAATGTACTTTTAATATACGCAAATTCTAATAAGTGCAGCTGCACTTTTTAACATTCCCGAGCACACCCTTCGATAGTCGTCGGATGCATCGCGATCGCGACCAGGTGGAAACTGGTCGGGGCGAAACGGCGCGCGTTGATCTGGTCGGGGGGAAACGTCTCGTGCGTGGTGGGGCCCGCCATTATCGGTGTCTTCTCCACCTCCCGCAACGACACTCTCTCCATTCGGCGGTGTGGGCGGTTTCTCCTTCCTCCTCGCCCAAATCGACATCCCAAATCGACGACGCGCCTGCCCAAATCTGCCTCGCTGAAGTCCAAATCGGTGCTCTTGGGAGGGGTTCAGCATCGCGGGTGGTTGGTGCTTCGAGTTGCTCTCCCGCGCGGCTCGTCGGCCGTGGGGAGCTGCTCTTGCAAGCGAGCTCGGCGACCACGCAGAGTGGCAATTACGGCGGAGGAGGCGAAGTGAGGCAGGAGCCGTTCTGGGCGGGCGATGTCGAAGGAAGGAGGCGGTTCATCGGCGTGAAGGTAAACCCCGCTCGGATCTCTCCATTGCTGGTGGTGGAGTTTTTACTTGGTTCGTCCTGCGCTGGTATAAACGAGAATTGGTTTGAGGGAAGACGCCTCTCAAGGCGCGATCAGCTCATATATTTATAGCAAGATTACAAGTCTTAGAGACCAAGAAAGAACCTATACGCGTATATGTACAACCGTATGCAAATGGGAATATGCGATGTTAGCTATACAAAGTCACACTTTAACATCCCCCCGCAGTTTGGGCGTCGGTCGAACGCATAAACTGTACCGAAAATCCTCGAAGAGGTGCGACGGCAACCCCTTCGTCATGACATCGGCAAACTGCTGTGAAGATGGCACGTGAAGAACCCGAATCTGACCGAGAGACACCTTCTCACGAACGAAGTGGATGTCGATCTCGATGTGCTTCGTGCGGCGATGCTAGGCCGGGTTACAAGCCATGTAAACAGCACTGACGTTATCACAGAAAACAACGATCGCTGACGGAAGGGGACGATGAAGCTCAAGAAGAAGCTGGCGAAGCCAACAGCACTCGGGCACGGCATGCGCCACCGCTCTGTACTCCGCCTCGGCACTGGAGCGAGACACTGTGGCCTGGCGTTTGGAGGACCAAGATACCAGGTTGTCGCCGAGATAGACACAGTATCCAGATGTTGAGCGGCGTGTGTCGGGGCAGCCGGCCCAATCCGCATCGGAGTAGGCAGTGAGCGAGGTGGCCGGCGTGGAGTGGAGCTGAAGGCCGAGGTCGAGGGTGCCACGAATGTAGCGGAGGATCCGCTTGACGAGGTTGAGATGAGGCCCCCGAGGGGCGTGCATGTAGAAGCACGCCTGCTGGACGGCATGAGCAATGTCGGGGCGGGTGAGCGTCAGGTACTGAAGTGCCCCGGCAAAGCTCCGGTACTCAGTAGCATCGGTGACGAGTGGTCCCTCATCGGCAGAGAGCTTGCAACGTGTGTCGATGGGCGTCACACACGGGTTGCAGTCCATCATACCGGCGCGCTGAAGAAGGTCGATAGCGTACTGGCGCTGCGAGAGAAGCATCCCCGAAGTAGAGCGGGAAACCGAGATCCCGAGGAAGTAGGACAAGTCCCCGAGATCGGTCATGGAGAACTCACGGTGGAGCTGGTCGGTGATGTGTTGAAGAAGCCCGGTGCTGGAGGCGGTGAGGATGATGTCGTCAACATAGAGGAGCATGTAGGCCATCTCGGTACCGCGCCGAAGCACGAAGAGAGACACGTCACTCTGGGATGCCACGAACCCAAGGCGATGAGCATGATGAGCGAACCGCTGGTACCATGCGCGGGGCGCCTGTTTAAGTCCATAAAGGGACTTGTGAAGCAGGCAGACGTGTTGGGGGCGCGTAGGGTCGATGAAGCCGGGTGGCTGCTCACAATGAACCACCTCATCAAGGTCACCATGAAGAAAGGCGTTCTTGACATCGAGCTGATGAACCGGCCAAGCGTGGGAGACTGCGATGCTGAGTACAACGCGGATCGTAGCCGGTTTGACAACAGGACTAAAAGTCTCGTCGTAGTCAATACCAGGCTGCTGGGAGAATCCATGTACGACCCACCTGGCCTTGTACCGAGCAAGACCGCCATCAGCGCCAAACTTGTGCTTGAAGATCCACTTGCCTGAAACAACATTAGCACCAACCGGGCGAGGAACCAGAGACCAGGTGCGGTTCTGAATGATGGCACCGTACTCCTCGGACATGGCGGCACGCCAAAGAGGGTCCTGAAGAGCGGAGCGATAGGTTTTGGGAATGGGAGAGATGTGGGAGTGTTCGGCCGAGAGATTAAGTCTGTCAGTCGGCTGGACGATGCCACGCTTGGCGCGCGTGAGCATGGTGTGGGTGTTGGTGGCGGGAGCGGTGTTGCTACGAGAGCGACAGGAGGGGGAGGGGTGGCGGTGGTGGTGGTGAAGGGGAAGGGGACCGGCCGGGAGATGCGGGTGGAGTCGGCGCAGGCGAGGCGGGTGCGTCATGGGTGGGCGTGGGCGGCGCGGAGGCAGTGCCATGCATAGCGGGCTAAGCCGATGAGGCCGGCGCCATGCTGGGCTGGCCCGCCAAGGGTGTGATGATCGCGGGAGCCGGGTGCGTGGCGGCCAGGTCGAGGAGAAAGTCGAGGTCATCCGGAGAAGAATCGGTGCGATTCGTGGCAAAGGGAAAGGTGTGTTCGTCAAATATGACATGGCGAGAGATGATGACACGACGGGTGGATAAGTCGAGGCATCTATAGCCGCGATGCGAGGTGGGGTAGCCGAGGAACACGCACGCGGTGGAACGCGGAGCGAGTTCGTGAGGTGCCGTGGCGGATTGATTCGGGTAGCACAAGCACCCGAAGACACGAAGGTCGGAGAAGGAGGGTTTTTGTTGGTAGAGAAGGGTATATGGGATACGGAAGTGCAAGGCTTGGCTGGGCGGCGATTTAGTAAGAAGGTGGCGACAGCGAGAGCCTCGGCCCAGTAGGGAGGAGGCATGTAAGCCTGGAAGAGGAGGGTGCGAGTGATGTCGTTAAGTGTGCGAAGAGCACGCTCAGCCTTGCCGTTTTGAGGAGAAGTGTACGGGCAAGACATACGTAGGTGGATACCGTGGCGGGCAAGGAACTCAACAAAGGTGGAGTTAACGAACTCAGTGCCATTGTCGGTTTGGAAGGACATGACCGGGAGATTGAATTGTGTATGTGCGTATGCTACAAAGTTAACGAGGATATCACATGTGTCAGATTTCTGACGTAGTGGGAAGGTCCACATAAAATGAGAAAAATCATCGACAATAACCAAGTAGTATTTGAAGCCAGAGTTACTAGCAACAGGTGATGTCCACAAATCACAATGAAGCAATTGGAACGAAACGACACAAACTGTGGATGATCTAGAAAACGGTAGACGTACGTGCTTGCCAAGTTGGCATGCATGACACACTTGAGTGCTTTTATTACATGGAATAGCAAAACTGTAGATGATCTATAGAGTCACGACCCGGATGTCCTAAGCGACGATGCCATAGCTCCGATGCGGTGGTGGTGGCGACGAGTCCAAACGGCGGGGTGGTGGTGTTGGTGTTGGCGAAGAACTCGTACAGTGGACCGGGGCTACTGCAGCGAATAATCTCGCGGCGAGTGTGAAGATCCTTAATAGAAAAGCCACACGGGTCATATTCAACAGAAACTGAATTATCAATGGTGAACTGACGAGTAGAAAGAAGATTTTTGATGATATCTGGAACAACTAGAACATTGTTAAGGTGGAAAGTGTGGCCAGGTGTGCGGAGAGTGACGTGGCCGGTGGCGGTGATGGGAAGTGGATCGCCATTGCCAACGGTGACACGAAGGGAAGGAGGAGGATTGGAGGGAGTGGAGAGTATACCAGGGTCTCGGAGACCATGTGCGAGGTTGCGCCGGAGTCCATGACCCATGCGCCCGGTGTGGAAGGGCCGGCGGCTGGAGCGCCGACAGTGGCGTTGAGGGCGGCGACGAGGGCGGAGCAGTCCCATGCCGGGCCGGGGGTGTAGGGCACCGTGGGTGGGGGCGGGTTAGTGCCCCAGGCCTGGCCGTGCAATGGTGCCAGTTGGTTCGTGTAGGCGACCTGACCTGGGGGCACCCAGGTAGACTGACGGGGCGGCGGCGCTGAAGAAGCAGACCGCGGGGCCGGCCCGAGTAGAGCAGCGCCCCCGGCAGGAGGAACCGGCGCGGCATGGGGGCACCAGGCGGGCTGCATCTGCTGAGTCTGGCCGGTGTACGGGTTGAAGCAGATCCACGGGCTGGGTGCCACGGCAGGTTGAGTGGTGGTGGAGTTGGCTGCACCCCTGTCGGCGTTCTTCTTCTTCTTCGACCAGCGGCCACCGTTGCCGCCCGAGTGGCCGCCGGTGGAGGACCCGGCGGTGTTGCCATAGAGAGCGACTTGGGAAGAGAGGGAGCCACTGGGAGAGGCGTTGGCGAGCTAGTTCTCGCGCAGAAGGAGGATGGAGCGCGTCTGCAGGAAGGTGGGAGCCGGAACCTGCATAGTGACGAGGGTCGTGATGTTGAAGAAGCGTGGGTTCAGGCCCCGAAGGCAGGTGAGGACCAAGGTCTGGTCAGTCACGGGCTGCCCCACATCCGCTAGCGCGTCGGAGAGGGCCTTCAGGCGGTGGCAGTAGGCGGTGATGGTGAGGTCGCCCTGGACGAGGGCTCGGAACTGTGCCTCGAGGTAGACGGCCCTGATCTTGGGCCATGATGGTGTCCAGGATGTCGTCGCTGATGGAGCCGTAGAGCCACGAACGGACGACGTAGTCCTGGCGCTGCCACTCGGCCGTGCGAGCGTGACGGCGGAGATGTGATCCATGAGCTCGTACTTGTCGAGGAGGACGGTGATGAGCATGCGCCACTTGGTGTAGTTGGACTGCTGCAGGTCGAGGACGACGGGGACGTGCGTCTTGACGCTAGCCACGTGGACGGCCTGAGATGCCGACGACGTGAGGGCGGGCGATGCGGCGGCGGCGGTGGAGGTGGTGAGGGCTCCGGACGTCTGCGCCCCGAGCATGGACGATGAGGATGCGGAGGTGGACATGGCGGCGATCTGGGAGGGGAGGCGGAACCGCGGCGGTGCCTAGGGTTTAGGGCGGCGGCAGATGGGGTTGGAGCGGCGGAAGCTAAGGTGTTAGGAAAGGAGGGCCGATACCATATAAACGAGAATTGGTTTGAGGGAAGACGCCTCTCAAAGGGCGATCGGCTCATATATTTATAGCAAGATTACAAGTCTTGGAGACCAAGAAAGAACCTATACGCGTATATGTACAACCGTATGCAAACGGGAATACGCGATGTTAGCTATACAAAGTCACACTTTAATAGCTGGCTAGGGCTCGCAGCGGTGCTCGTTTGTCGACCTGGTCAGCTTTTTCACGTGTGCTAGTCCCTGCTACTTTACTAGGTTTTGGGCAGCCTCGGTGGTTAGGTTAGGTACTTGGTATGAATTCTAGATCTCCATGGAAGTATATTCGGTCCCGCGTCTGGTTCATGTGATTTCGTGGTCGAAATAGGCTTGGAGGCTGCCGCACTTGGGACGCAGGGGAGCAGAGGGGTTGGGGAGGTGCGTGCAGACACCGACGGTGGGGATCTGGAGGCCAGCGCCGCCCTTGGCATCATGGGGTCCGGCCATGAAAGCCCTTGCAGTGACTCCGCGGATCCGAGATCCAGTTCGTCCGAGAGAGAGGGCCATCTCGTTCGCCTGTGGGTCCAAATCAAACGAGAACTGTGAAGATCTTCACATAACGAAAGAGGGCCAGCAATGGGAAGAACAGTCCGAATAGACGATTAGAGATGAGATCCAGTACACAGACGGTTGCTTCGCGTTTTAATTCCCACCGCCGCCGCCAAAGAGAAAATAGGGTTAGGGTTTATTTACCAGGCCGGAACACGTATAAATAGTGATCGACTTGGGCCAGAGCAAAATGTGAACCCACGTTAGCAAGCCCAAACACTAGTAGAAAAGAGGCCTAATTTTCAGCTCATTAGTCCCGGTTTGTAAATGACGAGAACCAATTCAGCCCATCCAGAGAAGAGCCATCCTAGCCAAACTGGAGATCAAAGCCACTGTGGCTGACTGCTGGGACCAGATGGTCAGTGGTGTTCAATAAACAACCTGTCGTATAGAGATAGGCAGCCGAGCCACCACGGTAAGTGCCGACGCATGACATAACAGGAGATTAGGGCAGATGACTCGATCGGGATAAGGACGTGCAGGCGGCGGAATCGGAGGAAACAGACCCTAAACGTGAGTCAGGGGAATTGATATCGTGTCTACTCTTGCATCTATGGGCACTCTCTTATTTGTTTAGACTAAACTTTTTAACTTTTCAACATGTGGTATAACTAGTACAATTATATGTAATAATGGTACAACTAAGTATTAAGATACAATGTATTTATTATATATATAATATTGGGTTTGTAAATAAAATTTAACTAAATTTGAATCATATATCACATGAGTTTGACTGAGTTATTTCCTACTCGATGCATCACTATTTTTTTTGGTTTAACCAACTTTTTTATATCAGAGAACCATAGAAAAGAAAAGAAAATGGCATGTATCTTCCATGCTTAACTTGTGTAGATCGGAGAACAGTAGAAAAAATATATTGTATATCATCAATGACTAACTTGCGCCACTTAGATGGATTAAAACCTTATGTTGGCATCCATTTCTATTATAATTTCATGAAATATCATAATATATAGAGATATAAAGTTGACCGAGGATTCCAGAATGCATGCTTGTATATTTTGTGTGCTGGTAAATAAAAGGATTAGTTATGTACATATATACTATATAGGAAAATTTTAAATATGATTAATATCCATGACTGGTTTGCACCGGCACATGCTTGTTGTATATTTTTGAGTTTGTGTGCAGTGTCAATCCTGAAAGTATCTGCCACAGTTAGCCTGAAAGTTTATGCATGCTTACAAACGGGGCCATTCCACTAAGCTCGTGATTCTTTCTTCATCTCAACTGGAGTAAACACCACACAAACACGCAGGAGAAAGTCCACAGAGGCCTATTCGAGCCATCCCTTGCCGCCCGTGTCACCGGTAAGACCACTCGTGAAAACTCAAGATCATGCACAACGTCTCAAGTTGAAAAACTCGTACGAGCACACATGAATCAATCATGCCGCTTGCCGTCCATGTCATTAGACAGAGCGCTCACGTATCGTCATGATCGCACACATACTATGTCGAGCTGATCCCAAGAGAATCATGCATGGATCACAAGACGTTCACAGGATAATCTAAAATAGATCATTCCGGCCGAGAAAGGTCGCGTTATAAGACGACAGAGGTGAACCAGGGGTACGTACACGGCCCACCTAACCCGGCCGCATGCTGCAGTGTCGCATTCACCAGACCGATCGACGAAGTGCGTTCGGTGTGGAGATTGTTGAAAAGAAACGAGAGAGAGGGAGACAAAGAGGTAAAAGTGGATAGTTGTCTTCATTAATGATGAGATTACACACACATATATATATAGCCCTCGAAGTGGTGCGTCCGAATGGACATGAGGCAACGGCCTCGGTTAGGAAAAGTAGGGATTAATAAGATTAATTAAATTCTAACACTCCCCATAATCCATACTTGTTAGTGTAAGTATCATCATCTTGAAAAAGCTCCTCCAAAAACCCTGTGAGAAAAATATGAGGAGATAGGTGTTTAATATGTTGCTAAAACTCCTTCAAACCCAGTGAAAAAATAAGACAAAAATAATGCAACACATAATGGTTATTGTCTTTTTTAACTCAATACGAGAAAAATCATAGAGTTTAGAGGACAATAAATATGTCACGTATACTTTCTTAAAAAAAACCGATGGGAAAACAGAAAACATGACATATGGTCTTGTGTTGATATTACCTCATTAAATTTTTTTATGAGAGACTATAAAGTAAACTTATGAAGGAAAAAAGAGTATAATATGATGCTTTTAACAGGAACAATTCAGGAACATACTCCTTCTGATTCTTGCATATTCAGAAGTCATCATATACCAATTTCATGAACACATTTCTGGAACATAGAAGTTGGTAGAGACCTGGTGAACACATTTCTGGGTCTAGTAGTGTCTTTTTCTTTTCTTTTTTTGTAAAATATTTGATGAACTCACCAAAGTTTGGTAAAATTTGCGCCTTGTTTGTGCGAATGTGGGGCCGGATTTTGTTTTTCAAAAAAAGAAACCAAAATGTGACGTGGGGGCGGCGACTGGGAAGCATCACGCCCCCAACACGCGGTTTAGCGCCGGTACTCCCCCAGGCGGCGATTTTTAGCGCCTCCTGGGGGGCCAATGGCTGGAGATGCTCTAACAACAGGAGATTGTGGAAAAGCACTGAGCCGCGCTTGGCAAGATTGGCGGCCGCTTGAGGAGGATGTGAGAAAATTATTACTGGTATGCATACATGGATCAGCAGATGCAATTGAGGATTGAATTCCGGTTTTAAAAAAAGGATCGATTTCCTAAATGCAGATGGGTATATGAGAGTTTATATCACAGTGTACATGTTCTATTTTGATGGAGTTTCCTTGCACGTCACTATGTGTTGATAGATTTCACATATCATTAGTCAATGGATAGCCGTGAGGGTTTTCTTTACACATTGGATTAACAGGATCAATTACGAAGATCTAATGGTTGTAATAGCAAGTTTAATAAAGGTCCACTAATCTGATGGTCAGATGTTTCTGATTTTGGGTATATGAGAATTTTCATCATAGCATACATGTTCTATTTGTCCGAAGTTTCCTTGCACATCACATGTATGTGTTGATAGATTGCACGTATATATGTATAATCAATGGATTGCCGTAAGAATTTTGTTTACAGATCAGATTAAGTGGATATATTACGAAGACCTAACGGTTGTAACAGCAAGTTAAATAAAGGTCCATGAATCTAATGGATAGGCGTTTCTGATTTTTTGTGGGATCTTTTTTTGGGTTAGCCCGTAATGTACTTTTAATATATAATACCCCTCTGTTTTTAAATATAAGTTCTTTTAATATATAATACCCCCTCTGCTACATACTGATGTATATAGACATTAGAATATGTAAAAAGACTTATGTTTAGGAAGGGAGGGATACTAGAGGCTAACGTGTACTTCGTCAAGCCATTCTTCACGAGTGAAATGAACTATTTTATATCTACATATTATTACAATCAGTTGTTTTTTATTTTATCTGTGTTGGCTTTTGTGTTTTAATTGTTTATCGGTGGTGTTTTTTATTCAAATATTGTGTTGGGTTGTTGTTGCGGTATGTTTTTCCAAGAAGAAAGATGAGTTACTTGATGCGTGGTTGTGAAATCTTTGCACATTTCGGCCTTGGTGTGGTGATTGCTTGCTCCTTTTTCACGCTAAAGCCATGAAATTGCTATATAATACTTGGATGGGCCAGTTGCTTGCTCAGTTGGCTTCCTGGTCCTCTTGATCGTTTAGCTCTTTGTTGCTCGCCACACTGCTAGCTCAACAACAAAAACGACCTATCTTTTTTATTTCAAAATGTTACTTAAATTAAATGATGTTTAAGGAACTTTAAAATTATTATGATTTTAAAATCATGAATTTTAGAAAACATTCATGAATTTTAAATATATTCATGGATACAAAAAATTGCTCGCAAATTTAAAGTTTTCAAAATTTAAAAATGTTCAAAAACTTTAAATGATTGTGAATTTAACAATATCCACAATTTAATCAATGCTAATGAACCTGAAAAAAGGTGAATTTTAAAATATGTTTATGTTTTTCAAGTACACAAATTTAAATAAATGCTCATGAAATAAAAGATGAAAAAATAAGAAGAAATGAAACTAAACACCACACACATGCGCGTGGGGTCCTCAGCAACCCCCACAACCGTCGAAGCACCATAACGCTTCAATTCAAGGGAGCTTAGTATCTTCAATTCAAGGGAGCCAAGGCTGGTATCTCTATAGATAGATGTGTGATCGTTTCTCTTTGGTGTTGTTTGGATTTAATGGTTGCTTGGTTTACCCGTCTGGAGCAATTTAATGCCAGATATAATGAAATAATTGGACAACAAAACTTGAAATTAGAAATAAATGATATTCAGATGGTATAGTATGTTTATAAATTGATAAACTTTAATGCTTCATAAAAATAGACACATTCAAAAAAATAATATTAAACACTTTGTATTAGTAAGTGCGCAACTCAAGCACAATATGCTATTTATACCGGGTCTGCTATGGAGGCGACAGTGCGTATCCAATTTTGAACCACAATCCAGTGAAGCCGTCCATGCATGGCAACAACTGTTTGCAAACCGCTAGATGGACCATCGTGCAATGGTCCTTCACCCTATATGTCGTGTGCACAGTAGTTTCCTAGACTGACAGAGTGCCGCAGGGCTGTTTAAGGTAAGTGATTGAGATTTCCGACGAGACGAATCGATGGATATCTCAATTGATTGATTCATCAATAATATACCTGACGGAAAGGCCGGCTGATGGAACATCCATCAGTCGACAGATCGTATCTAGCTAGTACCAGTTACTGTATCATTTATATGTTGGCCATGATGATGGTGCTGAGGTCCCCGACCTTGGCGCCGACGACCCTGCCCTTCTCCATGCCTTGCTTGAGCAGCAGGAACGTCGGCAGCGCCTCCACTCGGTATCGCTCCACGATATCCTGTGTAAGTAGTTATATATATGAGTGCAGTACGCAATGATCGAGTTATATATGCACAGTTTGGTTATCCGATCCAAATTAGTTACTTTCTCTGTAAAGAAATATAAGAGTGTTAATATATTTCTTTACACGGGGAGTAATATGCACGCGCGCGTACGTTGTCATACTTTGAACTTGTCGACGTCCACCTGGCAGAATATGGCGGCCCTCCTCTTAGCCACGGCCATGGCCCTGAAGGGTCTCATCATCACCCTGCATGGCTCGTTCCAGCTCGCCCAGAACATGAGCACCACCTTAATTTCAAACAGAAAATCAGAGCTTCAGAAATTCATTAAATCCAATGAGAAACACAACGGTTAAAATGATTGCGTACATACCGGATAAGTTTGCGCTAGAGGGTGCGCCAGGGCGGACTCTAGCTCTTGAGAACTTGTGATGATGTAATAACTCCAGTAATAGCCTCTGCGGGGCAGCTTAAACACTTTTATAATTCTACTAGCTTATCCCATGCCATGCAAGACGCTATGTTTTAGAGAGGATGGCTTTTGAAGACCATGAAAATTTTCAAACAAAGAAAATACACCTAAGGACCCATCATGATATCGATTTTGAAGTAAATATGTACAATTCTCAGAGCGTAACCCATTTTGATTGCCAAAATTAGGAAGCACTTTGCAAAATGTATGGATTTTATGAGGGTATGATTGTCACCATGGATCTTGGTGATCCTGACATCGAGCAAGACAATATGGACATTTGGGTCCTTGTTGATACGCTTCCGATTCTATTGCAATGTGAGTTTCTCAAACATAGTTATTAACTAATTTATATTGTTTATTTCAAAATAGTTGACAATTTATTTTCATTGACAGCTTATTTTGAATCCTCAAAGAATGTGCAGAAGATGGTAGACAAAACCCACTACACTGATGGCTCTGAGTTAACTTATAAGGAGAAAAGTCATCTGATTACTTATTGTACTTATCTTGAGAATTACAATACCTATTATCGAACTCATCCAAATTATAGTGAATACGTGCCACTAGTGCCCGTGTTGAACCACGATAACTTCTATGGAGACACCCTGGTAAGATTTTTTACTATTACGACATCCGTGCATCTTTTGCATACTTCTAAAACTAGTACATCTTTGCTAACTACGAAGTTATTACTATGTTTTTCAACAGAAAATCCCGATGGATTGTGTGCCTCATCTGATATATCAGAATGGTCGCCTTGCAGTTCTGAACATACAGCCAGGTCAATCTAAGAAGCTCACCTGTGCATATCAGATTTCTAAAACTGGTGAACACATGCTAATCAAAGAATGGAAAGAAAATTGGACATTCGCAAGGAGCTTCTTGAAAGTAACATTAAGAAAAAAGCAAGAATTGGAGACAGGATAATCTCCATTCTCCATAATGGAGAGTCAGGGGCTATCTTGTTTTTTGCTATTTTACCTTAGAGAATATAGTAGGTCCTAAGAGAATGTAGTAGGTCCTATGAGGTACAATATGTTTATTATGTGATACAATGTGTTAGAGTTGATGATGAGGAGTACTTGTGATTATGAATAGTCACCAATTTGCTATGTGATGTCTCATTGATGAAAACGATGATCTTGAGAAGGTGTTATATGACAATGATGTATTATGATGATAAGTTGTTAATGATATGATGATGATGATGACATTTATTATATCATTGGGTGAAAAAACCGCGGATTAGTTTCAAGTGGATGGACTTCAAGTGGATGTCCATCCACTTGAAACTAGTCCACGATTCTTTCACCCCGTGATGTAATAACTCATTATGATGTGAAAACAATTTCTAAATTCCTGTTATATGAAAACTTGTGTAAAGGTGTACGAATACAACATGAAATAAAAAAAATATATGAAATAATAGTAGCAGCGCGGGCAGGGAGAAGCGCTACTACTAATTACCAGTAGCGCTCCTCCGGGAAGTCGCTACTACTAAGTCGATTTAGCAGTAGCGTGGTCGGAGGCACGCTACTGCTATACGTTAGCTATAGCGCCGTATCAGTAGCGCATCGCCTAGCGCTACTGATAGGCTAAAACCTGCGCTGCTGCTAGGCTTTTCTCTATTAGTGTAATCTAATGGTCAGATGTTTCTGATTTCGGGTATATGAGAATTTCCATCATAGCGTACATGTTCTATTTGGATGGAGTTTCCTTGCACATCACATCTATGTGTTCATAGATTGCACGTGTATATATATATATATATATATATATATATATATATATATATATATATATATATATATTATATATATATATAGTCAATGGATTACCGTGAGAATTTTGTTTACACATTAGATTAAGTGGGTCTATTACAAAGACCTAACATTGTAATAGCAAGTCAAATAAAGGTCCACGAAACTAGTGGATAGACGTATCTGATTTTTTGTGGGACCTTTTTTCTAGTTAGCCCTTAATGTACTTTTAATATATTACTCCTTCTGTAAACAAATATAAGAGTGTTTAGATCACTAAAATAGTGATTTGCTGCTAGCTACGGACTTCCTTAGCGATATCCGCAGAAGGTCCCAAAAGGAGAACCATCAAAGCGTGGATTCCCTGCCTCTCTCCATTGCTCACGAAACTGTGTTCCTCTCCGCCACCGTCGCCGTCGCTGTATGCCGGAGAAGGAAACCAGGCTGGTGGGGGCACAAGGAGAGGCGTGAGTCCGTTCGCTCTCTTCGCGGCTTGAGGCTTCAACGAAACTCCCGCGCATGGAGCTCCTCCTCGACCTCTCCCTCCTGGTACAGTGGTACCATCTCCCCCGCCACAAACTACTATCTTCCCCATCCTTCGTGCGACTCTCCCTCCTCGTGGGAGATTCTTTCCCATGCCATCGTGGATAGCATATGCATCCTCGTTGAATTAATTGATACACAAACACACCATCTTCTAACTAACTGGTTGGTCCATTAATTTGATTAAGAGTTGCTATAGATGGTCTATGTGTTTGATTAGGAGTTGATAATAGTTCAGATTTGAGGTTACTCCACCTCTTCTAAAAAACCTAATTTTTCCTAATGTTTATGCATCATCAAGTGGGTAAGTTGGCGTGGATTTGAGCTGGGTTGCGAGTTAATCTGCATATCACAAAAAATCAAAGGTGCAAGGAAAGATCACACAATGCACCATGTGGCATCACATCAAGTTATAAACTTTCCTTTTAGGAAGCACTGTAGAATTGTGGACACCGCCGGCAGCAGCATTCTCCATAGATATTAGGTAGTGTTAATGATGTCCATGTGCTCTATAGTTGACCATGTATTTAGTTGTTGATTTATGTAGCATATAGATTGTGATGGCAAGTTTCCAATGCGGTTTCTAAATTCCATGTCGAACATAAAAATGATAACGTACAAATCTGCAAAGGCTGAAACAAGGTCGCCAGGTATACTTTCCTATCACATCTCTTTCTTCTCACAAAAATCATGTGCTTTCTTCTACACCAAGTTACACTTGCCATCATCGGAAAATCATTATACACTTTCAGCCATAAATCATCTGATGTTGAAAGCTATAATTGCTTATTGACAGGATCTGCCATTTTGGGACTTGCCTTCTTCCAAACGTGATTATGTTTTCGCACTTTGTAAATCATTTATGTGTCCTAGTGAGGACCTTTGTTTGTAGGCAAATACAGCAGCTATAGCTGGTGAGCTCCTGCAGACGGGTTCTGACACTTCTCACCCTCCTTCCTGCCTGGTTGCTTGAGGATGACATGATTATTCTAGTCGCGACTTAATAGACAGCAGCACAGCGAGACTACCTTCAGATCTTAAAGTTCTGTAACTTTTGTTTTGAATCCGAACGTGTGGAATGGGCCGAAAATATGGTATAACTAATTTATCTGTTCAAGAATGTACTTTATCAACAAAAAAGCTTATGAACTTATATTTTTTATTGAGCAGGTGTAGTTAGATTTTTTTTGAAAAGGAGGATTACCTCCGGTCTCTGCATCTGGACGATGCATGCAACAATTTTATTAATTATTTATAAAAATGGCACCATCTTAGCAACATCTGTCGCTACTCCTATCCACCTGATGAAGGGGTGCCGGTAATCTAAGCTTAATACAAATAGACATCGCACAAATGCCAAACATTTAAAGCCAGAGGCCCCAACCAAGCCACATACCTGGTTTGGGGCACAAAGTGGTCTGATACACTCTCATGTGTCGTCACCGCCCTCTTACAGCAATCAATCTTCAGAGCAGAACCCAATGCACCGACCTTGCAAGCCCTCTCTGTCATCGACGCCACCATGACGCCTGACGACATCCTCCTCCCGCGCGAGTCCATCTCGGCGCATCGGGCGCAGAATCTCCACAGCGCCACGCCGCCGAGATCTGCCCCGTCAATGCGAATGATGAAGCACCGCTCCACCAAACAAGCCGTTCTCTGGTCCCTCGAACCTGTGTACACCTCTAAGAATGATGCCCCCAAGGGGGAGACGACACAACCGCGCCGCCGTCATCCGATCTACTGATCTAGGGTTTCCCCGGGAGGTAGCAGATAGTGGCTTTGAACTTCTCCTTGACGATGCCTTCAAGAAGGGAGCGCCGCAAAACAGCACCGCCACCACCGGCCTTGTAAGCGAACCAAAGGCAGGTTTTCACCTGGATCTGTTTGAATAGCCTCCATAAAGCATCTCGTGCATGGATCGCTGCCATCACTGCCGGGGGTCAGACGAAGGGTCCAAGCCGCCGCTGGCTAACCGGCCACAACACCACTATGGTGCCTAAGCCGACGCCGTCAGGCCCACCATGCCTGCCTATAGACGTCCACCAAGATCACCGGCCCGCCCAAGCCCATCTGGGCAAGGCGAGACCCGAGATCTCGTGCCCCACCATAGGGGCTCCTCTTCCGCGGGAAGGTCGCGCCTCCAATGTCGCCGCACCACGGACGCCACCGGGAACCCGCCGCCCCATGTCGTCGGTTGACTGCCGAACCATGCGCCGCCGCTGCCAGTTGATGTCGCCACCATCGTGCGAGGGGGATGGGCCTGCCACCGCCGTCACGGGCAAGGGCTTCGCCGGCATGGCCTCAGGCGGCGGCAGGAGGGAGGAGACAGGGGAGGAGGCCTAGGGCCGGCGGCGGCAGATCGCCCCCCGTATCGCCTAGGATTGGCGCCCGGGGGGGGGGGGGGGTGGTGGATTGTGTTGATTGAAGCTGGTGTAGTTAGATGTTGTATGGGATAATAGCACCGTGTTAATAATCAGTATAATATATACTATTGCTTTCATTGTTATTACATTGTTGTCTATATCTATGAAAACTATCAAAGTACATACTTTTCATTTCGAAGTGGATCTGATCACCAGAATAAGGTCCCAAACTTTCCCCTTGAGTTTCGATTTTGTGTCAATCATCCCGAAATTTGTTGATAGAGCTGTGTTCTACACATGTGTATCTTCGGTTTCAAGAAATGATTAGAGAATTCCTGATTTTATTGCTGAAAATTTTACACCAGTAAGTTTCAAGTTTAATTATTATGTTATGCGTCTTCATTTGTTAATGGAAATTCCAATCTCCCTGTTAATGATCTAAACAATTTTATATTTCTTTATGGAGGAAGCATTTACTAATGGGAATTCCCGTCTATTTTTCATATAAATGGGCGGGCGTGACAATGTGCGCCTTCATGGTCTACTAGATACTAGAGGCTAATGCGCGCTTCGCCGCACCGCTCTTCACTAGTGAAATTAACTATTTTATATCTATAGATTATTGCAATCAGTTGTTTTGTTATTATTTTATCTGAGTTGGCTTCATATTTTAATTTTTATTGGTGGTGTTTTTTTATTCATATATCGTGTTGAGTTGCTGTTGCAGTATTTTTTCTAAGAGGAAAGGTGAGTTGTTTAATGCATGGTTGTGAAACCTTTGCACGTTTCGGCCTTGGTGTCAGCCTGTGGTGATTGTTTTCTCCTATTTCACGCTAAAACCATGGAATTGCTACTTCAACGCTCACACGGATCATTCACTCAGCTTGGCTCCCTAGTCTTCTCGCTCGTTTATTTCTTTTTCGCTCGCCCCACTGCTAGCTCAGAAGAAGAAAAAACACCTATCTTTTTTAAGGAACTTTGAAAATATTATGAATTTTAGAAAACATTCTTGAATTTTAAATATATGCATAGATTTCAAATATTGTTCAAAGATTTATTTTTTTCAAATATAATAAGTATTCACAAAGTTTAAGTGATCATGAATTGTCTGCAATTTAATCAACATTAATGAATCTGAAAAACGGGAATTTTAAAATATGTTTATTTTTTTCAAGTACACCAATTTAAATAAGCGCTCATGAATTAACACATGAAAAAAAAGAAATTAAACTAAACACCACACACTTACGCGTGGGGTCCCCGGCGACCCCCACAGCCGTGAAAGCACCTTCAATTCAGGTATTTCTATAGATAGATGTGTGATTGTCTCTCTTTGGTATTGTTTGGATTTGGTGGTTGCTTGGTTTACCTGTCTGGAGCAATTCAATGCCAGATATAATGAAATAATTGGACAACAAAACTTGAAATTAGAAATAAATGATTTTCAGATGGTATAGTATGTTTATAAATAGATAAACTTTAATGCTTCATAAAAATAGACACATTCAAAAAAGTAATATTAAACACTTTGTATTAGCAAGTGCACAACTCAAGCACAATATGCTATTTATACCGGGTCTCCTATGGAGGCGACAGTGCGTATCCGATTTTTGAACCACAATCCAGTGAAGCCATCCATGCATGGCAACAAGCTGTTTGCAAACCGCTAAGATGGAGCATCGTGCAATGGTAGTTCACCCTATATGTCCTGTGCACAGTAGTTTCCCAGACCGACGGAGTGCCGCAGGGCTGTTTAAGAGATTCCCGACGAGATGAATCGATACATATCTCAATTGTTCATTCATCAATAATATACCTGACGGAAAGGCCGGCTGATGGAACATCCATCAGTCGACAGATCGTATCTAGCTAGTACCAGTTACTGTATCATTTATATGTTGGCCATGATGATGGTGCTGAGGTCCCCGACCTTGGCGCCGACGACCCTGCCCTTCTCCATGCCTTGCTTGAGCAACAGGAATGTCGGCAGCGCCTCCACTCGGTACCGCTCCACGATATCCTGTGTAAGTAGTTATATATATCAGTGCAGTACGCAGTGATCGAGTTATATATGCACAGTTTGGTTATCCGATCCGAAATGAGTTAGTACTCGCTTTGTAAAGAAGTATAAGCGTGTCAATATATTTCTTTACAAAGGGAGTGCGAGCGTATGTTGTCATACTTTGAACTTGTCGACGTCCACCTGGCAGAATATGGCGGCCCTCCTCTTAGCCACGGCCATGGCCCTGAAGGGTCTCATCATCACCCTGCATGGCTCGTTCCAGCTCGCCCAGAACATGAGCACCACCTTAATTTCAAACAGAAAATCAGAGGTTCAGAAATTCATTAAATCCAATGAGAAACACAACGGTTAAAATGATTGCGTACGTACCGGATAAGTTTGCGCTAGAGGGTGCGCCAGGGCGGACTCTAGCTCTTGAGAACTTGTGATGATGTAATAGCTCCAGTAATACCCTCTGCGGGGGGGCTTAAACACTGCACAACACAACAAGAGTTAAAATATTCCGTCGGCAAGCTAGCCATCATCCCCAAGCATAGGAAAGTAGCCATACGTACGTACCATCGACATTGGTGGTCAATGACATGATGCCGCCTTTGCTCCCACGGCGTGATCGATGCCAATATATAGATGGTTGTACGTAGCTTAGGCATCAAGCTGGTAGGGTATGCGTATGATATGAGAGCGACATTTCAGTGTTTGGATGGGACGGAATAGATGCTGGCCGGCCAGTCACGGCGATTAAAGTAAAGTTATTTTTTTTTAGAACCGATTAAAGTAAAGTTGAGATGGATGTTCACACATGCAATCACGGTGCGCCTGTCTCTCCTTCCTTGGTACTCTCTCCATTCCACAATGTAGTGCTTCCTCTATTCCCGTGCTTCAACTTTGACCGTAAATTTAACTATCAAGACCGATTGCGGCGGGAGCAAAAATTATATCAGTGAATTCGTATTCGAAAGAAGTTTTCAATTATATTTTTTTTCTCCCGCCGCAGTTGGTCTCGTTGGTTAAATTTATGGTCAAAGTTGGACCTCGAAAAGCGTGGGCGCACTATATTTTAGAATGGAGGGAGTATTCTCACTACTACAGCCTAAAGCAGCTCGTAGCTATTATTTAGCCTCTTTAGTAGTTATACTCCCTCTATAAATAGTGATTTAAAATGCTCTTATATTTCTTTACGGAGGGAGTAGTTAGTAGGGATAACTGAGGTGTTTGGTTTTCCTGAATGGAAATCTGAAGGGGTGAAGCCCTTCTTTGTTTAATTTTTTTTAGTAATCTCACAAACCAAAATAAATAAATAAATAAATAAGGCGCTATACTTTAATATACGTCAGAATCCTATTATCGAACCTAGTTAGCTAGATGCTCATTTGCAACACGTTGATTTTTCATTTGATCCTTCATAAGCACGGCTGCAAATTTGAACTTGGCTAGATCAGTAACAAAAGTCGGCGAATATTTGGCAAGGGGTCGGCATCGTAAAAGAGAACCAAATGAAACTTAGCGCTGTGAAAATAGGATCAAAGAGTCACCTAAAGATTATTCCAAACCCTGTCCTTTAAAAAAAGGGAAGGGATTCCACCTCCACTTGCGGTTCCATTTACGCCGTGAAGATTCTTGCCAACTCTTACAGCCATGTATTTTGGGATTCCTTTTCCTAGCGTCGCATTTACTCTCGAAGTAGCCTTTCGCTCCACATTATAATTGAAGCTCAAACGGACGAACCGATACAAAGTGATGAGAAAATTCTCATATGAAAAGATCGAAAGTGAAATGAAATTCTTAGGAGTAGCAACGCCAACAATTCAAAGCTAAGCAGTAATACAGGAGATGCTACACAATAATACAGGAGATGCTACACAATAATACAGGAGATGCTACACATAACAAGAAGCTATGAAGACTACTGGCTCCGAAAGGAATCGCACAGTCTTAGGAAAACATTAGTCACCGAACACACCAAGCAATTGCAGAGAGGGTCGTCTGCCCTTGTGCTTCGGGCTACGGAGTGCCGTTACTGCCAGGAGATCATGGCGACCGAGAATGATGGCAACAAGATGTAATAGATAAGAGACAATCGAGACCACCTCACACCAGAGCCGAGAAAGCTACATGCCAGGATCAAAGCATGATCGAAGTCGCTAGTGAGCTGCAACCAGAAGGTACCGAAGCTCCACGACTCCGCCCCCAAGTGTGTAACCACCGAGCACAAAAAGTGAGACTAGAGTTTTCAATCGGAACCCTAGCGCAAGGAGGGGACCCATAACGACACCACCAAGAGGGAAGCGACACCCGCATGCATCGCCGTCGGCGGTGCCGTAGTGTCAAGTTTTCACTCAGAGCCGCACCCGTGTTACCCATGGTACCAAGGTTGCCGACCCAACCAGAGAAGAGGGCTGGCGCTGCCGCCGCCGAAGCCACGATAACACACCAAGATCATCGATCACCCTTTCCGTCACTACCTTTGATTTGTACTCGGCTTAAGAATTAATAAAATAGTTGTGTGTATAATAATGATACAGAGGTTGAGGTCTTAATCTTCTTCTTTTAAAAAAGAAAAACCTAATAGCTAATGTTGTTATTTTTAGGTTTTCACCTTTCATCTGAAAAAGATTTTTGGTGAGCAGTATTGGAAGGACTTACTTTGTAATTGCCACCTAGATAGTATATGTTCCTTTGAAGCCATATTAGTCGAATTTCATCGAAGCGGGAACAAGAGCCGGACAAGTCAATCTACTTGTCGCACCTTTTATTGACTTACCACACAAATTTTGTTTTCTTTGGCAAGCCAATAAGTGACTACAAAATAAAATATTAAAATTGTATTTAGGTAAGTATATGATGGGCAGAATTTGATAATATTTATTTACACAATCACATTAATATTGGCAGGTAAATAATGTAATGGAATATTTATAACCCTTTGCAACGCGCCGGAATTTGTGATAGTAATGATAAAGGTTTAACAAATAGCATTGAGGCAGGCAAATTTAAGGGTTGATAGTCGGCACAATTATTACAGAAGAATATTAAGGCACATCCATTGTAGCCGGAGAAGTCTATCTTTGGTGGCACACGTACGACAACAAATTAAACAAGCCGGTCAGGTAGCCGCATACCAGATCGACTAGCAAGCAGCACACAAAACAGAAGCAAGGGCAGATGCAGCGCGGCGTCACACAAACAAGCAAATAGGGTAAAGAAAACAAGCAAGGAAATCAATCAACGGCAGCACACGCAGAAATAGAATCAAGTAACCGGCGGCGGCGCGTTCGATTTGGCCGTGTCAGAAGCCTCCGGCGGCATCTGAAGCTTGTCGGCCAAGCTCTTGGCCCCCTTGAGCGAGAGCACGAGCCAGACGAAGGAGAGGAACTCCCCACCTTCACCCAAGCTCTTGGCGTGGAGGTAACCCCTGCACATGCTGGCCGAGTAGCAGAGCATGCCCAGCCACACCCGGTACATGAGCATCCACCGCGCCGTCGGGTCCCGTATCTCCAGCAGCTCCTTGGCGAGCTTGCATGCCTCCAGGATGTGGAAAACTTCTTGGGACGTACTACTACTAGTGTCACGGTCCAGTATGCCGGTAATGAGCTCATTGACGTCCTTCTGGCTTAGCTCGTCCTTGTTCTTGGACAAAGAGGAGGATTTCAGCTCCTCAACGGCTTCGGAGATGAGATGGTGCCTGCTGCCGGTGAGAAGCATCTCTGGGTTGAAGTTGAGCAGGTGCGCCATGTAGTTGGATATTGCCACCGTGCACTTGATATGAAGCCGTAATGCCGGGTCCCTACTCTTCCGTTCTTCTTCTTCTTCTTGTTCTATTTCCCCTCTGCCTCCTCCTCCTCCTCCTCCTCCTTCTTCTTCTTGTTCTTCTACTGCTTCTTCTTCTGCTGCTGCTGCTTCTGCTTCTAGTCCTTCGACTTTTTCTTCTGCTCCTCCTCCTCCTTCTCCTTCTTGTTTACCACCATCATCGACCAATGCGGCACCGTCAATGCAGCGGAAGCAAAGATCGGAGGCCATGTGCCATAGGAGGACACTTCGGTCGAACGAGACGCTCAAGCTTTCTTTTATCTCCTCGCCACAGTGCCCTTGCAGCTCCTTACTGAGAGCCCAGTTGTGGGAATCCAAGATCCTGTAACTGGCAAGGTCACGGTCCTGTGCATCCACCAGATCTGCGATCACTGTCTGTGCCACCTTCTTGTACAGTTGACCAAGTTGAGGCCTGCAAGAAAGACATCCACCCTTGCAGTTGAAGCCCATGCGCCTGGCACACTTGTATATCCACCCGATGCTCTTGTCGCCCTCCCGAAGCGCCGCGTCGACGAGGTTATAGCCGGGTACCGTCTCGCACAAGGCTGGGACCTTTGTCATGGACATGAGCCGGTACAGCAGCTGCCGGATGAACACCGCCAGGACATCCAGCGCCGCGGTGAGGCACAGGATGATGTAGGTTATCTTCACGTCGGCGCGCCGATACGGTTGCTTGTCGCTCGCTGCAAACAGCGCCAGGGCGGCCATGTGCAGGACAGGGACCACCAACAGATGATAGAGCAGGTAGAGAGGAGTGACAACCACGGTAGCTCTGGTGTAGATGAAGGCGAATGCACTGCGCAACCAGCGCGGCAAGGCCTTCTCGGCGACGGGTAGAGGCGGCAGAACATCCTCCACCTTGCCGGCTTTGTTTCGTGACACCAGATCCTTGGCAGCAGCTAGCAGTGACATGTCCGAAAGTACCATCAAGACTTTGTCTGCCTCCGTCAGGGCCACCACCGGTGGTTTTTGCTCCTTCTTCCCGCCGGCCCCTTCTTCCCCGCCGCCGACACTGCTTTGTGTGGGCATCCCGGTGAAGCAATTGCTCTCCTCGAACAAGAAGAACTTGTTGACGCGCTTCCTCCACTTGGAAGGCTTCTTGGCCCTGTTGAGGGCCAACGGCTTCTCGCTGAAGCTGAGGACGCCGACGACGAAGAGAAGGACTGCGGCCGCCAACAGCTTCCAGTCACTGGAGCTTCGCCATGACTTGCAGAAGGCGTAGAGGGCGACTGCGACCTGGGACACCAAGGTCACGGTGTGCCTCGTCCACAGCTCGTTGTCCTCGATCTCGTAGCCGGTCATCTCCTGCTGGCCGCCGAGATGGATGAGGAGGATGGGAGCCCACAGGACCTCCAGGACGCCCGACTGCTCGACGCCGCCGCAGTTGCTGCCCCTGGCGTGGCGGTTGAAGAGGGTGGCGAGTGCGTAGATGGCCAGCGCGTCGCTGGAGATGTAGGCCAGCCAGATGCACGTCCTGAAGACGCGCGGGATGGTGTACTTGCGCATGGGCGCAGCCAACAGGAGGAACCACTGGAGGCCCAGGCTGCCTAGCACCAGGATGCGCAGCTGCCAATCGTCCCACCATCCCACAACGCTCCAGATATCAGACATATCTCTGTGTGTGTGTGTGTGTGTGTGTTTTACCACTCCAATCACTTGAGGTACGTACTGGATTCAGGGCACTGAAACAAGAGTGTAGCTAGTTTCAAGGGTTGGCATTCCATCTTATTTGCGTCGCGCATACATGCATGCATCTTGTCAAAGCCAAAAGAAAAAGGTTAAAGGGAATGCTACGTAGAGTAAAACATAAAGTCGACCCAGGTGCCATGATACATGTGATACTGTGGATACAGAGTGTGATACTGTGCCATGATACTCCCGGCCCCTTTGCGTGTCCACGGTCATATTCTACGGCCACGATACATGTGATACTGTAGATACGCTGTAGAAACAAGGCTGCAGCCTGGGGAGTGGCTTTGCGTGTTACGTTATATTCGAAGCCCACACGCGCGTTAGCTAGAGATGATGCATGTGCGCTCATCTTCACTTTATTGATTCGGACATTGCATGTACTTGCATTGCACCTTATTGTGCCGATAACTATACTGACTACTATCACTTGAAAGTGCACTCGGTAATTAACATTTGATCTGAACAGATAAAATAGTTCCGCCTCCTTAGAAATCAATTATTTCCAAGCCTTGTCGAGTGTCTTCTTAACACTCCACTTTTTATAATGGAAAAGGGAAAAAAAGTAAAATAAGCGGGAAAAGACACATAAAACTGATCAAAACGGCTCCTTAAAACCCGCACAAAAAAATGTTCCAAAAACCAAAAGAAAAATTGCCCCCGCCCTTGACTTTACGGCGCTGCAAGCACAACAAGAAAAACCAAAGATAAACGGCTCCCCCTTCTCTTCAATGAGCGCCAGAATTTCACCTGGTGCCACCTCAGCCGTACTAGCAACATTGGTACCATCACCATCCATATGCAGCCTCTTCCTCACCGTTGAGCCAACGTTTATGAGTCCTGCCTCATTTTTGTTCCGGCTAGTAACTGCATCAATATGCTCCTTCATAGTGCACATCCCAGCCTGATTCATCACATCAACAGGTTTACCACGGCCCACCAATGATCCTCCCGGAGCCCTTGCGAACTGATGCTCACGTGGTCTGTTTAGCGCATCTGCATATAGCCAGGGACCAATTTTTTTTGCTCTTTTCATCATGCACACCATTACCACACTCTTTAAATTCATGACCAACCAAACCACATACACTACAGAACCTTGCTAACTTCTCATATCATGCAAAGTAGACATGGCGTTCCGTTGCACATACTACACTAACAATTTTTTAAGAGGCTTCTGAACATCAAGCCGCACACGGACACGAATATAATCACCCTGTGTATTCCCATTAAACCTCATATCAAGAATCTCACCAGCATCCTACACAAAATTATCCACAATCCCTCTTTTACAATAGCCATCGCACAACTTCTGAATTTGAAGCCGGATTGGCATAAACACAATGCTCATGTCATCGGTCTTACTGACTCCGTCGTGCGGACACATAAAAACTACCCAACAACCAAGGGCCTTGATTCATCATTCGTTCCTAATCGCCCAACCAAGACGGCTACACCATGAAAAGATTTGGTCTGATAGGGCGGAAGCGTACCTGCTGCGTCGGATTCCATGTAGAACGCGGCCTGACTAAAAGGTTTTTCAGATGAACCCCTAACTTGGGCAATCCATTGCACGCTCTTCTTTATCTCCGGATCATCCTCATGTATCACCAAGTCATCAAAAGCTTCTCATTCAGATCCAGCTGCTCGAAAAAAATCACCCAGATTATTTTTTCTACAGTCGTGCCAGTGCTATTTTCCGATTGGGCATCAGCTACGGATGTCATCACTCTTAGAAATGACGAGGGCGAGAGGAATACTTGATCGCGGGAGTCAATTAATTTGTTAAGGTCTCGTTGGGGAAAGAGAACACGCTCGTATGAGGACACACTCAATCAGGTTGATGAGTCGATCAGAACAAAGATTCGATCGCAAGAGGAAATTAGGGCAGATGACTCGATTAGGATAAGGACGTGCAGGCGACGAAATCGGAGGAAAAAGACCCTAACCGTGAGTCAGGGGAATTGATATCGTGTCTACTCTTTGGAAAAAAATAAAAAAAGGATATATAGGGAATAGATAAATTCCACCCGCCCAAGTAGAGAACTGTTACAAATAAAGAAGAAACTAATAAATTTAGGTAAGAAACAAGATAAAATAAACCATATTTGATGCCGGAATATTCAGTTTGTTAACCTGCTACTAATTCTTCCTCCGCTTCTGGTAAATCAAAGGGTAATCTTTCACATTTTGCCAAAGAAGAAACTAAAAAAACCAAAAAACCTATAGGCTGACGCCAAATATTCCATCCAAAAATACCGTAGAGATAATTGAGCATGCGATGACGTTGTTAAGATTTCATAAAGACCTTTATGGCCTTGTCCTGTAAATGGGCCCTTGTGAGCCTCCAAAATATTTTAAGTCCATGGCCAATACCCCAATTGGTCGCATATGTGGGCACTCTCTTATTTGTTTAGACTAAACTTTTTAACTTTTCAACATGTGATATTAACTAGTACAATTATACGTAATAATGGTACAGCTAAGTATTAAGATAAAATGTATTTATTATATATATATATATAATATTGGGTTTGGAAATAAAATTTAACTAAATTTGAATCATATATCACATGAGTTTGACTGAGTTATTTCCTACTCGAGGCATTACTATTTTTTTGGTTTAACCAATTTTTTTAGATCAGAGAACCGTAGAAAAGAAAAGAAAATGGCATATATCTTCAATGCGTAGCTTGTGCAGATCGGAGAACAGTAGAAAAGAAAAAAAAGCGTATATCATCAATGATTAACTTGCGCCACTTCGATGGATTAAAAGCCTATGTTGGCATCCATGTCTATTATAGTTTCGTGAAATATTATAATAGATAGAGATATAAAATTGACCGAGGATTCCAGAATGCATGCTTGTATATTTTATGTCCTAGTATATAAAAGGATTAGTTATGTACATACTATATAGGAAAAAAATATTAAATATGATTAATATCCATGGCTGATTTTGAGTTTGTGTGCAGTGTCAATCCTGAAAGTATCTGCCACAGTGAGCCCGAAAGTTTTTGCATGCTTACAAACGGGGCAATTCCACTAAGCTCGTGATTCTTTCTTCATCTCAACTGGAGTAAACACCATATAAACACGCAGGAGAAAGTTCACACAGATGCCTATTCGAGTCATCCCTTGCCGCCGGTGTCACCGGTCAGACCACTCTTGAAAACTCAAGATCATTTGTATCCCCTCGCACCCCTCGCGTCGCCTCCCCCCGGGCGACGCCAGGGGCCCCAACCCTAGCGCCGCCAGCACCTCCCCCTCCATCCCCTCCTGCCGCTGCTGCCGCCGGCGTGGGCCGCGGTGGCGGCGGGCCCTGTGCCAAAGGTCCTGGGCGGGGGGAGGCGGCGGATCCCATTTGAGGCGGCGGGGCGGCCTTTCTCATGAGATCCAACGGCGGCGGCTAGGACGGAGTATCCGGGCTGTGCGGCGGGGGCCCGAGCACCATCGCCGACGGAGCGGCGGCCCTGCATGGACGGCGGCGGTGGCAGCGCCCCATCCTGCGAGGTGGGCTGTCCTGCTCGTGATGGTGACGACGGCTACTGCAGATCCAACACCCCGTTTGGATCCGTCGCGGGGAGGCCTTTCACCGACCGGCGGCGCATGGAGGGACCGGTGAGGAGATGCCGGATCTCTGCCGGAGTACCGACGGCAACATACGTCTTCGTGGCGAGATTCCGCTCGGTTCCAGCCAGCCACGAGGTCGGGAAGACGTGGCTTCCGATGAAAATCGCGCCAGACTGTGGTCTTGGCGGACGATGGCGGTGTCTCAGACGTCGTTTCCTTCTGGAGGCATCGTCGTTGCAGGTCTCATCAACCTGATCGGGAAGTTCCGGGGGAAACCCTAGATCTGGGTCAACCGGATCGGACGATGATGGTGCTATCGGTATCGTTCTTCCTCATGGGGGCATCATTTTGGAGCGAGTGCTGGTTAGAGGGGACAAGAGGAGGAGCGGTGTTTCATCTGCTCCATTGATGACGGCGGATCTCAGCGGCGTGGCGCAGTGGAGACTCGGCGCCTGATGAGCGGAGATGGACTCGCGTAGGAGGGTGACGCTGCCTAGCGTCATGGTGGCGTCGGCGGCAGTTGGACCGGCCAAGGTTGATGCAGCAGTACAGTTTTGAAGATGAATTCGTGGCAGGTGGCTGCGGCGGCCTCACACCCGGCAGGGGTCCTGGTTGAGAAGCACGCCGGACTGGTGGGTGCCCATACCCGGCAGGCGTCCTGGGTGGGACCTCAAGTCTTTAGATGTTTAGGTTTGGCTGCGTGGTCTGTTTGGTATTAGGCCCAGACTTTTAGCGCCCTACATCAACTGGATAGTGATAGCGACAGTTGTTGCTTAGTTTGGTGGCTTTAGACTTATTGTTGTATGACTCTGTACGGTCTTGTGTCAATAATTAATAAAGTGGTTGTATGAATCGTCCAGATGCAGAGGCCGGGGGTCGTCCTCCTTTTCTAAAAAAACGCACAACGTCTGAACTTGAAAAACTTGTACTACCACACATGAATCAATCATGTCGCATACCGTCCATCTCATTAGACAGAGCGCTTATGAATGGTCATGATCCCAAGAGAATCATGCATGGATCACAAGACGTTGGGTGAGGCTACACATCAATCAACTGACTTTTTTGAATTGGGTTAGTCAATCATTTTTGAACGTCCGATCGACATCCAATAGCGCCCAACCTTTCTTCTACCTCCATCTCTTCTCCTTCTTCTCCAGACCGTCGCCGGCCGCCGGCGGAACGGCCTACGACCACCACCCGCGGCCGGCGGCACTCCTGCATACCCTCACCGCCTCGCCCTTCCCGGAACCGTCCCCCACCGCCGGTCTAGCCGCCGCCCCGGGCCATCCTTCTGGGCCCGCTCGTGTTTAAGTTTTTTCTCCGGCGAAGTGCACCACCGCCCCACCATCGCAGTCCACCACCGCCCCCACCCTGAACCCTAAGATAGATACTGGGGTAGCCCTCCAGCAAGCCTCTTCCTTCTCCTTCCTTACCTGCGGCTCACTCCGGCCAACTCTTGAAAACCGATTGACCCTATTTCAAAATCAGTCGATTGGCATTTAGCTAAACTGCAAGACGTTCACAAGATAATCTAAAATATATCATTGTGGTCGAGAAAGATCGCATTCTAAGTTGACAGAGGTGAAATAGGAGTACGTACAGCGGTACTGGGAGGGGGGGGGGGGGTGTTGTCTCCATGGACCATGGACTGATGGACCCCTGTGTAACTACATAGTACACCTACCAAATATAAGAGCATCTACAGACGCAGACAGCAAATCCAACCTCTCAAACGCCCGCGGACGCGACCAAGCGCGTTCGCGGACAGTGACCGGTCGAGCCTCAAATATGATCCTCTGCATCCATACAAAGTATGCAAAATAAATCTTACATACTATATACTACGTACTACCCTAGCTAAGCTTCGTTGTTGGAGATGTCCACGACGTCGGTGCTGGGCGGCGAATAGATGGGCGCGTGGGAGGGCTCCGGCTCGTCGTACTTACCCGCGGCGTGTTCGGCCTCCTCCTCCAATTCGGAATCGAGGATCACCCGCAGATCCGCATCGCTAGCGTCCCCCACATCTTCCTCCGGCTCCTCCTCCTCCTCCTCCTCCTCCTCCTTCTCCAAGTCCTCCTTTGGATAGACGGGCTAGGCATTACATGGCCCGCCGGAGCGGCGTCACACGACCCCATTGGTCTGACGGAGTAGACGACCTTTGGACCACCGGGTTTTGGAGTGCTTTCCTGTGAGACCCCATCGTCAGTTCGATGTGGCGGGCACGCCAGTGCGCTTCCATATCCGCCTCATATTTCTGTTGGATATAAGGGGTGCCGGTCAGCCGTGGCGTTTGAGGCCCGTTTCAGGAGTCACATTTTCGTAAACAGTCATTGACCGGGCCGTCCGCCCGGGCATTTGGGACGGGTTTAAGGTGCCGGGCTGTAGATGCTCTAATGACTCTTTTTCCAGTGGACCAGGCCCTGTGAGCATACACCAAAGAGTAGCTCTAACCAAAAGTAGTTTGGTCTGAGGAGTATGATAGTAGGTGAGATCGATGTTGAGTACGATGATATTCGATCGAGCTCCAGACGCCGTCTGCTGCAGTGTCGCATTCACCAGACCGATCGACGTACGTTCACTGGAGATGACCTGAGCACGGGCCTTTTCTGTTCTCTCATCTCTCTCCAGACATGCATGCATCAATACTAGCACTAGTTATGCCATGGACGCCCCCACGCATGCAGCAAGTACAGAGATTGATAATTGCTACTGATATGATGCTAAAGCTAAACGCCAAGGGACAAAGGTGAGGAAGGAGACAGGTTGCAGCTAGTTGTGGTGCTGCACCGGATGGATCACTAATGCATCACTAGATCAGGATCGCGCCCTGGCGCGAGGGTGCCGGTCACAACGTTTTGGTCAACGAGATAACGCTAAGTTAATAGAAATCCAGGTATAGCATATGCATTCATACAGGATAACAATATAGCGAAGAAGAAACATTCAAATTGTGATAGGAAGCACACCTTGGCTACCACATGACATATTTGTAAGCAATTCAAACTAATCAAAAAAAAACGCGCCAGCTACATGCCTCAGGTGCTGATCAAACACTTGGTATTTCATAAGAGGTACCAGCTAGCAGAACAGCAGCTTGCATCCAACGCAATGTAATAAGTGCCTCTAATATATGTAGTTTCCACATTGATAAGTATGAGCAATTGTACAAAAAAGGCCCTGCCAACGGCAAGGAAAGGATAATTATTAGAGTATACAAATGTTGTAGCAATGCTAGTTAGCATAGATGAGTAAATACATGAGCTTTAGAAAATACAACAAAAAAGCTCATACCAGCGAGTAAGAAACAGGAGCCATCATTCTACATCAGTACATAAGTTAAAAATAAAGCCAAGTAGTTCATACCCTACATTGTAAAAATAGGTGTTACAGCAGTTGAGTTGTAGGGCCTTTGTCTTCGTTAATCAACGAACATGTACTGCGCTTGTAGATTATCATTTCTGAGAACTCCTACTTCCTCTTTCAACATTCTGAGGTGAAGCTAATTAATGCAGCTCGTAGTGCCGGATACTTGAAAGGAAAGAATAGGTAGCATCCTCATGGCTTCATTCCTAAAGATACTGTGAAAGATCTACAAAAATTATTATAATTGGCTAACGAACCTAGGAAAGCTATACATCAGAAATGATGAAGTGGTGTTCTTAACCAAAAAAGGAACATATTTTCATAGAACAAATATATATCAGTCTCCTTAATACATGTAATAGCAACTGCTTGTGCACACAATGAGGGCGATTAAGGAATGCATTCCAGTCACATTCAATATAAGAAAACAAAAAGTAGCTGCTATGATACTTGACAGCAACAGGTAACCATCATAAGTAAGCTCATCACAAATGAAAGAGCTGATTGGAGCTCTAAGGAATATTCATGTACCTGAACAGTGCCCCTCCCACCTTGTCCAAGGCAGTGGGGTCCTCCTTCACAATTGTTCATGCTCCTCCTGCTGAGTAGACTTTGTATCTAATCGCTGAACAAAGGCTTCAGCAGATCAGCACAAACCAAACAAACCATATTGCAGAAGTTAGGAAATCTGCACCTTGTCATGCACCAAATACCAACATGATTTCCACTTGAATGTCAAATTTAGTCTTAGCATTGTCATTCCAGTTTGAAAATACCATCGATCTCTCACGGTTCTGAGCTTCTAATAATTATTATTTTGACAAAGCCACCACCTAATTAATAATTCGGACGATGAACTCTAACATCATGTGAAACTACATGAGATGACAAAATAATAAAATGATGGATCCATGCATGTTAGGAGCTAGGCGCAAATAAATATTGCCAGACCTGCAAACAAAACAACTTGAGAAGCATCACTATTTGAAACCACAAGGCATACAGAAATATAAACAGGAACCTGCAAAATCCTGAAACAACACACCCAGAAATGGAAGTGCAAAATTCACCCGATTGTTTACAATATACTATTTCTTAGAACATGACAAATGCTTATCATATTTAGTTTGTTACCACACATAAATTCGAACTTCGGTTATTCTGTTTAGGCATACAACCAAGAGCTGAAAGAAGTAAATCCTATAGGCTGAAAATATTGCAGATTCAAAAGCACATCCCATATTTTATTTCATACGAAGCATAGACATGAACTTTAACTATTTTATTTAAACATATGAACAGGATAAATCTATGTCCAGAATAAGCCTAAAAAATCAACAGCCCGAGACATTCGTGAGTGAGGTACTGACAATAAAATAGTTAGCAAGCTACACCCGTTGTCACCTGAAGTAATCTGACACCAAGCAAGGATCAACATTATTACTGATTCCATCCTTCTGACAATGTTTTAATGTTCACTGACCCAAAGACCACTTGCAGGAAAACAATATATAGTGGCGCAACTGCATCAATACACTGATCCAAAAAGGACAACCACAATCTATAAGCTACCGAGTTCACCATCCAACCTAAAACTCAAAGGCGAGCTTCACTTCTAATCTGGCCTAGCGACGAAATCAGCGGCCTCCCGTATCCGACGGCGACAACATGCAAGGATGGATGGGTGGAAGAGGGACTCACCTTGGGTTTGGGACCGTTAAGCTGGGGAGGCACTCGGTAGGTGCCTCGCACGTCGGACCAGAGGCGGCTCACCTCGGGTCGTCTTCCTCGCCTTCTCCCGCAACCGGCGACCGTGGGCCGTCCACTGCTCTCCCCCGCCGAGCGCATCAAGCTATGAATGGTCCTCACCACCCCATTGATGGCGTCCTCCTCTGGCCACCTGGTTCAAGGAGAGATGCGGTCGTGGAATCTGAACATTGTTTACGATAGTCACGAGCCTAAGGTCAGACAAAAGCCTGGCATTTATAATACAAAAGCACAAACTATTTATGTGGTCTGTAGGCATGAAAGCACAGTATCATTTACCACTTGCTGCATAATACAATGAGAAATAAAAATACATGAACATGACAAAGCCTGGCATTTATAATCAATTTATAATGTAAAATAGAGCAAGCACAAAAAGGCCACCCAACCTGGGGTATAAATGTGGTACAGAGATAATTTATCACTTGTAGAAACGAAATTGAGGCCGCAAAATATGGATCGTGGTAAGGGGATATGCTAGAAAGAGAAGGTTCAAAAGGAGAACAAATTCACCTCGGACTTATACCTTTCCTCCTTTGAGTAGGTAGTAGGTACCATATCAGTCTACACACTCCATTGAATTATCAGTGATGAGCCTGTCCTCTAGTGTACACCTCCCTAGCAATCAGCTCATAACCCAGGAAAACAACCACCGCTGACGGCTGACCTGACCTCTAAAACCAACATGCAACAGGATTGATCAGCTTAACCAAAATCATCAGCAACTAATGCATAATACTAATTCCTAATGTCGCAGTTGTCGGCTGGAGTTATACACTTTGTTTAATTGGATAGTACCTACACAATGACAGTGTTCAGAAATCAGAATCGTGTACACCAGAGATGTGATGGAATCAGTCACAAAACAACTAATTCCATTGATTTCTCCCTATCGATGATGGTGGAGATTAACCCAATCTCCTGTTACAGGAAGAAAAAGGTTGCTCCTGTCAAAAACATGTGTTCAAGTTAAAGGTGCTTTTTGGCAAGTTGGGTTCATGCATTATATCAAAAGGTTGCCCTGGTAGTCCCGAGAGTCTTTTCAATTTGAGGTTTAAGTCCCAGAAACCCGCCAATTTAAAGTATAGCTGAAGAGATAACTATACAAGTAAGATATGTATATTTGCTTTTGCAACATATAGACATCTTGATGGTGTACCTTCCATGCATACAGCATGCCACACCAGCTATTTGATGATAATACTTCCCTGTGCCTACTTGACCTCAGAAAGAATATCTATATCTTGTGGAGAACATTGCAATGGTAGCATTTCAAGCCTTTGAATGAAGTAAGAATGGCTCTACCAATTTGTATGCAAAGTACAACTCAATTATCAAACATAAACATCTAATGCAGTACTATCTAGCACAACCGTGCGGCAATTCAGATACACAAGGGCGCTTAATATTGGCTGGTACCATGCAATCCGTGAAGAATGACTCTCTCAAAGCAATAACCAAACAAAACTTGACAATGCTTAATATAAGATGATACTGCATTTAATTTCTTCCTCTTTTCTGCAATGGTTAGGGTACTACACTAATCCGTGAAGGCTGAAACGTTGTTCAAACATCTTCTGCAAATTAAAGTACAAAGCACCCACAGAATAAAACCAAACCTGGGTTATCTGACGAGCATTCAGTTCAAAACCCTTGTTGGAGACTGATGGGTCACTGAGGCGCCTGCATTTTCCACCTGCTCACAGCATGCCTCTCATCCCTTATCGTGTCCCTGCCAAATCACAGATGAACCAGGTGATGGTCAGAGAGCAATGAGGCAAATCATTCCGAAAACAAGGCAAGAGATAATTCCCCTGATCCCCACAATACTTGCAGAATCCACCACCATGAGATGTTTTCGAAACCCCAGAACGTCACAGCGGCGGAAGCCAATAATAAACCACGGCTACCAAATTCGACAAGAAAGACACACACGAGATGCGATATGGCCAGGAACCTACTCGATTTGCAGGAGAAGGTGTTGCAAAACCGGATGGAGCTCCTCCCACTTGGTCGTGTACCCCGTCGGTTCCCCTTCCGCCGTGTACAACCCCACCTGCTGCTGCTGCTCCGCCTGCGGCAGCGCCCACGCCTGATGCGGCCATGCTAACTATCTGCGGCGGAATGCCATCTCATTTGCCATTATGTAAATTAATATGAACCTGGAAAACCAAAAATAACTGAATCTATCTGTTCTCATTAACTATTTGGATGAATAAATGAGACGATCAACAGGCAGAAAAAGCGCAGGAAGTCCTACTACTAATCACACATTAGCAGTAGCTGTAAAAATACTTTGTATTCATTCCAGCTATCTGTTCTTCTGTCACGTCTCAAAACATGCTTTGCTATAGTATATTTTATTCAGCTTTCATATAGCTGCCTGAGGCAAAATATTGATCAAAAAAATAGATATCTCTAAACGGAGAAGCACATGACAGAAACATGACATGGTGAATTAGAGTTATGCCTGAGGGCAAAATCACCAACGAAGAAAGATGGATCTGCTGCTTGTCACACTGATGTTGGGCCTACTCCCGACCTGAAGTCGAATCTGGCCTCTTCATGCTGCAGTTCAGAGAGAAAATAAATCAAGAAGAGATAGGAAAATCAAAGCATGTTGATATAGGGATAAAGGAGGGAGAGACGTGATCCTCCGTTGCGCCCAGGGCCGCTCCCGCCCAGGATGGCCTCGCCCTGCCGTCGTTTGCCTGGAGCCGTTTCTGCAAGTCGGGGATGGCCTCGCTGCCACGAGCCAGGGCCGCTACCGCCCAGGATGTCCTCGCCGCTGCGCGTGTGGCCAGTCTAGGGTTAGGTGGAGGACGGCACGGCGGAGGCGTGGCTGCACCACGAGCAGGCGCGGCGGGTGCCCGAGCGAGCGGCAATGGCAGCGGCGGGGCAGGGAGGGCAGCGCGGGAGGGGGAGAGAGAGGCAGCGAATCAGAACGAGGAGATCGAACCCTAGCACCGATTGGGGAGGAGGCAGCGAATCAGAGAAGGGCACGTGTTGACCTAAGACGTGAAATGACGAAAATACCCTCGTGGGGGCACCAGAATATCGGCGGTGGCACGAGATCTTTACAGCGGGGGTGAAACTGTTCATTCCTACAGTGTCGCGGCTTCGATCCGACGGCCCAACTCCTTCCACCTCTAGATCGGACGGCCAGATTCGCATCAAGCAGCCAGATCCAACAGCCAGGAAGCCCAAATCGCTGAGGAGCCATTCTTATGCATCATGCATGCATGGGCGCTGTCGTCCTACAGTGTTGCGATCGCGATCGGCAGCGGATACAATTTGTCCCAGTGTCCCCGTCCACACGTGTGCTGTGCCTGTGCCTGCTGCTGTGTGCTTAGTCTACCCTGCCCATGCTTGTTGGTTTCTCTGGCCGGGATCGATGCATCATGCATTCAAGCGTACTTTGGATCGATTATTACTCAAGCCCTCATCTGTGCATTACACTGTTAAAGCGATGACCATAAGACCATTGGTCCATTCATCTAACGCGCGTCCTCAAGAGGGAGAATATCTGCTACACCGATGCACCAAACTCATGTTGCACATTTTAAAATATTTAAAAATCTGAAGAAAAAAATTAGCACATTCACACAACATCAATGTAGGTTGACATGAAAATTGAGCAAAATTCAAAACATAGCTCGGAAAACAAATAAGACAAATTCAACACCAAATGGTACTTTAGATTTGGGCTTTAGATTTGCCCCATTATCGCATTGATGTCAAATTTATCATTTTTGTATCTTAAGAAATGTTCTAATTTTTTATATGAATTTTGTCACAACATACATTGATGTTGTGTCAATGTGCTAGATTTTTTTCTGGTTTTTAAAATATACTATGGCATCCGGTGCACCGGATACATTCCCGTCCTCAAGGTTGCGTTGTCAAGTTCAGAGTTTCAGGTGTTGGGTTCGTCTCAACGTAGCAAAAGCTTTTGATCTAGCATTGACTCATTCCAATCAGCGGGTCAGGATTGCATGCTCAAGCTTTAGTTGAGAGATAGTATCTTTTTTCTGTCTGTGGAGAGCTTAAACTGAACTTGCGTACTACCGTCTACCGATTCTGACACGATTTAACCTGACAGATTCTGCTTCCAAACGAGGCCATTTCACTGACCCTGTGATTCTTTCAAGCACAGAAGAGGAGATTCATATGCTGCACACGTCAACCGTGATCCACTTTGCCGCCCATGTCATCATCAGGCTACTAATAAATACTCCCTCCACAAAGTTCCTTTGTAGCTCAGGCTACATGGAACCTCTTCCTCGGTCTTACAATATAAGATGTTTTCGCAAGCTATGTTAGCTTGCAAACATGTCTTACATTACGGGGTGGAGGGAGTAATAATCATCACACCATCACAGGTTGATCCCACCCGAGAGAACCATGACACTGTGATCAAAATGAAATAAGAAAAATGGTCTCATCACCTTTCTTCTCAAACAGAACACAAGCTGTTGCAGATTTTCACCCAACCATCTTCTGAAATTAACAGTGCCAAAACTGTTGTTATCAGCCATTTTCTTATCGTTCGGTGCACCCCATTTCATTATTGGCATCAAATATGACTGGATACTGATATCGCATGGATGGTAGACTGGCAGTTGAACCACACAAAACGTCGTCCCAGAAATCAGTCTGTCTCACATATGCAACTCCCTTAGTTCTGTCCAACAGATATAACGGCTTTGACTTTGATCAGATCTGCAAAATAAGCAGCCCTTGTGCTCGCATGAGAGATTCCATTCTGAAACTTATATTCGTTCCTAACGATACCTTATCACATGCCATCTCCCCTGTCTCCAATCTCCGCCACCACTTGCACAACAAAACTAACATTGAAGTCTTTCTAGGTTGTGAATTCCAAGACCACCCTTTATTTTCTAGCCCTAAATATATATTCTAAGCCATCTCACCATACAAAATAATAATACTTTTTTGTATTCCCCTGCCAGAAAGAGTGTCCTTGTAATCTTTTCCAGATTTTCAACGTTAGTCTTTGCCAATCTATACACGTGCATATGATAGGTCGGAGCATTTTATCATACAAGCCTTCATCAATGTTACTTCCCGGACATCTACACTCTGTCAATTTGCAACATGTAACCTACCGCCACACACAGCCAAGCACACCCCTTGCGTATCATGATAATTATCCTGAAAAAAATCAGCATGCAAACTGGATACGTTGACTTGTCTGCCTAGTGGTTCTTTCTTGGTCTTTCATGGAGGAACACCAACACATGCATGCAAGAGGAAAAACCCATACCCCCTCCTCTTCCCCTCTTGCTGTCAATCTCATCAGACCACTCAATAATCATCATGATCCCACCATCTCAAGTTGGAAAAAAAAATCATACCACACGGACATGAATCATGCATGATCGTCCATGTCGACAGATAGACTGCTCACGTATTGTCATGATCACACCATATGTGAATCTGGAGCTGATCCAAGAGAATCATGCATGGATCACAAGAAGATTATAAGGATAATCTAAAATACCCGCTGTCGTCCAAAGTGGAAGACCATTTATTGATACAATGATAGTGTAAGAAATGATCTTATATTCTTTTTTTTTTGAATTTTCAGGGGGGGGGGGGGGAGTTTCCCCCACCTGAATATATTGATCATCGAAACGGGCAAAGCCCCCAGTTCATTACAGCGAGAGGTTTGGGGGCAACTCCATAGAGGCCAGAGATCACAACACCCTACCAATCAACGGGTCGAGGGAAGGAAGGCCTGAAGCCATGAGTCGATGTGAATTCTACGGTCAGCAGGCAGTTTGCAACGTCACAACACTGCGTCGTCTCTGCAGCAGGCGAGCACCCGATCCATCGATGGTTGTTGATGTTGGAAGACGACCGAATTGCGATGCTTCCAGAGTTGCCAGCAGCAAAGCATGACGAACTCCAACTGCAAGCTCACCACTGGGGCCGCGCGCACCGCGAGTGCACCCAGGTCACACGCCGTGGCTCCGGCCGCCCCCGCGCCCACCCTGTGCCAGAAAGCTTCCGCAAACGGGCAGCCAAAGAGCATGTGGTCGGCGCACTCAAGAGCGGCCAGGCACAGCGGGCAGCCGACTTCATCCACAGCGATGATGTGTTTCCTGAGAAGCATGTCACACGTGTGAATGCGCTTCTGAACCAGAAGCCAGCTGAAGAACTTCACTCTGGGAGGAACGCGCGCGTCCCAGATCAGGTCGGCGTAGCCGGCACGCACGCCCCCAAAGCGCAGGAACCCGTACACAGCAGCAGACGACAGAGCCCCTTTGGGTGTGCGCGCGCGGTTCAGCCGCCGCACATCCGGCCCAGCCCGGCTTGGCGAGGCATCCACCAGAGCCTGCACCGCTTGGAGCTCCTGACGACCGACTCTCGTTAGTCGAGGGACCAGGAAACTGGCGATCCCGCGCCGCCTCGCCTGCCAGGCAGTGACCTCCTCATCTGTCGTGTGGGAGAGGAGAGCGGGGAAGGCGGTGCCCACCGCGCCGCAGGGGAGCCAGCAGTCCCACCAGAACGAGCATGCCCGCCCGTCTCCGACCTCCATCGAGGAGATGGAGTGATAGAGCGGGAGCAGCCTCGCCACCGTGTTTTTGTGTTCTCCTAGAGCGAGTTCGCCCCGAGACAGGAGCGAGTGACCGCCGGCCCCCTGCCATATCCAGGCCGCCCAGCGCGACCCGGGCATCGTGTGAAGCCGGTGCACCATTTTCAGCATAAGGCTTGTGTTCTGGGTTGCTAGGTCTCGCACCCCCAGTCCTCCTTCGGCTTCGCCCTGCACACGCGCTCCCACGCCACAAGGCATTGCGCGCCGGAGGCACGCTCGGCGACATTCCAAAGAAAGGAGCGGCGAAGGCCGTCCAGCGCACTGAGCACGGGGGGCGGCAGGAACATGGCCGCCATGGCGTAGGTGGGGAGAGCGTCCAGGACCGCAGTGATAAGAACTAGGCGCCCAGCCGGAGACAGGAGGCGGGCAGTCCACCCAGCGAGGTATTTGTCCACCTTGGCGATCATGGGCAGGAAATTTGCGTAGCGAAGCTTCTCCCAAGACAGGGGGAGGCTGAGGTACGTCTGAGGGAACGCCCCGGTGTCGCAGCCGAGGATCCCCACCGCCTGAGCCCTGGTCTCTTCATCGACGTGCATCGGGACGACGAAATCTTTCTGAGTAAAGATGCAGGCCAGGTAGCATCGCAGTCTAAGTCGACAAAGATAAAAAATATGAGACAAACCCAAGGGCTAACCCTCGCTGGTTTTTATTTATAGAAGAAATTCCGCGAGCACCGCGTGTTAGAGGCAAGACTCGAACCCGGGTGGGCTGGCAGCTGCCCAGCCAACGAATCAGACGCCCCATCCTCAAAGTCGACAAAGATGAAAGAGGAATACATGCAGGAGGGTGTGCTCCATGGACCATGGACTGATGGATCCCTGTTTAATTAACTAGGTACAACTAATCACGCCTCATAGAATGGACCCGGCTCTATGAAGTGCAACAAGAGCTCTAACCTAGAGTAGTTTGGTCTGGGGAGTATATGGTAGTAGCACTGGTACGTGGGATGTTGGATCACTCGGTTAAGTGTCTCATGCCGCAGGTCCACACGCCATGTGCAATGTTGCATGCACCAGATTCGATGGACGCACGTACGGCCAAGATGACCTGCTTTGTGGGTGCACAGCCTGCACGGCCATGGACCGTATAACAACAGCCATGCATGACCGCTAATCAATCACTGTGTGGGCACGCACGCATGCAGCACAAAACTTGATTAGTCGAACCACCTTAGCTAGCTTGCTAATCTTTTTTTTTTTGAGAAAGAGCTAGCTTGCTAATCAGGATGAGAGAAGTTGCGCTGTCGTCCTACAGTAGATAGCTAGGGCCGTCGACAGGGCCGGCCCTAGGGGGCCCACCAAGATCGAGGGGCCCCTCTCAGGTATGCAAGTAGCCCAGGGATTGTCCCAAAAAAAAAGCGACTGGGACTGGGTTGTAGCACGGCATCAGGCCTTTTGCATATACAGCTTACTAGCTTTATGTGGTGATGCCGAGAATTGTTTTTCATAATCCAATCATTGGATAGGATTAATGTGGTGAAAACTGCACTATTGTGCTTACTAGCTTTCAAGATGACGGAAAAATCAACTTTGTAGTTGTTGTGGATTGCATTCCAATCGAACCCAATTTGCTCAGTTTGGATTAATGGTTGCTGAGGTATCATCAGAATGGTGTTGCTGTACAAGTATTTTCAAAGTTGAGCAGATATTGTTTTTGCGACTTTTAGCAAATTTCTATTTCGTAAGAACTAGTCTATATTCAGATATGACAAGTTTCTTATTACAACATGAAAGACGTAGATAACTTCATGTTGAATATCCTGATTTGCTTGTTTTCTTTATTTTGTAAAATGGATCATGATTTGTAGCCTAGAAATTCGTATATGACGTGCTTTGGAGTTCGAATTAAAGGGAGATTCCGAGCTATGCTTGTATATTTACCTAATAATAATTAATGGGCTAGCTCTAGGAGATATTTATACATACACTATTAGGTAATTAGGATGTTCAAGTGCCAAGGACAATACATACATTTTTTATGTTTATATTAAAGGGGTCCCGGGTTTTACTTTCGCCCTGGGCCCCCGAATTGTCAGGACCGGCCCTGGGCATGGACAGCAGATTTGTCGTCTGGCGTCCACATGTACGTGTCCCTGCTTCCCTGTTTGCCCTGCCCATGCCCATGCACTGCATTGCTAACGTGATGACATCGTGCTACCAGTAGGGATGTACTCCTGTATAAGTCTTATGCGAAGTCAAAATATCTCTACTTTGACTAAATTATATTAAAAAATGTCAATGTTTATGATATCAAATCAATGTTGTTAGATTCATCATGAAATGTAGTTTCACAACATATATATTCAATATTGTAGATGTTGATATTTTTAGTATAAATTTGGTTAAACTTTATAAACTTTGAGTTGACATAAATTTTATATGCGAAGTAAAAAGGACTGGTGAGAGTAAAAGGCAAATATATGGTGCCCGCAAGTATGGTTTAGTTAGCTTTAACTAGCTTGATAGTTCAGTTTTCTGAAAAAACTTTATTAGAAAATCATAAATGGGCTTAAACATTATTAAAAAGAATCATAAATGGGCTTAAACAGGCCTACGTCCTACCTACGTACCAGTCCATGCGCGTAAGACCATTCATCCCCATCCCGGTGAAGATTGCTAAACCGAGCTGTCTTTTCCTGCGGGGAGCTTCAACTGAACTTGTGTGCTACCGTTCCGTATTATCTGCCACGGTGAGGCGCTAGGGGTATTTTTGGGTCTTCATGTGAATATCCATGATTTTTACAAAACAGTGTTGATTTTGGCAAAACAATGACAACTTTCGAAAAACAACAATAGTTTTGGCAAAATGAATGCACATGAATACCCGGTTGCAAATTCCTGGAGCCGCCATTGCCACGGTCCTTATATTCTGCTTCCTAACGTGGTTATTTCACTAATCTTGTTGTGACTCTTTCAAACACGGATGACGAAATTCGTATACCGCACATGATTCATGAATCATGACCCACTTTGCCGTCCATGTCATGAGGCTACTCGATATTTTTTATGCAGCCGGTGTCATCAGGACACTCATGAATAATCATCATCACACCCTCACAGGTTAATCCCAAGAGAATCAACATAATACGATCAAAAGGATAGATAAATATAAAAGGCTGGTCAGTGATCTGGTAGATGGTTATACTTCCTCTGTCCCAAAATAAGGGTCTCAATTCTAGTATAACTTTATACTAAAATAAGTATAAAGTTGAGACACTTAATTTTGGATGAAGGGAGTACATGGTGTTATCCAGGTTACTTCTCAAAGAGACTAGCGGCTGCTGCAAATCCTGACCCCAAGTCCCCAACCATCTCCTGAAGTTGTAGCGCCAACTCGTATTATCAGCCCTTTTCTTAACGTATGGTGCATCCCACATCATTATTGACATCAAACATGCCTGGATACTCATGTCGCAGGGCAGTTGAACCACACTAAGCATCCTCCTAGAGATCAGCCTGTCTGCCATATGCAACTGCCACACATCTATAACGGCCTTGACTTTGATCAGATATGCGAGGGAAGCAAAATAATAAGTAGCCTTTCTGCTCACATGACAGATTCCGTTCTGGAACTTATATTCTTTCCTAACGATACATTGTCACCTGCCATCTCCTGTCTAAACAATCTCCACCACAACTTAAACAACAAGCTAATACTATATTTTTCCAGAGTGTGAATCCCAAGACCACCCTCTTTTTAGGCCTACAAATTCCAGGTCATCTCAGGACAACATTAGTCTTTGGCAGTGAATCTATACATGGACATATGGTAGGTAAGAGCATTTTGTCACACAAGGCTTGATTGATGTTAAACAGCCTCCCGTTGACGGGAGAGGATTTGTGGCACGCTAGTTGCGGGGACATGCACGTCCCTGGTGCCTGCTCTTTATTTTGGCTTCCGATTTTCTAAGTTTAACATCTTTTAAATGGAAATTCTAATTTAAGTTATGTTTTCATATTCTAAACTAAGTTCTGTTTTTCAAATAAGATGCATTATATATATTTTCTGACAACTTTTAAAAAGTTAAGTTTTAATGTTGAAACTTAGTACGAGCGACCGGTAAAGTCAATTATTTTGTGTCTATGACCGACAGGAAAAAATGCTTTAAATTATATATCTGAAACTTGTTGAAACTTGGCAGTTTTAGATGCAAAATTCGTAAGTTTCATTGTTGAAACTTGAAACTTTTTGAGGGATTCTCTTTTTTACTGTGCCCTGGTGCAGGATTGAATTACTGCAGGAATCACGAGACACAACAAGCTGCACTTGCGTGCCCCTGCGCATTTCTGTCCCGTTGAGAGGGAAACTACTGACACTACTAAGTACATGATCAAACAGGGTCCTCAAAAGTCAAAACACTCACACACACATCCTTTTTTCGGAAAGGCCGAAGCCACACCCTTAGATGAAACCAGCCCTTACAAGAACTTATTTACAGGAATAATAAATTGCATGCAAGTCCTTGACAACAACGCCGTCTTTCTTCCTCATTCACCTGGCAAAGTGCCGTGATTAAAACTAGACGGGGGAATACCTACGGGGCAGGCCCATATGGCTGAGTCAAAGATCCAGGCCCATCAAGTTGGGAAAAAATCATACCACACGGACATGAATCATGCATGATCGTCCATGTCGACAGGCAGACCGTACCGCTCACGTATTGTCATGATCACACCATACATCCATCTGGAGCTGATCCAAGAGAATCATGCATGAATCGCAAGACTATCACAAGGATATTCTAAAATAGATACACGCTCCGTCTCATAATATAAGAGCGTTTTTTACACTGGGATGGAGAGAGTACATCTTTCCTAGGTGGAACGGCCCGGGATACATACAGCACGATATGCTCCATGGACTATGGACTGATGGATCCCCTGTTTAACGAACTAGGTACAACTAATCCCGCCTTAATTATGTGGAATGGACCAGGCCCTGTGAAGTGCAACAAGAGCTCTAACCTAGAGAAGTTTGGTCTGGGGAGTATGGTAGTAGTACTGGTTGGTACGTGAGATGTTGGATCACTCGCCATGTGCACCAGACTGGTAGACGCACGTACGGCCAAGACGACAGCGCGTGTGTGGGTGCACTGCCTGCATGCATGGAGCCATGGACCCTTCTCATTTGATGATTTCTGTCGGTATAACAGCCATACATGAACGGCCACTGCGAGCAAGCACGCATGCATGCAGCACAGACCTTAGCTAGCTTGCTAATCAGGATGCAAAACGCAAAGGGACAAGGAGGAGAGAAGTCGCACTAGATGGATCATGGATGCATGGGCGCTGTCGCCCTACAGTAGCTAGATAGGTCCATCGACGGGACAGCATGCAGATCTGTCCTGTGGCGTCCCACACGTACGTGTGCCTGGTTCCCTATTTCCCCTGCCCAATGCCCATGCGCCCATACAATCATACAAAGTTCGTGATGAACAACATCCGGAAGACTAGCAGTGGCCACAAACTCACAGTCGAGACAGAATGCAGGAGACCCTCCACTTAACATGAGTATCCCAAGTTACTGAGCAGCAATTGAAGCGTGCCGCCTTGAAAAAACCACCGGACTACATTGCACCCACTACACCAAGCTATCTTTAGGGAGGGCCACCTGCCCTCTCGCTCCGGAATGTGGAGTGCCAACCGTGCCATGAGACCACGATGACCCAGGCAATGGGGACACATGTAATAGATAAGAGGCAACCGAGACCACCCCACGCAGAGTCGAGGAAGCTACGTACACATTGGTATGAAAGCACGCCCGAAGCCACGGATGAGCTTCAACCAGAAGGTACCGGGGCCCCATGACGCCACCCACAAAAGGGTGACGATGCAAGACACCGCCACCGCTGAACCTAAGATGGACAAGGGTTTCACTCGGAGCCCTGACATAGAGAGAGGGCCCAAAACGAATTCACTAAGAGGGAAACCACACATGCAGGCATCACCATCACTAACACCGAAATGTGGAGTTTTCGCTTGGAGCCTATTTGTGCCACCCGTGGTACCAAGGTTGCCAACCCAACCCAAGAAGAGAGTCGCCACTTCCAGCTCGAGCCTCCAGATCCAAGCGTGGGAGCTGCCACTGGACAAAGCCAAGAGAAGCATTCCCCCCGACGACGACATCCAGACACACACGTGAGTCAGATCTGGCTGGCGGCCATCGAACATTGAGGTTGCAACTCGCTTGGCAACAGCTCCCAAGGCCCCGGCCCCAACCATCTAACACCACCGCTGAAGGAAACACTGCAGCCACCGGTCAAGGCTTTCGAGAAGAGCCACCTAGCTGGGAGTGGACCCCGACACATCCAAGATGGGCGGTGTCGCCCCATCGAAAAGGGACCCACCAGAAGAGGGGCAGTCTGTCCATGGATCTGGTCCCAGGTGGCCACAATCTATCGTAGAAAGAGGGGCCGCGGCCCGGAGGGTCGCTGGCGTGCGAGGAGCATGAGGGCATTGAACGGTATGATAAGGAAGAGCAGCGACACAAGATCAGATTAGATCGCCTTGGAAGGATAACGCCAGTTTTTTTTCCACGTTTCATAGGTTTGGTGCACTACATTGTTAACGTAGTGGCATTTGTCCTAGTACGGTCCATGCATGTAATACCACCATTCATTCCGATCCCGATGAAATCGAATGCTCTATATGAGCTAAACTGAACTCACTTTTCCTGAGGGGAGTTCAATCTAAACTTGTGTGCTACCGCGCGTTCCTTATAATCTGCCACGGTTTGACCTCGCAGATCCTTCCAAACGGGGTCATTTCATTAATCATGTGACTCTTTCAAACATGGAAGAGTAAATTCGTAACCGCACATGATTCATGATCCACTTTGCCGTCCATGTCATCAGACTACTTCATACTCCCTCCATATCAAAATATAAGATAATTTTAGGCAAAATATAGGATGGTTTTTTAGTCAAAAGTGTATTATATTTTGATATAGGGGGAGTATTTTTTTATGCAGTGTCATCAGTCTACTCATGAATAATCATCACACCCTCACATGTTGATCCCAAGAGAATCGTCACAATACGATCGAAAGGATAAATAATAATTGGTCGGTGGTCTGATACATGGTATGATCTGCCACTCTCACCAGCTTACTTCTCAAAGAGACCAGCAGCCGTTGCCAATCCTAACCCCAAGAGTCCCCAACCATCTTCTGAAATTGCAGTGCCAACTCGCATTATCAGCCATTTTCTTAACAAGTGCATCCCACTTCATTATTGACATCCAACATGCCCAGATACTCATGTCGCAGGGCAGTTAAACGACACCAAGCATCCTCCAAGAAATCAGTCTGTCTCCCATATGCAACTACCATACATCTCTAATGGCTTTGACTTTGATCAGATCTGCTGAGTAAGCGGAATAATCAGCCTTTCTGCTCACACGACATATTCCATTCTGTGACTTATATTCTTCCCTAACGATACATTGTCACCTGCCATCCCCTCTCTAAACAATCTCCACCACAACATAAACAACAAGCTAATACTATATCTTTCTAGAGTGTGAATCCCAAGACCACCCTTTCTTTAGGCCTAGAAATTCCAGGTCATCTCACCACAACATTAGTCTTTGGCAGTGAATCTATGCATGAACATATCGTAGGTAAGAGCATTTTGTCACACAAGGCTTGATTGATGTTAAACTGCCTCCCGGGAGAGGATGTGTGGCACCTAAGTGCGGGGGCATGCATGTCTCTGGTGCCTGCTTTTTATTTTGGCTTCCGATTTTCAAAGTTTTATATCTTCTAAATGAAAATTCTAAATTAAGTTTTGTTTTCATATTCATGTTTCTCATGATCAGCTCTTTCAAACAAGATCCATTTTGTATATATTTTGACAACTTTAAAAAAATATGTGAAGTTTCAATGTTGAAACTTAGTACGAGTGACTGATAAAATCAATTATTTTGTGCCTATGATCTACAGAAAAAATATGTTTGAAATTATATATCTGAAACTGGTTGAAACTTGACAGTTTTAAAGGAAAAAATTGTAAGTTTCGTTGTTGAAACTGATAACTTTTTTGAGGTTTTTTATTTTTACTGTGCTCTAGTTCGGGATTGACTTACTGCGCAAATCACGAGACAAAACGAGCCGCACTCGCACTCCCCTATGCATTTCCGTCCCATTAATAGGGAAACTTTTGACACGACTTAGGAGTTAGGACTGTGACTACATGATCAAACAAGGTCCTCAAAAGTCAAAATTCTCAGCCCGCGTCCCTTTTCCGGAAACGCCAAAGTCACGTATTAGATGAAACCAATCCTTGCAAGAACTTCTTTATGGCAATAACACGCAAGTCCTTGAAGGAAACATCAACGTCTTTCTTCTGCATTCACCAGTATAAAACTTTACGGGGGAATAGCTACGGAGTAGGGCCTGATACATATGTCCTAGTCAAAGGCCCAAGCCCATCAGGGTTACAACCCAAGAGGTCATCATCCATCATCCAATGGATACTTCATAGGAAGACTAAGTGCCAACAGTGAGACAGCACATGACACATGTGGTAAGCAATCCAAACAATTAAAAATAGTGCCAACGGTCAGATATCACTCCCCCCTCCCCACCCACACACAAAACCGAATAAAAACTATGAACCAAATTCAAAATAACTTCATCAAAATAGTTGACCCCACAAAAACCATAAACCAAATTCTAAATTCTAAATTGAACACCCCAATAGAATGGGAGAGCTTCAAAATTAGGGAGCATAGTGTATTTATAGACACACACACACAACTCGAAGACAGGGGCTATACACAGTAGGTACCAAATATGACTGAGTGTGTTTGGCAGTTCACATCGTCAACTAGTACGAGTCTTCTTCTTCTTGGTCGTAACGCACGCTTGAAACACTAGTTAAAAACGTAGGTACAAACACCCACATCAGTACACACATCTCCAAGGAATATCAAGCAGCAGCTGTCACGCCAGCACTTGCTGATCTTTGTCAGCCGCGCCGCCGTCTTCCCCGAGCAGGTGCCTCGCCATCTCCGGGTCCTGGCTCCTCGTCTTCTTCTCCTCGCTCTTGCCCCACAGCACGAAGTAGAGCCCGATGACGATCAGCACCGCGCCGATGATCCTGCGCACAAGCAGCCATGGATCATGTCAGTCAGACAAGTGCAATGGTGCTGTCAAAATGCTCGTGTATGTGGATTGTATCTCCGTGCTTACCCTCCGGTGTAGAGCTGGTCGCCGAGGATGATGGCGGCCATGACGGCGACCGCGACGGTCTGCACGGGCTGGAAGACGGCGGTGAAGAGCGGGCCCCCGCGGTCGATGCACCAGATCTGCAGCGCGAACGCCACGCCGGAGGCCACCAGCCCCGCGTAGAGGATGGTGAAGAGCTCCCCGCCGGACCGCACCTTCCACCGGCTCAGGTCCTCCTCCGTGAAGGCGGCGATGACGAGGAACTGGAGTAGCCCGAAGACGCAGGTGAGGGAGATCACCGAGAGGCGCGCCGGGTACCGCTTGAGGACCGGCACCTGGAGCACCATCCATCCCGACCAGGAGAGGCAGTGGCCGAGGATGAAGACGCAGCCGAGCGTCCAGTTGAAGATGGGGCTGCCGGAGGTCCAGGAGAGGACGGCCTGCACGTGCAGGTTGTGGCTGAAGAGCGGCAGGCCCTTGTAGAGCGTGATCACCGTGGCGCCCCCGATGCTCACCACCGTGCCCACCACCTTGGCCACCCCGTGCCGCCGGCCCAGGTCCACCTGCTCCAGCCGGAGGACCGCGGCCAGCACGAAGGTGATGGCGGGCACCATGTTCTGGATCGCCGACGCGTACGTCGGCGACAGGTGGTACAGCCCCAGCAGGTAGAACCCCTGGTTCGCCGTGATCCCGATGAGCGCCAGCACGAAGAACTCGGCCAGCAGCGAGAAGGTGAGCGGCGGCCTGTCCTTCCTGAAGAAGAAGAAGAAGAAAAACAGAGACACTACCAGGATTCAGAAAACCGTCCACCACCATTGCTGGAAGAAGAAGCGGAGAAGAAGAATGGTGGAGGCGCGGACGTACTTCTCGAGGAAGTAGGCGAAGGGGGCGAGGAGGGCGAGGGAGATGACGTTGCGGTAGACGATGAAGACGAGCTTGCTGATGCCCATGTTGAGCGCCGCCCGGCTGACGATGTGGAAGCCGGCGAGCAGGAACTGCAGCGCCAGCACCCCCATGAACAGCTTCACCTTCTCCCGGTGCGCCGCCGCCGCGCCTGCACCCAAACCGGCCTGCAGATCCCTCCCCATCTCTCCCTCTCTACAATTTGTCAGCGATCTACGTACAGAGAAATAATACAGATTACTAACTGCTTGTGGTTGTGTTGAGAGGAATTGGAGGGTGCAGGGGTATATATAGTGGCCGCCATTGTTGCTGCCACTGGCGCATCATCCTCCGGTGGCCTCTCCTGCCTATCCCGGTGTGGTTGTCCTGTCCTTGAGCAGTAGACGGACACAGGACAGACATACATGGTCCTGGTAACTGAATTGATCCATGGCCTAATGCCTCGCATAATTGCGATGCAATCGCTTTACCCCATTCATTACCCGTCACGTGCACGCCGGATTACCAGCAGCGATCGATCAACACCTCAACTAATTGCGGCGGGCAGCCCATGATGCATCGCCTTAATTTGATTCTCAGCAGCAGAAATGTTTAGGGGATGCAATGCATTGGTGCCATGTTCTATCGCCCAGCATCCACACAGACATGCACATATACTATTTGCCTTTTATTCCTTGACCGGATACGTGATGTGTTGATTCTCTGGGACGTTTTAACAGAAATGCGCTGTGATCTACAGGAGACCATAAATAAATACCAACAGTTAAATGGTACACCTGTCCATGTAGGCAGGCAGGGTGCACATTTATGGCACGAACATCCTTGTAAATCCGGTCTACATTCTGAATCAGAATCCTCACAGACGTATAAATAGATACTACTATTTGCTAATTAGTACATGATGTGTACATACATTCTAATTCAGTCATTGCCATATGTAGTTATGTACAGACATTCTAATTCAGTCTAGTTAATTAGTACACCCGTTCATCACTCAGCATCCACACAGACATGGTACATATATACATACTGTTTGCCTTTTATTCCTTCACCAGCTGATACTCTACTTTGATTCTCTAGGACCATTTTCAATAGAGAGTACTGACTGAGATGTGCTGTGGCCTACAGGAGATTATAAAAATGCCAACAGCTAATTAGCACTGAGATGCAACAGCAGCGACGTCACAAGTTCAGATCCAGACCACCCTAGTTAACTGGTTCAGTTTTGCATTCTGAATGTTCATCAGTCATGCTCATGCCACATCCCCTTCAATCGATCTCTCTTTTTCCCGCTGTCGGCGTGCCGGCGACGCACTGTACGATCGACCATGAGCGCGGTTTTGACTCCATGTTCTTGGTGGGCATGGAGGGGTTTTGGATGCATGCCGTTGCCACTTGATGAAATGGTTTCGTAGATGGGCAGTGGGTACGTGACAGGTCAGGCTGCTGGGTTTTCAAGCCCGCAATCAGTGAACAGGAGGGCTCCCCCTGCACCCCTGTTCTATCCCTGTCCACTTCAATGCGATGCTTCCTGCATCCTTCTCGGAGTGATCTGTTTTAGTTTATCCTCTTGATCGTCTTGTGATCCATCCATGATTCCCTTGAGACGATCATGATGATTCATGAGCAGTCTGATCCTAGTGACATGGACGGCAAGGCAAGAGATCATCATGATTCATGCGTGTTGTGCGGTGAGAGTTTTTCAACTTGGGATCAACTTGAGATGGTGTGGACATGATGGTTCATGAGTGGTCTGATGAATGAGTGAGATTGACAGCAAAGAGGGAAGGAGGAGGTGGTGGCATGGTATGGGTTTCTTCCTCTTGCATGTGTGAGTGTTCCTCCATGGAGGACCAAGAAATAATCACCAGACAGACAGGTCAACGGGGCCAGGTTAATTATCGGGATACGACGAGGTGTGCCTAGCTGTGTGTGTGTGTCTGTGGCATGCAGCAAGGTTGCATGTTGCAGATATATAGATCGAGTACCTTTTCTGAATGGGAAAAAGAAATCATCACACCCACCATATGCCCATGTATAGATTGCTTAAGACCAATGCCAAAAAAAAAATGGTGACATGACCTGGAATTTGCGGCCTAAAAAATCACAGTCTTGTAGTAGTAAGATTTAATGTTAGTTTTGTTGTGCAAGTGGTGGTGGAGATTGGGGACAGGGAGGGGAGATGGCATGTGACAAGGTATACATATATCGTTAGGAGAAGTTGTAAAAGATTCTTAACGGAATCTGTCATGCATGTGATCAGAAAAAGCTACTACCTATATTTTATTTTATTTTTTGGGCAGCAGATCCGATCAAAGTCAAAGCCGTTATACCTGTTGGACGGAGCTACGTACGTACGGTAGTTGCATATGGGAGACAGGCTGATTTCTGATTTCTGGGGAGGATGCAGGCCGGCTTGGTGTGGTTGATGATCAACTGCCCGGCGACATGAGTATCCAGGCATGTTTCATGTCAATAATGATGTGGGATTCTGCAAATAAACAAAATGATCTGGGATGCAATGTTAAGCAAGTTGCTGATGATGACAGAGAGATGGCTCTACAATTTTGTAGGAAATGGTTGGGGTGAGGATCTTTTTGTGGTTGTATGTTTTTGCAGTTGCAAGTTGCAACTGGTCTGTTGGAGAAGAGTAAGCTGAGCTGATGAGAGTGGCCTTGAATAATGAGGCAGGCCATCCCAATTGGCAATTGAACTTTTTTTTTTCTGGAGAATAACTGGAAGTCTGGAACTGGACATGGCGTATGTGGCGTCTTCTCTTACATGTTAGTTTGATGTACAACCATATCTAAGCAGAGACCACTGACCAGACAGATCCTCTGGAAACCCAAGCTTCCTCTAAAAAACAAAATCTGGTTACCCTTGTTCTTCATGTGTGTGGACTTGTTAAACCGACGATGCTCCTTAATCATTCCTTAAGCTTAAAAATAGCCGACATTCCTTCCGCAGCTTACTCGCCACTCGAACATCAGAAGCAACCAGTGCAACCTTTCGCTGATCCACCTCCCGGGCGATCTTCAATGGATTTTCCCTCCTTTTGCTACATTTCGCTCAAAAGGTTGAAGGGAGATAGTGCATCAAGTCATTCGCATGGGCCAACCCTTCGACCAAAGAAAGGGAGACTTGATGACGTCATAGGTGGTTTGTCGCATCTTTCTTTGGCGGTGTTTGTTATACTCTATTATTTAGATCGCTTTGTGGTGATTCTTTTGGGATCAACTAGATATGGTGGGAGGGACCTTGCTCTCGATTTTGTTAAGTTCACCATCTTGGTTAGGGTTGTGTGGAGGCGGCAATGTCTCTCTGTAGGAATAATGTCTCCCACGTTTGATCCCCATCCCATTGGTGCATCCACCATCGTTGGAACGCATGTAGAGATGCATCGGATCTTGCGGGATTCGGTCGGTGATGGTCTTCGGTGATTCTGTTTGGATCTTATCTTTGTTCGTTTTTGTTTGGGTGTTTACATATTTGATCCTTTCGATTTAGGACTCTCTTCATCGGCGATGGTTGTTGCTCTGGTGCGCTAGTTCTATGGGGTTTAGCACGGCGGCTTCTCGATTGTCTACTACAACAAGGTTTGCTTAGCTCTGTTGTGGAAGGGGTGATGAGGGTGATGTGCTTCGACTCACTTCACTGCTTGTAGTCGTCGCTAAGTAATCCACGAACCTGGTTGTTTTTTTGTTACATCTGGTGTTCTACATACTACCATGATCGTCTTCGAGTAGTTCCAGTCCTTGTAGTCATTGCTTGGGGATCCAGGGACCTGTTTATAATTTTTGTTACCTCTGGTGTTCTTCGTACTACCAAGATTAATTATTAATAGTTCGGAAGTGTCTCCGGAAAAAAAACTCTATATGGTGTGACCATGATTATCCATTAGTAGCTAGTGATGGTATAGACGACAAGAGATCATGCATGGTTGGAGTTTCTCTCCTCCCATGCTCTGTGTTCCCTCCGAAAAGACCGAGAAATAAGCACCCGAGATGAATGAGATGGCCCGTCCCGGGCTAGAAGCAGAAACTTTGAGGCTAGGCAAATTTTAACTTGATCGCTCTTACCTCCCCTTTTTACATGGGAAATAAGAAGGTAAAAGTTACTCAGAGTCACTACTTAATGAAATCAGCGGCTTACATCTGTTATATACTCTTATCTCTTATTTGAAACAAGGAGGTAAGAGGAACTATGTTAAAACTGCTCGGCTCCCCACAAAAACAAGTCCAGTTAAAGTCATTCAAAACGTTTCCATAACTCAAAAGCATAAAAAAGCCATAATTAGCCTGAAGAGATATCTCCTTCTTTCAACAGTGCCATCGCCCAAATTCCAGGGACATTATTGAGTTTCAGCCTTCTACAGTGTGGCCACTCCTCGTCACCATTGATTGAGAACAAGCAGAGCTCCTCACCGGCTTCTCTCCTGTATTGGTAGGAAGGCATAATCAGAGGTTTGAACATAAGTGTAGGGACCGCGCGGTGGAAATGTTGTGGGAGAAAAAAACTAGTCAAATGAGATACGAGACGCTGGAGTGGACCCACCTCGTCCGAGTCTGCATGCGGCACTCATCACAATGGGCGAAAAGAACGAGATGGTAAAAATCCGCGTAATGAAGGAGGTTTCGAATGAAGGATAGAATGAACGACGCAGATATCGCCACAACATGCACGTAGCGGTCATCACAATGAGCGAAAGAACGGATGAGATTTCCGCTATGAATGGCATGTGATGGTAAAAAAACGCTTCCATCAAATGTAAAGAAATAATACATAAATATAGCGCGGTGATGCACAGGGGAGGGGGCTAGTGCCCCCTTCCACGCTTTAACATAAGGTGGGGGGAAGGGTTCACGCCCCGATAGTCCTAAGTTAACTAGTCTTTCATGGTTGGTAGAGTTATGTAGATTACAATTGTGTGTCCATTGTTTTAATCTAATATGTTTTCATGTTTGTATGAGCTTTACTACCGTGTGCAGGTGCCGCGAAAAGCCATCATCTTGGATGACACCCCTGCATTTGCGTCAACAGTCACGGATGTGGAAGATGTGAAAATTGTGGTGAGGCTCTTATCCTTCTGGCTCAACAATGGTCTTTGTTGGTCCTGCGACGAGAAGATCACGTTCGCCATCCCCGAGATTGGCTACTCGAATTTGGATGTCAACTCCATATTCGAGATGCACCCTCTTTAAATACCCAGTTTGGGTCCCTTTTTGTTTGTTTATCTGTCTGGCATGTTTGTTTGTCTCAGTATTTTTGTTTGGCTGTGCAACTGTTGGACATTGCGTCTGGTGTAAAAATTCCAGATAAGGAAAATACGGCCACTCAGAATCGAACACAAGACCACTTATAGAGGCACGCCTGTAGCTAGCCAATAGAGCTATTGGGCGTTAAAGACTTTCTTGTCACCACGAAACACAAAAGGCTATATTCAGCGACAGAGTTACTTAGACTCACTACTTAATGAAATCAACGGCTTAGATTTGTTATATACTCTTATCTCTCAGGTGAAAAGAGGATGTAAAAGGAACTATGTTAAAACTGCTGCGGCAGATAATTAAGGATTTGACCAGTTCAGCTTAGCTCCCCACAAAAAAAGAAGTTCAGTTAAATTCGTACAGAACGTTCCCATAGCTCAAAAACATAAAGAAATAAAAATGAAAAACTCATACTGATAATTCGTCAGTCCTCACCCTGAATTAGTGGCAACTTTCACCGGTCGAAATGAGTCAACGCTCGAAATCTTTTCTCTATGGTTGGAAAGTGCAATCCAACACCTGAAACTCTGAATCTTTCAGTCCCTATGTCAGTCAGTCCGGCAACCTACGGTACGTGTGTGAATTGAACGCATGACTAATGTTGGGAACATCCAATTTTAACATCCCAGGACAGAGAAAATAAGCAGACGCATGTGTGCGACGCGACGATATGACAAATCTGCTGTCGCCTGTCTATGGATCGTGCTATGGCTACTGTGCGACGACAGCGCCCATGCATCCATGATCCCTCCAATGGCAACACCGCAGCTGCAACCTCTCTTTCCTCTAGCTCGTCTCTTTTCTTCGTCCCTTTGTGTCCTGGCTTTGTATCATGATTGTTACAACAAGCTAATGCAAATGCAGAATGGTGGATCCACCGATCAATCAAGATGTGTGCCGGATGCTTGTCCATGGCATGATGAAGTAGCATCCATGCGTGGCAGACAGATCATCAGATGGGAAGGTCCCATGCAGCATGCATGCTAGCCGGGTGCACCAGTACTTAACTGATCGAGTGATCCAACAAATTACTTTAGCTTAGAGCTCTTGCTCATGTTGCATCTCAAAGGGCCGGGTCCATTAATTGGAGAAAAACAGGTGATTATATTAGGTGTGGTACGCAGTTAAACAGTGGTCCATGGAGACCCCCCCTATATATATCTCTGTCAACCTGAATTTGATGCTTCATGCTTCCTGCATCTTTCTCGGCATGGTCTACTTTAGATTATCGTCTTGCGATCCCTGCGTGATTCTCTTGGGATCAACTAGCTCGAGACGCATGGTGTGTGATCGTGACTGTTCATGAGTGGTCTGTCTGATGACACAGACGGCGAGAGAGATATGGATCGAATAGGGAGTAGCTCCTGCGTGGATAATTATTTGGTGTTTGCTCAGTTAAGATGAATGAAGAGAGAATCACATGATGGGTGAGATGGCCCCGTATGAAAGCACAAACTTTTAGGTCAAAACTGTGGCAGATGACGACCGGCAGGGCAGCGCACATAAGTTAAGCATATAAGAGCATCTATTTTGCCTCAAAATATATATATAAGATTTTAACACCTGGTTGTTTGAGTTCGTGGATGTTTGAGGAGGATTTGAGGATGCCGGTTGTAGATGCTCTAACTGATCAAACACGGTGGACTGGGATGTAGTGTTCATCTCCAATAAGTGTGAAATTAGTCGAAGCTTCAACCAGGTAAATCTTAACCCAAACGAGTGGATATTCCATATTTCTTTTAATGATTCGAATGAACTAAAGAAACGCACTGAAACACATGAAACTCTGAATATTATTTGTTCAATGCGGTAAATCTGCAATACATGCTAGCTGAGTCAATGCTGTCAGTAATTAACGAGAGCTTGGTAATCAAATGTACTCGTATCATGTTGCTTTATCGATAAAGCAGAGCGAAAATCTATTTTCGTATCAAAGAAGCGAATAATCCATGGCCTACGTTAACACCACAGCATGGGCAAATAAGCAGGCACACGTGTGATGGGCGCGACGCCACAAATGTTCAGCGGATGGCGCACCCACAGCCGCAGGGATGTGCAATCCTTCCTGTGTGCGAAAGCGCCCATGCATCGAGCGCAACACTGCAACCTTGTCCCTTATTTGCATTTCGAATCATACAATATCATATTTAGCAAGCACAAAGTGGATGGATCGATGAATAATCAAGCTGGTTTGTGCCGTGCGTTCGTAGAGCATAACTAGCATTGATGCTGGCTGGTGAGAGAGGTGCTAGCTAGGTCCGAATGAGGTCATCTTGACCGTACGTGCGAGCGATCATACTGTCCATCGGTCTGTCTGGTGCGTGCAACACTAGCACATGCATGGCGTGTGGACCTGCCTCACGTAATTATCTCAGGGAGTGATGGAATATCTCACGTATCCTTCAGACCAAACTAATTTAAGTTAGAGCTCTTGTCACAGTACTAGTACTTCATATGGGTCTGTTGGAGAAATTAAGGGGGCTAGCTAAATATGGGCCCATATATACATGGGGGGTCGATGAATGGTGTGGTGTGATCTGCGATGAACATCAAGAGATAAGAGAAGGATGTTCCTACAAGGCTTCACAGAGTTCAGCGGTTCTGGGCCGTCGAATCGGTTTGCTTGATGCGATTCAGGGCGTCGGATCAAGATCTGGAGGAAGCTGGGCCGTTGGATCTGAGATGATCACTGCTGGAATGAATAGCAATGGCAACAAAATGTGTATACCATGCCCCCACCAGGGCATTTCGGTCATTTCGCGTAGTGGGGGTATAAAAGGGGGCTGCTACGGAGACCTAGCCGCCTCCTCCCTCGCTCGCTCCTGCAGCCGCCTCCCTCCTCCCTCGCTCGTGCCTCCGCCCCGCGCATCCCCCGCGCCCAGCTCCTCCCGCCTCGCCGCCGCCTCCTCCCTCGCTCGCTCCTGCAGCCGCCTCCCTCCTCCCTCGCTCGTGCCTCCGCCCCGCGCATCCCCCGCGCCCAGCTCCTCCCGCCTCGCCGCCGCCTCCTCCCTCGCTCGCTCCTGCAGCCGCCTCCCCCCTCCCTCGCTCGTGCCTCCGCCCCGCGCATCCCCCGCGCCCAGCTCCTCCCGCCTCGCCGCCGCATCCTCCCTCGCTCGCTCCTGCAGCCGCCTCCCTCCTCCCTCGCTCGTGCCTCCGCCCCGCGCATCCCCCGCGCCCAGCTCCTCCCGCCTCGCCGCCGCCTCCTCCCTCGCTCGCTCCTGCAGCCGCCTCCCTCCTCCCTCGCTCGTGCCTCCGCCCCGCGCATCCCCCGCGCCCAGCTCCTCCCGCCTCGCCGCCGCCTCCTCCCTCGCTCGCTCCTGCAGCCGCCTCCCTCCTCCCTCGCTCGTGCCTCCGCCCCGCGCATCCCCGCGCCCAGCTCCTCCCGCCTCGGCGCCGCCTCCTCCCTCGCTCGCTCCTGCAGCCGCCTCCCTCCTCCCTCGCTCGTGCCTCCGCCCCGCGCATCCCCCGCGCCCAGCTCCTCCCGCCTCGCCGCCGCCTCCTCCCTCGCTCGCTCCTGCAGCCGCCTCCCTCCTCCCTCGCTCGTGCCTCCGCCCCGCGCATCCCCCGCGCCCAGCTCCTCCCGCCTCGCCGCCGCCTCCTCCCTCGCTCGCTCCTGCAGCCGCCTCCCTCCTCCCTCGCTCGTGCCTCCGCCCCGCGCATCCCCCGCGCCCAGCTCCTCCCGCCTCGCCGCCGCCTCCTCCCTCGCTCGCTCCTGCAGCCGCCTCCCCCCTCCCTCGCTCGTGCCTCCGCCCCGCGCATCCCCCGTGCCCAGCTCCTCCCGCCTCGCGCCGCCGCCTCCTCTCCCCTCCCGCGCGCCTCCTCTCCCCTCCCCTCCCACGCGCCTCCTCTCCTCCCACCCACATCGCCGCCGCCGCCACCCACCGCCTCGAACGGTGCCGTCGGCGGCCAGATCCGCCACAGCAGAGCGCCCCCCCCCCAACGACGACGAGCAGCAGAGGAGGGAGGACGAGGAGCATGACGGCGGCGGCGGCAGGGAGCAGCAGTAGCAGGCCAAGGCGTCTCAGCAGCAGGCCTTCGGCGATGCCGACGAGCAGCAGCGGAGGGAGGACGAGGAGCACGACAGCGACGGCTACGGGGACCGGTGCGGCGCTGCCAAGGACGTGCTGGAGCGGTTCGACGCGCCGACCACGTGCGCCGAGGAACCGGCTGCTACCAGGGCTAGGGTTTCGGTTGTTGGCTCCAACACCGGCGACTATGTCCGGTGATTTCATCCCCTCCCCTCCTTCATCCTCATCTCTCTCTCTCTCTCTCTCTCTCTCTCTCTCTGTGTCTGACCACTCCTCCCCTCATCGTCTTGGCTTGCAGGTTGCCATCGTCGCGGAGCTGGACAAGATCATGGTGTCCCCAAACTTTTTAGGCTGCTGCTCCTGTGTCCATGGCGTCCCGGAGAAGCAAGGTGTGTTTCTACTACTCCCTACACTGCTTGATATTACTATTCCTCCATTCATAGCAAGAGATGTGCTGCTGCTACTTCTGTTGTTATGTCTTGCTTTAATTGCTAGCTTCAGTGTATTAACACGTTATTATATGCAGGGTTCTGCTGATTGTATTGTCAACGTGGCTGGGCGTTGTCATCTTCTTTTGCAGGTATCACCATGTAGTCATTATCCTTTTCAGAACAACTATTTTATTACTGTTCTCAGATCCCCATTGCCTAGGCATTATTCTCATATATCTTCTTGCATTTTTTCCATATATTATGAATTCTCAGGAGCCCACCACCGTGTCACTTTAGGGTGTTGTACTCTTTTCTTTTTTGTCTTGATTCTGGTAGAGGCCAAAATAATTTGTGCTTGTTTTTAGTGGGGTGTGGACATATGCCTTTTATTTCTTGGCTGGACGTTGGTAGGAACCTAGCTGGGTTTGTTCCTTTTTGCATGCAGGAAGGCTAGGTTTTGGTAAAGGAGTTGTGGCTTCTTATTTGTTTACTACTCTAGCTAGGTTCCAAGGAAGGGGCTCTTTGGAGCTATCTTGGTTTGTTAGTTTGCTGTCCAGGGGAGCATTACATCTAGAAACATTTTTTTTCGAAGTATGCCTTTGTTGTCAAGGAGAGGTTTAGTCTTGAGGTCATATGCTAATTAGGAGTACCCTTGGAGATGCTTTGGTGCTTTGCTATGCCCCGTTTGATTGATGTATTAGGAAGTTTTGTTTGGGATGTGGTGATTGCTACACTTGGGTTAGTGTGCATATATGATCACAAAAATCATTCGAGTTAGAAAAGTATCATTCAAGTTCCTTCTATGCCAGATTTGGACTCTTTTCACCTTTAGCGTGCCGGCAGTGTTTCACCAACTTGATTTCTTTTAACTTCCAAATTTTGGCCTACAATTGATTTAATCATAATTTGCCGATTTTCATTCTTAATTGGCTTGTGTAATTGCTGAACAGCTAAATCGGGAAGCCTACTGTTTGTGTAATTGCTGAAACTGAAAGTTTTGGAGCCAAAATTGACCTCAGTAATAGAGTAGTTCTGTGTTTCTATAGGGACCATGCCAGAGGAACTAATTGTAAGAGCAAGCTGTGCACTACCATCTATCAATTGTGCACAGCTTGCTCTTACAATTAGGTTTACTTCATGTGTATTGCTATATTTAATTATGAGATGAATCTTCTTTTCATATTGGCCTACATTATATGATGGTGCCCCGTTATGGCTTCAGGATGTGGACGGTGCAAGTAGCAGCTCCGACGCAGGGGCGTGGGTGTGCGGTGTAGGAAGCGGTTCCTCGCCGGTTGGACGGCGTTCAGGCGCAACCCCGGCGCCCACTGAGTACTGCCTCGGCTACAACCTCCATCGGTGAACTCCATCTTCTGCCTGCTCCTCTGCTTTGGCTACTGTTGGGACATGGCTGTGGCTATGTCGATGTGGTGCTGGTTGGTTGTTGCTCTATGTCATAGGAGCTCCCGTGATTCTCTGGTTTACATGTGGATGCCCTGATCCTATAGCTATGCTCATGGATTTGCTAAGTTGATCAGTGGCAGTGCTGATTTCCTATTTGCAAACTGCCAAATGATCTCTTGCTCATAGCCACATCTACATTTGTAGTGTGTAATTTGGTGTTGTCTGGGATAGCTGATCTACCACCACTTGAATGAGCTGATAGGTGATGCCACTGGAGCTGCTAGCCCTGCGGAGCTTTCTAGAGCATCCAGAAATAAGAGAAGGATGTCTCACCGACCCTCCTCAGAGCTCAGACGAATCCGGTCGTCCGATCGATTTCCTTGATGCGTTTACAGTCGTTGGATCGAGCGGTGGGAGGAGCTGGGCCGTCGGATCGAGCCCGCACGACTATGGCAATGAATAGTTACACTCCGGGCTTGCCACCGTGTGTAAAACTGGGTGGCCGCCGAGGGCATTTTCGTCGTTTCACATGGTCGGACAGCCGGCTGGTCCGAGGCCATTCTTGCTAGGGCGATGATGATTGACCATGGCTAAAATAAGTGTGCCTTTGAGCAATCGAGGCACCTGTGGATATCAAGTTGGATCCCCCCTCTTGTCTCTAGAATCCTTTTTGATCATGTGATACTTATTGTTCTGTCCTTGGATGGTCATTCTTTTTGAGTGATAACCAGGACAGCTCCACTGTATAAACAGATTGATCTGGTGATAAGAGATGACGGGGTAGGTTATATGATCGAGGAAAGGTGAATTTGAGCCCACCATGCAATGAACCCTGAACCTTTTTTATTTGTGTTTAAAGGTGTTGCTTATTTATGCTCCAGTGTTTATAGCCGTCTTATGTAAAGATTTCTTCTCTCATACCTTTATTGCATTGTTCTTGATCTTTTATTGTTTGTTGTTGGTCCTTGATTTAATCTGGTTAAGATTTCTTCTCTCTCTTATGTAAATATTTCTTCTCTCTCATACCATTGTTTTGTCCATGTAGTAATAGATATATATTTACATGGAAAAGGGGGTATGTTCTAAACGTTTCCCAAAGGATTTTCAGAACAAGACAACTATTGATGAAAATGGTTTTGCTTTGTATAGGCGTCGTGAAAATGGGCGAAGATAGTTCTTATGGTGGCATCTTCTGGTGTTGCGGCTTTGCTGCTTGCTGGTGGTAGAACAACTGACTCTCGATTTAAAATAGTGTTGCAGATTGACCAGACTACTCTTTGTGACATCAAAAGAGGCACACATCTGTGTAATCTTTTGAAAGATACTTCTTTAATCATCTAGTATGTAGCACTTATCACAAACATTAGGTGTTTTGAATGTCTGGACAGAACTTTGTGTGATCTTTTGTCATTTGACGATCATTTGCTTGTTGATGTTCCGTTTGGTTTTCAATATAGCTAGCTATCGGATGGAGATTTTAGTTTTTGTAACACCCTGATCGGATGATTGTTGTAGGTCTGTAGGTAGAGTATGCATCCAATATACTAATGAGAATACTCAGATCACATGATTTGCAATGTTCGTTTTAAATGGCGTCAAGTTGCACATTCTATTTATTTGGGAAATTGCCATTGATGCTTCTGTTGGGGATCAAAATTCTGATCTGTGCCTTTCTGTTTTCTAAGATGGTCTTTGCGTTCTTGTGTTCTAGCTTGCATGCCTAGCAGTTTACTTCTCATCGCTGCTTTGATTTATGGCCAGTGGATTACTAAAGAAGAGGAACTCATGTTAGTTTTCAACATTTATGACCAGTGGATTAGTAAAGAAAAGGAACTCGTGTTTGCTTTCAGCTTTGCAGAGCTTCAGATATGTTTCTGAGTTAAATTTAGTCTTTCAATTGTTAGCGGACCATGGCATCTTAAACCTTGGGCCTTGGTTTCCTTGTTGTTAAATGTTAACCGAACTAACAATTACTGAAAAATGGCTTTAAGGAGCGTTCCAGTGCACAGTGAAAATACGACAGTGTCCCAATTTATAGGAATTATAGGGGCTGTTTGGATGGTGGCCGACGGTTGCCACACCAAAATTTTCGCTTGGTTGACAGTATTATAAGAAGTTTTTCTGTTTGTCTCGGCTTGTTTTTGCTTGATAAGTGACCGGTTTGGGTTTGACGAATAGTTGTACTATGGGCAGTATATACGGAATGTGGATCTCTGGGTTGTTGTGATAGCTATTGGATTGGGTACTGTCGCATCTCAGGTTCAGATGTTTTGGATGTTTGGCTGATCCAACGCTGTTAGTTTCGGCTCATCTTTGCTCCAACAATTGGCAGTATATAACGCCCTCACCCCTGCTTATCTCACCTAACTGATTTTATCTTTCTTGCACTCAAGATTCATTGGTGCGTGCTCCCCCTGTTACTCGGCGCTTAGGAGAAGGAGAGGCATGGTCTCCACCAAAAACAGAGGAGGAAGAAGTAAGATGCTGCTAGCCCCCCGTGGCCTGTTGCGTCTCCAATCAGCGCTTGCAACAGGGGAACCACATCCCTGGCCTCTCCATGCCTCCCCAAGCGCCAACCTATAGGCTACAACAACAAGGTGAGGCGGGCCCCTACTCGGTAAAAACAGGTTCAGGAGGTGTTTATCCTATGATTCAGTAACTTGCGTTCTAATCTTATTTGTCTTCTCATTGGGCATGGTGTCTTTAGGTTATCAAAGGGAATTGTGTATGGCTGTTGACAATCCAGATTGTGGGCGGCTAAGAGGTTAGAATTACTCATGAACATTTCTGCTTATAAATAATATAATAACGTAGTAGTAGCCCCTCCTACTTATTTTTGTTACTATATGCATCAAGCAATAGTAACTACAAAAACCTTTCCATGCATCAAGCAATAGTAGCCAGCTGATTGTTTATATATGCATCAAGCAATAGTTGGTACTCGCTGATTACATTAATGGTAACTACAAAAACCTTTCCATGCTCAGCATTATCGGCGACCTCTCTGATTTGGAGTTGTACTTCGTTATTGTGAAAGGTTTTCTGGGCGTCCGATCAAGATCTGGAGAAAGCTGGGCCATCGGATCTGGGATGAGCACTGCTGGAATGAACAGTTACTGCCTCAGCGCGCTGCCTTTTACTTCGTTTTTTCGGTCTGGCGTCGCTGGCGTGTGGGTCCGCTCGCGGGTGGGCCGCGTTTGTCAGCGACCGTGGCTTGGATATGGCCCGGCCGCCCCGTCGCGCGCACCGACGGGTAAAGATCTCGTGCTACCGCTCGTAATATCCTGCGCCCGCTGAGGGTACGTCAGTAATTTCGCGTCCAGGCCTTGTGCGTGTCGTGCGGTGGTTCGCCCCGTGCGGCTATGGGGTGGGGAAGGGCAGCGCCTTGCCCTTTCGTGCTCATTCATCCCCTTCTTCTCCTTCCCTCTGGATTCTTCTACTAGCCAGCCATCAGGAGCTCCTGGTGCTCCTGGATCTGGATGTGCTATACATCACCTCCTCACCTCTTGGCTGCTTCGGTGCCTGTGGCGTTCGTGCTCATCGGTGGGACGGTGCAAGGCGCAACTCCGATGCAGTGGCGTGTATGTGCGGTGTAGGAAGCGGTTCCTCGCCGGCTGGACGGCGTCCAGGCACAACCCCACGTCCACTGAGTAATGCCTCGGCTACAACCTCCCTCAGTGAGCCCCATCTCCCTCCCGCTCTGCTTCGGCTACTATATGGGACATGGACAGGGCTATGATGATCAGTTATGGCTTATATAGGCATGCTCTCGAGCAATCGAGGCACTTATGGGTATTAATTTGGATCCCCCCTCGTTTCTTTGAGCCATTTTTTGATCACGTTTTTATTTTAGTGACTCTGTCCTTGGATGGTCATTTCTGATGATTGATAACCAAGGCAGTTTCACATGACCCACCGGTTGGAAGCCATTCTTGCTAGGGCGATGATGATTAACCGTGGTTGAAATAAATGTGCCTTTGAGCAATCGAGAAACCTGTGGGTATCAAGTTGGATCCTCCCTCTTGTCTCTAGAATCCTTTTTGATCTTGTGATACTTATTGTTCTGTCCTTGGATGGTCATTCTTATTGAGTGATAACCAGGACAACTCCAATGTATAAATAGATTGATCTGGTGATAAGAGATGACGGGGGTAGGTTATGTGATCGAGGAAAGGCAAATCTGAGCCCACTATGCATTGAACCCTGAACCCTTTTTATTTGTGTTTAAAGGTGTTGCTTATTTATTCTCCAGTGTTTATAGCCATCTTATGTAAAGATTTCTTCTCTTTGATACCTTTATTGCATATGAGTTGTTTTTTCATCTTTTATTGTTTGTTGTTGGTCCTTGATTTAATCTGGTTAAGAGTAAGTTGCACTTTGTTATTCTGGGATAAACGATGGTTTGGCAATGCTATTGGTTCTTCATGAGTTCAGAGGAGGATTTCTGATATTATTTTATTGTTAAATAGTCATGACAGTAAGATTCTTGTATCTGTTCGCCGTGAGGAGCAATGGGGCATTGCACACTTATGTGTACTGCTACCTGATTATGGTTGGTCTTTTGTATAAAGGCCTTGCTATAATTTTTATGGTCCTTCTTCCCTAAGGTGTATTATGAATGTTTTTCCGAGCTATGGAATGTATTCCTAATCCTGATCTATAGAACTGCCTTTCTGAACTTGATGTCTAAGTTCTACTGGACAATGCTTATTTGGATAGACGCTCATGGGTTAAGTTATTTGATGCATTGCTTTCACTATCAAATTGTTCGCTACTTTGAGGATTTGGCTGCATACTGTATTGTTTTGTATTTGGTGGACTGGACCAAGAGCGCACAGAGGGAGATCTTCTCTGCCGCACTGACAACAGCAATAGAGAAAATCCAGTCCACGGTGCCACCAATGAGAAAGGTAAACACAAGCTTTTGGAATATGGATTTTCAGAACATAGTCAAATTTTCGTCCATCCCGGTAACTTGCTCTAGCGTTCTTCCTTTGTGCTGTGGATTATCAGAACATAGTCAAATTCTGTGACACACACACACCAAGACATACCATTGGACTATACAGGAATAATGGGATGCCGTCCTTTGTTGCTCGACCTAGCCTTGCTGCTTGAGAAAGTTGCCCCTGGTAAGCTTGTTTCTCTTCCTCGTTAGATTTGTATGCGTATGCTGCCCTGCGAGACAAATTTATCCGTGATGCATGTCAGATCTATCCTCTCTTCGTCGTATACTTACTGTACTAGATTAAATAAATGTGGGATTCAAGCACACAACTAGACTGTACTGTAGCTTTGAACAAAGTGATGGATGCGTATATTTGTGTAGCTCTGGACAGAGCCCAGACATTTTGGTTGCATTCCATGCGATTAAATAAATGTGGGGTTCAAGCACACAACTAGACTGTACTGTAGCTTTGAACAAAGTGATGGATGCGTATTTTTGTGTAGCTCTGGACAGAGCCCAGACATTTTGGTTGCATTCCATGCTTTATATTTATCAAAATGATTATGACATGGCTCATTTCAGTCGTCATGTGTGGTTGCTAGGTTTGGTTCCCTGATGCGCACCGGTGGTGCACGATAGAGTGTGCACAGGGGATTCTTCTTCCACTCTGATGCCTCCCGCCCTGCCCCTCCGGTGGCATCAGTTCCTCTTTCAGTTCTGCATCTCTGCTGGTAAGCCCCTGATTCCCTCTCTGCTATCTATGTTGACCGGAAAACATCAAATGTGGACAAGTGGCACTAGAGTCTGTTCTGTCTAGATTCTTATGTTTTTTGGAAACGGACTAAACTAAGCTGCAGTTTTACATGTAAATATTTGAAGAAAAACATATTATGTCTCTTATGTGATCTCAGAGCACTTTTACCTTCATTTTGAAAATGCATTTGTCTTTATATGTGTTGTATAAAAGGAATACATGAAGGCACAAGCAATCAAAAATGTATGGAAATGTCTCTTAAATTGCAAGCCTAATGCTAGGAAAAATGGACTTATATCATTTTTTTCAACTTCTCCAGGTTGGTCGGCCGGTGCGGCGCAAATCTGGTTCGACGAGGTCGTTGACGACCTGCTGCGGGAGTGGGACAATGGGATCAGCTCCGGGAGGTCCGGGGCACGCTGCTGCCGCTCGTGTAGCAGAAGTCTAACTGCTCCGAGGTGATGATTTCTCTGGTTATTACTCACTCGGTGATGTTCTGAACCACAATGATGTTGTTGCCTCGACAATGAGTTCCTCAACTTACGTGACTGATGAGCTGGGGCGTGAAGATCATGGCTCTTATGATTTGTATACAGACCTTACTACTGTATTGTACTGGGGTAGAATGCCTCTATGAAGGTGTTTTGACCCTCTATGAATGCTTATTTTTATGTTGTACATTATTTGTAGTCGGATTGTGCCTGTCCAAAATTGCTGGTATGTGGTTACTGTAAGATATATTACGTGTTAATCGTTAGATTCAATATGATGCTAATTCCCCTGTGCGTGACACTTGATTATGTTGTGTATAATTGATCCTTGCACACATTTAGGATATATAAAATTAGATTGGTTGATACATGAAGAACTCTTCTCTATGATGAACTGTCATGCAGGCATCACTCTGGGTAATTTCTGAAACAAATTGAGATACACTAATTCAGTTCCATTTGGCTAAAACGATAGAGAAATTCTTAACGATTGAGATACACTTATGTATTGTATATAAATGACTGCTCTAATCTTAATCTATTGAACAACGCTGCTTTTGGTTTATTCCTTTCTGTCGAGCCTGCTTACTTTATTTGAACAATTCATGAGTTCAAATATTTGATGAATTACTTTCCGTGCCAAACAATGCACATTATATTGTTCGGATTTTGCGGCTCAAATGATTATTCGTATTTGGTTGCCTGTCGTTTGGTGGGCAACGCGTGGCAAGCCGCGTCACCAAAGCATCGATTCCTACTAACTTAGCATTACGGACCTGATCAAAACATTGGGACCGGCACCCTTGCACCAATGCGCGATCCCGATCTAGTGTAAGTGAATGCGTGAATGATTGGGTGGATGTCATGCCATGCATGATGGGATTTCATGGTGATCATCCGTACTACCATCAGGTTGTTGGTTTGTTCCTTCCTTCCTTTGTCCCTTGGGCCTTGGTACTGCTGTAGTTGGGAGTATGGGAATGGCTAGATGTAAGTCGCTTGCTTTTCGAATTTGGGCCATTCGATTGTTTTGGGACGTACGATGCACATCCAACGGTGCCTGGCCCTTCTTGTTCCTCGAGCTCTTCTTCTGCTCCAAACCTCCACACGGGCCGCCAGTCGAACCGCCTGCATCCACCACCCATGGCTGGCGGCGCTCCTGCGCAGCCTCGCCGCCCCTCCCTCCCCAAAACCACCCCCCACCACCAGCCTTGCCGCCACCCACACGGCCACCCCTCTAGTCTCGCCGCTGACGAAGATTTTCTCTGGTGAAATTGCACCACCGCCCCCACTACCGCTGTTCTTCCGCCCCCCACCCCTCACCCTAATATAGATAATGGGGTAGCCCTCCGACGAGCCCCTTCCTTCTCCTTCCTTCCCCCTGTCCTCCTTCCTTCTCCTTCCTCTTTCTTCAAAATCGACTGACCACAATAGCTAAAGTCAGTCCACTTGCATGGTTGTGGTGTACTATTGCAGTATGAGTATATGTTGTGTAAGGGTATCTCCAATGATGTACCCTCAATCGGACCCCGTATTCATCCACAGACACGTACTGTTGCATCCGTGGACAGTGTTACATATAAACCATGCTCGCATACATTTCAAATCGGGTTTCAATAAACCAGATGAATTACATATAAACTGAATGATTTTCATCTAAACCAGAGCACATTTATTACATTTTCGACATACTTCAACTAACTATAGCGGACTAGGTTGTTCTAACCTAGTCTAAATGATTGATGGCCGCAGCGACACCCATCTCCCATGTCAAGTCTTCCCCATACACTAGTAGAAAAGAGGGCTTTGGTTCAGGCCGGGTCAGCCCATTAGTCCCGGTTCAGTCCAGAACCGGGACCCATGGGGGCATTGGTCCCGGTTCGTGTGGCCAGGGGCCTGCTGGGCCTCATGGGGGCATTGGTCCTGGTTCGTTTGGCCCCTTTGGTCCCGGTTGGTGGGACAAACTGGGACTAATGGGCCTCACTCCCGGCCCACCACCATTGGCCCACCACAGGCTTCCCTTTGGTCCCGGTTCATGCCACGAACCGGGACCAATGAGGTGTCTATATATACCCCTCGCCCGCGAGCAGAGCACCCCAGTGCTCTGTTTTTCTCTGGCCGGCGAGGGGAGGGCTTTGTGGTGCTCTAGCTCACCTCCTATGCACATGAGGTGTTCGATGAAATGCCCGAGCCACACTAGTTAAGCGTTCTCCTCTTGAAGCTCGACCTCAAAGCTCCATTTTCCTAGAGATTTGTCTTGGTTTAGCGGCCCGTCACGTCCCATTTCCGTCTTCACCGTCATCGATCGCCCGCACCGATCTCGTCGCCGGCACCACCATGGTGAGCCTCTTGTTCTTATCTTCTTTCTGAAAGAAAAATTCTTACTTTAGATAGATACTTGTCTAATTTTCTTACTTTTATTATTGCTTATTATTATATAGTGCGATGGTTTTGGTATCCGCCCCGTCGGCCCTCGTCCTGGCTATGATTCGGATGTGGTATATATTATCTTTTTATAACTATTTGGTTCATTTATTGTTTATGACAATTATGCCGAGCAACGTGACATAGATTTTATTTATCTAGGAGGTAGTTGAACCGGAAATTCCAACCGACCCTAGTGTCGAGAGGTTAAATTTAGTTGAAGAAGAAAACAATTACTTGAAGGAAAAAAAATTGAGGAGGAGAAGATGATATTGGAGTTGCATGTTGCGGATGTCGTTGATGATCACAAGATCAAGATGGATGCAATGCGGTTGAAGATGAGAAAGATTAGAAAATATGCCATTCATACCGAGGCTTGGTATCATTATGCCGTTGGATCAATTGTTACCTTGGTTGCGATTATGATCGCATTTGTTTTCGCATTGAAATGTTTTACATAGTTTCAGTGTATGGTTTAATTAATTAGATGCTTTGGAGAGCTATATGTTGTTAGATGAGAACTATGTATGTACTTTGGTTTTAATGTGATGATGAACTTCTATTAATTTGGTCACTTAATTATCTATTCATGATGTTCTGTAATGGTTTTTGACACACTTAATTATATATAATGCACACAGATGAACCGGCAATCAATGTACGGTGACAGACACACCTCCGAGTACATTAAGGGCGTGCATGATTTTCTCGAAGTGGCTGAGGCAAACAAGCAGAATGGTTTTATGTGTTGTCCATGCCCTAAATGTGGGAATACGAAGTCTTACTCTGACCGGAAAATCCTTCACACCCACCTGGAAATTTTTCTTCCATAAATGAATAAGCAGCGGATCTATCCTTAGCAGGAAAGACTAGTGGATGTCCTAAATGGATAAAAGAGGCATCGATATCAGGGACAGGAAACAAACCTTTTATTTCCCGCCTGAGCTGTAAATCAACATTAGTAGCAACAGTAATTCTGACTTTGTCCAATTTGGGCCTCAAAGGGAACATAAATGATTTAAGATCTGAAGGATGACTTCAGCTTCCTGCTTTGTTGTTGTACCACACACCAATAGGTCATCTTCAAACATCAAGGAGTGTATAGGAGGGCATTGGGGACTCAAAGAGATACCTGAAAGCCTGTTATTATCTATGGCATCTTGAAGAGCCAAGGATAGTTCATTAACAACCAAGATAAAAAGAGAGTGGGAGAGAGGACACCCTTGTCTTATACCTCTGGAAATCTTAAATTTACCAAAAGGCTGCCCATTGATAATAACTGGAAAAGTAGGAGTAGCTCTGCAAGCATGGATCAACTTAATGAAAATGGGCATTTAAACCTTTATGAGCTAAAACAACAGAAATAGAATCCCATTCAAGTCTATCAAAAAGCTTTCGCAAATCAACTTTTAGCATGAAGAACTTTTGTTTGAAAGAATTTAAACTAAAAGAGTGAGCAATCTCCTGGTCAACAATGATGTTATCACTAATCCTCCTACCCTCTATGAAAGCCTGTTGAGAAGGATGGATATAATCAGCTAAAAGAGGCTTCAGTCTGTTGGCCAAAGACTTAGGAGATGGTTTTGTAAACAACGTTACATAAACTAATTGGTCTGAAGTCAGAGGGTGCGTGGCAAACAAGTTTTTTGTTGGAATAAGTGCTATATGCATTTCATTAAGCTTTGGTGACATAGTACCTATTTCATAGAAGGTCCTGGCCAACTGAGTTATACCTTCAGCTATCCAACTCCATGCATTCCTATAGAAACCAACATTAAATCCATCCCCTCCTTGACTGTCCATGAGAGACGAGGCGCAACTACAGAGAACGATGTTGCAAAGGAGGAGCTCAACAGAGCTCGTTTTTCAAAAAAAAATGGAAGTTTCAAAAAATATAAAAAATCTACAAATACTTATGCATATTCTTCAAGTGTGTATGAAATTTCATCAAGTAATTGATCATTTACACTCTACACAAAAAAGACAAATATCTGACCCAAATACTACAAAGAAAAAGCCCATTCTAATATATGTATTTGTCTTTTTTGTGTACATCACCTTTGAATATGTATGTTTTTGAAATTTTATACACGTATACTACAAATATATTTCTACATGTATACTTTTTCCAGATTTTTTTAGGTGCGGAAAAAGTATTTCTACTGAGAAAAAGATAAAGAGCTTAATGGAGCTCGGTCTCTACGGACACTTTTCGCACAACTACACTAGAAATAGCCAGAGCTAGAACAAATATATTAAAAGATATTATTCCTTTTTTGGCAGGGAAAAGATAATATCGTTTGCTTGGAGTTATATACTCCCTCCATATCAATTAAATGTTGCACTTGTTTTCCGTGAATAAATTTGATTATCACTTTCATCAATGATATATTAAATATATGTTATAAAATTATACAATATTTAGGAACATATGGGGTACATTTTAATATGAATTAAATGGCATTCTCTTTGTCCGGATTTTTAGTTCCCTCATATTTTGGATGAAAATTCGACCATACTTTGAGTAGTCAAATATAAGTGATATGCCATAAAAATTATATTGTCGGGTTAATATTAAAAACATTTCAAAACAATATTATTTTCTTTACACATAACTCATATATTTTGAACAAAATTTACTTTGACTCAAAATACAACGAAGACTAATAAATTTGGACGAAGGAATTATAATTTTATGCTTGTAACACACGTTTTATTAGTCAATGTTAGACTTTGAAGTAAGTGTATGTCATGTAAATATTGGGTGGGAGTAGCTCAATGATTGACCCAAAATATCTCAAGGTTCTTTACACTCACCTAAGCGAGATATACCCAGACTAGAAATTTCCTAGTTCACCTTCATTGTTCCAACTCTTTTGATGGTAATTATCTTCTTGTAGAAAATTATATGGTTCCCTAATCATATACGAATAAAGAGGATATATAATATTAAATAGGTATTTGTTTCTTTTTTTGTGTTTTGTTAATCCTGTGAATCAAAGTGGGACTTTGATATTAATTTAGGCAGTTTAAAACCTTAAGGTGATGATTACATGGTTCGGACCCCTATATTCATGTAGTGTAAGGCCAACTTCAACGTGGACCATCAAAACACATGTATATGTCCGGACATCGACGTAGTTGTCCGGGCATAATTTGTCATCCAGTGTGATATATGTGGACAAATATGGCTATCCGAAATCCCATCAATTGGATGCAAACCAGGGGCTTTGGCAGGCATCAAAAATACCTGAGATAAGAACATTGGGGGTTAAACATTAATCCCATATCTTTCATTGTGTCTGGTGAAAATTGTTTGTTCTAAAAATATGCTCCCGAGTGTTAACAATCATCTAAATGATAGTTGAGTATATGAAGTTCGCCAAACCAGAATTATTACGTAGACTATTTTGGAAAATAAGGATGAACTGTGATTGCTTGATGACTAAGAACATAGTTTGTTGGGTTATAATTAGCCTTAACATGTGAGTAGATCATTATATGTAAACAGGCATTTGTAAGCCTCCAAAATATCTTTGAGTCCATGGCCAATACCCCTTGTTAATGAGAATTTTTATGCGAGGAAGTTATTGTTTATAATACATAATGATGTTAGTAAATGTGATGTTGTCATATTCGTACTCTTTATTATCAACACCTCTCTCCATAACTTGTGGTCATGTTTATTGAGTTCGGTATTCGTTTAGGGACGAACGGAGTCTAAGTTTCGGGGGGCTGATACATCCATTCAGCATCATTATTTCCTATTATAATTTATCCCATTTCAATGATATATTTCATATTATGATGTAATTTTAATGTATTTTCTCTCTTAAATTGCAAGATAAACAAAGAAAGGAAAATTATCAGACAACTAGAATTTTCCAGAGCACCAAAAGCAGCGGGGATTTTACTAAATTATTTAAAATATGAAGCCATGAGCCAGATGATGGGCCAAAGCGTGCCCACCAGGGTGCCACGCGTCCTAGATACGCGCTACCTGGACGCGTTGGCCCCTACTGGCTCCTCTCCTGACGCCCTTTTGCCATAAATTCCAATAACCTAGAAAAATCACAAAAAGTTATTGGGACTTTCCGCCGCCACCTGTGAGGCACAACCTAGGGGGGCACTTTTGCTGTCCGGCAAAGCGATTGTCCGGGGGAAACTTCACTCCGGGACGGGCAAATTAAATCCATTGTCCTCACCAATGCTCCGTTCATCGTCAGGATCATCATGTTCATCAACACCGTCTCATCTTAAAACCCTAGCTCATCCTTTTTGTTCAATCTTTGTATCAAACCTCAGATTGATAATTGGGAGTACTTGTATGTGTCTATTACACTTTGTAGTTGATGCATATGGGATTTATCAGTGAAAGATTGTTGTGTCTAGATTGTTCATCAAATATTTATACCCACTGATCTGAATTCATATGAGTGTTGTGAGTAGATCCATTACTTCTCGAGGACATGAGAGAAGTTTTGTTGCTATTAATCATGTGAAGTTGACTACCGTTTAATGCTTTGATGATATATTATGTTGTTCTCCCTCGGGTGGTGTTATATGAATGTTGATTACAAGATAATTCGTCATCTTTGGGCCTAAGGGAAGACATTGTGAATTTAGTTTGTAAATGATGGGTTACAGGAGTGATAGAAACCCAAATCTCAGTTTATCAATTGTTTCGTAAGAGGCTTTCCTGGATCATATGGTTTATTGCTATGGTTAAAATTATCTTAATTATTTCTCTTGTATTTGTGGATGCTTGTATGCTCATAAGTAGGTATTTGTAGAAGTAAGGACAATATCTTATCTCCGGTCCAACCACACAACACTTATTGAATTAATAAACGGTAACTTAATGAATCGTGGTGAAAGTAACTTGACGAGATTCCGGAGTGTCTTCAAAAGCATTTTAGCTTAGTGTATATAAGGATTGGGTCACTTGTTGCACTCTATTACTTTTGTTATTATTTATCTTGTTACAAATTATCTTGCCATCAAATTATCTATGGAACTATCATCACAGTGAAAACCTAGCTAAAAACTACTTGTCAATTTCTTCTGCTCCTCATTGTGTTCGACGCTCTTACTTGTCGAAAATACTACGATAGATCCCATATACTTGTTGGTCACTTGCAAATGGCAGTTGCATCCGTCGGGCCTGGTGGAGGGAGGTGCCTGACCATTACCTCGTCGAAAGCAGTGCAGTTCATCTGGCGCCCCACGCGGGGGCGACGGCACAACCCCTATGGCGGCGCATCATCCCCGTGGTGCTAGGATCCGAGTCAGAGGTGATCGGCGACATGCATGAATCTGGCCCAGGCGCTAATATGGAGCGGCATGCCCCCCATGCTAGGCTGCTACAGCTCTCGTGGCGGAAGCCACGGAGGCAGAGCCGCTATGGGTGACTGGCAACCCTGGCATCGCATCCAAGTCCATGGAGGTGTCAGGCTCCGACCACGAGGTGTCTATCGTGGACCTCACCTCGACCAACGACGTCAATGCCACGACCGCCGAAGAGGAAGGGTAGGACATGAGAGACGGGCGGCGCCATGTGTCCCATGTCCTACTCTACTCACCGGCAATTGGACCTTCACTTTTGCGGGTCTCATGGCCGTCGGACATGGGGCACACGGTAAAGAACAACAAGGATGGATGCTGGCGAAGATTAAACGGTTTAACGCTGCACGCATTTGCATAAATTTAAAAATTTGCTAACGAGGTATTTGGTTCTGGAATATGACATTTGAGGGTACTTGTCTGTCAGTATGCGCGGACGCGCTATCAGCAGATGTTTATGAGGCCGGATTTGCTGAGTCCAGCTGCATATGCTTGTAAAGCAAACCAGTATACGAACTCAATCAGTCAAGGCTAGATAAGATGGTTTTGTAAAACAAGAAAAACATCGACCGTCAAACTGTAAGGATTCAGTCAAAGGAAGGAGTCTCAAAGAAGTGCAGCCTCTCTGTCTCCATCATCAATTCCAGCCTACGCTCCACGGCTGAAGAGGCTACGCACGCAGCAGCAGCTCGTCCAGTCCCATGGACCCGCTGCAGCAGAGAGCAGAGGCAGAGCGTGCACGTCGTCTCACACCGCCCATCCTCCTCCTTTACTATGCGCGACAGACGAGGCAGCAGCTTCGCCAAGCCAACGCTTTCTCTCTCGCATCAACTTCCCACGTCCCAAGAACTAGCAAGAATAGCAGGCGACCCCGCTGGAAATCGCCGCTCTCGCTCAGACCATTCCTCTCGACTCTGCCTGCCCCACCGTATCCTTTAAGCCGATCTGTATGTAGATCGCCGAAGCAGTTCTTTCTTGCGCCCAATCCGTCGCACCACTAATGTTTTCTTCTTCCATTTTTCTTAGAAGAGCAGCATGCCGGAGAGCAGCGGCGCGACCGTGCTGGACGACCCGCCGGAGTGGCTCGTCGTCGAGGAGATCCTGGTCCGGCTGCCGACCAAGGACGTGCTCCGCTGCCGCGCCGGCACTTCCGCCGACAAGTTCGTCCTCGACCACCACCGCCGCCAGCCGTCGCTCCCCATCATCCAACACCTTCAGGGCATCTACTCCCTCGCCGCTGCCGGAGATCAGAGGATACGGCCCGTCCTCCGGTACACTCCTCCCTGTGCAGTCTTGACCTTTCGGGTCTCACGCCAGGCCGCCTGTGATGGCCTCCTCATCGTGTCGCGGGAATACAGTTTCTACATCTGCAACCCGGCCACCCGCAAGTGTGCTTCCCTGCCACATCCTCCCACACGACCAGGCTTCCGCGCCGTCTCAGTTCGTCGGCTTCTACCGGCACCACATATCCGGAGAACACCGGGTGATCTGGATGTTAAACCATGACCATACAGCTCAGTCCCCTGATTTCTTCGTCCTCGCCGTGGGCTCAGACCAGCCAAGACGCATCCAATGGCCGGAAGATTCAGGAAGATGGTTTCAGCTTGTCAGCCGGTACCCCGGCCGGTCACTCACCAGTCCACCATCGTGGTAGCCTGCATTGGGCACTGAACGTTGACATAACGTAACCGAGACATTCCGAAAGATGAGCCGCCCAGCACAGTTTGGGCATATGGTGTCGTTGTTGGACATGGCCGGCGATCTTGCTTTGTACCACCTCACCGGTCACGGCGAGATAGATGTTTGGGTGTTGCAGGACTATGATGCCGAGACCTGGAGCTTGCAGTACCGGATTAACTTCTTAGAGATGGAGGCACTGCCACCGCTTAATTTGGAGGTGAAAGGTATCCGTAGCGTGGCCGAAATTAACGAGCGTGAGCTGTTGATCAAGCACTATCCTGACCGCCTGTTGCATTGTGACGTTGACGGTGTGTTCTTAGGAAATGTGGAAAGGGTAGAGCGTCAATTCGGCTTGTCACGCACTGGGTATCGTCTCCAAGAGAGCATGATTTCACTTCCATTGTTTGAGACGCAACAAGAAGATGCCAAGCCTCCGTTCATCATAGTTCTATAAGATGATGCCGGGCTTGCCGTGCCGCTGGAGTGTTCTATCCCATACAGGTCATGTCTTTTGTTATTTGTTCTTACTAATTCGTAGTAGAACTTAACTATTAGGATTGAGGAAGCAGGCTTCTGCTATCATTATTTGCTGCTTGTTATACTATCTTGAACACCATGCTAATGTTCTGAACAATGGATATCTATGCTTTAGAACAGTTCTACTGTTCTACCATGTTTACTTTTCAGTTTTCAATGTTGAAAAGCATGAAAGGCACGGTTGCAGTTTGAAATGTTAATTCATTCATGAGAAGTTATGGTATTTTACTTGGTTGTTGAAATGGTTAGTTCAGTTATTCTCTTCTATAGTGTAGTATTTGGATCTTTCATGTTCAGTATACACTGTGATCATACATTGCTTTTGGCATATCTGGTCGCTCAGGCTCGTTGTGTGGAGATGTTTCTTTCACAGGCATAGTTGTGAATCTGCCATCGATATAGTGCTGTTGATAGTTTGCGTCTGGCAAGTAATTTTGATCACTAGCTCTGTTTTGTGTCTGGTTGCTACTTTAATACAACTAATATTTGTTAAAACAATGTCAAGTTCTTTGTATAAAAAACTGGCAAGCAGTACTTGTTTCATTGACCTTCACCATGTTGGAGAATAGAGTTTGGCTGAAGCTTTTGTGTCAAGGATTTGGGCCTTTTTTTGTGTGTAGGAATAGGTTACAAGATGTGCAATCTTAATCATCTCAAGTATGGAGTGGTAGACGTCAGGAGACGTGGGGACCGGATTATCCTGGTCAAGCTGGTAGCTGAGGACTTGGTTCTCAATGTTATCAGCGCATATGCCCCGCAAGTAGGCCACAATGAGAACACCAAGAGGGAGTGCTGGGAAGGCTTGGAAGACATGGTTAGGAGTGTACCGATTGGTGAGAAGCTCTTCATAGGAGGAGACCTCAATGGCCACGTGGGTACATCTAACACATGTTTTGAAGGGGCGCATGGGGGCTTTGGCTATGGCATCAGAAATCAAGAAGGAGAAGATGTCTTAAGCTTTGCTCTAGCCTACAACATGATTGTAGCTAACACCCTCTTTAGAAAGAGAGAATCACATCTGGTGACTTTTAGTAGTGGCCAACACTCTAGCCAAATTGATTTCATCCTCTCGAGAAGAGAAGATAGGCGTGCGTGCCTAGACTGTAAGGTGATACCTGGGGAGAGTGTTGTACCCCAGCATAAGCTGGTGGTTGCTGACTTCCGCTTTCGGATTCGTGTCCAGCGGGATAAGCGTGCCAAGGTCGCTAGAACGAAGTGGTGGAAGCTCAAGGGGGAGGTAGCTCAGGTGTTCAAGGAGAGGGTATTTAAGGAGGGCCCTTGGGAGGAAGGAGGGGATGCGGACAATGTGTGGATGAAGATGGCGACTTGCATTCGTAAGGTGGCCTCGGAGGAGTTTGGAGTGTCCAGGGGAAGGAGAAGCGAAGATAAGGATACCTGGTGGTGGAATGATGATGTCCAGAAGGCGCTTAAAGAGAAGAAAGATTGCTTCAGACGCCTATACCTGGATAGGAGTGCAGACAACATAGAGAAGTACAAGATGGCGAAGAAGGCCACAAAGCGAGCTGTTGGTGAAGCAAGGGGTCGGGCATATGAGGACCTCTACCAACGGTTAGGCACGAAGGAAGGTGAAAGGGACATCTATAAGATGGCTAAGATCCGGGAGAGGAAGACGAGGGATATTGGCCAAGTCAAATGCATCAAGGACGGAGCAGGCCAACTCTTGGTGAAGGACGAAGAGATTAAGCATAGATGGCGGGAGTACTTCGACAAGCTGTTCAATGGGGAGAATGAGAGTTCTACCATTGAACTGAATGACTCCTTTGATGAGACCAGCATGCGTTTTGTGCGGCGCATCCAGGAGTCTGAGGTGAAGGAGGCTTTAAAAAGGATGAAAGGAGGCAAGGCGATGGGCCCTGATTGTATCCCCATTGAGGTGTGGAAAGGTCTCGGGGACATAGCGATAGTATGGCTAATCAAGCTTTTCAACCTCATTTTTCGGGCAAACAAGATGCCAGAAGAATGGAGACGGAGTATATTAGTACCAATCTTCAAGAACAAGGGGGATGTTCAGAGTTGTACTAATTACCGTGGAATTAAGCTGATGAGCCATACAATGAAGCTATGGGAGAGAGTCATTGAGTACCGCTTAAGAAGAATGACAAGCGTGACCAAAAATCAGTTTGGTTTCATGCCTGGGAGGTCGACCATGGAAGCCATTTTCTTGGTACGACAACTTATGGAGAGATATAGGGAGCATAAGAAGGACTTGCATATGGTGTTCATTGACTTGGAGAAGGCCTATGATAAGATACCGCGGAATGTCATGTGGTGGGCCTTGGAGAAACACAAAGTCCCAGCAAAGTACATTACCCTCATCAAGGACATGTACAATAATGTTGTGACAAGTGTTCGAACAAGTGATGTCGACACCGATGACTTCCCGATTAAGATAGGATTGCATCAGGGGTCAGCTTTGAGTCCTTATCTTTTTGCATTGGTGATGGATGAGGTCACAAGGGGTATACAAGGAGATATCCCATGGTGTATGCTCTTTGCGGATGATGTGGTGCTAGTTGACGATAGTCGGACGGGGGTAAATAGGAAGTTAGAGTTATGGAGACAAACCTTGGAATCGAAAGGGTTTAGGCTTAGTAGAGCTAAAACCGAGTACATGATGTGCGGTTTCAGTACTACTAGCTGTGAGGAGGAGGAGGTTAGCCTTGATGGCCAGGTGGTACCTCGGAAGGACACCTTTCGGTATTTGGGGTCAATGTTGCAGGAGGATGGGGGTATTGATGAAGATGTGAACCATCGAATCAAAGCCGGATGGATGAAGTGGCGCCAAGCTTCTGGCATTCTCTGTGACAAGAGAGTGCCACAAAAGCTAAAAGGCAAGTTCTACAGGACGGCGGTTCAACCCGCAATGTTGTATGGCGCGGAGTGTTGGCCGACTAAAAAGCGACATGTTCAACAGTTAGGTGTGGCGGAGATGCGTATGTTGAGATGGATGTGTGGCCACACGAGGAAGGATCGAGTCCGGAATGATGATATACGAGATAGAGTTGGGTAGCACCAACTGAGGAGAAGCTTGTCCAACATCGTTTGAGATGGTTTGGGCATATTCAGCGCAGGCCTCCAGAAGCTCCAGTGCATAGCGGACGGCTAAAGCGTGCGGAGAATGTCAAGAGAGGGCGGGGTCGACCGATTTTGACATGGGAGGAGTCCGTTAAGAGAGACCTGAAGGATTGGAGTATCGACAAAGAGCTAGCTATGGACAGGGGTGCGTGGAAGCTTGTTATCCATGTGTCAGAGCCATGAGTTGGTTGCGAGATCTTATGGGTTTCACCTCTAGCCTACCCCAACTTATTTGGGACTAAAGGCTTTGTTGTTGTTGTTGTATGTGCAATCTTAATCATCATGTTGTGGTCTGATGGAAGACTGATGATAGTCTGTTTACGATGTTGTTAGTTTACTGCTAGCGCTCGGCTCCGCTGTTAGCCCTACCGTTGCAGCCTCTAACCCAAATCAGCCATGTTGTCTGTTCTTTTTTTCTTTTTTGAGGAACATGTCATCTGTTCTTTGTTGTTACTACTTCTTTTAGTACAAGAAAATACACTCTGTATGGCAGAAGCATCGCTGCTGCTAACCATCAGTTCATGATTGTTATGCTGTCTTGAACATCATGTCGATGTTCTAAAGAATGGAGTATCTATGATATAAATTTCTTTCTACTCTCATGCCCTTATCCATTTCATTTCAACATACTTCAGAAGCACGAATTGCATGACCGAAGTTCAGAAGAACTTCATGACAAATTATGGCATTTTAACTGTTGGACTGGTACTGAGGTACCCAATGGATTTGGTGTCAAGTTAGACGGACCTGGTCAAAATAGTTGTATAGAGTGAAAATTGACCTGTTTAATAGTGTCATATGGTGATTACGGAAGGTTTGGCCCTAGGATCAAAGGATGGGTAGGGCGAGCAGCGGTCGCGCCGGGCACCCCCGACGCCGGTGGTGAGACAGGAGCTCTCGGCGGGGCGCTCTTTGGCAGGTCCCCATTTTCATGATCACCGTAGGCAACTTCTGCCGTATGAAGGGAACTGAAGCAACTAGTGAAAGAAATGCCCCAGAACCTGGTTGGCACTTGGCATGATGATCGCCGTAGAAACTCTCCAGGACTGAAACAAATGCAGCCTTTGTTTGAATGGTTGTCAACAGTTTACTTGGGCTCGAATCAAACAGGCCAGACATCCTGTGGCAATTGGACCTTCTCTCAAAATGTTTATTAGTCTGTTCTTTCAAAAATATGAACTGGCATGGCTGCCATGTAAAGCTCGCATAACAAAAAATATTCATTGATAACCAACGGTGACAGCCAACAATATAAATCAGACATATAGATGGTACATGAAGAAGTTACACATCAATTTCAGACTGGTTGCTTCTTCTGCACTCTACTGATAGACTGACGGAAAACAATCAGGGGGCTGCGGATCTTCAACTTGATCTGCTGCAGTTCACGGGATGGTTCGGGGATATGATCAGTGACAAATGATCACGAGGGTGGCGATGGTTGCACGCACAGAAGCCCCAGTCTGGAGGCAGAACTTGGGCACAGTTAAGCTAAACCTTCCCACATCAGAGGGAACAACATGTAGAATTATATATATGCTAAAATTCATCTCCCAGAAAATGCAAGTGCGCATACTATAGGTATGCAAAGATTGTTCCAAGAAATATCTTCTTACAACTTACATGGAACAGATGCATATATATGATATGATGACACGAAACGAAAAACACAGAATTTTTCTTACAACTAATGGATTTGGAACAGGCAAAGCAAGAGTCCAAAAACAGATGATCGGTTACCTAGCTAATTCGATACGCTAGAATTTTGCACTGCCAACCTGCATTTCTATCAAGTAGATTCACATTAGCACAGTTCATGGTGGAAACAATATTACTACTAGCACATTTTGGAGGAGAGTAAGGAGGATCAGCCTGGCATGCCCTGGTAAGCCTGGCAATGCTAGTGCAGCAGATGATTAAGAAAATTAAAATTGTGCAAGGAATAAGTGCACCACCAGCTTATTATGCTTATCTTCAGCATCCTACAGAATGACTGCAAAAGCTTGGAAAAACAACAAAACCGCCGGCTGTCACGAGTTCCTCTGATGGCACAAGTTCATGATTATTAACAATCTGGAAGTAAATTTCATCTTAGCTTTCTCTCCAACTGAAATCTAGCACTTAGCATCCAGTTGTATGGTCATCAACCTAGTATCACCTATTACCACAAAACTAATCACCTGGAAACAAAAATTTCCTCGGTGTTCAAACAAAAATGAAATCGAAGGGTTATCTAGTTAAAATAACATGCAGGACGTTCAGGTCATGCTTAGTCTAAAAATGGATACAGAAGGACAAAACTATAACAGATAAACAGTAAAGGTACTGAAAACTCAGAAAATCAAATAATTTAGAGAACTAATAAGCAGGTGTAGATTCATACATATGAAGAGGCAACCAGTAGTTCAGTACATCCTGCAAGACCAACATTCATTCATGACAGGTGGCTAGTCATCCAGAAGAACTCATTCATGACAGGTGGCTAGTCATCCAGAAGTTAACCCAACATGAGCACACAAAATATTTGCAAGCTTTGTCCAAAATACCTTTTAAGACAGTCCCACCCAGAGATCTCTAAAAACTAAAGGATAAGAAACTAGTTCATTTCAGGTGGCCACATGTCAACTGAACTAACTCAAGATTAGCACATTAAATTTTGCGAGACTTGGTAGCCCTCTCAAAGACATCAAACATGAGAGCAGGACAAGATCTTTTGAGGTGCGCATACCCTTGGCTTGCCACCACATCATCCATTCTGTTTGAAGAGAGGATGAATTCAACACATGCATCTTTCAGCTTGCTGCAGTGATGCTGATCAGCTAGCGCCAATGTTGTCGCCACAGTTTGAACATCAAGGCTCTTGCAGAGAATACCTTGGCATAACATCTTCATCCTGTCCATGGCATACCTATCGGCGGCCACCAGCAGGTGCTTAACCATCTCTTGGTTCTCACCATCATCAAGGTCATCCATAGCAGCAGGCAGCGAATCTGTGTAGATGAAGTGAAGAAACGCCTTGAAAACAGGAGGCTCCATGTCTTCGACGATTATGTTGTCACTCGCAGGATCGCTCAGGGGTCCATAGAGTTGAGCATCAAAGACCGGCGATCGCGTGGCGAGCATAATCTTGTGAGCAGGGAAAACCTCGCCTTTAACCTCAAAAGTCACATCTGCCCCTCTCCTCCCATCCAGCAATTTCTTGAGATGATTCGGCAGGTACGACGGCGGCACCTCAATATGTGCGGCGACGGAGACGGTCTCCTCCTCCTTCACCTGCGGCTGCTTGATAACCTTGACTTCACACTCAATCACCAGGCGGTCGTCCCGTAGGTACGATGCTAGCTCACTCTGTTTCATGAACTTGTTAGCTCCATAGCCATCGGGATCTTCATCTGGGTCGACGGGGGTGTACTTGCTGGTAAACCTGCGGACCACCGACGGCAGAGCGCTGCCCGAGTTGTCGATGAGCCTGAACACGTAGTCCGCCCTGACCTCGGCGTCCCTGGTGAGGAGCTCGAGGTAGACCGAGACATAGCCCCTGCAGTCCCGGGATATGTCCCCATAGGGGTAGTAGCGGACGCACCAGTCGTAGCCGCCGACGGCGAAGGTGGCGGACCGTATGGACTCGCCGGCGCCCATACCCTTGTGCAGATGGTAGCCGGCGATGTTGAACACGTGCTTGCCCCTCGCCGTCTCGGAGGTGCACGTAGACACGGTCGTTGGCAGCGGTGGTTCCATTGCTGCTAGCCAGTTTGTGCGGCGGCGGCGATGGCGGCGGCGCAGGTGGGGATATTTTCAGAGGGAATGGGGAATGCGAGGGCACAGAAGAGCTACAAGAAGCAAGCACAAGCGGAGGCCCATCAACCGGAGAGCTTGGCCCACTTGCTACAACATCTCCATCAGTGCACATAACCAGCAGTAATTTTTTTCTCAAAAAAACAAAACCAGCAGTACATTTTGCTAAAAGAACCACCTCTACATTTCCCTAAAGAAAACCAGCTTGTCAACGCCTGGAAATTATGGAGTATCTTTTTTTATTTACTATGTATATTAAAAGCTAAATCCCTTCCTCCTGACACATCTTCATTTGCGGAAGTAATCATCCAATATTGGAAGTGAGAATGGCTCGCTCTCCTTCCCCTCCCCCCCTCCCCCTCGGGCGAAGCAACCTTGACGCCATTAAGGCGCCCCAACCCCCAGCTTCCCACCCACCCTCACATCTCACCGAGCTCTCCCCGCCGCCAATCCCCATCCCAGAGCAACCATGGCTGGGGCACGTCGCCGCGGTGTGCGGGTTCGCCGGCTAGCGCCGGTGGCGAGGGTAGCGGAACCGCGGGCGCTTCCGCCACCTGCGGCGGCGCCGCTGCCCGAGATCGACCCGCACTCGCCGGAGGCTCGCCGCGAGATGCGTCGGGTGGTGATGGAGCGTTTCCCCGACCGGGACGAGTGGGGGGAGATCCACCTCCACATCCTCCGCCATGTGAGCTTCGTCGAGCGCGCGCGCTTCACCGGAGACGACGGCTGCGAGGATCTGGAGCTCCTCTTCTGGGCGATCTAGGAGGCGGAGTCGGCGGATCCACGTCAGGCTGCACGGTGGGAGAACTTCAGGACGGCGAACCCATCCGGGCTCAACATCAGGCCGCCATCGTGGGAGGGCATCGCCAACATCCCGCCGGAATTCCTCCCGCCGGGCATCGTTTGGCCGCAGCACCGCCAGTAGATCGTCTGCCCCGACCGATTCAAAACTCTGCGACGTCCCATCGAACCCCCACCTTGGCCTGGAGAGATAGGTATGAATCTCATTCATGTTGATTTATCGCTGAAATCACGTTTGAGGGAGTTTCGTTTGCGTCAGAGGAGGATTACAGTCCCATGTGGTTCTATGGATAGGTCACTGGGTAGGGAATTGGTAGTGGAAACGGGGGTTCTCCCTCGCCGGTCGGTGAATTTCAATGAGCGAGTCGCTGTTTGTGCAGCTGGTGAGGCCTCGCCGGAGTTGGGTTCCGGCGAGGTGCTTAACCATGGAGACAACATGGTTCCTATTCCGGGGGGCAGCTCTCTGCCGGTCCCCCTGTTCAAATCCAGCAGTGTCAGGGCCCGCCTTCAGAGTGTGCCTTCGCGGTGAGAAAGCGGGAAGTGAAGGTAGATTACGTAAAGTGGAAAACCTAGAAAGTGTGGAGGAGTACTTTGGCCAGCTATGGCTCATACCTTCCCCTCCGCGCCGCCGCAACCATAAATCCCACTCCCCCCAGCCTCGTGTCGAAACCAAATCCGGGTTCGTCTGCTGGATCCGGAAAGATCTAGTTGATAGTAACTCGTTCACAGCCGCTGATTGCTTCCCTGCTTTGATTCGACCTTTTGATCCACCGCCAAAGAACATCAAGGTTACGAGAGAGGGGATTGGGCCTGGATCTCGATTGTTTGCGGAGGTAGTGAAGCGTGGTGCTAGAATGGCTGATCACCGAGCTGGGAGTAGTGGTAACCTTGGCGTTGGTCAATCTAAGGCGCATGTGCAGAAGGCTACCTCGTTTGCGGGGCGCAAGCAGCCATCTGCCCCGCCTGCAAAAGAGCAAGCCCCTGCGCCAAAACCTGCCAGATCTACAACGTCGACTGCGGGTTCCGCCCAGGTACAGTCATCTCAATCTGGTGAAGTAGAAGTAGAGCAGGTCTTGGACCCGAGGTACAAAGATATGATCTGTTTCAACTATGGGGGGTCGGGTCACTATGTGGGGGATTGTGTGAAACCAAAGGCATGTTTTATCTGCCAACAAAATCACAACGTCAACAACTGTGCTGCTTGGTCGAAAGTTCAGCCCACTGCTGCTTTCTTTGGCAGTGGGGCTCGAGGGCTTGGTTTCTACCATGTGGATGTACCTATAGCCAATGAATCGAAGTGGTTAAATTTTTTCCTCCTAAGAACACTAGCATTTTTTCCTCCTAATCCTTCTACAAGTAATTGGGTCGCACTCTGCACATGATGCATCAAGAAATGTATTTTTCGATCTATCTATAGTGAATGATGGAAATCGATGTGCCCGCATGAACCACGATAGGGTCGGGTCTTTTTATGAATCGATCAATCCTTAGATACATGCATCATTCTGTTTTTTCGTTGCATTGCATACTTACTCTCATGATACCACACCTACTACTGTCATCAAGGAGTATATATTACTATTCAGTAATACACCAACTCGACTTGAATGAAATCAATACGACATCCATGACTCTCATCAATGTGTAGTGGGAGCTGTGCAGTGAGTACTACCCCCGCGCGAAGGTTACTAGTCCTACAAATACTAGTGAGCAAAGTAGAGCGCCACAGGTTACTTACTCCATATAATTTTCCCATCCCATTGCTCATACCATATTGCTTAGCACCGGCCTCTCTTGCAAATCCATAGCGAAGAAAGATGTGGATTTAGCCTTAATGTAGATCAGAGTAAACTATGGTAGAGTATGAATGGATGGCATCGGAAAACATATGTTTAGAACATGTGAAACACATCATGGAAATATACTTGTTCTTGCTGCTATTCTACCTTGAACAGCACAACAGTGGTAACTCTGTTGTCAAAGGGCGACGGGAAGCAAATCTTCAACTCAATGATCTGGTGCAGTTGGCGACATTTGCACGGAGAGAAGGCCAATCTGGATGTATGACTTTGGAATAGTATCCTCTATATCCTTCCCACATCAGAGTGACCAACATGTATAAAATTCATCCATTTGGATGCAGGAAATTTACTTAATGGATTTGGAATGTGTGGAAGCAAGAATACTAGAACAGATAACAGACTGGTTATCTAGCTAATTGGATTTGCAAAAAAAAAATTGCATTGGAAGCATGCACTTCTGTCAAGTTGCTTCACATTAGCACACTTCACATCAGTGCATAATTAAGAAAATCAACTATCCCGTGTTGAAATTCCACGCCAGCTTAATATGCTTACCTTCTACATCTTACAACGAGCCTGCATAAGCTAGATAAACCAATAAAACCATTGGCCATCATGAGGTTCCTCTGAACACTTTCATGATTATTAACTGCCCTTTTTTCATTCCTTCACTACTGAGTTAATTGCATAAACCACCACATTTCGGGTTTCTTCTGCAGAAATCCACCTGCTCCCTAATCATTTGCAAAAATCACCACACATTCAGTATTTTTTTTGCAAAAAGCACTGATCAGGTGATTTAGCCCGTTTAATCACTTTCTGACAAGTGGGGCCAAAATGTAAGGAGTTGATTTGGCAACATATTAACACACATACCCCTACATCTAAAAGAAAAACGCAATCAGTCCCTCCCCTTGTGGATACCACGACAGGGCCTGGGCGCGCCGCTGGCCTTCAAGGCCGCGAGCAGCAGCCGCACTCGTGTTGCTTCCGGCAGATGGCAGGACCACGGCCGAGCGAGCACGCGTCGGATCCGCCACCTGCATGTCCAGCCCCTCGCCCGGCTCCGATGTCCCGATGGCTGTGGTGAAGAGCTCGACGGCCACGTACGGCAGGTTCGGTGAAGAGCCGGCGACCACCGTTGCCCCGTGTACCATCTCCTTCCTCCTCCCTTTTCTTTCCTTCTCCTCTGGGATGACGTGCACCTCGCCCCTGCCTAGCTCAGCCGCTGCCAGCCACGGGCGGCCCAACCACGACCATTTTCACGGCGACGGATTCCGCGGCGGCCCGCAGCCCTCACCTCTCTCAACGTGCTACCCGCCATGCATAGGTGCGCACCGCCACCATCTCCTTTGCTCCACTGATCCATGACAAGGAGGGTGGAAGTCAGGGACGAACTCTAGGTGCAGGCCCGAGCCTCCGACGCACATCGACATCGCCCGCTCATGGTCACCTGGGACACCATGGTCGTCTCCCCATGCCGGCGCCGGCCACGTGACTTGGACGGCGAGCAAAGGGGGCTGCAGCCTGCTAGTCACACATGCACACGCCCAGGCGACTCCGACCCAGGTGGTGTAGCGGTCGGCCTTGGCTGGCCAGTCCCGCGCACGCACCTTGCCGCCGAGCTCCTGGTCGCCGGCCGCGCGCTCACCCCGCCGTCGATGATGAGGGACCGAGCTCCTGTCCTGGTCGAGGTCGGGACGAACTCCAGGTGGTGGGGTCTGCGTGCGCGGAGGAGGGGTTGATTGCTTTTCTATTTGAGATCCAGGGGTGTGTGTGTAAAGTTTTTGTTGTTGCTTTTTTTAAATCCAAGGAGGTATATGTCAGTTTGTTGCCAAATCAGCTCCTTACATTCCGGCCCCACTTGTAAGAAAGTGATTAAATGGGCTAAATCATGCTTTTTGCAAAAAGTTTACTGAATGCGCGATGATTTTTGCAAATGATTAGGGACCAGATGGTTTCCTGCAGAAGAAGCCCGAAATGTGGTGGTTTTATGCGATTAACTCTTCACTGCTGGATCAACTCTCGGGAACAAAAGCAAAGTCTGCTGTAAAAAAAACCCAACCCTAGCCCGTGCGTCATCCCCGCTGGTGACTCGGGCGGCGATGCCGACTCCTTCCTCCCTCACCTCTGCTCCCTCTCTTCGCCACAGCCGCCGGCTTGAGCCACCTGTGCAAATACCCTCATGGTGGGCGGCGGGGCCCTATTCCCTCTTGTTCGTGGGTGGCTGACAGGGGGCAGCCTGGCTAGGCATAGGCATTGAGCTCGCGTGGTTCTCATCGGAACAGCAACAAGAGTTCGGGTTACCACCCCGGCGAGCGACAAGGCATCGGGTGTTGGTGGTTTGCTTCGGCCATCTGGGTGGCAAGGCGTGCTAGGTTATCCTGGAGAGGCTGTCGGCGGCGGCAACAACCAAGCCTAGATTCGGATCTTGAGTCCCTAGTGTGCCTCGTCGGATAGGTTGTGCGACATGTCCCTTCAACGTGGCTAGTAGGGGAGGTCGAGCGAAAGCTCTGCACCTCGATGTCGGTGGCGATGATGCCTGTTGGGTCATTCTTCTCTCGGGGCACCGCCTTGACCCTCTCCTTACCCTCTGACACTCGGGGTGAGAACCTTTGTCCACTTTGCCTGGCACGCTTCACGTTATGTCCCTCCTGGGGGATGAGGATGAGTGCGGTGATCCCTCAGGCGTGACGACATGTCTTGTGTGCTCATCCTTGGTAGCACGCTACAGGCGTTTCACGTTTGTGCATTTGTACCGTTCTCAGCTTGCTTTGTATTTTATTTTTTCCTTTGTCAGCTCTTGAGGATTTCCTCAATAACTTGTATCATTTGGTCGTGTGGCTTTATTAATATAATAAAGCAGGGTGAATGTTGTTTCAACATCAACTTGTTGGAAGCCAATTTCATCTTATCTTTCTCTATAACTGAATTCTAGCATTTTACATTGAATTGTATGTTCATCAGCCCGGTAGCACCTATTATCACAAAACTAGCTACATGGAAATAAAAATTTCCTCGGTGTTCCAATATCCTCAAGTTGGAATTTTTTCCCTTTTATAGTCCTTGCCATTGCGATCAAATGAAAAGAATTCGTATTGTTTTCACCTTCAAAACATGTCTAATCTCAGCACGTTGGGCCCATTTGATCTCTTCCTCACACATTAGTTTGGCCATGACTTCGTGCCGGCATGTTTTGCGGCAGAAACGGGAGCATTTCCGCTTTAGCATCTAAATCATCAACAATGGCAAGCAACTATTTCCTCTTTTACACACCACTTGGAACTCTTAGCCCTGCCTCATAGCAATTTTTTGAGGTGACTGATTTTAAAATGCCACCTCCCAACATTAGTATCTCCTCTGATCTTCTTACACCATTATTAAGCCACCATGTCAGTAAAACCTCCCCGTTTGAACCATGACACTTCGACAGAAAAAAAAAACCCGGCCTAAGGGAGTACATATTACTACTATTTAATAGTACACTAACTTGAATGAAATCAATACGACACCTACTACTCTCATCAATGTGTAATTGGAGCTACATAATGTGTACTACTCAACACAAAGGTTACTAGTGCTACATATACTAGTGAGCAAAGTAGAGTGCCCACAGGTTACTACTCCATGTACTTCGTCCATGTCATTGCTTACACCATATTGCATAGCACTGGACTTTCTTGCATATCTATAGTGAAGAAAGATGGGGATTTAGCTTTGATGCTGATCGGAGTAGAAGATGGTAGATTATGAATGGATGGCACCAGGAAACATATGTTTAGGATGCATGAACCACGTTGAGGACATTTCCTTGTTGTCGTTGCTTTTTGACCATCCACATCACTGATCGAGTGCATGTGTTTAGCTACTTTTCATTTCTTTTCCTTTTTCGCCCTGATGAAATGATATCTGGATGGTGTCCACATGTAAGCATCATGCTAGCTCACTACTTGTAGGCACGGAACAAGGAAATGTGCTAACGACCCTTCCTTGTAGCCGTGGAACTTTGTAATTTTAAATGATTGTCCTACTCATATGATTCTCGCGGGGAAGGAAGGTTTCTCTTTATCATCATGTGATCTATTGGGTCATGGAAAGCCCCATTTCATATTTTTACTATACAATTCTGTAATCATGCAGGCTTAAATCTTCTTGTTGTAGCCTTGCCGTAAATTATCAGAGTGCTACTATTTGCAAAGATTTTGAAAATAATTTTGAGTATCTAGCAAATCACAGTCACTGATGATGAACAACATATATATCCTTGATACAAATTGCAAGAGTGATAATACAATTACCCTTATTTTGTTATTGAATTGGCTACTACACTAGTAACAATCAGCAGTACCAAATAAGTTACAATAGACAACATAACATACATGTGTGGAAGTATAGTCAAAACTATTACAATAAAATTGGTAATGAATGGTGTCCTGATGTAAGCATCCCAAACTACTAGCCACAAACTTTGTAATTCTGAAGTGTTTGAATTACTGGTATGAATTTCGCCCTGATGGAAAGCCCAGCAAAAACCATCAGCGAAGAAAGAAAACGGGATCTGCAGGATATGATCTAAGGCCACACCGCATGGAAGCAGAATTTCAAAGTACAACACTCAAATGCAAAAGGATTCGGACAACAGTACTTCCAACTAATCCCTGCGTAAAACGCAAATGGTTCGTGCGATATTTTAGAAAGGGTAGGAGTGCCCTGCTTTGATGTTTCCAGAAAAGAAAAATCTTTTGCAAGCATGATGCACTGCCGCGTGGCATCTCTGTTCTGCAACAATCAACACTTAAACAGCGTGATCGTTTAGTATTTCGTTTCCTGAATAGATCATAACAGCTGCAACTTTAGTGCTGCATGGAAGTTGTAACACAGTATTGCAACTTCTAACTGAAGATAGTTTAGATTCAATCGTGTGAACCGAAGTCTAGCACATCGATGAAGCCTGGCTTGCAAGCTTGCCGCCCTGCTCCTTTGGTATTCCACAGCCAAGATATGTAGTTTATTCTGGACCCACTGTGTTGCCAGTACAAAGGGCACAAATGTTTCTTCTCTGCACTCTTGCCTCAAGGAATCCAGTGATGCAGCTTAACGAGCATATATCACTTCAATGGTTTTTGGACGTAGCTCACATAGCCTTTAACTGGATAAGTAGGTTGGCTACAAAACAGATATCAACACAATCAGCCCACGCTGGATAAGGTGGTTTTGTAAAACCAGAAAAACATGGACTTTTACTTTGTTCTGGCATGCATATCAGAGAATTAGTTCCCAGTTTCTCACCCTGGCTGCTAAATCTGGATCTGCTAGGCTAACATATACGATTACAGGGAGTAACAGTAATCATCTAAATAATACGTCAACCCTGGCTGCTAAATCATACCTTGAACACTGAACTCAGTTAATCTTTCAAGCTTGGTATGAGTGGCATAATATGGTTCTTAGTATCACACCATGTTGACTTATTATTTGGATGAGTAAACCGAATTTCCATAGCAAGAAAAAACAAATCATAACTTAGTAGTTAAATCCTCCTAGTCAAGCAACCTTGAGTGCTCACCTTACTGTGCTGTGTACCAACCAAAGAACGAGGCCATGGCATGATGTAGGGATAGGAAGCCCCATGAATGATACGACCAAGGTTGTTCAGCACCGCTGTTTCCATGCAGAAGGATAGTAGCCAGCGAGTTGAATGATGATGCTGCCACCTCCCACAATAAGCAGACAAGTACACAAAGCCACCGATGATCGCCTTGACACTCACTTCAATTCTTTTAACATCATCTCTGAAATCACACCGAACAATCCCAAGTATCTCCTGCAACGGAAGCGACCTGTCCTGCATCCATCTCTCGACACCATTGTCATCATCGGCTCTCCATGTCCAAACAACGAGCGCGGATTTGGAATTCAGTTCTACATTAGGTGCGAAGACCACACAAAGCCTTCCATCCTTGGTCTCGCCGGCCGTCAACATTTCATTAACTCTGCTGCTCGGCGGCATATCCATCCGAGAGAATTGCATCGTAGCTGTGTTAAGCACACGGGCATCTGTTGGCATTCCAATGGTCCAATAGATGCGACCATTCACCAGCTTACCACGCTGAGGCCAGAGCCCGTCGATGTCTGTCCATGGGAAGACCTGCCACTTCTTGGTGTCCGATGATAAGACGTCAGCACGCGCCCCGCGTTCGCCATGCCATACGCAGACGACACGGTACGGTGACCGGTAGTCTTCTTCTGCGGCAAGGATGTGGTAATCAAAATGCAAGCCCTCGCAGTCGTCCCCGTGGGGCGGCAGGGGAAAGAGGTCCATGGTCCGCCTGAGCGGGTTGTAGACGGCCACCTGCCGGGTGCTCCAGTTGTCGAGAACAACGAACCCGTCGCGGCAGGCGCCGATTGACCACTCAAAGACGGCATCCTCGTCGTCTTCATCTTCAGAGACGGAGACAACATCCTCGTCGTCGTCTTCAGAGACGGGGACAGGGATGGAGTCGGCTTCCTCGTCTTCGGGGACAGGGACGGGAACAGAGACGCCATCGTCTTCGGGGTTGGGGACGGGGACGGAGACGGCATCCTTCTTGTCGTCTTCGGGGACGGGGCCGGGGCCGGCATCCTCTTTGTCGTCGTCCTCGGAGACGGGGAGGTGGGTGAGGAAGAAATCGGCGCCGCGGACGGCGGCCGCGGTGTCCGGATCGGAGCGGTGGAGGAGAGGCACGAAGGTAGGACTTACGGTGTCTTGGATGCCAAGAAAGAGGCCCAGGAGCGGGGGTGGGTGGAGCGCGCGGAACTGGCGGCGGAAAGCGTGGGGCGAACGGACGGCGTCGAGGAAGGCGCGGCAGCTGAGGGCGGCGCGGACGAGGCTCGGGAGGGAGGGGAGGCGGAGGAAGATCTCGCGCAGGGTGTCGTCGTCGAGGGTGGTTATCGTGGTTGGGTGGAGCTGCGAGGGTTTCTTCGCCGGCGACGGCGGCGGCGACGCCATGGCACACAGGATTGAGAGTTGAGAAGCTATTGAGTGCTTTGATTTGATGAGGAAGAATACCACGATGATCCTGGTTTGAGACTACCATCCAGTTCTCCATAAAAGATGCTTCTGATGCTTTCCTATCCATTGGATGGACTAACTAAAAATATAGAGAGAACGAGAGACGCAGATACGTGGATTGATGTCTAGTCCTTGATCCAGCACATTGCAATGTTACGTGGGCAAGGGTAGGAAGTTTGATTCACAAGAACGATGCAGAGGGTGCCATGCAAATCACACTAACCGAAAGGTTTGCACATTGCATGAAGTGGGCCATGTTCACTACTCCCTCGGTTCCTAAATATAAGTCTTTTTAGAGATTTCACTACAAACTACATACGGATGTATATTGATATATTTTAGAGTGTAGATTCACTCATTTTATTTCGTATGTAGTCCATAGTGCAATCTCTAAAAAGATTTATTTAGGAACGGAGGGAGTACATTCAGTTTGGTTGGTTATCTGAAGATTAAGTTTTCATGTTCACTACACTCAGCTAGACATCAAGGCCCTAGACATCAAGCAAGGAAGTCGAATCTATTAATCAATAGACATCTGGGGATTACAAATACCATACAACACAGGTATATATATTCCCTTACCCTCAACATGAGTCTTATCCTAACCTCCTCAGCTGCAGCTGCATCCAACTATACACAACACACAGTTAGCAATGGAACAACGAGGGACAGAAGAAACATTAAAACGCCAGTATACCAAGGAATAATAAGTTAATCAATCATACGTCATCGTCGTCGCCTCCAGGGTATGCCATCGGAGGCAAGCTCTGTACCCCAAATCGTGTTCCACGAGGCGATTTAGGTGCCCCATATGGCAAAAATGCATCCTTCACGTGGCCATAAGCAAATAGAAAAACTTGGTTCGGGTGCTTCATATGCTCGCCGCTTCCATTATTTTGACAACCATGGCAGGTACCTTGCAATGAAAAACGAAAAGACATTTAAGAGGTAAAAACACCGTGTGTACATGAACTAGTTTGAGTTTGAGATATTAAGAACTTCATTCAAGGTAAGAGTATATTTTATTTACCACTGTCAGTAGGTTGAAGCATGAGTAAACAGTTGGGCACCAACTGCTCATGCTCTCCCTTAATAGATGTGAGTTCAGCAAAAAAGAGCTTGGCCACGCCATGGTCAACTCCATGTGCCATTGCAGTGAAATTGATGTGATAATACAAACTAAGGACGTCACCCTCGCAAATTGCTTGGCAGCGCATGACTTCTTTGAGTTGATATGCAAAATCCTAAAGTGAGAAGCATAAACCCGGTCAGAAGTAATGATTAGATAAGACAGTGTTAGAAGGGAGGGATAGAGGGGGACAGGGACGGAATATATCCATTGGATGGGATTTAGAAGCCACCTTCCTACTGCCGTCAGGCCAGTAAAGAAGACGTTGTACACCCATCTCCACAAGAGAAGGCCCAGGCTTAAACCTAGTTTAGAACAGAGCATTTTATATGATTAGTAGACATTTAATTTCTCAGAAACGGACTGGTGGGCTATCTAGAGCTTAAGTTGAGAGCCTTACATTTTTGGGTGCTGGCGGTCATGAAGATAGCGATCAATAGCATTGTGAGTTTCTTGGAGGCTCTGAAACAGCCCACCCACATGAGGATTTGTATGGAAAGATCCATCCTGATGTAAAACGCGATGCCCCAGTCACAGGGTCGCACAACCCAAATGGTTTCAGGGCGACACACTGATGGCGGTGGGGCATCAGTGGTGTCATGACTCATGAGCTCCCTTTCCAATGTAGTAGTTTGGAGCAACTCCTCCTGGGACGAGACACTCGATTCTTCAAGCGTTTGCTCAGATGCGCCAGCCATATCGCACTCCTGCTGCTCTAATCTGGAGGAGTCCAATGGTCCACTGTGCAACAAATAGCCAAGTTGATTTATTAGTCTTGCTAGAAGAAAAATGCTAATTCCCTTCAAAAAAGAAGAAAAATGCTAATGGATTATAGGAATCTAAAGTGAAATACAGACCTTCATCCTCAACTTTGGACTTGCCAAAAATTAAAAATTAAATGAACGACAAAGTGGGAAGGGGTACTTCTTATTTTATGCGGTATTTCTTGTGTAACAAAGTCAAACCTTATTTGAATTATCTAACAAAACATACATCCTGTCCTTTTCGAAAAAAAACATACGTCTTGTAATTTTTTTCTATGTACTAGATTGCAGCGCATCCAAACAAAAAATTGTATATATTTATACTTTAACCAAACAAAGGGAAAAAAAACTTGAAGATCCTCCAAAAACTTGTGTCTAATTCTCGATACCCAAACAACCACTTCAGATAGAAAAAAAATCAACGACATATGGTTGTTGATCCTCTCTCGTGCAGAACGCCTTTGTGCTTAAAGTTCAAACTTTCAGTGATAACAAAATAACATATTGTTCGGTGGAAATTCAACTCACACACATATATATACCTTTGTGCATTCTACAGTTCTTTTATCATTACATTGTAAAGAGTGATAGATGATGTCCCGTCGATAGCGAGACGTCTATGATGATATCCTCTATTTCAAGATTTGCCGGCTCAATCATTGAGAGGTGCCCATAGGATAAGGTGTCCATGGGTGTGTTCATACTTCATAGCGATGAATGTATGCACATACGGGTGAAAGGGATACAACTTTTTTAGGAGATGCCCTGAGTTATACTTTGAAGGAAACGCGCTGAACCCTAGCTAACCTTAACCTCACACAACGCGTTCACGGGTCGACTTGACTACGTACAGAAGTACTCCCTCCGGTTCTTTTTAGTCTGCATATAAGGATTGTCTGAAGTCAAACTTCATAAAGTTTGACCATATTTATATGAAAAATATTAACATCTACAATGTTAAATTTATACAATATGAAAAGTAAAGTCAGGACGCATCTAAGGTTGTTGATTTCACATTCTGAATGTTTATATTTTTTTATAAATTTGATCAAAGTTTACGAGGTTTGACTTCAGACAAATCTTATATGCGAACTAAAAAGGACTGGAGGGAGTAACGTAAGAAGATTGATTAGAGATCATTAGGGGCATGCACGCACTTACGTGTCTTGATAATTCTCCATGCTAGCTAGTCGCCGGGGTCTCTCCAGGCTAATTAGGCGGCGATCAAGGCTCCGTTGCCTTTGGATTATATTATACGTATATATAGCGAGAGGCAGAAAGGGCCAAGGATCGGTCACGAGGCTGGGAAAGATTTGGGATACGAGAGGAGAAGATTTAGATATGAGAGTCTGGGATTGGAAAGAACAACAGAGGAGAGTTGTAGCAAGTCCAAGAAGTCTACGTTTCGCTCCACACTTGGTTCCAATCCCAAATCCTCCCCGAGCCAGCAAGAGACCGGATCGGATCGGATCGCCTCTTCCCCCGCTTGCTTCAGTAAGGAGATGCGATTTTCCAATCGATTTCTGGAAGGTCCTGCTTAGTGGTGGTGGTGGCGGCGGTCCGGTGGTGAGTCCGGTGGTCTGCGAGCTTGGAGGCGAGTGGAGCACTCTGCGTGGGAGGACCAACTTGTTCGGCGCTCGGGGTACCCTAGGAAATGCTCGGATTTGATGTGGCATAGGGTCTGTTTTTTTTAGACACAAGGACTCTAGCAGGTCAGCAACACTAACACATACAAAAACACGTCGGCAAAAATAGCAAAGTCATATAAGACCAAAGCTACTATGCCTAAGTGCGAAAAAGAAAAGAAAACCCAAAATGATCAAGACAGCGACGACAACCTACAACAATGACCTTATTCTTGGGGAACGTTGCATGGAAAACAAAAAAAATTACGCACAAGCAAGATGTATCCATGAAGATGCATAGTAAGGAGAGGGGAGAGTGTGTCTATGTACCCTCGTAGACCGTAAGCGAAAACGTTTATTAACGTGGTTGATGTAGTCAAACTTCTTCACGATCCGATCGATCAAGTGCCGAACATACAACAACTCTGCGTCCAGCACACGTTCAGCTCGGTGACATCCTCGCCTTCTTGGTCCAGCAAGATGGGCGAAGTAGTAGATGAGTTACGGCAGCACAACGACGTGGTGACGATGATGGTGATGCTATCTCCGCAGGGCTTCGCCTAAGTACTACGAAAATATAACTGAGGGACAAAACTATGGAGAGGGGCGCCGCACACGGCTAGAATAATGTCGTGGGTGTGTGGCGCCCCCTTCCTCATGTATATATAGGTGGGAGGGGGGGAGGGAGGCAGCCTAGGGCACCCCCAAGGGGGCCGGCGGCCAGCGTTGGCCCCTGTCCTGCTGCCCCCCCCCCCCCCCCCCCCCCCGCTCATCCTATGCACACGGGAGGAAGGCAGGGGGAGGTGGCGCTCCCCCTTTTTTTTCTATCATGAGGAGGGAAAGGCAGGAGGGGCCGCCCCTTCCCCTTTTCTTCCCCTAGGGCTAGCGGCCAGGGAGAGAGGCGCACCAGCCCCTTGTGGGTTGGTGTTTTCCCTCTTTGGTCTATTAAGCCCATATAGCCTCTCGGGGCTTCCCGGAACCCCTTCTGGTGATCCGATGATTATTCGGTAACCCCCGAAACTCTTCCGATGTCCAAATATTATCGTCCTATATATCGATCTTTACCTCCGGACCATTCTGGAGCTTCTCTTCATGTCCGTGATCTCACCCGGGACTCCAAACAACATTCGGTCACCAAATCATATAATTCATATAACACTATATCATCAACGAACGTTTAAGCGTGCGGACCCTACAGGTTCAAGAACTATATAGACATGACCGAGACACCTCTCCGATCAATAACCAATAGCGGAACCTGGATGCCCATGTTGGTTCCTACATATTCTACGAAGATCTTTATCGGTCAAACTATTATGACAACATACGTAATTCTCTTTGTCTATCGGTATGTTACTTGCCCGATATTCGAACGTCGGTATCTTCATACCTAGTTCAATCTCGTTACCGGCAAGTCTCTTTACTTGTTCCGTAATACATCATCTCATAACTAACTTCTTAGTCACTCTGCTTGCAAACTTCTTCTGATGCTGTATTACTGAGAGGGCCCAGAGATACATCTCCGATACTCAGAGTGACATATCCCAATCTCGATCCGTGCCAACCCAACAAATACCTTCGAAGATACCTGTAGAGCATCTTTATAATCACCCAGCTACGTGTGACATTTGATGGCACGCAAGGTATTCCTCCGGTATCCAGGAGTTGCGTGATCTCATAGTCGAAGAAATATGTATTTGACGTTAAGAAAGCAATAGCAATAAACTAAACGATCATATGCTAAGCTAATGGATGGGTTTTGTCCATCACATCATTCTCCTAATGATGTGATCCCGTTATCAAATGACAACTCATGTCTATGGTTAGGAAACCTTAACCATCTTTGATCAACGAGCTAGTCTAGTAGAGGCTCACTAGGGATACTGTATTTGTTTATTTATCCACACATGTATTTAAGTTTCTGGTCAATACAATTCTAGCATGAATAATAAACCTTTTGTCATGATTAAGGAAATATAATAATAACCATTTTATTATTGCCTCTAGGGCATATTTCCATCACTTATCCACACAAGCTATCTCAAGACCCCATAAGGACGACGAGGTTCTTCAACAGCAACATCTTCTGGAAGGGAGCAACACTTAAGCACCAATGTCACCGAATCCAACTACCAAAGATTAGACTCTAGCTAGGTTTTCACCCTGAAAACCCAATCTGAGCATATTCAAGCAATGCCTTCAACAAGGTGACGACACAAAAAGCATCGTCATTGCCAGGTATAACCAACTTGGGCCAGACCTAGGTTTTCACCCCGGTGCTTCAAATCAGGTGCTAGCAACACCATCGAAGTCACTCATGTGTTGTCGCCACCACTTTTCCTCCATCCGAGCAGCTATATGCAATGCCACCGCTTCACAACTATAACCTTTGCGTCAAGCCATCGTTCATAGATTGCATCTCAGCGTCGAAGCCAAGCACCAGATCTAAAGAAAGAAATCGTCACGAAGACCTTCCAATGGCTATCACAATCTGCAGTGGGGCTGCCATCACAGGACACCACCGCCGACTGCCACCTCGCCGAAGAGAGCCATGCCCAGTACCGTCGGCCGAAGGGCCGGCATGGCCGGATTTGGATCTCAAAAGCCATATCTGTTTGTCATGGGGAAGATGACAAGGGGAGACCTCCACCCCTGGTTGCTATTTCGGCCAGATGTGGGCAAGAGGCCTGCATACATGGCCACCGGTTCCAGCCACGGTAGCAGCCGCCAGTAGGACGAAAGGAACCGCCCCTGTCAGATGGGCCAGCCATCACCGAACGCCCCGGCACGAGACCCGCTGGCAGCGGTGAGGGCAGGCATGCAAGAGCTTAGCCGCTGTGGTGGCGAGATCGAGAACTGCTCGAGCCGCCCCGAGAGGAGCAACCACCAATCGCTCACGTGGCGCTCATAGACTGATTGCAGTGATGTAGCACCTATGACATGATCTAAGCGTTTGGGTCAGGGATTAAACCTTGTCAAAAGTAGTGAGGTCTGCCATGAGGTGATCATAGGCACACGAGGTCAACAATGATGTAGCACCTAGGACATGATGTAAGCGCTTAGGTGAGCATCTCAAATAGGCTGGTTTGCACTCCTTGTAACACAAGCTATTCAAGCGATCAGTTTCAAAAGCAAATTAGTACCACTACTCCGTTTCAAGTGTGTGTGTGGCTGGAGTTTGGTTGGTCTTTCTACAAGAGAGCTAGCTAGAAAATACACCATCTGTCCCATATAATGTAAGACATTTTTTGGCATTACATTAGTGCCAAGTCTGCCACGACAAAGAGAAGCATCGGACGGCCATAAAAACACGGCGCGGTGGTTGGTGCGGCGCGGCGCGACCATCGGCATGGCACGGCGAGTCGGGTGCGGTTCGACCAGGTCCTGCTCTTTTGCAAATAAACCAGCCGAGTCCGCCTGAAAAAACACAGAGATTGCTAAACCGCCAGCATGGCACCTCCAGTGATACAACCACGCGTAATTTAAATTCAGAGATGGTCGTGGTTTCGACTGGAGCTGATATGGAGCGATGTATATCAAAATACCCACAGTTAAGTTCGAATATGAGCAACCACTAGTAGATAGATGCATGCATGCTGAAGCGTTTCAAGCAATGTGCATCAGGAGAGAAGAGAAGCCTGCTCAGGTTAAGATGATAATTGCTTCGGTGTTAGACTGTCATGCATCAAGAGGAAACGAAGGAAAATAATACTTTAGTTATTTTTGGTAAGCTACGTTCAGGAGGCGGCACCAAGGAGTCCAGCGTAAGAATCAAAAGAACAAGAATATTATTCTTTCTTTTCCTGCCAATCAAGGAAGCCATGTACGTGAGGAGGCCATTTATTTGGGAGTTTTTGAGCTTGAAGGATATTGGTTGGGGCCCACCCAGATTGACCCAACGCATGCACAAACCAGCTCATGCACGAAAGCTAGTACTAGTTTTATTTTGTTTCAATCTTTCAAGTCGGTTTAGATATGCTTACGTGTTACCTTCTGTTTTAAGTACGTAGCAAGTCTTGCTTTCCAAGATAGTTAGGCTGCGGCTATTATATAAAGCCAAACTAGCTCTTTGTAAAATTCATGTTATATTTTGATAATAAACACGATGTGTTTCTAGGATAGACACCCGTATTGAGTTTTGGGGGAAAGCTGTCTAAAAATCCCTAAGTTTTGGAGGAAGCTTTAGAAAACCTCTTTGTTGCGATTCCTGCGAGGAAATTGTTTTGCACGTGAGTACCGTCGTCGAGATTGGTTTTCTCATGCTGGACCGTAAGGTTGGATCCCTCTATTTCGCGTACATCCGTGCGCGGGCGAGAGTTTACTGTTGCTATTGGTGGTGGAGTGTCGTGAAAGATCGGCCGCAACAACAGATTGGTCTCAGGATCGAGGTTTGGTCTACATCATCCAGTCAGCATCCAAATGGGAGGAAAACACTAAATGGGATGAAATGTGGCACATGTTTGCTTAAATGGGTTATAAATTGAGAAATTTCGCTAAATAGGATAATATCTGTCACAAACGTGAAACTTGAGGGGCTAAACAGTGGAGTTAACTCAATATAAAAAGACGTCTTCCAACATGCAACAGCGCATGCATGTACATGGCACATGATATCAGTTTCCTATATGTCCTGGAAACAGAAGCTTCACAGGGTGCTCAGGTCATCCCTATGTTTCGAATGGTTACGCATCCAATTTTGACTGACGCAACTAGTTACATCTATATCTATACCAATATAAAAAGACTCAGAGGGGCAGATTCAACTGATCTCGGCCATCGAACTAAGTCAATCCAACGACTTAGACTGCTCCAATGATGAACGTTAAATGTATTTAACGTGTAATTAATATCATATCAAATATTGCACTAATCACAGGATTAACACACAAATAATATCATACCTAATATCCGCGTGCAATTAATATATTGACTAAATATTAACGTGCGTAGCGCTTGCACCTTTGCTAGTTACATTAAAAGGACGGAGCTCTGGAGGTGGTGCGTGACTGAGTGTCTTCAAAGACTTGCACATCTTCGAGCTTCTCGGGCTTGAGGCAAGGAGGGATGTACGCAGTGTAAATGGCGCTCATGTTGGGCGTCTCTTTCAGCTGCTGACTTGCCACCTCGAGAGGGGTTTTGGCGAATGCAGGATAGAAGCGTGCATGGCATGTGCGGGCGAAGATTAAGCTTATCACCAGGAGTGGTGTGAGGATTGTAGAATAGTAGAATTTTTTCAGGCTGATGATACCAATCATGGTAGCCTGATAGATCATGAGAGCTGCAATGATCCTTGTGTGCATGTGTGGCCACATTCGCCCGTTGCTCTCATAACTCGGAACATAAACTCTCAAAACCTGCATTTAGCAACAAGGAGGAACGTAAGGTAATTAAGTCACTTCTGAAATCTGTTCTCTTCAAGAAGCCATGCATGCCTATTTGCAAAAAAAGAAAGAAAAAGAAAAACATGCCCAGGTTGGTCAGTCCAGCTGTTCGACATGCATGCATACATTGAAGTAATTATAAAATCTCGCTCACCTGGTTTTTTGCTATAAGCCAACCCAGAGCAAAGTAAGCAACACCGAATGGCAAAATCAAAGGCGTGATGACGGAGTAGCACAGCACAATTGTCACGATGAGCATGTCGTTGGGAACCCTGGTGTTATACCTCAGGTTTCCTGGAACCCATGCCGCTCTCACCTCGTCCTCTGTCTTGCATATGTACTTCCTTTTCAGGTGGAAAATGATGAGAGGGACCAAACGAGAGAGCTCAAGCCCATAACCAACAAAGCATCTGTCGAAAACAACAATCAATCGGTATATTCTACGGCTGGGTGAAATTCAGAAATGTGTACGTATACTGGACTGGGACTGGAAGAAGCTCAGGACAGCAACTTAAAGTGCATAAATGAGCGAGACACAGTCATTAATTACCTGAGTGCAACGAACGTGAAGAAGAAAGTTGCAGTTCCGGGAAGCCTGGTGGCAAGCGTCATAAAAATCCCAGTAGGGTTCTTGATAACTTTTTCCAAAGCGCTGAACAATGAGGAACCAATTGCGTAGCCAATGAAGACATTGAAGACGATGAAGTAGAAATATTTTCCCGATGCCGCCCTCACCACATGGCTCTGTGAAGGAATCCCTTCGGACTTTGACAGGAACACAAGAAGAGTTGGCAGCACGGCGAGGAAAACAATAAGCGCGATCTGCGGCAGGTAAGCCTGTAAGACCGTCTTAACAAACGGCTGGTCCACAACCACCTTCAGAAAGGGCAGCTTCTCCCTCAGTTTTTCAAGCGTTGTAACGGCAGAGATGGCAGTGATGGGAATCATGTAGAAGGCAACGGTAACGAAGACAATGAGATAGACCACCGTCTGTCTGGTGTGCCTGTCATATATTTTCCTTGGAAGATTGGCCCATATTACCTCACGTGGTTCAGGAGCTTCTGTAACAGTCCATTCATCAAACATCTGGGCATGGAGAGTCTGAGATGCTGAGGCCGCAGCAGCTCTACTATTGAAGAAGACGAAGGCAGCCCGTTGCTGTTTCTCACTGAGGGCGCTCTTCCGTTCATCCTCTAGTTTGGGCAGCAATTCCTTTATCTGTTCATTACAATACTCAATCGTGTCGACCTTTTTACCGATAAGGCCACGGAATCCCGTCTTATGAGTAGGCCTCGTGCCCTCAGGTCTGTTTGCTGTTTTTGATTCTGCATAGACAGCTTCAGCATGAGCAATTTTGTGTTTGTGACCTTCAATCTCTTGGAAAATTTTATCAACCTGCATATATACGGTAATTATTATTATTATTATTATCTTGTATTGGCAGGAAATAAGACACATGTCACGAATAATAAACAACTCCCCTAAAGAAAAGAAAACTTGTGAGTTACAGTACCTTGGTGATGTCTGTCACAACCATTGCTTTGTAGAATGTGTCAGGATGAAGTGCTCGGAAATACGAGTCCACCGAGTCCTTTATAGTTTGATTAGGAGGTGGAATGGGAACATCTCTCACCAACATGGCAAACTCCTGTGGTTTAACCTCTGATGTTGATCTTGCAGCTGCTCTCAGATTCGAAACATGCTTGTAGGATCTCCATAGTATGAAATAGGTGACAAAGGAGACCCAATAGACTGCTGATATGAATGCCCACAGCCTCATACTTCGGTCCTGGAGAAAATATCAAGAAGTACACTGCTGAGTTTGGTTGTGACGTATCAAGGACAGGTGATTAGGCTCAAATAAGAGAATTACTTACTTCAATATTGGCCAATGACAATATTTCGAAATGTGTGACGTTGGACGGCATTCTGCCAGTAGAATCCTCCAGGGCATTATCAGTTCCAGCAATTGGCAACAGAACTGGAAGCAACACAATCCCGGCAAAAGCAAGGATTGCAAACACTGGAACACAAGAGAATAAAAGATCTGATAATTGGTGAAAAATGTGCATGCTATATATCTTTAATTCGAGCAACTACTCTGCATGATGTACTAGTTATATCTACCTACCTATATTTGGCCGAAAACGCATGCATCCTAGCCTTTTCAACGGCCTTTTTGCACTACAGACTAAGCAATTTAATAGGTTAAATTTCATATTTCCAGCAATCCTCCATGCATGATACTCGTTTTTGGCTGGTTCGAGGTGCGTGCTCGCATGGCTGGTTTGAGGTGCTGGTTGTGGATAGGGAAGGAAAGCTTGACGAGCGAGAGAACGGAGAGAAGCTGGTGCTGGCTCCTCGGGCGCAGATACTTGCACCCGTCGGCGGCCGTACTTGTGGCAACGCCGGCAGCAGACGTGGAGTACGGGCCGGAGACCAGAATACAGCATGAACTCCTAATTGGCGAAGCACAAAAATACAGCATGAACGTAGAGCAGAATACAGCATGCTTGAAACCAGTTTACCACAGCAGATTCATCATAAAAATCGTAGTCAACGACAGCAGGACTAAATTTTATATTTTGTGCATGAACTCCTAATTGGCGAAGCACAAAAAGAAAACATGGAAACGCAAAACAGATTTTGTAAGTAGTAAACGAATCAACCTAGTAGGAACTAGAAACCAAACAAGCAACTCAACAAAAGCATGGTTAAACAAATGAAGTGAAGAGCGTGGTCTGCTTGGCCGTACTGGACGAGAGGAAGACGAGGTAGACGGCGGCGTCGACTCCGCCGGCGGCGACGACGTCGGGCTCGGACGCCGTGAACGCCTGGCGGATCCAGCCCACCGGGCTGCGCGTGCCCCGCCCGCGCCCCTCCCACGGGTCGAGCCCCCGCAGCAGCAAGCTCGGGTAGTACACCGTCGCGTTCCCCGGCCGCCGCGACAGCCACGTGAACACCAGGACCAGCACCACGAAGACGGCCAAGGACGTCAGAATCGACGTCACGAACGACGGGATGTCCATCTCGCCGCCGCCGCCGCCGCCGCTCCTCCGGGAGGATTGTGAGGGGGTTAGTGGTGGAGGGTAGTAATGGGTGGAAAGGGGTGAGCATTGGATGCTTTGGTGTGCCCTGGCGTGGACGCGTGGTGGGGACTGGGGAGTTGATGACTCATGCGCTGTGGAGGTTGCCGACCACCCTGCTTCAAGAAAAGTAAAAGGAGGTTGCCGACTTCCCTTCAGCAAAATGTCTGAAATGCCCCTTGCCTCGGTGTCTGTTCTAACTTTGTCTCCGTCCCTTTTTTCCTCTTTTGTTTCTGAACGATTCGAATCGTCTCGCTTTTAGTCCCTCCATCCGGGTCCAGTAGGACTTTGCTTTTTCTGTCATTCGACAGTAGCTGCGGCAAACAACAGCAATCGTGGAGGTCAACAGTCCTGTGCGTTGTACCAATATGTATATATTCATGTTCAAGAAAAGTATGATTTTTGTCTCTCAAGTTCCTCAAAATTACAGACTTGGTCCCTTAAAAAAATTGGTAGACATTTGGTCCTTAAAGTCTTAAAATCGGATAAGTTTCGTCTAAAACCAGATTTTGACCGTGTTGACCGGCTTTGACAGATGAAATGTAAATTAAAAAAAACAGCAAACAAATTTAAAAAAAACTATAATTTTGTGTCAACCAAGATGATTGGGTGTGAAAGGGAAATTTTGTGTGGTGTTTCGACATTCGTGAAGCTCGTGGCAAAAAACCAATTTTTGGCTAAAAAAACCAAAGTTTATTTTTTTGTTAGAGATCCTTGGAAGTTATTTGACCACAAAAATTTACATGTACCTCCCGCACCCAAGAATTTTGGTTCTCATATAATTCCATATTTTTTGGAATTTATTTGCTATTTTTTTGAATTTACTGTTCATCAGTCAATCTAGTCAACATGGTCAAATCCTGTCAAACCTGGTCAACGTGGTCAAAATCTGGTTTTGAATGAAACTTATCCGGTTTTGAGACCTGAAGGACCAAGTCTATACTTTTTGGGACTTGAGGGACAAAAAACATAATTTTCTCAAAAACAAAAACGGATCTGCATGTATTTTTTATTATTTCTGGTATTCGTTGTACTATCATAATCGACGATGAATAGATTGAAAGTTTTACCACAAAAAAGTCTGTAAATGTATGTGGTTCTAGTACTTGTGTTGCATTTTACATCATTTGGAGCAGGTTATGTAATTTTTTTACATCTGTTAAAGGTGCATTTTAGGGCCTCACGGGTGTAAAAAATAATTATTTTTGCATCTACAATTTTCTATTGAAGATGCTCTTACATACAAGCACGTAGTATCAGCAAAGATAGCATGAGTACAAGTCTTTACTAGTTCGTACTCTATCTTTTCCTAAATATAAGTCTTTTTAAAGGTTTTGATATGAACTATACACATGGTTGTATATAGACATATTTTAGAATGTAGTTCACTTATTTTGCTCCATATGTGATCCATATTGAAAGGTAAACGTTTAGAGCCGGAGCGCTGTCGGAACGCACAAGCCGGTCACGCGCAAGCCAAGCGAGCCCATCGTACGTCTCTGCTCACCTCCTGCCCCACCTTATTTTCTTCCTCCTCCAGATCCCCTTCTCTCTCTCTCTCTCTCTCTCTCTCTCTCTCTCTCTCTCTCTCTCTCTCTCTCTCTCAGCCGCACCCACGCATGCTGGCGGCCAGCCCCTCGTCTTTCTCGTTCAGATCCCGCTGGCGGCTAGCTCCTATCCCGCGCAGATCCCTACCTCCAACCTCAGCTCATTCCAACTCCCTCCGCTGCCCCTGGCTGCAGGTTCCTTCCGCCCCGGCGAGACAGAGTTGAAACTCTCCATGGATACACCGTCCGTGAACTGCTGCTCATAGTTCCTTGTGTTGGAACCGTCCGCCGGAGATGCTACAGCCACGGCGGAGCGACCTCCTCCCCCACCGCTGCAACCACCATCTCCCGAAACGAACTTGAAAGCATTTTTTGCTCCTCCACCCAATGCTGCAATCGATGATGCAAAAAGCGACAACCGTTTGATTCAAAAGCTTCAACCCGCGGTATATTAAGCTTCAACCGGATACCGCGCACAGAAAAAAGCTACACTCGTCCATATGAAAGCTTCAACTGTAGTTTGAAAAAGTTTCAACCAGCGACGGCTGGAGCTGGAAGAAGATGACAAAACGCTGCAGTTTTGCTACATGCTTCAACCGGTATAGATTTTGCTACAACTAGGGTCACGTTTTGCTACAACACACAGCCGGCGTTGTGGTTTTGCCACAACTAGCATCACTTTTTGCTACAACTGGCATAATGTATTGCTACATCCAGCACGGCCGAGCTGTGACCCGCGGCGGCGACGACGACTTTTTGTTGCAACCGTCGTAGGTATTTGCTACGTCTAGCAACGGGTTTTGTTACATCCGTTCATTATGCAAATGTTGCTACCTGCAACGGCGAGCTACAACCAGTGAAAACGGCGTCGTTTCTTTTTTGCTGCAACCGTGTCTTCATTTTGCTACGACAAACAATGAAAAATGCTACAACGGGCAATTCTATTTGCTGGAACCAGTCAATCACCAGCGAGGCGGAGCTGCATCCATGGCGTGCGCGACGGTGAGGGCGGGATCCATCCATGGCGAGCGTGGGCGGTGAAGCTGCATCCATGGCAAGCGCGGGTGACAGAGTTGCATCCATGGTGAGCGCAGATCTCTGACGAGTGCGGGCAGCGAAGCTGCATCCATGGCGAGCGCGGATCTCAGGCAAGCGCGGACAGCCGGCGAGGGCTCCCACCGACGATGAGGAACGCCGCGGTGGTGCTTCAAGCTCGGTTGTTTTCTTGCGGGGATATGACGTGGTGTCGACGGCGCTCGGGTCGTTGCAATTTTTTTTGAAAAAATGACTCATGAGGAGGACGAAGCGAGGGACAAATCTGACGGTCATTAATCGCTGCATCGGGCGGCTAGGGCTGGACCTGCCCAACTGTTGGGTCGGTGCGCCGGCGCCTAGTGTCGCCCATATTGAAATGCCTAAAAGACTTATATTTAGGAACAAAGAGAGTAGTAGCTACCAAAGGATTTACACAACAAAATACATCAACGATGGGACAACAAGACGGTGACAGTCGGAGTCGGAGAGGATATATAGCCCTATCCGGATCGAAATATATACCCACGCCTACACGGACAGGGTTGATGTGATCGTGTGAATATATGTAGCTCCCGCCGGTATACATCGCTACAACCTATTACCTGCGATCGACTATGATGATCGACGACGCCTCCACCTCGACCCTAACCACCACGGTGACCACCGGCAGCCATGTCCTCAGAATTAACGGCTATACGGAGACAAAGCTCCTCGGCAACGGCGTGGCGGCCCCGTCCGGCGAGTTCGAGGCAGCCGGCCACCGCTGGCGGATCCACTACTACCCCAACGGAGGATCGTGGAACAACGCCGACGGCATCTCTCTCGCCCTCAGCATCGCCGACAAGTACGTCCTCAGCCATGTCAACGCAAACGTCCGGTTCTCTCTCGTCCCTCACGACGGCAAGAAGCCGGCGCCGGCCAAGCTCAAGCACTACCGTTCCAGTTTCGGGGGCGTCTTCAAGTTCAACGGCCATGTCATCGGCGAACGGTCTAGGTTCATGGGAAGAGACCAGCTAGAGAAGTCGGGTTACGTCGTGGACGACTGCTTCATCGTCAGGTGCGACATCGATGTCGTCGTCACGTCGGCGGCTAGAGTGTTTGGCAGCACGGCCACGGATGCTTGTGATGATCTCGAGGAGGCGGAGCTCCCCTGCAGCAGCATGGTTCAGGAGGACATGTGCAAGCACGAGGACAACGTCGTTGGCGGCCACGCAACGGATACGGAAGACCCTTCCGATATCGGGTTGGCGAAGCTGCACCGCTCGGGACCAAGGCAACCCAAGATGATGATGCATCCGATGTCCGCCGCTCTTTTCTCTTCTGTCTTCTCATGTTTTGCAGATTTTTTCTAGACATATATTGACCTTTTTAGATTGTAATTTGTAGTCATTACTATATCATTTACCATATGGAAACTAGTAGCTCATCCAATGCAGCCTCTCTATAAATTTTGATTTGACGAGGCAATTATTTTCTGCCTTCTACATCATTTTATACATTTATTAATTTGCGAACCAATTTGTGATTGGACGGTTAGAGGGCTGTGCTATCCTAGGCCCATCAGGGTTTAAATCCTGATGCTCGCATTTATTTTTGAATTTATTTCAGAATTTCCGACGATGCGTATTCAGTTGAAGAAGACGTTCCCGTCGATGACGAGGTGCCTACAGTTACTTCGTAAATTTTAAGATGATATGCCGACTTGTGTGAATATGAGCACTTGCGTTTGTACTGTGTTTAAGAAAACACCTGCTATTCATGACACCTAGTATTTTGGAACGGAGAGAGTAGCAGATAGTACAAGGTAAGTGTACAGAAGGCCGTGGTGGTTTCAGAAAATTTCACATGACACACTTATACGTCACAAAATTCTATTGCTAGATTGCAATCCGAATTGGATGAACAGCACGAACTTCATATCCATGTGGCCAGCTCATAGTAACACATCCGAGGCTCGTGAATGTTTTCTCTCTAGTTTTCTCATGATTTGTTGACTTTTTTCTGGACAGTGATATATTTATGTTTTTTCTTTCGCCTCTTGCAAGGCGACTAGAGGAAAGCCTTCCTCCCCCCCCCCCTCCCCCCCATCTCGGCACATCTCTGCCGATGATCCGTCTCCTCTTTGTCCGTTTTTCCGACAGCCGGTAGCGGGGAGGAAAATCCTGGTTCTTAGGTCCGGCTAGTAGGTAGGTACGTTTTATTCCTTGTAGGGGCGACGTTCGGACGAATGGCGGTGCTTCTTTCTCCAGTTAGTCTTTCGAGCTCCAATCGTCCTCAAGTTCGTCTATTGGGACAGATTAAATGGAGCTCTGGTGTTGATTCCTTCTAGCTCCCCGGGTCGGAGAGGTTAGGGTTTCTCGTTGTGCGTACACAATGGCAAGATTTGGTGTCAGATTTTTCAGATCGATTCACGGATTCAACGGCGATGGCTGCTGCTCTGGGGCGCTAATTCTTGCATGAAGGCTTTTCGGCTATTATCGACAAGGTTAAGCCAGCTCCGACATAGGAGCAGCGAAAGCAACTGTCGGTGGCTCATTCTTGTGGCGACTGTGGTCGTTTGGTGGTCATGGACCTTAATGCATTTATTTTATGTTTGAGGTGCTTTGTGCTTCTGGTACTTTTTATTTATAGATCTAATCATTTGGATTGATTATTTTATTTCACTACCTTAATAATTATTAGTTTCTAATTTGGATCGATTATTATATTTCACTACCTTGTGAATAAAATATAGCAGCTCGTGTGCAACCACTTTCTATAAATTCTCAATCATCTTTGTTATGAAGTTTTAAACATCCTCTAATCCTTAGCAGATGCAAAGTAAGTACGCCATATGCCATGTCGATCAGAAAAAAAAATGTTCACATGGCACACTTATACGTCACAAATTCTATTGCTAGACCATCATCCAAAGTTATTGCACCAAAGTGCCACATGACCTGTAAGAAGTTTGAAACTCCTACCTTGTATAAACCGAAATCATCACGTCAATTTCAAATATCTCAATTTGGCAAATGGGCACAGAAACTTCAAATTGTTCCACCTTCGTTGCAAAAACTATATTAATATAATCTCCAAGTGAGTGCACCCAAGTGGAACATGACATGTAAGAAGTTTGAAACTCCAACCTTGTTAAAACCGAAATCATTACGACAATTTCAGATATCCCAATTTGGCAAATGGGCACGGAAACTTTAAATTTTTTCACCTTCGTCACAAAAACCATATTTTTACTCTCATGTGAGTTGTGTTAAGCTCAGTTATCATTAGTTAAATGTACCTTCCTACTATTCGCAAAAAAATGTACCTTCCTACAAAGGTACCAAGTGCATCTGTATGTGTGATGATGCCAGATACATCTTTAGGATACATAGGCAAGCCTTGAGCCCTTGACTATAGCAGATGCACCTGTACTAAACAAGCTTACCACAGTATACATACAAACGAAAAAATATAGTAGTATATGTTTACCTACACATACAACACATCATCGATGCTAACGTTGGATGCTGAGAATCTGACCTAAACCACATGTTGTGCGCCAATTTTCAGAGTTGACAGCGCAAAATGGGTTTTGGGTTGGGGAGATGAAGGTTCAAGTAGATTGAATCCTTAACTCTGCTATTTATCTATCTTCTCATTTTCCATCCAGTAATTAATACAAATTCATGACTTATACTTTAATATGTCTGATGTGTGGAGGATCACGTTGAGTCTTCGGTACTAGCAAAGACTTTCAGCCAGAAGCTCCATACAAATGCATAACACCATAGTGCCTGCTTCATATCGGTGATAGATTTCAAGTCTACATCTTTTTGGAAGAGCAATTAGTACAACAAAGATAATCGAATAAATGTAATTTTCTTCTTCTTTTGTCGAATTCATTACAGACAAACAATGTATGCCATCTTCTTCTTGTGTAGAATTCATTACAGAAGAGCAATGTATGCTAGCTGAAAGGATGACACATAGAAGAATGATAGAGATAGACACAAAGCTTTAGGGTGTGTTTGGTTCTGGTCACCGGATGGAATGTAACGGGTCCATCCCGTGCCTGCCCCACATTCCTATGTTCGGTAGTAGCGAAGCGCCAGAACCAACCCATTCGCCCGGGCGGAATATTCCCCTAAGATCCGGAATACACTCGTACCTCCGATTTGGAGGAATCACAAGGAACGGCTCGGCCTCGCGTCTCTCACCTCTGCCCGCGACTCCCGCAACCATGAACTCTGTCCCATCGCCGCGCCGCCACCGCTCCCTCTTCTATCTCTCCCACTAGTGCGCCGCCTCTCCTCCTCCATCCCTCTCGAGCGAGGTATCTCCCTCTCCGGCGATGCATCTCCATCACCTATCAGCTCCGCGTCTAGTCGCTGAGGATCTCCATGTCGGGCTGCTGCGGATCTTCGGTGATGCTCCATGTCGGGTTGCTGCGGATCTCCGTGAGCTTAAACTGGATCGTGATGAGGCGGCTACATCTCGCAAGCAAGCTATGTGCTGGTGAACTCGTTGCCGTCCCTCAGTGGCGACTTTGTGGTGCCGGCCATTGACTGCCAGCTCCGGCTGCAGTGCTAATCCCTTATCTATGTGCCACACCTGGGCAAGCAGCGACAATCAGCTGCTGAATCGATTCGGGAATACGTACTATTGTGTTCTGAAACTTGGTAGATTTTCCTAATCACAGCAGCATGATTTTGCGTAAATGGCTAGTATTTTAACATCTATATGGATGGATGCCTCGTATTTTGGCATGAATATGAATGCATGACTTGTATTTTGACAGTTTTTAGGCTAGCGTTTTGACAGATTGTTGACATGTATATGAGTGAATAACTAGTATGCTTCTGGCATTTTCTTATTATGTGTTAAAAATACAAAGACTAGTGACAATTATGCATATATGTGACATCAAATGCCTTCCATTACGTTATTTCCAACCAAACACTGAAATGGAACCGTTCCATTACACCTACTTGCCCAACCAAACGTAAGAACGGAACCAACCCATTCTAGTGGAATGGAATGTCACGGAACCATGACATTCCATTCCACTTCGTTCTCCAACCAAACACACCCTTAAGCAACAGAAGTAACTAACCACCTTGGGATCCAATTGAGTCATCTAATTCAATAATAATGTATGAGCTGCAAACTCGATGATACCTAGTTCATTGGCAGCACACCGTAAAATTCAATAATTCAAATAATCAATGACTCCATAGTAATACTCAAACGTTAAATAAAAAGGTGTGCTGTGCACCGTGACCAAGCAAAAAGATAGCAGTACTACCAGTCCAGTACATTCTTTGGCCATCATGCGCCCATCCTCGTCGACAGCAGTTGATCACTAAATGTGGACTTTGGAAACTTCCTCAATATATAGCTAGTTACATGTTGCTATATTTTATTACACAAGGGGGTTTGCGAGCAAGTTTGGGAATAAGCTCCTTCATAATAGACGGGCAACTTCTTGCTAGATGCTCAAAGTCAGAACTCCGTGTGATCAGATCCAGCATGCTATTGTTACAGGACTCGAGGAATCTGAAGCATTCCTCCTTGAGTGCAGGACAAGCATGTTGCTCGGCGAGTGCCAGTGTAGTGGCAACTGTGCTAGTGTTGATGTAACCGCATAGTTTCTCTTCGCAGGTCAACTTCAGTCTCTTGAGGCCGTACCTGTCCGCGGCAACAAGCAAATGCTGGATCATCCCTAGTGCATCGGCATCGTCGACATCGGGCACCGAATCGGTGTAGATAAAATGAAGCAATGCCTGGAATACTTTTGGCTCCATGTCCTCTATCTGCACGCACATTGATGTGCTCTCCTTCATTGGACCCAGAAGCTGCGCCCTGAAGACAGAGGAACGAGCACCAAGGACACACCTGTGTGCGGCGAACATCTCACCGCCGACCTCGAACATGACATCCGCCCCTTCACCGGAGGAGAGGAGCTGACCGAGATCATGGAGGATATCCGACGGCGGCACTAGCATGCGATCATGGTTCCGTCCAGGAACGTACTCAGTGGAAATCTCCTTGGACACAATGATGTCGAATTGGACACTGAAACCACCGTTCTCCCATGACACGTGACCTAATCTCTCCAGATCAGCCCTGGTGATGAACCGAGAGTAACCCCACGGCCCTTCATTGCTGGAGAAGGTGCAGCACCTCCACCCACCTCTGCGGCCGTAGGACGGCACCGGCTTCCCGTGCGCGTCGAGTAGGCTGATCTTGACCTGCGTCGTGACGACCTCGAAGGCGCCGGCCGGGACGAGGAAGAGGAAGACGGATATCCAGCCGGCGTCCTGCGGGCCCTGGCCGTCGGGGTAGAACTCGACGTACCAGCGGCGGCCTCCGGCGAGGAAGGTCTCCGATTTGACGCACTTGCCGTTGCCGAGCCCTTGGTATGTCGGGTACACGTTGATGTATAGAAGTAGAACATGCGAGCCTGACCTGGGTGAGACGGTCTGAGGCTTGACGGCGGCAGCGGCGGTGGCGGAGGGAGTTGGGGTGGAGGAGCTGGACATGACACAACCCATGGCGGCTAACGATTTTGTTGAGTGCACAAGATCATGCGTGCCTGGCCTCCATTGATGAGTTTAGAAGGAAGGTAGGCAGTTGGGATTTCAGCCGAGACGCAAGGATAGAGGTTAGAGTTTGTTACCATTACGGCTGGATCTCGGTCATGGTCTCATGGATGGCTACTCTCGCTGTATGGATCTCGGTCATAGTCTATGGGCTTCCGTGGTTGGTGTGTGGCCAGCAAATATACTAGCTTATTCAATTCTTCAAAATCGGACTTATCCAAACTAAAAAATCATTAATTTGCTCAATTTTTTCCTGAAATTTTGAAAAAAATTCAAGGGTGAGTGAAATTTTCTTGGTTTCGAAAGTGGAAACTTTGCTCCTGACAAACCCCTCCGTAAGCTAAGGGCATCTCTAGCCGATCACCTAGATCCGATTAGAGAAATAAAAATTCTAGTTTACTCTTTTAAATTGGACTTAGCCGATCTCCTAAAACCCATAGAGGACTATAAATTCTACTCCGAGCGACAAACGAGGATCAAATATACTCGCTCGCTCGGCCGAGGAATAAAACTTCTCCCTTCTCTCTCCCTTCTAGGCGCCACTCAATTCTCCGCCGCCGCCACCGAATCCACGCCTCGGCCGCAACCCGCCGCCCATCCATTCACCCCGCGGGCGACATGGGTGGAACCGGAGGCCGCCGCCGCTCCCCACCTATGATCCACAACGCGTTGCCCGCAGATCAACGCTGCAGCTCTGCCTCCTCCTCTTGCATCAGTGGCAGCTCCTCCTCCAGCGGCATCCCCTGAGATCGCACTGCCCCTGCCGTAGGTGCCGAGATACCACAGCGTGCGGCAACTCCAGTGGGGCACTTGGGTCGCAGAAATATACAACCGTGACACCGGGAAGACCCACTAGTTAAGCTCCTTCTACTCAGCGCAGGGAGCGGCCCGACCATACGACATTAAGTCGGTGCCTTGGCCGACGTAATTTCCCCGATGGATATTTGCCGCCTACGGAGCCGCCGGTGGACAACTGGGTGGCCAGCGCAAGGGAGAGGCGGGAGGACCAGGTGGCCCGCGAGTGCTCATAGTGGAGGCTGGCAGCAAGTCATACATGGCCGAGCTCCGCCGCCGTTTCTCGGAGCTAGGCCGAACGATGATTGTACGCGAAGTACGCGATGGGAAGGACCAATGTGATGGACCTATGCAAAGATAAAGAATGCAACATGTTAGAATAAATCCGAGGCCAACATCGATCATCTGAGAACCAAACAATCACACGAGTATGACACTGAGATTTGTTAACGAGGTTCATCGATATGACTACATCCTCGGGGCCTGACTATGAGTGCTCCTCCCCATGATACCGCTACAACACCACACCCGGTCGCCTTGGACGCCAGCACAAGCTGCCGGCTTCGCCTGCGTTCCTGTGCTATTATGTTGGCATATGTTACATCATGTGTCTACTCTCGCTATATATGAGAGGCATAGTGTGACACCGCAAGACCGGCGCTCCAGATGCCTTCCATGTTTTCCGAGTTTCGTGGTGTGTTTTGTTTTGCTTGTTGCATTCATCATTGCATATTTTGCATTGCATCATGTCATCATGCCATCATGTCTTTAATCTCTGCAACTCAACTAAATAAATTGCATGGATCTTCGGTCCATTTAAACCGAGGGGACTCACATGGTGATTGCTCTTTATAACATATCCTCCCAATATTAAGGAGCTATATTAAACATTTCATTAATTTGGAATTCACCATAACACACTTGCAAAATATCCCAATGCCTTTGTTATCTTAATTCTTGGTCTCCAACCTCGTCACATATTCTTTCATCATATTCCGGAGCTCCACCAAAAATCCGAACATTTTTGGACCTTCCTTCTACCAAGTCCTAGTTGAAACCCATTTGAATTAAATTCAAATGAGTTTGAATTTACATCTATCAATCATGACCTTTTCTATTTTCTCGGAACAAGCATATTCTTGTGAGTCCGGGAAAATAATCCCATGCCCAAACTCTTTAACCTTTTCCTCACTTCTTTTTCTTTCTTTGCATTTATTTTTCTGCTATGAAAAATAAGGGAGAGAGAGCCCAGCCAGGCCTCCCAACCACCAGCGCCGGCCCATTTGCCCCTTTAGGCCCAGTCGGCCCCTGCCTTCTCAACCCTAGGCCGACTCCCCTCCACTCGATCTCTCCCTCACCCTCTCCCCTCGCGCCGCCAGACCCAGCGCCCCATCTCCCTCCGCTCGTTTTCTCCCTTGTCTCCCATATCACGCACCAGAGAGGAGCTCGCGCGTCGCCCGCCCCCTGCTCCCGGTCTTCCTCGCCGGCCTCTCCTCTCCTGCACCTTGTTCCCGGCGCCGGCAAGCCTGCGACGCCGCCGTCGAGCTCCACCAGGACCACGCCGGCCTTTCCTCCTTCCACACCGTGCCTTTGCTCCGCGCCGCCCTCCTCTGCCATGGCCTCCCTCCTCCCGAGCCCGACCTCGTTCCCACCGTCCTCGCCCGTTCGTCGCGCCACCAAGACAGCAGGACTCCCCTGCGTCGCCTGAAGGTCGCCCGCTCACCCGTCGTTCTTGCTTCGCTGGAGGAGAGGACCAGCGCCGCCCCCCATGCCCTTCGCTCGCGCCAAGACCCGCCATCGCCGCTGATTGAGTTCCTCGCTGGATCCGGCGACCTCTGCCTCAAACACGCCGGCTCCGTCCCGTTCCGCGCCTTGTTGATGCTGCTGGCCGTGAGCTCGCCTCTGTGACCTCCCCTGCTGCTCCCTGCATCCGGCCTAGGACCGACCCTTCCTTCCGCGTGCACTTCCGGCTGCTGCTGTTGTTGCAACGTCCCCGAGCATGAGCACTCTGCTTCGTTTTCTGCCTCCTGCCGAGTTCGGGTGGCCCCTGCTCAAGCCGCCAAGACCGCAGTCAAATGTCCCATGTACGACTACGCAAATACACAAGTCTCCCTGAGCCCACTTGGACGCAAAGTACCACGACGCCTGAAGAGCTCAGATCCGTCAAGTTCCACTACCGCCGACTAATACGTCTACCGTCGCAAAAACAAGACCTTCAAAACCGAACCGACAAGTACCCCGACGACCTTGTACCACTATCATCGCAATACCACGAGTACCCCTACCGACGGCCCCGAACATCTACGGAAGTGTACGACTACCGTTGCCCAAAAAACTGTGGATCCGACAAGACCAAGTGTACAACTACCGTCGACCGTGGATTCGTCAAGTTCCCATCCGAAACGAATGTGTACCACTACTTCCACGACTGTCGCGAGAATGTCTACTTCACCTACACCGCTTTGAACTTGGTCCGCCTAAAAACGCATGCTTCGAAGGTATAACCGTCGAGAACGATCGCCCGTGGACGAATGCATATGTTGTATGAAATGCTCGCGTTTGCACCGTGTCCGACATGTTTCTTGCATGTTCCCCGTTGCCATGCCGTTGTCTCGAGGGAACCCGGTAACCGGGATCACCCCACCATCCGTGCTTGACACACTCCCGCCACACTTTCTTTTGCACCGACATCTCAATGAGTTGTCGGAACCGGAACGTTGCCGTGGCACCGTCTCGTTATCGTCGCCGTGGCACCCCCTTTCGTTTCCGCCACGATGACAAATGCTTCATATCATGTTCGTGTCAACTTCTAACAAAAATTGCATAAAACTTGCACATGTCATTCGCATCATGATAACATCATTTAAAATGTTTAAAATTGATGTTGCATTAAATTACTAATACACATGAGGATTTACCGGAATTGTTGTTCTATGTTTCTGACCTCATTTAAATTGCCTAAAATGTGTAGTTTACTTTTGCCTCACCCCTTGCAATGTTTAATAACATTTAATTTTGTTGAGTAGCATAAATGAGAGAGAACTAACTAAGTCATGTGGTGTTTCGTCAATATGCAACCCACTTAATTCGTTGTATTGTTTGTTGCACTTTGCCATGACATGCCTCTTTAAACCGGACATGCGTCATACTTGATTGTGCATCATGCCATATTTATGTGATGGTTGTTTACCATGTTGCTTGCTTCTTTCTGGGTTGCTTCTCTCGTTAGTTTCGGTTTCGTTCTGGAGTTGTGAGGATTCGTTCGACTACGTCTGTTTGTCTTTTTCATGGACTCGTTCTTATTCCTTGCGGGATCTCAGGCAAGATGATCATACCCTCGATATCGCTTCTATCTTTGCTTGCTAGTTGTTCGCTCTATCACTATGTCGTGCTACCTACCACTTGTTTATCAAGCCTCTCAAATTGCCATGATACCTTTAACCTTTTTCAACCATCCTAGCAAACCGTTGTTTGGCTATGTTACTGCTTTTGCTCAGCCCCTCTTATACCGTTGTTAGTTGCAGGTGAAGTTGAAGATTGTTCAATGTTGGAACATGGATATGTTGGGATATCACAATATCTCTTATTTAATTAATGCATCTATATACTTGGTAAAGGGTGGAAGGCTCAGCCTTATGCCTGGTGTTTTGTTCCACTCTTGCCACCCTAGTTTCCGTCATACCGGTGTTATGTTCCTTGATTTTGTGTTCTTTACGCGGTTGGGTGTTATGGGAACCCCTTGACAGTTCGCTTTGAATAAAACTCCTCCAGCAAGGCCCAACCTTGGTTTCACATTTGCCTAACAACCTAAACCTTTTCCCTCGGGTTTCCGGAGCCCGAGGATCATCTTTATTTTAACCCCCCCCGGGGGGGGGCAGTGCTTCTTTAAGTGTTGGTCCGAACTAGAGCCCCTTGCAGCGCCACCTCGGGGAAACTTGAGGGGTGGTTTTGGTTGTATCGACTGCTCATCCGGTATGCCCTGAGAACGAGATATGTGCAGCTCCTATCGGGATTTGTTGGCACATTCGGGCGGCTTTGCTGGTCTTGTTTTACCATTGATGAAATGTCTTGTAACCGGGATTCCGAGACTGGACGGGTCTTCCCGGGAGAAGGAATATCCTTCGTTGACCGTGAGAGCTTGTGATGAGCTAAGTTGGGACACCCCTGCACGGTTTAAACTTTCGAAAGTCGTGCCCGCGGTTATGTGGCAGATGAGAATTTGTTAATGTTTGATTGTAGAGAACTTGACACTTAACTTAATTATAATGCATCAACCGCGTGTGTAGCCGTGATGGTCTCTTTCCGGCGGAGTCCGGAAAGTGAACACGGTTCTTGTGTTATGGTTGTGCGTAAGTAGTTTCAGGATCACTTCTTGGTCACTTCTAGTTTCACGACCGTTGCGTTGCTTCTCTTCTCGCTCTTATTTGCGTATGTTAGCCACCATATTTTCTTAGTTCTTGCTGCAGCTCCACCTCATTACCCTATCCTACCCATAAGCTTAAATAGTCTTGATCTCGCGGGTGTGAGATTGCTGAGTCCTCGTGACTCACGGATACTTCCAAACAGTTGCAGGTGCCGATGATACCAGAGCAGGTGACGCAACCGTGCTCAAGTGGGAGCTCGATGAAGATCTTGATCGTTGTTATGCGTCTTTTCCGGTTGATCAGTAGTGGTGCCCAGTTGGGACGATCGGGGATCTAGCATTTGGGGTCTTCTTTTATATTGGTTTCGTAGTCGGACCTTGATTGTACTCTGGATAATGTATGCTTAGCTTGTTATTTGTGTGAAGTGGCGATTGTAAGCCAACTCTTTATCTCTTTCTTAATTCAGTACATGAGATTATGTGAAGATTACCCCACTTGCGACTAAACCACCATGCGGTTATGGCTCTAAGCCGTGCCTCGACACGTGGAAAATATAGCCGCATCGTGGGCGTTACACATAGGATACAAGTGTCCTACTAGGACATGACTGCATATTCTATCTAAACACAATACAACTACAAGTTCAACTGTAACCTACCTTGTACACCATATTCGACACAACTCTAACAAACCCCACCTTGGCAATATTCTCCACCACCTTGAATTCGTCAATGCGTCAAACTGTCATATACATTGGACTCTGTTGAGTTGTATTTTGTGTTGCATATATTTTTGTGTTGTGATCCTGTCACTCATCGTGTGTACACCTCGAGGCATGTGTATTTTGTCGAGACGATGTTCCTTTTTTTCAGGTTCCTCCTTCTTCAGCCCCTTCGGCGCCGTCCCCCGCATGCCCTTCCTGGAGCGATGCGCGGCGGCGGCCCCCGGAGGCCCCTCCGGCACGGCGCCTTCTGTTGCCACCACCCTGTTTTTCGACTCCCTCCCCAGAGGTCGAGTCTGACCAGGCGCCTGGATCCCCGTCTCCCTCCTACGAGGTTGAGCCGGTGGGTACTCCGCTCGCCAACCCTGCTTGCGCCGCCACCCCGGCGACGGGCTCGACATCCTCCTCGCCCTCGCCCCCTCGGCCGCCAGCTTGGCTGGCACCGTTGCCGCCTCCGCGGCCCCCGTCACCGGCACCGCGGCCCCTGTCGCCGCCGCGAGTGCCCCCGCAGCCGCTGACGCCCCTGTCGTGGCCGCGGCCCCTGCCGCTATCGCCGGCCATGCTGCCCCGCCACTAGGCATGACTACTCGGGCCCGAGCAGGAGTGCTTCGGCAGAGGATGGGCTACTCCTCCGACGAGTATGTGTGCGTCGCCTCAACGTTGACACCATCACCCGTTCCCACCTCCGCTCGTGATGCCCTTCGGGATCCCTATTGGTTAGCTGCGATGCAGGAGGAGTTCGACGCCCTACAGTGCAACCGCATGTGGCAGCTTGTTCCGCGACCCCCTCGTGCCAATATCATCACTGGCAAGTGGGTGTTTTGCCACAAGACCCGCCCGGACGGTTCTCTCGAGCGCTACAAGGCTCGGTGGGTGGTTCGTGGATTTCGGCAGCGCGCGGGCATGGTCTTTACCGACACCTTCGCCCCGGTTGTTAAACCAGACACAATCTGCGCCGTGCTCCAGTTGGCGGTTTCGCGCGCCTAGCCTGTGCACCAGTTGGATGTCTCCAACGCCTTCTTGCACGACCATCTTGCCGACTAGATGTACTATGAGCAGCCCACTGGCTTCGTCGACGCTGAGCACCCAGACTTTGTGTGCTTGCTCTCCCGTTCTCTTTACAGGTTGAAGCAGGCGCCTCGGGCTTGGTACCAGCGTATCGCAGCCTTCCTGCAGTCTCTAGGATTTCGGTCCACTCGCTCTGATGCCTCACTCTTCGTGTATCATCAGGGAGCTGACACTGCATATTTGCTGCTCTACGTTGATGACATCATCCTCACGGCGTCCACCCCTGATCTCCTTCAGCGGCTGCTGCTCGTCTTCGTGATGAGTTCGCCCTCAAGGACTTGGGGCCCCTGCACTACTTTCTCGGCATCGAGGTGGTCCGCCGGACTGACGGCTTCTTTCTGCATCAGCAGAAGTACGCCCATGAGCTCCTGGAGCGTGTCGGTATGCTTAACTGCAAGTCGGCACCCACCCCCGTCGACACGAAGGCGAAGGTCTCTGCTCTGGAGGGGTCTCTCGCGTCCGATGGAGCGTTTTATCGCCCCATTGTTGGTCTTTACAGCACCTGACGCTGACTCGACCTGACCTGCAGTACGCTATTCAGTAGGTGTGCCTCCACATGAACACGCTGCGTGACTTCTAGTGGACCTTGGTGAAGCGTATTCTCCGATATATACGCGGCAACATGTCTTTGGGACTCACCCTGAAAGCCTCTGCCTCCATCGACCTCGTGGCCTACTCGGATGCCGACTAGGCTGGCTGCCCCGACACTCGACGCTCCATGTCTACCTTGGGCCCTCGTTGATCTTTTGGTCATCGAAGCGGCAACCCACGGTCTCCCGCTCCAGCGCTGAGGCAGAGTATCGCGCCGTGGCTAATGCCATGGCCATGTGCTCTTGGCTCTGTCAGCTGCTCCTGGAGTTGCTTTGTGATGTTCCTAAGGCCACTCTTGTCTACTGCTATAACGTCAGCGTAGTCTACCTTTCCGCCAACCCGGTGCACCATCAATGTACGAAGCATATTGAGATCAATATTCACTTCGTGCGCGAGCAGGTTGCCATTGGCCTTGTTCAGGTTCTTCACGTGCCGACGTCGCAACAGTTTGCTGATGTGATGACTAAGGAATTGCCTCCTTCCGTCTTCAAGGAGTTTTGGTCCAGTCTCTGTGTCTCTGGCGACGCTTTGACCGCGCGAGGGGGGGGGTGTTGAGTTGTATTTTGTGCTGCATGTATTACGTGTTGTGGCCCACCTCCTAGTTGTGTATAGTAGAGGTTGAGGCCTATCCTGTACTTATATATACGTGCACCAGCACCCCATCAATACAATGATTATTGTATTGCAAAATATCTCTCTACAGACTTGACCTTTTCCCATGAGAATTGTTGCTACTCCAAAGACTCCATATGACTCCACCTGCAACTTGTAGTCTCTTCTTTTCTTGACCACAGTCAATGCTCGAGCAAAATTAAGTTCCTTGTTACTCTAGTTTGTACTCCCAACTTCCAGAGTACCAGTCCAATGTTATCATACACTGATCACTGATCTGCATGAAAGTGAACAACTCACATATTGGGAGTCACACATAAGAGTTACCTGAACTCAACATCACTGCTCTTCCTTGACCGCCTGTTTGAAACTTAAAGAAATTTCACCGTTGCTTATAGTCACCCCGAGTCAAATTCGCAATTGTCTCACCACATGTATGACGACCAGAGCTCTGGACCATCTCCATGTACCGTGCATACCGCATGCCTCGTCGCTATTACCGCGTCGAGCCTCCTTGTCCTGGTCGAGTCTCAAGGGTCGCGAACCCACACCACTGAGCACCCACTGCAGAGTACCAACGATCATCACCGACCGATGACGAGTTTCATGCTTCCATGAGACCACTGAGCTCCAGTCCGAACTGCATGTCACTCGCTTTTCCCCCTTGCTGAATAGGCTTCGATTCCCTGGATCCTTACACCTTAGCCTCTCAATCTAGCTCCACCTTCAACATGACTCCATGGTAGATGATCAGTCTATCCCTCGCACCCTGTCGACTTCAAACTCCGTGTGCACATCACCTTGAATCAACCCCGCGTCATAGTCTTGTCGAAGCCACACAAGCCTCGGGCACGTGCTGTGTGTTACCACGCCTAGAAGTCGGTCACCATCAGCATCACGCTTCCATGTCATCATCGTCGGTCCCATCACCATCTTCTGTACCAATCAACTTGTGTCGATCCATCAGACTATCTAACCCGACCCAGCCAAACTTATCTGGCTGCCTGGCACGCTCCAGACTCCTCAAGCCGTCAATGGATACGCCATCCATACACAAAAGTGTACCACCAAAGAAAACCAAGGTAAAATTCCTTACAACCTTCCCGTGTAAAGAGCACACGTATATAGCTCCTGGACTTATCTTCTTTTTTTCTTCTTGATAGCATCCCGGTCTCGACTAGTCTTTGTGCCAATTTTTTTTCCTAAACAAATCTCAAGCATGTACGCCCACAACCAGCTATCGCAGCCACTTTGTGCCTGCCTCCAGCTCCATCCAGCAGCGCTGCACCAGCCAGCTGTTCCTGGGCTGCACCAGGCTGCCACACCTTGCACGCCCTCCCGCTGATCCGCTGCACTCCTGGGCCTTGGGCCGTCGGGAGGCGCCACTGCTGCACGCTGCCTGTATTCCCTCGATCGTCACGTCTCCTGACGAGACCTCGCGCAGAACACGCCGCCGCCATTGGCGTACCCGCCAGCCTCCACACCAAGACCTATCACGCCGAAAACTGTTGCTGGCCTGCCACAAATCTGCTTCCGCTGTTGCAGTGCGAGCTGCTGTCTCCCGATTGCTTCGACTGTATCTTCCGTCCGTTGAGACAAGATCGTCTCCAGCGACGAACTAAACAAGTGAACCAAGTCGGCTTCCTTTAGATCAACAATTCAAGACCTTTGAAACAACTTAGCTCATGATACCACTTGTTAGAATAAATCCGAGGCCATCGTCGATCATCTGAGTACCAAGCAATCACACGAGCATGATACCGAGATTTGTTAACGAGCTTCACCGATATGGCTACACCTTCGGGACCTGACTATGGGCGCTCCTTCTCATGATACCACTACAGTACCGCACCCGGTCGTCCTGAACGCTGGCACAAGCCACCTGCTTCCCCTGCGTTCCTGTGCTATTATGTTGTCATGGGTTACATCGTGTATCTACCCTCGCTATATATGAAGCTTAGGATACAAGTGTCCTAATAGGACAGGACTCCATATCCTATCTAAACACAATACAACTACAAGTTCAACTGTAACCTACCTTGTACACTATATTCGACACAACTCTAACACAACGACTATGACGACGGACACGACAACGGCTCCAATGATGGCGGCAGCGACGGGCCGGACCCGATGATCGGCGGCATGTCTAGAAGGGAATGAAAGCAACTCGAGGAAGAATCCGACGAATCGGATTAGGTTAGATTTTTATCTAAATATGCGAACCTAGTTTTAGTTCTATGTAATATATTAAATCTACACCAAATTTAAATCTACTAGTAATCGTACACGTGCAAATGCACGTATCTAGATAAAATCAATCATTATTAAATCTACACGTGCAAATGCACGCCCTCCCGCTGATCCGCTGCACTCCTGGGCCTTGGGCCGTCGGGACGCGCCACTGCTGCACGCTGCGTGTATTCCCTCGATCGTCACCTCTCCTGACAAGACCTCGCATAGAACACGCCGCCGCCATTGGCGTACCCGCCAGCCTCGCGTAGAACAAGACCTCGCGTAGAACACGTGCTATACATAAATTTCCAGGCGTTGACAAGCAAGTGGTTCTTTTAGCAAAATGTACTGCTGGTTTTGTTTTTTTGAGAAAAAAATTACTGCTGGTTATGTGCACTGATGGAGATGTTGTAGCAAGTGGGCCAAGCTCTCCGGTTGATGGGCCTCCGCTTGTGCTTGCTTCTTGTAGCTCTTCTGTGCTCTCTAGGGCTTCTCTTTCCTCATTACAAACCATTTCATCCACCCCCCAGAAATCAACATCTAAATGAATGTCAGGTCTGTGTTCAAAAGCAAACAATTCCTTATAAAAGGAAGTAGCCACATCAAGCATATCTCTGGTGGAGGTAACCACTCCCCTTGGGTTGTTCAGCTCAGCAATATGGTTTTTCCTGTGTCTATGGTTAGCAAGAGCCTGAAAATAGGCATTGTTCCTATCCCCCTCTAAGATTTTCCTATCCCTTGATCTCTGCCATAAGGCAGTCTCTTCTTTTTTCCAAATATCATCCAGCTCTTGTTTGACATTTTTCATCCTCTCGAAATCATCAGCAGAAAGCTGTTGAGATTCAGAGAGAACATCAAGAGCATCAAACTCCATAAGGAGTGCCTTTTTCTTTTTTTCAAAGTAGCTTCCCTGTTAATGTGCCAACCTTTGATTTTTTTTCCTAAGCACTCTAGCTTTAATCATCCAATTGTCAGCAGAGGACTTAGTGGAGGTCACAAAATTCCAAGCCTCTGCGACCACCTGATGGAACCCAGGTTGAGCTAACCACCATTTCTCAAACCTAAATGGTTTGGGATTAGTTGGAGCCCTAGAACCAGTATCAAGGACTAAAGGTGTGTGATCACTCCCAACCCTGGGAAGAGCAATCAACGTAGAAAAGGGAAAATGAGCATCCCAGTCCACAGAAGTGAACACTCTGTCAAGGACGGCAAAAACAGGAGCACTCTGATTATTAGACCAGGTAAAGACTCTATTAGAAATAGAAATTTCCAACAGGGCCCATCTATTAACCCAGTCATTAAAGAGGAAAGTAGTTTGTTGGTTAATATGCCCACTGCTTTTCTCAGATTCATTTCTAACTAAATTGAAATCCCCACACACCATAATAGGATAAGAAGCAACATTCAAGGTATCATGCAACTCAGCTACAAAATCCATCTTGAATTCTAAATAAGCAGAACCATAAACCAACACCAATTGCCAAATAAAACCATCAAACTTATTTTTAATAGTGGCCACAATAGAGAATCTTTGGTTAATGAAACCAATAAACATTTTCTTTAAAGCCCAAAAGGATCCCACCAGCAGTATTATCAGCAGGTAAGAAGTGCCAAGCATATTCACTGAACCTGTCAATAGTTTTGAGGAAACCCTCAGCAATAACTTCTCTTTTAGTTTCTTGGAACCCAATAAAATCAGGGTTAGATTTGGCAATAGTATCACACAGGCACTGAGTTTTTCCAGGTTGTCCAAGGCCCCTAATATTCCAAATTAGACCTATCATAACTAAGCAATTTTAAAAGGGTGAGATAAGCCACAAGGCTTGGCCTTAGTCAGGACAATGGGTGTTCTTCTGCAAGCATCAGCAGTGCCCACTGGCTTACAAGAAGAATCACTCACAGGTGTGCTAACTAAATCATTAACCTCAAGATCCAGATTCTCAGGGAGAACTATATCAGGGTTATTACTGGCAAAAACCAGGCATCTCTCTCTTTCCCCAACTACCATATCATCAATGACATCATATTTTTAAGATTCATCACCCCCAATAACCAAATTCATTTGTTCCAATTGATCAGCAAGAATAGATTTATCATTAGTAGAGAAGGATTTATCTTTAAAGGTTTCAGGAATCTCCAGATTTTTCTTTCTCTTGTATGCAGCAGCTTTCTCCATAATGTTAATGTTCCCATGCCCCCTAGTGTTAGGTTTTTGAGCAAGAACAGGTCCCCACTTAGATCCCTTCCCTGGGACAACTCCCTTCACCTGAGCATGGTTGAGTGAATCAAGCAAAGATCTCTTTAATTTATCACTTTGTAGGATATGAACCGCCTCAGGGGGGAGAACCCCCAACTTTTCCTCCACATTTCCCTCATTCTCAGAATCTGACATGTCTACCGCCTTGAGTAGCTCCTCACAGTAATCCATACTGCCAGACCTCTCCACATCTGTTGGTACCTCCTTTCTTTTCCAAATAGAGACAGGAGTTTTCTGGGTCAGGCTCTCTCCCACAACTGCATCATCCTCACCTTTACCCACATCATCGCAGTTTTTCTCCATCTGCAGTTGCTTGTTCTGGTTGCTCTGTTTTCCATCACCATCAGAAGATGTAGTAGTTTTGCCAGCTTTAGATAAAGCACATGCCAGGACAAAGTTTTCCTGGTCAGAATCAATGAAAGGTTCCATTGGTGAGAACACCAGCTTCTATGTCACATGTTTGTTGGCAGAACCATGTTCAATGGCCAAACCCCCATCCTCTGATCCATCAGATTTATGTTCATCCTAAGTCCCCCTGCCATTTCCTGTTTGATCCTCTTCAGCTTTCTCTGCTTCCTCATCACCATCCTCATCCTCCTCAATATCAATGACAGAATCTACTCCACCCACTTGTTCAAATCCCTCAACAGTAAAGCCTAGCAGGAAGAGTTTCTTCTTCATCTCAATTTGTCTCTCAAATGGTATCTTAGTTGGGTCTCTGCAAGCAATCTTAATCCTGACATTTTCAAAGAAAGTCCTGAACATACCATTCCAGTCAACATCAGTCAACACCCCAAAAAGGGAAGCAATTTGAGCAAATACTTTCCATGTGCATCATTTGGGAGGAATGCCCTCAATTAGCACCCAAGCTTCAATTAATTCCCGAAAAGGATCACATCCACCCTTCCATTCAGTCAAGGTGACATTTACATCTTGAGGTAGAGAGAACCCTGGCAACTCAATGAGATCTTCCACTTTCTTCCAAGGGGGAAATCTAACCAAAAAGGTTTTGCTGGATAACCCTCTGATTTGCCATGGCCATTGCCTAGTTTTGCAGAAAGTTGCAGTCAGGAGTTCCATCAACTTGGGACAATCCACATCACCTTTCAGAATGTTCACCACAGCACAGTTTTGAAAATTTAACCACTTCGATTCATTGGCTATAGGTACATCCACATGGTAGAAACCAAGCCCTCGAGCCCCACTGCCAAAGAAAGCAGCAGTGGGCTGAACTTTCGACCAAGCAGCACAGTTGTTGACGTTGTGATTTTGTTGGCAGATAAAACATGCCTTTGGTTTCACACAATCCCCCACATAGTGACCCGGCCCCCCATAGTTGAAACAGATCATATCTTTGTACCTCGGGTCCAAGACCTGCTCTACTTCTACTTCACCAGATTGAGATGACTGTACCTGGGCGGAACCCGCAGTCGACGTTGTAGATCTGGCAGGTTTTGGCGCAGGGGCTTGCTCTTTTGCAGGCGGGGCAGATGGCTGCTTGCGCCCCGCAAACGAGGTAGCCTTCTGCACATGCGCCTTAGATTGACCAACGCCAAGGTTACCACTACTCCCAGCTCGGTGATCAGCCATTCTAGCACCACGCTTCACTACCTCCGCAAACAACAGAGATCCAGGCCCAATCCCCTCTCTCATAACCTTGATGTTCTTTGGCGGTGGATCAAAAGGTCGAATCAAAGCAGGGAAGCAATCAGCGGCTGTGAACGAGTTACTATCAACTAGATCTTTCCGGATCCAGCAGACGAACCCGGATTTGGTTTCGACACGAGGCTGGGGGGAGTGGGATTTATGGTTGCGGCGGCGCGGAGGGGAAGGTATGAGCCATAGCTGGCCAAAGTACTCCTCCACACTTTCTAGGTTTTCCACTTTACGTAATCTACCTTCACTTCCCGCTTTCTCACCGCGAAGGCACACTCTGAAGGCGGGCCCTGACACTGCTGGATTTGAACAGGGGGACCGGCAGAGAGCTGCCCCCCGGAATAGGAACCATGTTGTCTCCATGGTTAAGCACCTCGCCGGAACCCAACTCCGGCGAGGCCTCACCAGCTGCACAAACAGTGACTCGCTCATTGAAATTCACCGACCGGCGAGGGAGAACCCCCGTTTCCACTACCAATTCCCTACCCAGTGACCTATCCATAGAACCACATGGGACTGTAATCCTCCTCTGACGCAAACGAAACTCCCTCAAACGTGATTTCAGCGATAAATCAACATGAATGAGATTCATACCTATCTCTCCAGGCCAAGGTGGGGGTTCGATGGGACGTCGCAGAGTTTTGAATCGGTCGGGGCAGACGATCTACTGGCGGTGCTGCGGCCAAACGATGCCCGGCGGGAGGAATTCCGGCGGGATGTTGGCGATGCCCTCCCACGATGGCGGCCTGATGTTGAGCCCGGATGGGTTCGCCGTCCTGAAGTTCTCCCACCGTGCAGCCTGACGTGGATCCGCCGACTCCGCCTCCTAGATCGCCCAGAAGAGGAGCTCCAGATCCTCGCAGCCGTCGTCTCCGGTGAAGCGCGCGCGCTCGACGAAGCTCACATGGCGGAGGATGTGGAGGTGGATCTCCCCCACTCGTCCCGGTCGGGGAAACGCTCCATCACCACCCGACGCATCTCGCGGCGAGCCTCCGGCGAGTGCGGGTCGATCTCGGGCAGCGGCGCCGCCGCAGGTGGCGGAAGCGCCCGCGGTTCCGCTACCCTCGCCACCGGCGCTAGCCGGCGAACCCGCACACCGCGGCGACGTGCCCCAGCCATGGTTGCTCTGGGATGGGGATTGGCGGCGGGGAGAGCTCGGTGAGATGTGAGGGTGGGTGGGAAGCTGGGGGTTGGGGCGCCTTAATGGCGTCAAGGTTGCTTCGCCCGAGGGGGAGGGGGGGAGGGGAAGGAGAGCGAGCCATTCTCACTTCCAATATTGGATGATTACTTCCGCAAATGAAGATGTGTCAGGAGGAAGGGATTTAGCTTTTAATATACATAGTAAATAAAAAAAGATACTCCATAATTTCCAGGCGTTGACAAGCTGGTTTTCTTTAGGGAAATGTAGAGGTGGTTCTTTTAGCAAAATGTACTGCTGGTTTTGTTTTTTTGAGAAAAAAATTACTGCTGGTTATGTGCACTGATGGAGATGTTGTAGCAAGTGGGCCAAGCTCTCCGGTTGATGGGCCTCCGCTTGTGCTTGCTTCTTGTAGCTCTTCTGTGCCCTCGCATTCCCCATTCCCTCTGAAAATATCCCCACCTGCGCCGCCGCCATCGCCGCCGCCGCACAAACTGGCTAGCAGCAATGGAACCACCGCTGCCAACGACCGTGTCTACGTGCACCTCCGAGACGGCGAGGGGCAAGCACGTGTTCAACATCGCCGGCTACCATCTGCACAAGGGTATGGGCGCCGGCGAGTCCATACGGTCCGCCACCTTCGCCGTCGGCGGCTACGACTGGTGCGTCCGCTACTACCCCTATGGGGACATATCCCGGGACTGCAGGGGCTATGTCTCGGTCTACCTCGAGCTCCTCACCAGGGACGCCGAGGTCAGGGCGGACTACGTGTTCAGGCTCATCGACAACTCGGGCAGCGCTCTGCCGTCGGTGGTCCGCAGGTTTACCAGCAAGTACACCCCCGTCGACCCAGATGAAGATCCCGATGGCTATGGAGCTAACAAGTTCATGAAACAGAGTGAGCTAGCATCGTACCTACGGGACGACCGCCTGGTGATTGAGTGTGAAGTCAAGGTTATCAATGCTAAAACAAAAACTGAGGTGCAGGATGTGCCGCCCTCGGACCTGCCGAATCATCTCGGGAAATTGCTGGATGGCAAGAGAGGAGCAGACGTGACTTTTGAGGTTGAAGGCGAGGTTTTCTCTGCTCACAACTCACAAGATTATGCTCGCTACGCGATCGCGCCGGTCTTCGACGCTCAACTCTATGGACCCCTGAGCGATGCCGGTGCTATGAGTAAGAACATAATCGTCAAAGACATGGAGCCCCCTGTTTTCAAGGCGTTGCTTCACTTCATCTACACGGATTCTCTGCCTGCTATGGATGACGCTGATGATGGTGAGAGTGAAGACATGGTTAAGCACTTGCTCGTGGCTGCCGATAGGTATGCCATGGACAGGATGAAGATGATGTGTGAAGATATTCTATGCAAGAGCCTTGATGTCGAGACTGCGGCGACCACGTTGGCTCTAGCTGATCAGCATCACTGCAGCAAGCTAAAAGATGCTTGTGTTGAATATATCCTCTCTTCAAACAGACTGAATGCTGTGGTGGCAAGCAGAGAGTACGCACACCTCAAAAGATCATGTCCTGCTCTCATGTTTGATGTCTTTGAGAGGGCTACCAAGTCTCGGAAAATTTAACTGCTCTTGGAAGTATCCCTGCCTTTGGTATCATTTAATGGTGTAAACACTTCCCTGAAAAAAGTCTGAAGGCAAACAGGGTTCCAGAGAGGTGTGAACTTAGCAGTTGAGTTGAGATACAATATAAATGAAAATGGTGATCATCTTCTAATTCTTGATCATGCCGGATTCGGACTTTCCTGACGTAATTTGCAGCTTGGTCGACGTCCCTACTCCCGATGCAGTCACCTTTCTTGTTAACAGAAGAAGAAGCAACTAAACCGAACAAGTCCTCTGCTCCACTTACATAGTATATTAGCATATCCTAATCCAGTCGCATAGCACATCCTGCTCTGACCTCGGATCACTACCACTCAACAAATAAGAAAATGTTGCTCATAAACTCCCGACTAAACAAGTTTCGGCTATCAGCTGCGAAAGAAAATGCGGCTCACTGGTCTCCCTTCGCGGCGTCCATGTCACTCACGTCGACATCATCCAAGCTCCTCTTGCTATCCTTCACGGTGTTCTTCAGACGGCGTTTCTGTTTCAAACAAAACACAGCAAGGATTAGGATGAAGATAACTAAGCACCCAAACATCAAATGAACTAGTTTATGGCTAGTAAGACGGGTATCAACTATTATAAGGCACTAAAAAGCCAAAATGATGCAGTTCTTTCGGCAAAATGGATGAAACGCCTAGGTATCACAAACTTCTCCAGGCCAAGGAAACCTGGTTTTATGCCATGGGAGGGAAATCATCATGAAGTTAAATCTAAATCAGAAGACATGCATAAAGACCGCGTGAAATATGAAATCAACGGCTGAAATCTGTGCGCACATACGAATTCAAAGGATGTTTAAATCTGTGCGCCGACATGGAGCGTCAGGAGATGGATAGGTGGAGTGGCGGCGGCTGATGGTTGGCACCGGAGGAGATGGGAGAAGGGTACTAGGGTTAGGCTGGTGTGGAATCGTAGTTAAATGGGCTGGCTTGAAAATTTCGACTCCCCGGGCTGGCAACTTAAAGTTTTCCTTCTCACGCGCATTCTCTCAATTTCGGTCTCGTTTTCTTGCATTCCACTAACATCTCAGTTTAGTTGTTTTTTGTCCTAGTTGCAAGCACATCATAGTCATATAATTGCTCCTGTAGTTGTGTTTTTTGTCCCGGTTGCAAGTCCACACCCCAGACTCCACAATCGGCCATGTACGTGTTGTGTCCCATGTGTAAGCCCATCCTCAACTCACAAGTGGCCCATAGTTGTTTTCGTCGTAGTTGCAAGACTAACCCCGACCTGTAGCTGGGCCACATAGCTGTTTTTGCCTAAGTTGCAAGTCTACCCTTGACTCGCAAGTGGGCATGTAGTTGTGTTTCATTAGATGCAAGCTCACCCTCGAATCGCAATTTGGCCCATAGTTGTTTTCGTTGCAAGTCCACCATCAACCGGCAACTAGGCACCTGGTTATTTGTTGTAATTTTTTGTGCGAGTTGCAAGCCCATGACAGTCTATTTCAACTTGGCCTCTATAGTTGTTTTCTTCAAAATATCAATCCCACCCTCAACCGACCCAAATTATCGTCGAATCGCAACTGGGCTTCGTAGTTGTTTTTGCCCCAGTTGGAAGCATGCCCTCGACTCGCAACTGGGCCTGTTTTTTGTTGTTGTTATCACAGTTGCATGTCCGTCCTCGACTCGCAACTAGGCCCTTTTATGTTGTTGTTGTCACAGTTGCATTTCCCCACTCGACTCGCAAACTAGGCAGGTAGTTGTTTTTGTCCAAGTAGCAAGCCACCTCTCGACTCGCAACTGGGCTCGTAGGTTTTGCTCACGAGAGAGCACGGGTCTGACCCGTTGTAGGAATTTCAGCCCACACATTTCGTTTGTTGACTAATTGGGGACACAAAATCGAGTTTTCAATTGTGTGTGTGTGTGTGTGTGTGTCTTGCTGTCCATTTTTTCACATTGGAATACATGAGAGGTCTACCGTATTCGATGTTGTAGAGAGAAAAGAGGTGTAAAAGATAAAAGAAAAATAATAGCCCCCACTGTACACTTGGGCCTCAAGTGCACAGTGAGGCCCAGCCCACCAGCCGGGTCATTCCCTACCTCTGTTCATCAGAGACGAGGTGGACGACTGCGACGCGTGCATAGCCACGGTTGGCCACGTACCAACCACCCAGCGACGCCCCGGCGACCTACAAGTGCCCATCGACCCCCGGAAACCCAAGGCCACTCCATTCCCCTGTGCGCCCCACACTCTCTCTTTCGAGCTCAACTGCATGCTGCCATCGCCGCGCCGTCGTCATTGCCCCGACCATCATCCACTTCGAGACGCCCGGGCATCTCCAGGAGGACCTCCATCGTCGTCCACATCGCCTGCACCTGTTAGCTTGAACCGAGACGCTGCCTCGCCATCGCCCGCGTCGATTCCCCTCGTCGGACGCTGCTGCTACCTCACCGTCGATCCGCACCACGTGACCGCCCCGGTGTCCCCGACCTCGCCATCACGCTCACAGTGAGATCCTCTCCCGGATCCACCATTTCCCAGCCTCGATTTGTCGCCATATAGCTTCCCACCGCATTCTGCCGCCATGACCAGGAGCTCTGCTCCTCGCGCGCACGCACGCTCACTCCTGCCTACGCCCTGCCTCTCCCCAGGTCGCGCCCGATGGCACCCTGCACCGCCTGCACGCGTGCTCGCGCCCGCCCGCAGTCGCATGTCGCCGCTTGCCGCTCCCCCGCGCCCACTGTCGTCGTGTTCTTCTGCCTGTATGGACGCAAGCACAGCCACACAGAGGCTGCCTAGGCCACTGCCATGTAGGGCCTACCCTTGTTTGGATTAGGGGCTAACCCGGTTTAAATAACCAGTGCCCCTCCCGGCCCGGTATGTAGATGTGCAATATAAGAAAATATTCACACGAATTTCAATGTAATATCAATGGCATATAATTTAGATGTGCAATACTTATGACACATCTAGATGTGCTTTAGCAAAACTGTTACTTTTTTCTGCCGCTGTCCGATTACGCCGATAATCAACATACGGTTCGGCCACCTCTTGATCAACACAACGACCTTCGAATAACCTAGCTCATGATACCACTTGTTAGAATAAATCTGAGGCGTGTCGTCGATCATCCGAGGACCAAGCAATCACACGAGCACGACACCGAGATTTGTTAACGAGGTTCATCGATATGGCTACATCCCCGGGGCCTGACTATGGGCGCTCCTCCCCATGACACCGCTACAATACCGCACACGGTCGTCCTGGACACCGGCACATGCCGCTGGCTTCCCCTGCGTTCCGGTGCTATTATGTTGGCATATGTTACATCGTGTGGCTAGCCCCGCTATATATGAGAGGCCTATGATACAAGTGTCCTACTAGAACACGACTCCATATCCTACCTAAACACAATACAACTCAGAGTCCAAATGTAACCTAACTTGTATACAATATTCGACACAACTCTAATAGTTAGATGACCATCACCACGAGAGTGCTAGTGACGATGTGGATGCTGGAGGTCGGGATGACGTTTGGAGGGTTGTACTTGTAGATGATGCTGATCGAGGTCATTCTACAAGACGGTGTTTCTAGCTTGTGTGCATTGATCTGACAATGACCGCTGCATTTGTCAGGTGATGGGAGCACTAATGAAGACATGTAGTTTCTGTAGTCAGCTGGTCAATTAAATGCCTTCGAGAAGTCGAAGTGACTGTGATCTTATTGTTATGCACTACCACAAGTGCGTGGTATGAGTGAATGGTGCTAGTGCACTTTTGCATGGTGCACAGTCTGAATATCTGTCAACTGCTTCTGTGTTTTCATCTGCTTGTTTTGAGTATAGAAGCTGTGTCCTCTGACTTATGAAATCTGTAAGAATCACCAATGTATATGCACGACAATATCGCTATTGTTGTGTACCGTGGGTCCCCGAGGTTTTACAATTTACATTTATCTGATGCTGTTCCTAACAAGCAGTGGCCAAGCCACGTACAAGCTGGGTAGTCAATTGACTACCCAGTATTTTGGTGAAACTAGCATATAGGTGTAGAAATATTGCAACAAATTTGTATAAATTCATATATTTGACTACACAATTTTAAACTGACTACACAAGACAACATTTCTGATTTTCTGTCACCGCCACTGCTAACAAGCATGGATAGAGCTGAGGACCAATGCGAATCAAACAGCATACACCATCAATTATTGTAAGATCATGTCTGTCTGGAGTAAGCTCAGTTCGTTGACTGATGTAACTCTACTCTATGTAACGCTACAAGCTAACCAACATATCTCTTTGCGTGCATCTCTTACCAATCGATCATGGTCACGTTTGTTGGTTTGAGCAGGATTTGTCAAGCTAACACAAACGGCTCTTGGCATCATCCAATTTAGCCAGAGGGTTGGTTAAAAAACATAAATCCATAACAACTTAATTAGGACATCACAATAAAACTAAATAACTTAGAAATGTACACATAAAGTGGCGAGAGAAGGAATGCTTGCACATCATCTTGATACAAAGGTCTGGAAAATCAACTAAAGTCTTCTAGAATCATATCAAGTTGCTCGGGTTTCTCTTTGTGTTATTGTAGTGTTATTCATTACTGAAGTACCAACATCTTGCCGTTCCTTCACTAGGAGAAAGAACGCACCGCTTAGAGGTTCTTGTGCTCATGTCAAACGCCCACGGCATACATTGCCCGCAATCTATCCAATAGACACAGTTGGGCCTTACTCCCAGGGTGGCCTCAGCCTGCACCACCGATGTGTTGTTCTTCCCGATGAACATGGAGTAGCCTCCCAGATCCTTCACCACATCCCAGCATGGCTATCGGTCTGGATAGTATCTCATCAGAGTGATCTTTGTTTGCTCCTCGGCTATTTTTGCAGAGTGATCTATGATTCCAAAGCCATGAGGTGCTCGCTTTGCAAGAGGCAGCAGAGGCATACCTAGTGGGTCTCTTTGAGGACACGAACCTATGTGCTATTCATGCCAACCGTGTCACCATCATGTCTAAGGATGTTCAACTTGCTAGGAGGATCCGTGGCGAGAGGCCTTGATATGATTGGATATGGAATTACCTATGGTCTTCAGTAGTTTGTGTGAATGCTTTTATGTTGCAAGAAAGTCAGCATTTGATGATGAATGTTCAACTATCTATGGGATAATCAGTTAAACTAGCATATCTTGCCTTATGCATATTTATTAACAACTTAGTGATTGCCCACATTGTAGATGCAACCATATCCGATAGTAAGTAGCATAGTATATGCTTCATGGTGGCCAAATGTTGCCTCCCTCGATGACTCCATCATTCTGCTTGCAGTGCCCACGGATTACTTGTAGGCAAAGGGCGAGTTCTAATAAGTAAATGTTATCAACTCACACAATTCTTGGCACTGACACCTTTTTTGCAGCAAAAACTTTTGATCTATTCATCAAAAATCATGGTAGTACAAAGAATAGAAGAAGCAATAGAAATGATGTCGATGTCCCTAGACCACCTAGAGACGACTACAAATACTGTAGCGAGCCAAACGTGCACCGCTGCCATCGCCCCCTCCTTCTTCATCAAAGCCGGAAAAACCTTGTTGTAGTAGATAGCCGGGAAGTCGTCGTGCTAAGCCATAAGAAACAACGCACCAGAATGACAACCGCCGCCGCTGAAAAGAAGCGTAAATCGGAAGGATCCAACGTGTAGACACATGAACACAGACAAACCAATATCAGATCCAAACAAATTCATCGAAGACAACCACCGACCTAATCCAGCAAGATCCGTGTATCAAGATTGATTTTCTCTTGGGTAATCAAGTCAAGCATCGAGCTGGCGGGTGTTTATGACGGCTTGCTCGGACAAGGTGTTTCCGGCGGAGATTTATACATACTGTTAATATGTTCTACTGAGTGAGAAAATTGTTTCTTATTCACCTTAGGAAAACGCTTGTATCCGGCGCACCGGCCGAACGGTCGCGGGACACGCTGGCCCTCCCACGCCCACTAAAAACTGTTCCACACGATAGGCATGTGTGGTGGGTCCCCATGTACTTTCCTTTATCTCTTCCTTTTTCCTCGTTCTCCTCCCACTCATGTGTGGTGGCCCTCTCACGCTGCAGCTCTCTTCTTCCACCTCCAACCAAACGCCACACACTTCTCTGCAAAAGGCAACGGGGGGCAGCGAGCGATGCCCCGGCCGATGCTACAAGCACGGTGGCTGCCGGCGGACTGGACGCGAAGGTGCGGCAACCTTTGGGAGCCAGAGCTGCAACCACCCATCGGAGATGCTACCACCAGTGGTGGTGGATGCTACAACTACCTATCGATGGAGCTGCATCCATCGGTGTCTGACGGCGGATAGCTGCAACCGTGCATTAGGGAAGCTACAACCGGTGGCGACTAAAGCTGCAACCGGCGCGAGGGCCCGTGCTGGAATGGCGTGTCACAATGCTTCAAGGCTCCACGGAAGCTACAAATGCTGGAACTAGTACGTGAATTTGCTGGAACCGGCATTTACTGGAGCTGCACAAGGTACTGATTTTTTTTGTTGGAACCGGTAACAGATGAGCTGCAACCGGCGAGGCGGATTGCTGGAAGCGTTTGTCCACGAAGCTGGATCCAATAATTGTTTTGCTTCAACCAGATGGAAGTGGCGGCGCGACGATGGGGTGGTGTTGCCGTGGCGGCTGCAACCCGCAAACGGAAAAGCTACATCCAGTGTTTTTCTTGCTGCGTTCGTGTATGTGTGGAAGCGGCGACTTTGAGAGACGGCGAGGGCAGCAGGGCATCGCACCCAGCTACTATAACCATGGAGTTGCAAGGGGGGCTGCGAGACGGCGGGGGCACGAGGGGCGCCGTCTCGGTGAGCGCCATGGCGAGGCTATGAGCATGGCAGGGACGACGTCCAGCGACCGGCGTTGTCAGGTGCTTGCGACGAGTCTCGGAGGAGGTCGAGAGCGCCAAGCTGGCTGCGGCGAGGCCACGAGGGACGAGAGGACAACGCGAGCACGATGTGCGGAGCTGTGGCACGGAGGCGCGGCTGTTTGGAGTGGGGGGGGGGGGGGGGGGGGAGGAGAAAAAAAGTTGAAGACGAAGGTGAAATCGGACAGCGCGGCACGCTGGGCAGGTGACCGGCCGAAATTCAGCCGGTCGACGGGCGCCTAGTACTGCCCCTATATGTGTCGTTTTAAGGACAACGCCTCATTTGCGAGGGCCACTGGACTAGTTAATGCAGAATAGTATGATCCGAGAACCTCCAACCATGAATACTAGTCATTTGTCACGTCTGCATATATACCGCTCCATCTAAATCGAATAGTTGGACCGAGCATCTAAAATGCTCCGCACTCATGACAGGACTAGATGGGTGGCTTAAAAACATAAATTGAAACAAATTAATTAGAACATTACAATAAAACTAAAACTTAGAAGTGTGAAATACACATAAAGCGGGGAGAAGGGACCATCTTGATACAAGAGACCAAGAAATCATACTCTATAAATGCAGGGAACATGAGAGTAATCGAGTTGGATGTCTTCCAGACTCACACCTCGTTATACGGCATTTTCTTCTGTTATTTGTAGTCGATACTAGTTATCTTAGGCAGCACTAAAATACCAACATCTTGCCGTTCCTACACTAGTAGGAGGGAAAACGCATCGCTTAGAGGTTCTGGTGCTCATCTCAAACACCCAGGGCGTGCATTGCATGCAATCTATCCAATAGACACAGTTGGGCCTTACTCCCAACACGGCCTCAGCCTGCACCAATGCCGTGTTGTTATGGCCGATGAACACAGAGTAGCCTCCTAGATCCTTCACTACATCCCAATATGGCGATCGCTCTGGGTAGTAAGTACCTTAGGACGAGTACATTGTGAATACACCGCCAGCCGGTAACCGAAACCGCATGGTCACCCCGGTGTTCTGCCACACCTGGTATAGAGCGCCCTCGCAAAAGAAGAGGCGCATGAAAGATATTTTGCTGGACACGGCTTGGTAAGGTGGGGCGAAGGTAGGACCGACACGGTCAGCCAGCAAGGGCGTGACGGTGTGCTCCTGCATTCGGCCGCATCGGGGGATGTGGAGAACTTGCACGTCCCCATGTTCATCGAGGCAATATACACGGCAGCGTTCGGCATTGTAGATCAGATCGACCAGCTTCGCTCCATTCACGCCAACTCTGGCGATCGTCCACTCCGCGTCCCCGCTGGTCACGTAGGCGACCTCGGTGGCGTACTCATGGTAGAAGATGGCCACGGCGGTGTAGCAACCAGGCCTTGGGTTCGGCCCAAGCACGACTCTGCGCGGGGTAGGGGTAGGGCTTGTCACTGATAGAAAAAGAGGCTTCCGTCCAGCCCCATTAGTCGCGAAACTGTAGGAACCGCGACTAATGAAGTCTTTAGTCGCGGTTCGGCAGATGAACCGCGACCAAATGCCTGGGCCCAGGGCGCTCGCGGGCTTTAGTCGCGGTTGGCCAGGCCAACCGCGACTAAAGGTGCCCAAAGGCCTTTAGTCGCGGTTGGCCAGGCCAACCGCGACTAAAGCTCCTCCCTTTTAGTCCCGGTTTGTGGCACGAACCGAAACTAATGGGGTTGAGACCTTTAGTCCCGGTTCGTGCCACGAACCGGTACTAAAGGTCCCATTTTCAAACTCTAACCCCCCCCCCCCCCCCGGATCGCCTTTTCAGTTTTAAAAAAAATAAAAGAAAATAATGGAAATGTCAAAAAAATAAAAGAAAATAAGTTTCTCATGTGATATGTGGTCTAGTTGTTGGGAAAATTTGCAAATGTGAATTTTGACTTTATTTGCAAAATCTCTCTGAAATTTGTAAAAATGGGCATAACTTTTGCATACTAACTCGGATGAAAAAGTTTTTTATATGAAAAATCATCTACTCGAAAAGTTACATCCAAATTTAACAGGGGGAACCCCGTTAAACATTTTCATTATTATATCATTTACCATATGGAAACTAGTAGCTCATCCAATGCAGCCTCTCTATAAATTTTGATTTGACGAGGCAATTATTTTCTGCCTTCTACATCATTTTATACATTTATTAATTGGCTATAGGTACATCCACATGGTAGAAACCAAGCCCTCGAGCCCCACTGCCAAAGAAAGCAGCAGTGGGCTGAACTTTCGACCAAGCAGCACAGTTGTTGACGTTGTGATTTTGTTGGCAGATAAAACATGCCTTTGGTTTCACACAATCCCCCACATAGTGACCCGGCCCCCCATAGTTGAAACAGATCATATCTTTGTACCTCGGGTCCAAGACCTGCTCTACTTCTACTTCACCAGATTGAGATGACTGTACCTGGGCGGAACCCGCAGTCGACGTTGTAGATCTGGCAGGTTTTGGCGCAGGGGCTTGCTCTTTTGCAGGCGGGGCAGATGGCTGCTTGCGCCCCGCAAACGAGGTAGCCTTCTGCACATGCGCCTTAGATTGACCAACGCCAAGGTTACCACTACTCCCAGCTCGGTGATCAGCCATTCTAGCACCACGCTTCACTACCTCCGCAAACAACAGAGATCCAGGCCCAATCCCCTCTCTCATAACCTTGATGTTCTTTGGCGGTGGATCAAAAGGTCGAATCAAAGCAGGGAAGCAATCAGCGGCTGTGAACGAGTTACTATCAACTAGATCTTTTCGGATCCAGCAGACGAACCCGGATTTGGTTTCGACACGAGGCTGGGGGGAGTGGGATTTATGGTTGCGGCGGCGCGGAGGGGAAGGTATGAGCCATAGCTGGCCAAAGTACTCCTCCACACTTTCTAGGTTTTCCACTTTACGTAATCTACCTTCACTTCCCGCTTTCTCACCGCGAAGGCACACTCTGAAGGCGGGCCCTGACACTGCTGGATTTGAACAGGGGGACCGGCAGAGAGCTGCCCCCCGGAATAGGAACCATGTTGTCTCCATGGTTAAGCACCTCGCCGGAACCCAACTCCGGCGAGGCCTCACCAGCTGCACAAACAGCGACTCGCTCATTGAAATTCACCGACCGGCGAGGGAGAACCCCCGTTTCCACTACCAATTCCCTACCCAGTGACCTATCCATAGAACCACATGGGACTGTAATCCTCCTCTGACGCAAACGAAACTCCCTCAAACGTGATTTCAGCGATAAATCAACATGAATGAGATTCATACCTATCTCTCCAGGCCAAGGTGGGGGTTCGATGGGACGTCGCAGAGTTTTGAATCGGTCGGGGCAGACGATCTACTGGCGGTGCTGCGGCCAAACGATGCCCGGCGGGAGGAATTCCGGCGGGATGTTGGCGATGCCCTCCCACGATGGCGGCCTGATGTTGAGCCCGGATGGGTTCGCCGTCCTGAAGTTCTCCCACCGTGCAGCCTGACGTGGATCCGCCGACTCTGCCTCCTAGATCGCCCAGAAGAGGAGCTCCAGATCCTCGCAGCCGTCGTCTCCGATGAAGCGCGCGCGCTCGACGAAGCTCACATGGCGGAGGATGTGGAGGTGGATCTCCCCCCACTCGTCCCGGTCGGGGAAACGCTCCATCACCACCCGACGCATCTCGCGGCGAGCCTCCGGCGAGTGCGGGTCGATCTCGGGCAGCGGCGCCGCCGCAGGTGGCGGAAGCGCCCGCGGTTCCGCTACCCTCGCCACCGGCGCTAGCCGGCGAACCCGCACACCGCGGCGACGTGCCCCAGCCATGGTTGCTCTGGGATGGGGATTGGCGGCGGGGAGAGCTCGGTGAGATGTGAGGGTGGGTGGGAAGCTGGGGGTTGGGGCGCCTTAATGGCGTCAAGGTTGCTTCGCCCGAGGGGGAGGGGGGGAGGGGAAGGAGAGCGAGCCATTCTCACTTCCAATATTGGATGATTACTTCCGCAAATGAAGATGTGTCAGGAGGAAGGGATTTAGCTTTTAATATACATAGTAAATAAAAAAAGATACTCCATAATTTCCAGGCGTTGACAAGCTGGTTTTCTTTAGGGAAATGTAGAGGTGGTTCTTTTAGCAAAATGTACTGCTGGTTTTGTTTTTTTTGAGAAAAAAATTACTGCTGGTTATGTGCACTGATGGAGATGTTGTAGCAAGTGGGCCAAGCTCTCCGGTTGATGGGCCTCCGCTTGTGCTTGCTTCTTGTAGCTCTTCTGTGCCCTCGCATTCCCCATTCCCTCTGAAAATATCCCCACCTGCGTCGCCGCCGCCGCACAAACTGGCTAGCAGCAATGGAACCACCGCTGCCAACGACCGTGTCTACGTGCACCTCCGAGACGGCGAGGGGCAAGCACGTGTTCAACATCGCCGGCTACCATCTGCACAAGGGTATGGGCGCCGGTGAGTCCATACGGTCCGCCACCTCTGGCATTGTAGATCAGATCGACCAGCTTCGCTCCATTCACGCCAACTCTGGCGATCGTCCACTCCGCGTCCCCGCTGGTCACGTAGGCGACCTCGGTGGCGTACTCATGGTAGAAGATGGCCACGGCGGTGTAGCAACCAGGCCTTGGGTTCGGCCCAAGCACGACTCTGCGCGGGGTAGGGGTAGGGCTTGTCACTGATAGAAAAAGAGGCTTCCGTCCAGCCCCATTAGTCGCGAAACTGTAGGAACCGCGACTAATGAAGTCTTTAGTCGCGGTTCGGCAGATGAACCGCGACCAAATGCCTGGGCCCAGGGCGCTCGCGGGCTTTAGTCGCGGTTGGCCAGGCCAACCGCGACTAAAGCTCCTCCCTTTTAGTCCCGGTTTGTGGCACGAACCGGAACTAATGGGGTTGAGACCTTTAGTCCCGGTTCGTGCCACGAACCGGTACTAAAGGTCCCATTTTCAAACTCTAACCCCCCCCCCCCCCCCGGGATCGCCTTTTCAGTTTTAAAAAAAATAAAAGAAAATAATGGAAATGTCAAAAAAATAAAAGAAAATAAGTTTCTCATATGATATGTGGTCTAGTTGTTGGGAACCCCGTTAAACATTTTCAAAATCCTCAAAAACCTAATAGAAAAAAAGTTACGGGGCTTGTAAGATCTAGAGTGGAAAAAATTGAAAAATATTCAAACAGTGGGCAAACTATGGTCAAACTAATTATTCTAGAATATTAGTGTTACTAAATAATTATTTTAATTATTTCAATTTTGGTCAAATCTGGTCAAACTGTGGTCAACTGTGGTCAAACTGTGGTCAAACAATGGTCAAACTAATTATTCAAGAAATATTAGTGTTACTAAATAATTATTGTTTTTTAAAACAATAGTTTCAAACTCAAACAGTGAAATGTGTCACTTCATGCTCAAGCAAAATTCCTGAAGGTTAATAGGATTGACATCTTATTATTGTCAGGAAAACAACAAGTGCAGACTTGGAGCGTGGGAGAATAGAACCCGGAAGTTAAGCGTGCTTGGGCTGGAGTAGTGAGAGGGATGGGTGACCGGTTGGGAAGTTAGATGATTTGAAATGATGAGGGGTGATAAAAGAATAAATTGAGAAGTGATAAGGGGTGGTGATTAGAGACTAGAGGTTAAAATAATTCAGAAATTTGAAAAAAAAAATTCAATTTTTTTTTTCAAAAACCTGTGGCGGCCTTTAGTCGCGGTTAGCCACAAGAACCGGGACTAAAGACTTTTGTCGCGGTCCGTAAGAGCCGCGGCTAAAGGGGGGGTCTTTAGTCGCGCTTATTTAGTCCCGGTTGCACAGCCGGGACTAAAGGCTGTTGCGAACCGGGACTAAAGGGCTTTTTTCTACCAGTGTGTACGGCAGAGGAAGGAGCTGGATCTGCTCGCCGGTGACGGGGTTCAGTAACAAGACCCCAGGACGACGCCGGTCGATGGCACTGGCGATGGTGAGGTAGCCTCTGCTGGAGCCGATGACGCTGCTGCTGTGCCACCGGAGCATGGGTAGGTGGAACGTGCGCTGCATGGGGATGGATAGAGCGTACGCATGAGTGCTGTAAAGAGGGAAGCCAAGGCGCTGCACCGGTGTTGGAACGGGAGGCTGCAGGTCGTCGAGGACGAGGACGCACGGCGACGCGGAAGGCAGCGCGGACCGCCATTCGGCGCAGACGCCGCGGACGGAGACGTAGTCCCTCAGCGATCGTAGGTGGTCCACGATGGCGGTGAAGAGATCGGCGTGGAGATCCGCCCAAGGCCTCACCGGCGGCGCCATCAAGGTCAGGTTTCGAGCTCCTCCGGAGAAGATGGGATCACCTATGGGTTTGTTTTTACATACCCGAAACATACGGGATTTATTTTGGTTTACCGTGCATTGCCCAAGAAGTTGTTCTCTGGGATACCAGGGGCCACGCCAGGTTTTGGGCCATCCTTAACAAAGCCCGGTCTAAAATGCCTAGCCCAGCCCAAAATAGATGATCAGTGATTTTTCTATTTAATCTAATTATTTTTTTAGTTTTAAATATATCATTATACTTTCAAGGTCGGGATTCAGGTTTTTCTTTTTGAGAAATGTAATACGCTTAGAATGGCGAATCCACTTAGATAGAAAGTAGCGAAGGGAGGACCTGGCACAAGATGAAGTTGTTCTCCAAGCTCCTGTTACAATCACTCCGTCAAACAATCGAGCATACACACAGAGGCCCTCCCATTGGTCGGCCATGTAGCCAGCAGCACATTATACCGAACCAACACACACGCAAGTACGCATCAACCGTACACTGTACAGGCCTTGTTACTGTAGCAATTTATTTTTTATTTGAGAAAATGATTATTTTTTTAAAGCACACCCTTTTCAAATACGAACATTTTTTTGAACCTTTTGGACATCATTGGAATTTTTTTTATTTCAAATAATTTTTTGAAATTGGAAACATTTCTTGAAAATTCCTAAATTTAAAAAAATATGAAATTTTCTGGAATACGCGAACATTATTTAATCTGTTAAGAAATTGGAAAACTAGAACATTCTTTGGAAATCCAAATAATATTTGAAATTTTGTACATTTCTTAAATGCAAACATATTTGGAAATTCCAAAAACAATTGACAATTTTAAAAATAGAAAAGGTTCTAACTGGAAATAAAAACAGGGCAAAAAAAGAAACCATAAAAAGAAATAACAAGAAAAGAACACACACAAAACAGGAGTTGAACCAGACAGAAACCTTCTAAAAGTTTCCCAAAACCGAGATTTATAGAACGTAAAACGGGCTTGCCCAAATAAGTCGATCCTACGTCAGCTCTGTGCGGTGAGGTGACAGTTTGCCGCACAAAAGCGGATAAGAGGATTTCTCGTTGTTCTCACGCTCAGAATTGTACCCGGGGCTGAGCTGAAATGGAATGAATCAACTCTAGAAGAATCTAACTGAGGATCTCTCTCGAATTGATTGTTTAGAAGGTATAACACTTTGCAAATCTTAAAGTACATTCTATCATGGTTATGGTTACTCTATGCTATATTGAGATCGATCATTGTTATGGTCAACCAAAGCATGCTTGCCCATGTCTGCTAACAAGTCAATTGGGATCGGTGACGCGGTGCTCAAGCTCATGCTCTTGCACAAGCTTATTCTCTGAGTGGATATCGCTCAAGACTCGAGGCCATTATCAGCCCCCGAGGGCGGCAGCTTCCTGGGGCCTAGCTTCGCCTAACCTCGCTTGATAGCACCATCTCCCGCCATTCACATGGGTCAAGGACTGTGGGTCCAACAGATTGTTCTTCCACCTCCAGTGTCAGGTCGCAAGTAGTAGAAAAACATAATCATTCACTCCTCGTGGGTCAATCACCTCCCACTAGTGGGCCGGCCCAATAACACACTTTCATGCTGTTTTCGGAAGCTTCTATGGACTGGTTTTAGAAGCTTCCATGTGGTTTTTATTTCTGTGTACTTCCCCTATCATTTTTTTCACATTCTTTTACTTTTTTTGTGTGTTTTTTCTCTTGGTTTTCTTCATCTTTCGAATAGATGTCGATTTTTTTCAAATGCATGTCGAACATTTTTTGTATATAGGTTGAACATTTTTTGATACACATTAAACACTTTTTAAAGACATCATAAACCATTATATAGGTTGAACATTTTTTGAACATTGAACATTTTTTAAGACATAGTGAACATTAACACATGTTGCACATTGTTTTTAAATTTCATGAACGTTTTCTGCAAAACATGTGAACGGTTGTTAAATGTTTAGAACCAAATTATTAAATGACACGATCATTTTTATATGTTATATATTTTTTTAATTATGTGAACATTTTTGTTAGTAATTTACATTGCAAATTAAGTGGACTTCAATTATTACTCGATTGTGTCCGTGCTATATATTCTCTACATGGGAAATTTAACATGCATTATGTATATATAACTTTAGCAACATATTTCAAAAGCCCGTGACAACGCACGTGCATTCTATTAGAAACAACAGTATCCGGGGCATGCCTAAGGGAGGTACTAACCACATCAGACATCACCAGTCACCAATCAATATATCAGGGACAAGCCAAAGGAAGTTATTTAAATTATAACACAATAGCATGTAATTTTAAAAGTGTCCAGATATTTAAATAAATATTAACATAACTTCTATAAAATGGTTATGTGTATTAAAATAAATTTTCCATGTATTTGATAAAGTAGATGTATTATATAAGAGTGTTCATGCTTTAATAAAATGGTTATGTTGTTTTAAAAAGCGTTCATGTGTTTTGCACACACAAAAATAGGAGGTATGGAAAAATATATACAAGCCTAGTGCGTGCCTTGAGATTTTAGATCCTCAAATGAATACATGAATATTTTATAAAAAAAATAATGTTTTGAAAATTATATGAACATCTATTGAAATTACAAACATTTAAAAAATACATCAATATTCTTATTAAATGTGAACACTTTTTAAAACTCCACAAACATTTTGAAAATTCTAAAAAAGAACCAACACGTTTTTTTTCTATATTATAATCTAAAAAAATAACACAAACTTTTTTTTTCTTTGTAATGTGTGCTGACAGATGGGTCCCAGCGGTAAGCCCTGTCGTCGGCATCTCTTCTGGCCTCGGCGGATCCGCCCTGCGACGGGCGGAGAGATCCACGGCCAATATGAAAAGGAAACTATTTCACTCTGCCCCCTCACCCATCGCATATCACTCCAGCCACCTCGGCCCATCGAGAAGAGGGTTGGTCAGGGGCTCCAGCGAAAATACATAGCGAATCGAGGGCCAGGATGCATAAAACCGCGGTCGTACTTCCTCCGCCAGCCACCAACCCACTCCGCCCCTCCCTATTTCTCGCCGTCGCGTCCGAACACAGAGCGCATCGACCGATCGAACCAATGGCGATGGTGACCGCGAAGCTCAGCTCCCCGGCCACCGCCCGGCTCGCCCCCGTCCGGTCCGCGCAGCCCGCCCGCCGCGCCTCGCTCGTCCGCGTCCGCGCCTCCGGCGGCTCCTACGCCGACGAGCTCGTCTCCACCGCGGTGAGCGCCCCCCGCCGCCTCCTCCCTCTGATCCCCGTAGCTTCGCCTAGGTCTAGGAGCCGGTGGCCCGCGGGAGGATCTCGCCCTTGGGGCGTTGCGCGCGTCGTGTGCCGCGATCTGTCCTGGTGGCTCCGGGTTTGTTTGGTTGGCGTCTAGCGATCCGTGACGGGGACGGGTGTTGTGGGGTTGGAGAAAATGAGAGCGTCCGTGCGTTTCTCCGTCGAATTAAATCTCGATTGGAAACGACCTCGTCTCGATGTATTTTTCCAATGTATTTTTCCGTTGCAATCGAATTTGGGCTGATAGATGAGCGCCTATGCTGTGTTCAAGCCTCTGTTAGTTTAGATGGCAGGTTGCGTGATATGGGAAAACCAGTGATAGATTGATTGGCCCAGTTACTCTGTTTTGTCTGCTACTTGCATCGTCCCAGATCAAGCCAGGGTAAATCTGGCCCACTTTTTAGGTTGACTTTTAAATTAAGGTTGAACAACGAGCTTGTTGAGTCTCAGGATGATTGTCCCGGTAGATACGGAAGGAGGTCATTGCGATGCTAGTGTTGCTCTGAAAAGTAAATTCTCAAATCCAAATATCATAGAATTGTTTCTAGGAGATGTGGCCAACTGCCCATCCATATGTTCATATTCATTTGGTTTGTAGATTGTTGGGTGGACTTGCTGACGTATGGTTGCTCTGTGATGGTTTCCTGTGTGGGAAAACCTACCAGCAGTACTTTAAGTCTTGGTTTTGTTAGAATTATTCTTGGCCTTTCTGCTCGGCTGAAAAGGATTTGTCTGCTTTCACGCCATCTCCTTTGCATCGTGTGTACATTAGGTTTTATTTTGTTCCAACTGTAATCTTCTGTTCAAGTGTTGATTTGTCAATTAGTGTGAAGCATGCCCTCATGTAAATGAACCACCGCAAGTCTAGAACTAACACTGATGCTCGTCTTAATTGCTTGATGTTGGGTATGCCAAACTAGTCTTATGCTATTTCCTGTTTATTTTTCTTCAGCGTTCCTTCCTCGCAGCTGCAATGCATTCTCTGTTGTGTTTCATGACTGCAAATCTAATAGTGCGCCCCATTGCAGAAAACTGTTGCTTCCCCTGGCCGTGGGATCCTTGCGATCGACGAGTCGAGTGCAACATGTGGAAAGAGATTGGCATCCATTGGTTTGGACAACACGGAAGTTAACCGCCAGGCTTACAGGCAGCTTTTGCTGACCACTGCTGGTCTTGGTGAATATATCTCTGGTGCTATTCTTTTTGAGGAAACTCTCTATCAGTCCACTACAGATGGCAAGACCTTTGTTGACGTCTTGAAGGACCAGAATATCATGCCTGGTATCAAGGTTGACAAGGTATGCATGCCATGTTCTGAAAATCGTCGATTCGTCGTGCCGTTTGTAGTCACCAAGACAGTCCTAGCATTCTGATTTTAGTACTTGATTTATTTTGTTCTCCCAATAGGGTTTGGTTCCATTGCCCGGATCCAACAATGAATCCTGGTGCCAAGGTCTTGATGGTTTGGCCTCAAGGTGCGCTGAGTACTACAAGCAGGGTGCACGCTTCGCAAAGTGGTCAGTTCATACTCTCCTTGTGCATTTCCTGACTAGTTTTATTCTCTTTCCCTTTCTAAACTTGCTATGCTATATTGATCTTCTACAGGCGAACTGTTGTTAGCATCCCCTGTGGTCCTACTGCATTAGCTGTCAAGGAAGCGGCATGGGGACTTGCTCGCTATGCTGCTATTGCTCAGGTAATACATGTTCTCAACTGCTGAACATTTTGGAATGAAGAAGTGATCCTTTATTTAGTTTGATATTTTACTCATGGAGTTGATGAACAGCATAATCATTTTTATGCTCATATTTGATATCTTATTCCTAGAAACCTGTGCGACGACATAACCTATCCTACAGTATAATCATCCATTGAACACTATCCGATAGCAAGTAGGGAGAATTAATTAACAAGTAGAAAAAGTAAATATCTGTATGCTCATGTAGATATGCTGTTATTGAAATCATATATACCAATGAACGCTAGCATGGTGGTTCTGTTCTGACACCACCAATCGGAACATTTTTCCCTTTGAAATTTCCAACTCAGGTTCTTCTTTGTAAGCTGATACGTACTAGAATTTGATGAAATGAATGCAACAATAGTACTCCCTCTGTTCGCAAATATAAGATGTTCTAACTTTTTTCTGAATCGGATGTATATAGACACATTTTAGTGTATGTTGAAATATTTATTCCATATTGTAATATTCAAAACATCTTATATTTGTGAATGGAGGTAGTACATTATATGATTCAAGAAAATTTATGCATCCAAATACACTATAATCTCGACGTACTATTTTGGGCCCCTCTTTATCTTTACTCATCTTGTTTCAAACCTGAATAATCTGCAGGACAATGGTTTAGTGCCAATTGTGGAGCCAGAGATCCTTCTTGACGGTGACCATGGCATTGAGAGAACTCTCGAGGTGGCAGAGAAGGTGTGGTCAGAGGTGTTCTTCTACCTGGCCGAAAACAACGTTCTGTTTGAGGGCATCCTGCTGAAGCCCAGCATGGTTACCCCTGGTGCTGAGCACAAGGAGAAGGCTTCTCCAGAAGCCATTGCGAAGAACACCCTCACAATGCTGAGGAGGAGAGTACCACCTGCTGTCCCTGGAATCATGGTATTGTCTTCAACCTTGAACCATCTTAGCTTCTGCTGATTATCTTTCTTCAGTCCATTTCCCGTGGACATACATAATAAACAGAGTAAGAAATAGTAGCCATAACCCCGACCGTCCCAATTCCGCAGTTCCTCTCCGGCGGACAGTCCGAGCTGGAGGCAACCATGAACCTGAACGCGATGAACCAGTCCGCCAACCCGTGGCACGTGTCCTTCTCCTACGCCCGGGCACTCCAGAACTCGGTGCTGAAGACGTGGGAGGGGCAGCCCGAGAACATCGAGGCGGCGCAGAAGGCCCTGCTGGTCCGCGCCAAGGCCAACTCCTTGGCGCAGCTCGGCAGCTACACTGGCGAGGGTGAGAGCGACGAGGCCAAGAAGGGCATGTTCCAGAAGGGATACACCTACTGATGAGGCGACGGCAGGATGATTTATATATGAGATGCACGTCATTTTGCGGGGTTTTGTTTTCTAATTATTGGTGTGAATAATCAATCACCAGCGTGTTGGTGCCAACGACTGTTAGCTGTATTGGCATTGCAAGAAACTCTAGGGTTGCCTGAAGTTATATTTATGAGAACAAACAATTACTGTATGCATACCTACCCTGAGAAAGTTGATGATAGCTCACTGTGGGCGGATACCGAGAACAGCTTGGGTTGTGGACCTGAACATCGGGTTTCTACCGACTACAAGTTTCTGAAATTTATGGAAAGTTCACATAGCATAGGTGCAAAAAATATGTACAATTTCTTGAAAAATCAATTCAAAATTTAGCCTATAATGAACCTAGAAAAAAATAGTGATGATAATGGGCCAAATGAAGAATCCAACTTCACTACTCCTTTTGTTCCATAATATAAGATATTTCTTAAGCTAAGAGCATCTTCAATATACGGTCCAAATGTAAAAATACTTAACTTTTGAACCGTCTGGGGCAAAAAAACGCTGCTCCAACAAATGGTTTATATGCAAAAAAAATTGTTGGTTTATATGGAAAAAATTGGACCGCGGCCTCCTCGCGATGTAAAATGCAACACCTCACGATGCAAATATACATCACGAGATGCATTTGGTCCAAAACTAGCCGTCGCCCGCGAACGCCCAACCGCCACTTCATTTCCGTTCCTGCCCGTCCGCCCGCCCGCGACCCTCCCGGCCGCCGTCGCTCCCCGCCGTCCGACGCCGCCATGGCCGATGCCGACGACCCCGCCGCCTTCTCTGCCGCCGCCGCAGCCGGTGGGCTGACCCACGTGGTCGCCGCCGCTGCCGCCCCTCCCGCATCCGCGGCCATGCCGCCGCCCCCCGCCCGCCGGCCCGGATTGGCGCCGCCCCGGCCGGTGGCCATCGCGCAGTCGGCGAAGCCGACGAAGGGACGAGGAGGCAGCGTCAAACGGCCGGCCAATCGCAGCCGCAACCCGGGCGACAGTTCTACACGGCCGTTGAAGCTCTCGAAGGCGGCCGCGGCGGCTCGGGCCGACGAGTCGCAGACGGTGCGGCCGGCAGCCTCCTCCAGCAGCCACACATCCATTCCTCCACCTTCCCCGCCGCCACCGCCGGCCGTGGAGGAAGATGTGGCCACGTCGACGGCCACCGCCTCCAACATGTTCGACGAAATGTCGCAAAGGTATAAATTTTGCGGTTGTGATCTCGGTTGTGCTCTCGTTTGTTGTTTCAAATTTTTTGTGTCCTTGATTGCTTGTGCGTGCAATTGTAATGTTGATGATGAAGCTTTCATGCACGCAACAAAATGCGGCAAATGATGATTACATATATGAGTCACAAGAATATGAAACCCAATATGATGATGACAATCTTGATGTGGATGATGAGGGCTTCATTGTCAAGGGAAGAAGTGGCAATTATAGCACCGCGGAGGATGTGTTGACATGCACCGCTTGGAAGAAAATCTCTCAAGATGCAAGCGTTGGAAGCAACCAAACGGTGAGCACGTATTGGAAACGCATCAAGGAGTATTCCGATGAGCGCAACACAAGTGGTATCTTCCGTTCGAGCGACTCTCTACGTCAACGTTGGTCCACCATCAATGCCGAATGCTCAAAGTGGGGCGGTTGCTTGTCAAATGTTGCTCGCATGAATCCAAGTGGTTGCGGTGATAGTGATTTGGTAAATATTTCCTCTTTGTCTGTGCTTTGTCAAATATTTCCTCTTTGTTCACTATGTTGATGATGAAATGTTTGTTTGTAGAAAATGATTGCACAAGGATTGTTTTGCGAGAGGAACATGAAAGGCGAGAAGAAGAAAAGGAAAGGAAAAGCTTTCACTTTTCATCATTGCTACAAAGAGCTCAAGGATGTGGAGAAGTGGAAAACTAGGGAGACTTTTGAATCGTCGAAGAAGAAGAGTGTGTTGGTTGAGGATGAAGAAGATGTCGCCATTGAGGAGACGAGCCCCACTCCTCACTCCGCGACAAAATCATATAGGCCCGATGGAAACAAGAAAGCGAAGGGAACCAAGGCTGGAGACAATGATCTCAAGGAAGGATTTGAAGCCATTGTCATGGCAAGAAAAGAGTATGCCTAAGAGAAAAGAATGTTGAAGCTCAAGGAAATAGAGGAGAGGAGTGACGCCGAGCAGCGAAGGGCGGCGGCCAAGGAGAAGAGGGCGGCAGCCAAGGAGAGGTTGGCCGCGGCTGAGGAGAGGAAGGTGGACTAGAGGAGAAGAAGGCCGCGGCCGACGAGAGGAAGATGGTAGAAGAGAGGACACTCAAGTTTATGTTCATGGACACATCAACTCTTGATGCCAAGGCAAAGGCATATGTTGAACTTTGTCGCGATGAAATGCTCATGAAGAAGCAAATGCTCATGAGGCAAATGATGATGGGAGGAGGCATGGGAGATGCCATGGGTGGTGCCATGGGAGGTTACATGAACATGATTGGAGGTGCCATGAGTGGTGCATTTGGCGGAAACATAGGAGGTGGCTTCGGTGGCAACATGGAAGGTGGGTTTGGCGGCATGGGAGGTGGGTTTGGCGGCATGGGAGGTGCTTTTGGCGGCAACATGATGGGTGGCTTGGGAGGTGGCTATGGCGGCAACATGAGTGGCGTTGGAGGTGGATAGGACAACAACATGGGACACAATGAAGATGGTTCCGGTGGTGCTCACGGCAACGAGAGTTCACCGCTTGTTGAGAACGTCGACAAAGACGGTGATGGAGATGACGATCGTACCACGGTTCACAACACCGGTGGTGTTGATGACCCGAATGAGTGATATTCATGTGCATTTTAATTTCTAGGGCGAAAAACTTTGATTGAGACGATGCTTTTTTGGTAGACGAATTTGATACTATGATGGTGATGCACTTTTGATTGAAACTATGATGATGATGCACTTTATTTTTAAATTTTAGTTGCTATTTGAATGCAAAACCGTGGCTGAACAGTGGCTGGTAGCAGCCGTGCGGCCGTTTCATCTTTATTTTGGACCATCTATTGGAGTTGCAAATTTGGACCATCTGTTGGAGTTGAGTTTTTTTCGGAGCTCCAAAACACACTTTTTGGCGGTCCAAATTTTACATTTCCGGTTTTGAACCACCAAATTTTGGACCATCTATTGGAGATGCTCTAACATAGTTAAAAAAATGAGAAGGCCAATTTGGCTCCCGGGCTCAGTTGCACCCACTCCGACGAAAAAAATCAAAACAAATACTAATTTTTTTAAAAAAAATCTATTTTTGTGTGGTAGATAATTTGATGCGTGAGGTTCGCTTCAAATTTCAACTCGTTTGGACATTTGAGCAGCTCTCTGCAAAAAAGACAAAATCATGGTCTGTAAAAAAGTTTATTCTTCACGAACTATTTTGACCCGATTTGTCTTTTTTGCCGAGAGCTGCTCAGATATCCAAATGAGTAAAAATTTTAAGCAGACCTCATGCATAAAATTATCTACCCCACAAAAAATTGGATTTTTTTAAAAAAAATTCTAGTATTTGTTTTGAATTTTTTTCTGAGCCCGGGCTCATATGCGGATTTTCGAAAAAAAAAGTTTTATATGGCAACCTAACATAGTTTACAAAATTGTCTTGTATTGTGGGGTGGAGGGAGTAGTATGCATTTTCTCCTTGTGTTGCGTTTTTGCGAAGTAGTACATGCATATTGCATACGTTGTCACAAATTGTCAGAAATTTTAGGATGCATTTTATACCGTGTATGTATGGTTTCACAAATTCTGAATATTTAAAAACACTGCAATGTTCTAGTAAGCCCTGACATGGGGATCCTATGATCATCTCTGCAGACCGCCAAATACACTCCCTTATAAGTGTTTGCAGGGGCTTAAAATATACAATAAGTTTATTGGTATTCACACGTGTGCTGCTGTTACATACCACTAAAAAAACCATAAGCAGTATACTTAGCTTGACATGAATATGACAAAAATCATCACCAATACTTAGCCTGACATATGAGTCCCGCGTCATCCTTTTCAACAAATTTAGTTAGGGTCTCGCTATATGCCAGTCGCCTGGAATTTTTTTTTGGGTCGGTTGATTTTTTCAGCCGTCGGATACAAGATCAAGGGCTGGATCTGTTTCTTCTTTCTCCCGCCGGTCTTCTTCTTTCCTTCGAACTGCCCCGCTGCCGTCAGCCTAGCCGCTTGCTTCCGCTGTCCGCGGCTGGCGGTGCTCCCACGTAACCTCGCCGCATCACCCTTCGCCCAACCGTAGCCCATCGTCGTGCTGCCACCCCCTCGGGCATCCTTCTAGCATCAGCGCTAACGGGGTTTTTCTCCGGCGAAGTTGCACCCCCCCTCCCCCCACCACCATCGCCGCCGTTCTTTCGCCCCACCCCCACCCTACGATAGAAGGTGGGGTAGCTTGCCAACGAGCTACTTCCTTCTCGGTGAACTTCTTCGGCCATCACGAAATCGTCTGGTCCAAAAGCTAAAGTCAGTCGACTGACGTTTAGCTAATGTGATTTAGTTATGTGCACTATCGACTATACAATAGTTAGGAGTGTGTGAACGTTGTTCATATTCTTTCTCCCGCACGTTCTTCCTGCTTCCTCGTGACAGTTCCTCTTCCCCACGGCCTACGCTGGCGTAACCGCCTGCCTCCAACCCCCCCCCCCCCCCCCCCCCCTGTCGCCGCCTCACTGCCCCTACCCGATGCACAACCCTTTGATATTATGTTTCTTCCTTGCTTCCACCTGAGACGCCGCAGCTCGCGGTCGCTCCTCACCTCGTCCCCGTCATCGGCCTTGTGCTGTGCGGAATTTTTGAGGCGCCTGAGAAATAGCAAAACCGCACAAATAAACATTTTAACGGAGGAAAATAGACCGTGCATACGGTTTCTTATGAGCACTTTATTAAGCGAGTAAATAATACCCACTCTCCAAAGTCCAACTCAAAAGGTGATTCGAAGCTGACTTATTTCGCGGGACAAACATAAGCAAATCTGCAGTTACGTGTTGATATATGGATCGAACTCGTGCGGGGCCAACATTTTCTCCCTATCTTGTGCCAGGTCGTACTTCCAGCTATATTTTCCGTCGACGCTGTCCACGTACTCCCGTCCCTCGGCGGCGGCGCGCCGGCGCTTCGCCACCCGGTCGATGACGCGCTCGAGGGCGACGTCGAACGCGTCCTTGAACGTCACGCCCTTGGCCGCCGGGTGCCGGTACAGCACGGTGGGGATGAGCCGGATGACCCGCTCCCGCATCTGCGCCACCTTCGCCGGCGGTATCCTGCTCAGCACCTCCTCAATGCTGGCGTTCCGCTCGACCACGTCGCCGTGCGGGATGAACACCGAGTAGCTCCGGTGGTCCCTGGGCAGGTGCCAGATGTACTGGAGGTAGGCGGAGATGGGGTGGAAGAAGACCGGGATGCAGCCGGCGAGGATGGTGTCGAAGGTGGACTTGCGCGTGTACCCGTCGCCGCGCGGCTGCACGCAGAACTCGGCGCTCTCCAGCAGCCGCATGGCGCGGCCCGGCGCGTAGTGCCCCGGCGCCGGCACGCCGAGCAGCGCGCACCGGCTCGACCTGCCGCACTGCTCCATGATCTGGGCGCGCACCGTGCGCTGGCTGCCGCCGCGGGCCCCGCCGGCGAAGCCCCAGAGAAACGGGCGGTCCATCTGGTGCACGCGGTCCTGCCAGCCGACCACCTCGGCGTCGGACGACGGGTGGAAGTGCGACGGGAACGGCACGGCGAAGTCGTTGCCGTGCCATGGGCTGGCTTCGGTGGTGAGGAACGTGGCGTTGAGGATGGCCGGGAAGGTCATGAGCGCGTTTCCCCAGCCGACGGCGTCCGGGCTGACGATGAAGTCCCACGTGCCCCGCCCGGACACCAGGAAGTGGTCGCGCCCGCCCATGGCGCGCCACTCTGGCCGCCGCGCCAGCCAGTCCACCACGTCCCGCGACAGGGCGTCCCGCGCCGCGAGGTCTTTGCTCCCGAGGTGCATCGCCGAGTCGAGCCCGGCGTAGAACGGGACGTACACCACGGCGGCCGCGGCGGGGTCGGCGGTGAGGCACTCGTGCCGCCGCATCCGGGCGTGGAAGATGAGGCCGAGCATGTACTGGTCGGTGTCGTAGGCCCCGCTCTCCGGCAGCGACCCGCCCTCGCCGCCGCCCGTGATGTTCGGGCCGAACCCGTCGTTGGCCACGTCCTTGCACACGTCGGTGGAGCCCGAGATCCGGCGGCACTCGCGGACGAGGTCGGCGTTGAACCGCGGCGGCAGGTCGTACATGTACACGTACCGGCCGGCGCACGGGTCGCGGCGGAAGATGCGGGGCACCGAGAAGAAGGCCGCCGGCCTGAGCTGGAGCACGGCGGGCGCTGCCACCGCCGCGCTGACTGACTGCTGCACGCTGGTGGAGAAGTGGTGGTAGAATACCAGCGCCCAGAAGACGACGTAGAGGAGCGCGAGGTAGAAGAGCCGGGACGGCCGCCGTGCGCCCCTCTCGGGGTTCTGCTTGTCGTCGGCGGAGTGGTGCTTGCCATCGTCGTCGTCGGCGGCGGCCGCGGCGTCCAGATCTCGCTGGAGGCTCCGCGAGAAGGGCTTCATCGGCGGTGCTGCCGTGCTGCCGCTGCTCCAGTCAGTGTCAGTGTGTGCGAGCAGCAAGTGTCGGCAGGTACGGTGCAATATAATTTCATTAGGGCATCCATCGAGGTCACTCGTATTGATCGTCGAGTTGACTTCATTAATGGCACTGCACTACGGTACGAACCCCAAAAAATTCTCCTGTAGATCCTTCGAGCAGCTTTGGATCCCGCGCGCCTATACGCGGCCACGTAGAGTATTAATTAAGGTTAATTACTAATTAACCTGCGGCGAGATGCCGGAGACTTGGCCATCTTGGAACCGTCGAGCAGCTTTGGATCCCAGCGTGTTTACACTTTCTTCCACGTTTCTCAGGCTCACCGACGCGCGTACCTTCAGCTGTGATCAGTGCTACCTTTTCCCTCCGTTTCCTTTATACTGCGTATAAGATTTGTGTGAAGTTAAATTATAAATAATTTTATAGAAAAACATCAACATTCACAATGCAAAATCAATGCCATCGTTAGATGTCATGAAATTATTTTTTACATTGTAGATGTTGATATTTTTTATAAAAATTTGGTCAAACTTTACTAAGTTTGACTTCAGGTAAATCTTGTATGCTGGGTAAAAAATAAACATAGGGGTAGATGTGACCTTTCGCTTAATATTCAAATACCACTGACACAAATACATGAACATTATCGGATCTGCTAGTATTACCTTTGCTAGATTCGTCCGGTCAAAGTGAGAGAGTCTGGAAGAGGGAAACTGGGAAATGACAGTTGTATGCGGAGGGATCTTTTCGGTGATTGATATCATTTGTGCTTAAAGTTTCTTCTTCAAACTTTGTATGCATATATATTTCAATTCACAACAAGAAGATCTTTAGAAGCAAGATCAATCTTTGATGCATGTGAACTAGTTTTAATTTCACTATTTTAATAATCTTTGAAACCAGCTTCATAAACATTACATTGTCTCAAATGATATTAAACACACATCTATGGAAGAAAACTGAGTGGAGGAAGTAGCTGACTGTCATTATGAGTACATGCATGCATGTACTAAATAGGTTGCTAGTACGAGAAAATATCATTAATTTTTTACCTTGATTACTGTTGGAGGCTTTGTATGGATGCAAAATCTATATTCCATGATGACCTTGTATCTTTAGCTAATAATAAAAGACGGAGACTTTCATAGTTCTCCAAACGTCATCTCTTTATATTCGTTGATTTTATATTAATATAAGCAAATGGAGGGAGTATTTCGTTCATCAATTTTAAAAAATATTTAACAAATATTTAAGACAATTCAAATGATGAAATTGAACACATACTATAAAATAAATATTCATGTTGTTTCACTTTATGTTGGAAAATATTTAGCACATATTTCAGTTATTCCACTGAGAACAATATTGAGTGAAATAATTTAAAATACTTGTTACATCTGTATGCAATTTATTGAAATATAAAAAAATGATTTCAAAAAACATTTCCCATACATTTGAACCTTTCCACTCAATAATACAAATCATTTATGAAACTAGTTCAAAGTTTGTGTGTGTGTGTGCGTGTGTGTGTGTGTGTATGTGTGTGTGTGTGAACAAAATCATTTATGAATTTGCAGTAAGAAGACATTCAGAAGGAAGATCAATCTTGGATGCATTTGAACTAGTTTTAATTTTATGATTTTAATAATCTTTGAAATCAGTTTCACAAACATTACATTGTCTCAAATGATATTAAACACATATTTCACTTATTTTCTTAACTCCATAAAAAAATAACACATTAGATTATTTCACCCATTAATAAAAATTTAACACATATTTCAATTACTTTACTCAGTTTCAGAAAATTTTGCACATACATTCAGATATATGTTTAGTTTTTGACATGCATTAGAAAAATATTTCAATTATGTGGAGAAAAAACTGAACACACATTTGTCAATTATTTCACTCAAATTTTGAAAAAACAATTGAACACATATTTCAGTTGTTTCACTCATTTCAGAATAAGTGTTGCATGTACATTTCAATTGTATTTTAGTTATTCCACACATATTTTAATTATTTCAAAAATGTAGACATTTCAATTATTGCATTCATCAATTTTAGAAAAAAATTAACACATAATTTAAGACGATTGAAACGATCTGAACACATATTATAAAATAAATATTCATGTTATTTCACTATATTTTGGTGCATATTTAGCACATTTTTCAATTATTTCACTGAAAACAAGATTGAGTAAAATAATTTAAAATAAATATTACATCTTTATGCAATTTAGTGATATAGAACCGAAATAAATTAATTTTGAAAAAACAGTTCCCATACATTTCAACCATTCCACTCAATCATACAAATCATTTAACGTATATTGCAGTTTTTCACTCAATTTTTTGACATATGTATGAGAAAATATTTAACACATTTTTCATAGTTTTTATCCATGAGAGTTCTTTTGAATTGCACACTATTTGAACTCCATCTTGTTTCAATTTAACCAAGGTGTTTGTGGTGAAAGTGATATTTTCTTCTTCCATGTATATTTGGGCACCATGTCAAGCCGGCTAGGTTAAATTGAACACATATGGTTTGTATGCAGAAGACGAAACCTCATGAACATGCATGGTTCTTCGAGATCACTCAGGGCACGTTATCTTCTCCTCATGTTGGCATTTGCTATTATGTAATGATATGCATGTGAAGGAAATATGCCCTAGAGGCAATAATAAAGTTATTATTTATTTCCTTATATCATGATAAAAGTTTATTATTCATGCTAGAATTGTATTAATCGGAAACATAATACATGTGTGAATACATAGACAAACAGAGTGTCACTAGTATGCCTCTACTTGACTAGCTCGTTAATCAAAGATGGTTATGTTTCCTAACCATGGACAAAGAGTTGTTATTTGATTAACGGGATCACATCATTAGTTGAATGATCTGATTGACATGACCCATTCCATTAGCTTAGCACCCGATCGTTTAGTATGTTGCTATTGCTTTCTTCATGACTTATACATGTTCCTATGACTATGAGATTATGCAACTCCCGTTTGCCAGAGGAACACTTTGTGTGCTACCAAACGTCACAACGTAACTGGGTGATTATAAAGGAGCTCTATAGGTGTCTCCAAAGGTACATGTTGGGTTGGCGTATTTCGAGATTAGGATTTGTCACTCCGATTGTCGGAGAGGTATCTCTGGGCCCTCTCGGTAATGCACATCACTTAAGCCTTGCAAGCGTTGCAACTAATGAGTTAGTTGCGGGATGATGTATTACGGAACGAGTAAAGAGACTTGCCGGTAACGATATTGAACTAGGTATGGGATACCGACGATCGAATCTCGGGCAAGTAACTTACCGATGACAAAGGGAAAAACGTATGTTGTTATGTGGTCTGACCAATAAAAGATCTTCGTAGAATATGTAGGAACCAATATGGGCATCCAGGTCCCGCTATTGGTTATTGTCCGGAGACGTGTCTCGGTCATGTCTACATTGTTCTCGAACCCGTAGGGTCCGCATGCTTAAGGTTACGATGACAGTTATATTATGAGTTTATGCATTTTGATGTACCGAAGGTTGTACGGAGTCCTGGATGTGATCACGGACATGATGAGGAGTCTCGAAATGGTCGAGACATAAAGATTGATATATTGGAAGCCTATGTTTGGATATCGGAAGTGTTCCGGGTGAAATCGGGATTTTACCGGATTACCGGGAGGTTACCGGAACCCCCCGGGAGGTATATGGGCCTTAGTGGGCCTTAATGGAAGAGAGGAGAGGTGGCCAGAGATGGGCCGCGCGCCCCTCCCCCCTCTTTGGTCCGAATAGGACAAGGAGAGGGGGGCCGACCCCCCTTCCTCCTCTCTCTCCTCTTTTCCCCCCTCCGCGAATCCTATTCCAACTAGGAAAGGGGGGGAGTCCTACTCCCGAAAGGAGTAGGACTCCTCCTGGCGCGCCACCTCTTGGCCGGCCAGCCCCCCCCCTTTGAGCCTTTATATACGGAGGCACGGGGCACCCCTAGAGACACAAGTTGATCCACGTGATCATATTCTTAGCCGTGTGCGGTGCTCCCTTCCACCATAGTCCTCGATAATATTGTAGCGGTGCTTAGGCGAAGCCCTGCGACAGTAGTACATCAAGATTGTCACCACGCCGTCGTGCTGACGGAACTCTTCCCCGACACTTTGCTGGATCGGAGTCCGGGGATCGTCATCGAGCTGAACGTGTGCTAGAACTCGGAGGTGCCGTAGTTTCAGTGCTTGATCGGTCGGGCCGTGAAGACGTACGACTACATCAACCAAGTTAACGCTTCCGTTGTCGATCTACAAGGGTACGTAGATCACACTCTCCCCCTCTCGTTGCTATGCATCACCATGATCTTGCGTGTGCGTACGATTTTTTTTGAAATTACTACGAAACCCAACAGCATTGGTGTCCGAATTATCAACCTTGATGGAAGGACCCGCCCTAGCACTCCAATGGAGCAGCCTGTCGATCCCTATTAAGATTGGCTGCATGGAAGTTGTGAACTTGGTAAAAAGCAAGAAATGATATTGCTCATGGTACTCATTTTTATCCTTGAAATGCAGGAACACGTGGCCCCATAGTTGTGTTACTCACAACTGGGGTTGTCAAAATTCTTTAAGGCACTTCCTTGCAAATTTTGGTAGAATCCAGGCTCAGACAACAGTTTGCTTAGGGTATGTGCAAGATGATGTCGTTCATGCCTAGCTTTGATAATGTAACCTTTGATATTATTGACTGTTATAATTGCCAAATTCGCAAAAGACCGATTTCTCTATTTTCTTTAATTTTCGTAATTATAAGATCACTAGAAACGAGGCCATTTTTGAATAATCATAGTGGATCTTTTTCTTTAACAAGTTAATTTAACTACTTGGCAATACTACAATGTGTCGGAAAGCTGGCTACACTTATTTTGAACTACAGTTCCATAATGTCCCCTGTTTTGTTACCTTCAATAACATGTTTAGTCACTTTAGTGCCTGGTCAATATTGTAGACAGATGATAGTACAACAACAAGAAGGTATCTAGCCTCCAGACGGAGATGCTAGTTGCGACTGGGAGATGTTTTGCGACCTTTGCTAGAAGTGTTCCGTGATACTTTGTCTAAGCTACTTTTTATATTTTGTAATAACTGGAACCGGTGGTTGCCTATCTTAGGTTGTATGTCGCCCTGTGTATGTTTTGGAGGTTCTTAAAGTCGGGTTCTCCATAATGTTATAATCATATTATTAAAGGAAAATAAAATGAAGAAGAATTAGCGATGAGATGGAATCCTCTAGTCTGAGCTTCCGATCGACCCAGTTTTTTGTTGAAACATCAAGCTCCCTCGTCGATTTCCATCGAGAAGCAACTAGTTTGTACAATGAAAAAGAGCAAGGAATGCAAAACAAGGCTAGACATACTCAAACTAGAATGCAAAAAGAGTAGAAGTAGCAACATAATGAAGAACACCATGTCTCAAATAAATAAAATAATGAACAACACCAGCCAGCTGCGCGGGACCATTACATCACAAGTTTGAGTTTTCTTGTAAAATTATACTAGGAAACTTAATTTCTTTGCAACATTCATTTTAGTAGAATGTATTAGGAACAATCCTTTTTTATGAAGATCAAACAAGCTAGCTAGGTACGAAAGAGGCATCAACGAGGGAGATCAGCTCACACGTGTCTCCTCATGAATACTCTAGCTTTTGTAGATAATAAAAGGTGCATGCCTAGCCTTAAACTGAGGCCCTTAAATTAATACAAAATCGCCACAAACAACGGAAATAAATAAAAGAGGTTCCATATAAGCTCACAAGTGACTCAATGGTAGCTTAACTCTTGAAGAGTAATACAAACATAAACATTAGATGAGTGTAAATGTATACACACAAATATCATGCAATATGTGCAAAAATTACACTACTATATGATTATTGTTTGCATGTATTGATGTACAAAAAAAGCAATTTTAGAGCAAAGTTGTGTGAAAGTTTTTTTTAGAAATTTTTTCTATATTTCTAGAACTACTGCCACTAGTTCATTGTTCCTTATTTTAATATTTTATTTATCATTTCATTTTCTTTCTTTTTCCAAGGGTATAACCCCCTGTTCAAGAATTCATGCGATTAACCAGATAACTTGCCAATTAATCCTTACTCGTAGGGTCACCGAGTTGTCGATAAACAGATAAATTGGTTGATTAATTCATTAAATGACCGATTAACTTGTTAACCAGCCTATTAATCCCCTAGTCACCAGCCAACTAAGCAGCTACCAGTTAGCGATATCCTCAACAATGGTAAAACCAAAGCCACTAATTGATTTTTTCTTAGGATCTGATTTTTGGATAATTTCACTATTATATGTTTATTTTTGCATATTTTTGAAAAGCATATTTTTTGTATATTGTCAATTTTTTTCATTGTTTATGTTAAATTTTATTGTTTCTCTAGTTCTTAAAGGGTAATACCGATGCCAATAATCCATTCTTCCATAAAATCCTAATTATTTTGATTATTTTTCTTGAAGGGAAATACCGATGCCACTAATTCATTCTTCTTTAGAAAATCTCATTATTTTTATTTTTCTTTTTTCCTCAAAGGGTAATACCGATGTCACTAGCTCATGCTTTCTTCTTTAGAAAATCTCATTATTTTCATTATTTTTCTTTCATTTTTTCTTAAATGGAAATACCAAAGCCACTAATTCATTCCTTTTATAAACCTCCATTTTTAGTTTTATTTTATTTCCTTTCTTCTTTAATGGTAATACCAATGCAAAGGTAGTACTAATGTCACTAGTTCATGCTTTTTTCTTTAGAAAATCTCATTAATTTGATTTTGATTTTTCTTTCATATTTTCTTAAAGGGAAATACCAAAGCCACTAATTCATTCTTTTTATAAATATCATTTTAGTTTTATTTAATTTATTTTCTTCTTTAATGGTAATACCAGTGCAAAAAATCATTTCTTTTTATGAAACTTTCCTTTTTTATGAAACTGCCATTATTATATTCTTATTCTTGTATATTATAAAAATGCTCAATTTATATGTAAATTGTTTTCAGTAATCCATTATTTGTTTTTTCTTATAAAACTTCATTATTTCAATTTTGTTTAAGTTTTTATCCCATTTTCTTTCTTCTTGAAAGCAATAGCTAGTATTACCAGTAATTCATTCCTTCTTAAGAAACGTTTTTGGCAAAATTTAACTATTATATGCTTATTCTTGCATATTATAGAAAAGCAATTTGTCTGCAAATTGTATGCATGTTTTGTAATGATTTGCTTATTTTTCCCTTTTCTTTCTTCTAAAAAGGTAATACCGATGCCAAAAATTCATTCTTCCTTGGAAAAATTAATTATATTTATTTTGTTTTAGTTTTTATTTCATCTTATTTTTTCTTGAAGATTAATACCAACACCACTAATCAGTTGCTTCTTAGGAAATCTTCTTCTTTGCAGAAAACTTCCTTTTTTTTGCAAAAAATTCACTGTTGTATGTTTATTCTTGCATATTATAACAAAGCACAATTCTTGGGTCCAGCCGTCCTTAACTACTTCCCAGCAGTGTTGATAAAACTCAATGGGAAATTGTCAGGTCCAGGGGCCCTATTAGAGTCCATACCAAAAAGGAATTTATAATTTCCTTAATAGTAAAAGGTCTAGTTAGAGCAGCATTGTCATCTTCACTAATTTTCTTATTGTCACCCCACAAGCCAGGAGATCTAGGAAAGAGATTACCAGGAGTAGACCCAAAAAGGGTCTCATAATAAGCAGTTGCATGATTAATCAAATCATCAATACCCTCAATCGCACCATCACTACATTCAAGAAAGTGATTGATCGTTTTTCTTTTGCTAGTACTAGCTATTTCATGAAAGTAAGCAGTATTATTATCCCCTTGGAGCAACCATCTCTCACTAGTCATTCAAACCAATGAAGTTCCTCATCAGCATAGATATTATGCGACTCAACTAGGATTTCAACTTTTGTCCTAAAAGTCTCAGGATCATGAACAATAAGTTCCCCAAGACTCTCCAGGAACTTGCAATTCTTGCTTCCTCTTTATTATGCCCAAACACATTAGCAATTTCCACCCACTCTATGGAAGGAAAAAGAGGAGGTGCCGGAGGTTGAAGATAAACAGTAAAAGGACGACATTCGTTGAATTTGCATCGTATGGCTAGGATTGAATCGACCAAAATATTTTCTTGTTTTCCATCTCAGACTAAAAAGAAAGTAAATCTATCTAAACAAAACTGCCCAAGTAAACCAGTTCAAAAAAAGAACGAGCTACCCAAGTAAATTAATCTGCGGTTACAGATATTGATCGAACTCATGCGGACCTACCTTGGTCTGCCCATCTTCTAGCAAGTCGTACTTCCAGCTATCAGCTCCGTCCACGCCGTCCACGTACTCCCGTCCCTCGGCCGCCGCACGCCGGCGCTTGGCCACCCGGTCGACGACACGGTCAAGGGCGACGTCGAACGCGTCTTTGAAAGTAACCCCCTGGGCCGCCGGGTGCCGGTACAACACGGTGGGTATAAGTTGGATGACCCGCTCCCGCATCTGCGCCACCTTCTCCGGCGGTATCCTGCTCAGCACCTCCTCGATGCTGGCGTTCCGCTCGATCACGTCGCCGTGCGGGATGAACACCGAGTAGCTCCGGTGGTCCCTGGGCAGGTGCCAGATGTACTGGAGGTAGGCGGAGATGGGGTGGAAGAAGACCGGGATGCAGCCGGCGAGGATGGAGTCGAAGGTGGACTTGCGCGTGTACCCGTCGCCGCGCGGTTGCATGCAGAACTGGGCGCTCTCCAGCAGCCGCATGGCGTGGCCGGGCACGTAGTGGTTCAGCTTGCCGAGCAGAGAGCAGCGGCTCGACTTGCCGCACTGCTCGATGATCTCGGCGCGCTCGGGCCCCATGCCGTTGCCACGGGGACGGGGCCAGCCGGCGAAGCACCAGAGCAACGCGCGGTCCAGCCGGCGCATGCGGTCCTGCCAGCCGGTGACCTCGGCGTCGGAGGAGGGGTGGAAGTGCGACGGGAACGGCACGGCGAAGTCGTTGCCGTGCCGCGTGCTGGCCTCGGTGGTGAGAAACGTGGCGTTGCGGATGGCCAGGTCGTAGGTCATGAGCGTGTTGCCCCAGCCGGTTGAGTCCGGGCTGCGGAGGAAGTCCCATGTTCCCCGCCCCGAGACGAGCAAGTGGTCGCGCCCGACCATGGCGCGCCACTCTGGCCGCCGTGCCAGCCAGTCCAACAGGTCCCGAGACAGGGCGTCCCGCACCGCGAGGTCGTTGTTTCCCAGGTGCATCGCCGCGTCGAGGCCGGCGTAAAACGGGATGTACACCACGGCGGCGGCGGCGGGGTCGGCCGTGAGGCACTCGTACCGCCGCATCCGGGCGTGGAAGATGATGCTCAGCATGAACTGGTCGGTGTCGTAGGCGCCTTGCTCCGGCAGCGACCCGCCCTCGCCGCCGCCCGTGATGGGTGGGCCGAACCCGTCGTGGGACACGTCCTTGCACACGTCGGAGGAGGCCGAGACCCGGCGGCACCCGCTGACGAGGTCGGCGTTGAACCGCGGCGGCAGGTCGTACATGTACACGTACCGGCCGGCGCAGGGGTCCCGGCGGAAGAAGCGAGACGCCGAGAAGAACGCCGACGGCTTGAGCTGGAGCACGGTGGGCGCTGCCACCGCCGCGCTGCCTGATTGTTGCACGCTGGTAGAGAAGTGGTGGTAGAATACCAGCGCCCAGAAGACGGTGTAGAGGAGCGCGAGGTAGAACAGCCGGGACGGCCGCCGGAGGCCTCTCTCGGTGTTCTGCTTGCCATCGCCGTCGTCCGCGGAGTGCTGCTTGCCGTCATCGTCGTCGACTGCGGCGTCCAGGTCCCACTGGAGGCTACGCGAGAAGGGCTTCATCGGCGTTGCTGCCGTGCTTGTGCTGTGTGGCATTCGGCTTGGGCTAGCTGCTCCAACGTTAGCTCAGCGTCACTCACTGTGTATCGGCAGACGGCAGGGCGCTAGTACAAAACCCTTGTTTAATTAATACTGTAATCTTTTTCCATTAGAGCATCGATCGAGGTTACTCGTATTCGTCGTCGAGTTGACCTCATTAATGGTACTGCAGACACACGCATGTGCATGCATGCATGTATATGCACGGTGGCAAAGTCTTGTGCTTCGAGCAGCTTTGGATCCCGCGTGCGTGTATTACAAGGCCATGTACTAGTAAGTTAACGGTTTTGCTAATTTCCTGGTACCTTGAAATTCCACCTTTTTGTTCTTCCTATCTTTTCGAGCGCACTTGAATGAAGAACCAACCCCACTGTCTATCTTAGGCTGGTGGTAGTGGGAGTTTCATAGGTAGTATCATGCACGTCAACTAAGTAATTTTGATGATGTGTCATAGAATTAAATGAAGAAAAAGATGTCCGAGTATCATATCATGATACCGTATCATATTAAATGATGTGCTATTTTGTGTCATGCATGACAATAAATGTAATCCTATATGATATCAACATATAATACCATGCATTACGGATGAAGTCTCATACACTAGTATCATACTCACTCCGTCCGGTGAAGAGTGTACATTTGGCTTCAAAATTTGTCCACAAAAGAGTGTATTTCTATCTTTCCAATGCACTTTAAATAGAAAAAATATTTCTCCCTCATTACACGATAATCAAGACCAATAACAATCTACACATGGTCTTCTTAATTTGTACATGCACTTAGTTCATTGAAGGTTGGGTAATTAAAGAGAAGAGAGATGGTGGCTTACACCTTTCCAATGCATTTTTTATTTCACTCCCCATTACAACCAGCCTTAGAGAAAAGTCATAGTCTTATTATTCATCTTAGAGGGAAGCCACAACCCCATCATCTTGAGACTAGCCACAATGGGAGTAACTTCAGCAGTAACATCGAGTCCAACTCAACAAATTTGCTTATGTGGCAATGAGTTAATGAGGAGAGAGGTAGTTTCAGTAACTTAGCTAGTTACTGTAACATCACATGTCCCAATGCAATATGAGTCTATAACCTAATAAATAAAGCTTTGCATGTTACCACACTTATATTACTACCCATTATGAAGGTAGTAATATAGTCTAGGGATATGTGTATGTTACTCTCCATTGTGGCTAGTCTGAAGGGTGAGGTGTGTGTGCGTGCGCACATGGGGTTGTCGGAGTTGTTCATCATGGAGCGGGGTGGCGGCCAGCATGGCAATGGAGGAAAGTCGAGAGGGAAGCAGGGCGGCAACAATCGCCGGCCGTGGGGGTGGAGGTAGGCGGTTAGGTGTGAGTAGCCCGTGGGGAGGCTGAAGAAGATGATATGTTTCAGGCTGTTGGATGAAGATGTGGAGGTCTAGATTTTGCAGGCATGTGAAAAATAAGAGAATATCATACGGAAACCAACACTTGATGAAAACCGATGAAACTATGAGAAAAAGATGTTTTGAAGTTCCAAAAAAATCTGAAAAAATACAGGATGTTAAGAGGATGATGTTTTATTGCCACGCAAAATTTTAATTTGAAACACATAGCAAGACATGGTTCACTATTCAGGGCTGAATTTGTCCTTTTCATATCTCACATCTCGTAATGTGTTTCTACTTGAAATTTTACGTGGCAATAAAAGAACACCCTCTGAACATTCTGTATTTTTTAATATTTTTTCAAAACTTTAAAATATGATTTCCACAAAGTTTTTATTGAATATTAGTTCATGTATGAAACCCCCCCCACACCCTCCCCGAAAAATAAATGCTCCTATAAGTTTAATTAGTATACTAATTTACCTGCGCCGAGCTGCCATCGTCGAGCTTTGGATCAGCTTTGGAACCGTCGAGCAGCTTTGGAATCATCTAGCAGCTTTGGATCCCGGTCTGTTTACACTATCTTCCACATTTCCGTGGGGCACTGGAAATTCTAGCCATATTGTACCTTGTCTCGTGATTAGTGCTAGTAGTTTTTTTTTGTTTGCAAGCTTTTTTTTAGCATCAGTACAGACACAAGCGCTCATATACACGCGCATACACTCACCCCTATGAACGCACGCACGCACACCCTACCCCTATGAGCACCTCCGAGAGACTGAGCCGGCATATCATCTTGAGATTTACGAAGTCACCGTAGGCGGCTCGTCGTCGACGGGAACGTCTCCTCCCACTAAAAGCGCATCGCCGGAAATCCTGAAATAAATCCAAGAATGCTGCGAGCACCAGGATTTGAACCCTGGTGGGTTGGGGATACCACTATCCACCTAACCAACTCAACCACAGGTTGTCAAATACTCTCAGGGCTAAGTTAGTTTGAACGACGTGATTTTCTATACTCTTTATTTACTATATTTATTATGTATATTAACTTTGTCACAAATCAAACTTTATGACCTTTGGCCAAGGACATCCACAATACCAAATCAATAGCATTACAAGGATAGTTGTATCCCTAACCCATCAATGTTTCAAGTCCCGACTTGACATTGATGATCACATTTTTCTGTATTTATTTCCGGTCTTTCGGTGATGTGCGTTTAGTGGATGGAGACGTTCTGAGTAGGATCAGTGGGCGTAGGTCCGAGTCCGAGTAGGATCACATCTCACTCGTAGAGTTGGATCCAGCCTCACAAGTTCCTCCCCTTAAATGCGCGACCCCGTAGGTTCTCGTTCACTTGGTCACGAGTCAGATCACATCTGACTCGGCTAGTTGGTAGCGGCCTCTAGCAAAGCACACCGATCCAAGTGTTCGATGAAGCTAGTTAGGAGAACATGTACATCACACTTTTATTCCCTTTGCCACACGATATATTTTGTCGGGCTCAAGGCGAGTCTGTAATCCTTGTGCTAGCCCAACCACTTTCTGGTTCCAGTGATGCCGACCACAAATCAGATAATTTCATAATCCATGTAGAATGGTCATGCTTATCTTGGTTGGATCACACGAGGGGCCCAGAGTATATCTCTCCGGATCGGAGGGGGAAATCCCATATTGCTCGACCATGTCTCGCAGCATGGGTCTGGACAAGGCTGGAACCTACCTTTATAACTACATAGTCACGGAGTAGCGGCCCAAAGTAGGTCTGTCACCATCCCAAGTACATGAGCCAGCTCATGTCTTAGGACATAGAATGCATGTTGTAATAGAGACTCACAGATGACGTTTCACCGTGTCATATGGTTGGGTCTGTTCTACTCGGACCTTATCTCGACTCGGATTCGACTATGACGAATCCAACCAGATCCTTCCGAATCCATATTATCCGACTAGCATCCAACGCTCCATGACTAGTGAGACCGAGTCATCCACCGTGTTATATGCTAGTCTAGTCGGCCGCGCGTCCACACAACCTTTTTGACTAGGGACCTTTTAGGATAGTCATCATATAATACGTAGTCCCACAAACAAGTCATGTACGTGCTGATATACATCATCGATAATGTCCAAGGACTATCTTTATTCATAAGCACATAGGAAATATCATTATACATGATTGTCTCTAGGGCATATCTCCAACAATCTCCCACTTGCACTAGAGTCAATCAAATAGACATCGAATGTCCATAGCTCTAATGTGCCCCTCATGCTTGGGTTATGGAAGTGGCTTAGTCAACGGATCTGCAACATTTGCATCCGTGCGAATTTTGCATAACTACATCACCACTCTTTACGATCTTTTGTATCAGGTCTATGTGTCTGGTCTTGTGGTGGTTCCTCGGCTCCATATTTTCGATCTATGTGTCAGGTCTTGTGGTGGTTCCTCGGCTCCTTGGCTTGTGCGATGGCACCAGAATTATCACAATAAAGGTCCAACGATTTTGTCGAGGTTGGAAAAATACCAAGATCATCCAAAAAGTTCTGGATCCAAACACCTTCCTTTACAGCTTCACAAGCTGTAATTTATTCGGCTTATGTGGTAGAATCGGCCACCGTATCTTTCTTGGAACTCAGCCAGCTCACTGCTCCTCCGTTCATGACGTACACGAATCCAGACTATGATCGACAATCATCTCTGTCGGTTTGGAAACTAGCATCGGTGTAATCCTTTACGCAGAGCTCATCCTCACCTCCATAAACTAGAAACGTTTCCTTAGTCATTTTCAGTTACTTAAGAATATTCTTCACCGCCGCCCAGTGAATCTCACCTGGGTTGGCCTGGTATCTGCTTGTTAAGCTTATTGCAAAAGAAACATCAGGACTAGTACATATCATGGCATACATGATGGATTTGATTGTCGAGGCATACGGGATCCTACTCATCCTGCTTTGCTCATCAGATGTCGAAGGACTCTGAGTCTCGCTTAGCCTTATACCATGTGAGAGTGGCAAGAACCCTTTCTTGGCCTCACTCATGCTGAACGTTTTAACACTTTATCTATGTACATGCTCTGGCTTAAGCCGAGCAGCCTCCTTGATCTATCTCTATAGATCTTAATACCCAATATTTAAACTGCTTCACCGAGGTACTTCGTCGAAAACTTGCCATTCAATTACTCCTTGACCAAGTTCAGCATCGAAACATCATTTTCGATCAGTAGTATGTCATCCACATACAAGATCAAAAACATTATCGAGCTCCCACTTAATTGCTGGTATAAACAAGCGTCCTCTCCGCTTTTGATGAAATCGAGACTAGTGACGACCTCATCAAAATGAATATTCTAGCTCCATGATGCTTGCCTTAACCCATAAATGTATCTCTTGAGCTTGCATACCTTACTAGTGCTCGTCGAATCGACAAAACCCTGGGGGTGTATCATATACACGTCAGCGGTTAAATTTCCATGAAGGAAAACCGTTTTGACATCCATATGCCATATCTCGTAATCGAAATATGCAACTATGACAAGTATGATCCTCACTGACTTCAGCATCGCTATCGGCGAGTAAGTCCCATCGTAGTCAATTTCTTGGACTTGTCCATAACCTTTAGCGACAATCCGAGTTTGGAACTGAACATTTCCATCCACATCACTTTTCTTCTTAAAGACCCATTTGCATCCAATGGCTGTTACGCCAGGCGGTGGATCAGCCATGTGCCATACTTGATTCTCATCCATGGACTTTAACTCGGAACTCATGGCCTCCAGCCATGCCTTGGAATCTGGGCTCAACATCGCTTCCGCATACGTGGCTGGCTCGTCGCTTTCTAGCAACAATACATCACGCACTCTGCACAATATTACCGGCCTGCGTGGTTCCGGTGCTGCTTCCACTACGTGTTCCCTAACCGACTCCGATATGATCTCATCACCAACTGAGTCACCCCAAGTGGTCCTCGAATTTCTTCGAGTCGGAACATCATCCCACAGGCTTCCCGATTGAGAAACTCTTTCTCAAGGAAAACCCCATTCCGAACAACAAACACTTTGTTCTCTTCCCGGTTATAGAAGTTGTATCCCAAGGTTTCCCTCGGATATCCCATGAATATGCATTTATCCGACTTGGGTGTAAGCTGTCTGACATGAGTCGCTTGGCAAATGCTTCACAACCCCAAATCTTTATAAAAGACAAACTAGGACTCTTCCCGGTCCACATCTCATGTGGTGTCTTGTCTACAGATTTTGATGGTACCCTATTAAGTGTGAAAGCTGCAGTTTCTAGAGCGTATCCCCAGAATGACAAGGGTAAACCCATTTGCTCATCATAGACCGGACCATGTCCAAAAAGGTCAGGTTCCTCCGTTCCAACACGCCGTTTCTCTGTGCCGTACCCGAAGGTGTGAGCTGAGGTACTATACCTCAGCTTTTCAGATGATCATCAAACTCCTGGATCATGTACTCACCTCCACGATCAGATCGTATAAGTTTTATAGTCTTGCCGACTTGTGCCTCATCAAATAGTTATTTATATCTACTCAAGTCGTTGGTAAAAGTCATGAAGTACTGATAGCCACCTCTGGCAGTTGTGCTTATTAGACCATGCACATAACTGTGTATCAGTTCCAATAGCTCAGATGCCCTCTCGCAACTCTTTGCGAAAGGAGGCTTAGTCATCTTGCCGAGGAAGCATGATTGCATGTCTCGAACGACCCAAAGTCCGGCGAAGTTAGGAGCCAATCATCACGGAGCTTCTTCATGCGTTTCAAACTAATGTGTCCAAGCCGGCAATGCCATAAGTATGTCAGATTTATCTCATTAGGCTTATGCCTCTTGATATTCACGTTATAGACCAATTCCGTTTCTAGATTCAATATAAATAGCCCATAAACAATGGGTGCATAGCATGGAACATACCATTCAAATAAAACAAAAAACTATTGTCCTTTAAATTGAATTCATAACCCTGACTCATCAAGCATGAGGCAGAAATAATGTTCCGACTAAGTGCAGGAATGTAATAACAATTATTCAATTCTAAAATGAATCCAAAAGGAAGTTGTAGCTGCATAGTATTGACCTCCAACGCAGCAACTCTTGCTTTGTTGCTGACCCTGATGTCAATCTCCCCTTGTGCCACATGCCTAGTTCTTATCGGCCCCTGCATCAAGTTGCAAATATGAACAACTGATCCGGTATCAAATACCCAAGAGCTACTAGGTATGTCAGCAAGGTAAATGTCTATAACATATGTAACAAGTGTACCTTTTCCTGAAGAAGCATTTCCGGCCTTCTTGCCATGCTCAACAAGCCATTTGCTATAGTTCCTCTTCCAGTGACCAGGTTCCTTGCAATGATAGCAAATGGCTCCGAGTCCGGTCCAGACTTCGGCGTAGTGGAGGAGGTTACCGTCTCCGTGCCGTTTGCCTTAGCCTTCTTCTTGGACCAACTCTTCTTGAACTTGGCCGATTTCTGCACCATCAATACTTGATGCGTGCTTTTTTTTATATCCTACTCTGCCACCTTGAGCATCCCATGCAATTCAGTGAGCTTCTTATCCATGTCGTGCATATGATAGTTTGAGATGAACGTCCCATAGCTAGGTGGGAGAGAACACAAAACTGCATCAGTAGCTAGCTCATCCAAGAGCGGGAAGCCCAACCGATCCAAAGCTGGCACGTATCCGATCATCTTGATCACATGCGGGCTCAGTGGATCACCTTGCTTCAGCTTGCAATCCATTAAAGATCGCCAGACATTGAACCTTTTGGTCCTAGCCTATACCTGAAACATGCTCACTCTCGATCATATCAAAAGCCCCAACATCTTCGAAATGCTGCTGCAAATCGAGCTCCATACAAGCCAGCATGAGGCAGATGATCTCGTTTGATTCATCAACGAGTTTCTAGTAGGCATTCCTAGTTGTGGTATTAGCATTATCGGCAGGTTCCTCTGGAAGTGGATCCTCTAGAACATGTTCCCTTTTATTGTTCTTGAGAACAATTATCAAATGTATATACGAGGTGGAAAAGTTTGTTGCACTTAGTTTATCCTTTCCAGAATTGATTTCAATCCAAAGTTGGGTTGAGTAGGTGGTGCCATTGATCTACAACAGAAAGATATGCAATCACTGAGCAATGTGTTTATGTAGAGTAATTCTAGCTTTAAACAGAAATACTCCCACTAAAGTCGGCATCTCTCCTCAAACTCTCAGTGATCCGGGGTCCGACTAGCGCATGCGACTAGTGAGCTTTAGCATCACTGCTAGCCAACATACCTATCCGGTAAGCAATCCTTGCTAATCGTATCTCTATATGACTCCTGTCGGTTGGGTAGGTATCTTATACCCCAGCTCCCAACCTTCTTTGCCACAAGGCCCAAAACTGTTTTGATAGCCTTGTCAAGATAACCTGATGCAGTGCATGACAGTGTCCGACACGAACCCTTCAGTTCAAGGACACCTAGTAGCACCTTTTACGAGCCCACTACTAGACGTACTTGACGTGCGAAGGTGCAACATCTGGGATGGAAATTTGCTTGATATTAACGAGGGATCTTTCTACCATGTTAAAATGCATAGAAACTAAGAAGCATAACAATCACAAATGAACATATATTATGAAATAGTATTGCTCCTTCATGGATGTTTTTTCAGGTCGGCTCCAACTCCAAATACCATCTAGGAACTCCATCTTGTTCATCACGCCGGGACGCCAAGCCACCAATTTGATCTTTGTCTTCCAACTACAACAACTAGTAATGAATTTTACTAAGAATCACAAGTCGACAGGCAGGTCCTTGTACATTATAATGACACCTCTTTGGCTCCTACCGGCTGAAAAATCATGACACGCTGGCCATGTATAATTTACACACATGCATCACATACACATGAGCCATACTATTCACATCAAACCTGCAAAACAAAGTTATGCATAGAATCACATTTTACCGGTTTGATTGATCGTGTATGAAATACAAGACACTACTCATACGACGGTCCCGCTAGCCGGTTAGTGGGCGGGATACGAAATACAAGGCGCTACCCACATGTTTTCAGAAATCACAGATCACATCTGAACTCCGATCATGCCGAATTTTCCGATCTAACGATCTCATCGATCATTGCGAATCCAATTCGGATTTACGTTTCACTATTAACGCCGATGGCAGATACCGACTGGTAGGGATAGATTGTGTCACGACCTCATCAATTTCGATCATTAGAAAACATAACCTCGTTGATCCCCATATGCAGTTGATCTCATCAACCGTGCACATAGCCTATCTCATAACCGACAAAAGATCTCATCTGCCGCCTTCACATATCAAATATGCATCCGATCTTAATCAAAATCCTATAGAAGGGGCTCTGATACCAATGTTGGGTTCTACGATAGGGTGCGTCGACTGCAAATTAAAATTTCCAATGCGCAGAACAACCACGAATATGCTACGAGAATGGATCGCATATTGTTACCACTAGACGCGCAGTGTCGTGCAGTGGAAGAAGAGTTAGGGCAGCTCGTCCACATGGATTGTCTCCTCGTCGTTCGACCTCCCTCGAACAGCCGGTCGTCTGATCCCACGTACTGGTTTATTCTTGTTTCTTTTTTGGGTTTTCAGTTTTTTGGTTTTCATTCTATATTTTTTGTATATGTCAACAACATTTTTCTAAAAATAGGTTTAACTTCTTTCCGATACAAATTTAATATTTTTAATATATCATCAACATTTTTCAATACACATTTTAAACATTTTAGAATGCTTGATTAACAATTTTTATATACAAGATCAATATTTTTTGAATGCATGGTCAACATTGTTTCTCTAATTATTTTTAAATGCTTGATTAATTGTTTTCAAATAAAAAGATTAACATTTTTAGTGCATTGTCAACATTTTTTAGACACATTTAAGATTTTCAAAGGCTTGATTAACATTATTCAAACACTTGTTGAACTTTTTTTAAATGGTTGATTAGCATTATATATGATCAATTTGTTTCGTCATTTTTTAATACATGGTCAACATTTTTTCTATACACATTTAACATTTTCCATATGCTTGATTAACATTTTTCAAATACTTCTTCAAAATTTTGTCAAATGCTTTATTAACGTTGTTATATACATCAAATTTTTCATCGTTTTCTCAAGACATGGTCAAAATTTTCCCGTACACATTTAACATTTCCCAAATGCCTGATTAACATTTTTCAATTACCTGTTCAATGATGTTTTTTGTCAAAATTCTAGATTAACATTTTTATATGCATGATCAAAAAATATCATTATTTTTTAATACATGATCCACAATTTTTCTATACACATGCAACATTTTTCAAATATTTGTTAAACATTTTTCTAATATTTTTTATAGAGTATTTAATGTGTATATTAATCTATTTTAAACTATAAACAAAAGTAAAAAAAATAAAACAAAAAACAAAACAAAAAACAGAAAAGAGGCTGTGGCCTGTAGCGCGTGTCGGCCAACCCATCTCGCTCGCCCGTTCAGCGAGTCGGAAGCTGTGAAATCACTAGTTAAGGAGTACTCCTTGCAAAGATCACTCTCACATCTTCAGGTTGTGACAAGTGGCGTGCTGCATGTGCGTTACTTATCACAACCTGTGAGTTTTCCCTTTTTTCGTAGGTCCTTTTATTCAAGGGTTTTTATCATTTATGCCATCGGTTGTGTCCCACTACTCAGTTTTGCCACTAGGAATTTCAACTGCTCAAAACTGCCATCGCTTTGTTAGACACATGTTCAAAAAAACCACTGGGCATCATTATTGTGATCTCAAATCTCTTTTGCCATGTTACAATGACATAAATACCTATGAATCAGCATGCCAGCTCTCCTTCTATCTTACTACAATAAAGTGTGGGGCCCACTTGATCCCAACAATGTTCTTGTTTTTCTATAAAATTATGCGCTTGGTTACTCCTGACAAGTGGGGCCACACTTATCATTGTGAGATATAGAGAACTGACATGTGGGTCTAGGCTTATTTTTGTCATATAACATGGTCAATGAGTTTGATGTGAAATTAACTATGTCTAATGACATTTTTGAGGAAACATCTAACGGAACGATGGCATTTTTGAGCAAACATCTCACGGATCGATGGCATTTTTGAGTAGTTGTAATTTCTAATGGCAAAACTGAGTAGTGGGACACAACTAGTGGCAAAAATGATAAAAACCCATTATTCAAAATGTTTTATCTCTTAAACCATGCGTCCAAATCTCGAACCGTTTTCATCGTTGGATTCCTCATGTCATGATCTTCAAAATTAGATCCCACTTGATAGGTTTTGATGAACTTTTTTTCATGAAAAAATGATGAAAAAACTGAACCAGGAGCACGATTTTTTTCTTTTCCGAAAGAGGCACGACTGTGTCTCTCGTGAAAGCACAACCATGCCTCTCACGGAAGCAAAACCGTGCCTCTAGCGGAAGTAAAAAAACAGGAAACATAATTTTTTTCATTTCCGAGAGGCACGGCCGTGCCTCTCGCGACAACACAACCGTGCCTCTCACGGTAGCAAAACCGTGCCTCTCACAAAAGCAAAACCGTGCCTCTCGTAGAAGAAAAAAACACGTTTTTTCGTGTGAAATTTTTTTTCTAATTTTTTTACCCAAAAACTAAGGAAGATCGGTGAAAAACCAAAAAGTAAAAAAACCAAAAAAATCGTTTAAAAAGCCAAAAACACATGCAAAAAAATCCGAAGGAAGCGCCCAGAGTGCGACATATGGCAGCGGCTGAGGCGTGCTCTCACCCCACCCACAAGTGATCGTTATGAGGCTCGCAAAGGAGTGCTCGTCAACTAGTTGCTGTCCAAAAGTTGGACTCGCTAAAGGCGAGATATAGGGGCACCCCAGTGCAGCCGCCTCACGTTCCAGACATACATACATACATCCCATTATGTAAAAGGCCCAATAATAGCAGAACGAGAATAGCCCACTGCCCACCACCAAAGCTCGATCGCCAGTAGTGGATAAAAGGCCCAATGGTAGAAGAATGAACCGCCGCCGGCGTCGTTGCCGCCCCTAATCTCCAATCCTCTCCGTTGCAAAAACTGACCATTCATTCCGCGGTTCAGACCATCTAATTAACTGAAGGAACAAGAGATTTAATATCATATATTTATATTCTCCTATTAACTTTGGGTTTGATTGACGTGTTAACTTATCTTATACTCCCTCCTGTCCTTTTTAGTTTGCATATAAGATTTATCTGAAGTCAAGCCTCGTAAAGTTTGACCAACTTTATAAAAAAAGAATACCAACATTCATAATGTGAAACCAATATCAGTAGATGCGACATGAATTAAATTTTCACATTATATAACTTTAGCATGGTAGATGTTGATATTTTTCCATACAAATATGATCAAACTTTATGAAGTTTGACTTCAGACAATTCTTATATGTAGAGTAAAAAGGACCGGAGGGAGTAATTGCTTGGAGGTCTGGATGGGTAATCACGTGGATTACATAGTCTAGATTAGGCCTTAAGTCATACCCCATCACAATGTCAAGTAGGCTAGCAAAGAGGATCTGTAGTCTCACTCTACTGTAATCTCTACTCTTGATGGAGCAGTTGGTAGCACTACTAGGGAAAAGCCTAGTAGTAGCGTGGGTTTTAGGCCTACCAGTAGCGCGGGTGGCCGCGCTACAAGTACGACCTACAGCTAATGTTTAGCAGTAGCGTGGGCTTAACCGCGCTACTACTATATCCACTTAGTAGTAGCGCTTGCTTGAAAGGGCGCTACTGGTAGTTACTAGTAGCGTCTCTCGTAGCCCGCGCTACTACTACTATTTCGTATTATATTTCTTTTTTATTTCATGTTGTATTCATACACCTTTATACAAGTTTTCATACAGCAGCAATTTAGAGATTATTTTTACATCATAATGAGTTACTACATCACTGGGTGAAAAGAATCATGGACTAGTTTCAAGTGGATGGACATCCACTTGAAACCAATCCGCGGTTCTTTCACCCAATGATATAATAAGTATCATCATCATATCAGTAACAACTTATCATCATAATACATCATTGTCATATAACACCTCCTCATGTTCATCATTTTCATCAATGAGACATCATATAACAAGTTGGTCACTAGTCATAATCACAATTTCTGGTCATCATCATCAACTCTAACACATTGTATCACATAATAACACATTCTACCCAGGACCTACTTCTCTCTCATAGGACCTACTACCTTCTCTTAGGTAAAATAGTATAAAACAAGATAGGCCCTGACTCTCCATTATGGAGAATGGAGATTATCCTGTCTCCAATTCTTGCCTTTCGCACAATGTTGCTTCCAAATACATCCTTATGACTGTCCATTGATGTCTACTACACAACCTTCTTCTTGTAGACGTTGTTGGGCCTCCAAGTGTAGAGGTTTGTGGGACAACATCAAATTTCCCTCAAGTGGATGACCTAAGGTTTATCAATCTGTGGGAGGTGTAGGATGAAGATGGTCTCTCTCAAAAAACCCTGCAACCAAATAGCAAAGAGTCTCTTGTGTCCCCAACACACCCAATACAATGGTAAATTGTATAGGTGCACTAGTTCGGTGAAGAGATGGTGGTGCAATATGGATGGTAGATATAGGTTTTTCTAATCTGAAAATATAAAAACAGTAAGGTAACTAATGATAAAAGTGAGCACAAATGGTATTGCAATGCTAGGAAACAAGGCCTAGGGTTCATACTTTCACTAGTGCAAGTTCTCTCAACAATAATAACATAATTGGATCATATAACAATCCATCAACACGCAACAAAGAGTCACTCCAAAGTCACTAATAGCGGAGAACAAACGAAGAGATTATTGTAGGGTACGAAACCACCTCAAAGTTATCCTTTCTGATCGATCTATTCAAGAGTCCATAGTAAAATAACACGAAGCTATTCTTTCCGTTCGATCTATCCTAGAGTTCGTACAAGAATAACACCTTAAGACATAAATCAACCAAAACTCTAATGTCACCTAGATCATGATACTTCAAGTATCCGTGGGTATGATTATACGATATGCATCACACAATCTTAGATTCATCTATTCAACCAACACAAAGAACTTCAAAGAGTGCCCCAAAGTTTCTACTGAAGAGTCAAGACGAAAACATGTGCCAACCCCTATGCATAAGTTCACAAGGTCACGAAACTCGCAAGTTGATCACCAAAACATACATCAAGTGGATCACGTCAATATCCCATTGTCACCACAGATAAGCACATGCAAGACATACATCAAGTGTTCTCAAATCCTTAAAGACTCAATCCGATAAGATAACTTCAAAGGGAAAACTCAATCCATTACAAGAGAGTAGAGGGGGAGAACATCATAAGATCCAACTATAATAGCAAAGCTCACGATACATCAAGATCGTGCCGAATCAAGAACACGAGAGAAAGAGATCAAACACGTAGCTACTGGTACATACCCTCAGCCCCGAGGGTGAACTACTCCCTCCAAGTCATGGAGAGCGCCGGGATGATGAAGATGGCCACCGGTGATGGATCCCCCCTCCGACAGGGTGCCGGAACAGGGTCCCGATTGGTTTTTGGTGGCTACAAAGGCTTGCGGCGGCGGAACTCCCGATCTAGGTTATGTTCTGGAAGTTTGGGGATATATAAGAGGTGTTGGCGTCGGGAACAAGTTAGGGGGTCCACGAGGCAGCCACGAGGTAGGGGGTTGCACTCTCCACCCTTGTGGTGGCCTCAGGACTCTTCTTGTTCATCTCTGATACTCCGTGGGCTTCTTCTGGTCCGAAAACAATCTCCGTGAATTTTCAGGTCAATTGGACTCCATTTGGTGTTCCTTTTCTGCGATACTCAAAAATAAGGAAAAGCAGAAACTGGCACTGGGCTCTAGGTTAACAGGTTAGTCCCAAAAATCATATAAAATAGCATATAAAACATCCAAGATTGATAATATAATAGCATGGAACAATAAAAAATTATAGATACGTTGGAGATGTATCATCCATACATTTTTTCTATTATTTCATTTTCATGTCTTCAGCTGTTTTAGAAATCCGATATGGACATGTGTGATTCGTAGGATGACCTGACAGTATGTTCAAAACATCAAGACGACCATTCTGAAACATCAGATGAGGCACACAATCCTTCGGGATTCTCTGTTGAAAAACATAGTAATAATTTCATAGTTAGCAATGTAGTTCAGTTTTAGAAGAATTTATGCAAAACATGCACGGATGTCGTAATAGTAAAAAATCTTACCATGACATCTCCATGGATGTTACCGTAGTTCAACACGTGCACTAGTGACGCGTATTGACCATAATGTGGAGGAGTTTGATAATACATATTGTAATTCTCAAGATCAGTACAAAATGCGATCAGATGATTTTTCTCATGATAGGTTAATTCTGAGCCATCAGTGTAGTAGGTTCTGTCTACCATCTTCTGCACATTCTTTGAAGAATGAAAATAAGCTGTCAATAGAAATAAGATGTCAACTGTTTTGAAATAAACAATATAAATTACTTAATAACTATGTTTGAGAAACTCACATAGCGGTAGAATTGGAAGCGTATCAACAAGGACCCAAATGTCCATATTGTCTTGCTTGATGTCAGGATCACCAAGATCCATGGTGACAAGCATACCCTCATAAAAACCATACATCTTTCAAAGTGCTTCCCAATTTGTGCAACCAAAATGGGTTACACTCTCATAATTGTACATATTTACTTCAAAATCCATACTATGATGGGTCCTTAGGTGAATTTTCTTTGTTTCGAAACTTTGATGGTCTTCAAAACCCGTCCTCTCCAAGACATAGCGTCTTGCATGGCATGGGATAAGCTAGTCGAATTGTAAAAGATGAAAATTACACGTTGAAATAGTTGAAGTCATGCTTAACTATGAAAAAAACACTTGTCGTCGTTGCGTACCGTTTCAACATTGAATGTCTCCTGGAGCTTAATGCTAAAGCGCCGATCTTCGTCCAGGTGAGGCCTGTCACACATACCTCGGTCGTCGTTGCACCAGCCGCACTCTCGTCCGATGACGACATTTCCTGTGTTCATAATTCTAAGATTAAACTTGTACAATTAAATATATGTACTACAAAAACTAAATTAGATCATTATTATTCATCACGGGCATAATGTCGTTTAATTGTCTTTCTAGAAATTTCAGGTCACTCGATATTTCCTACATATTCTAGCACAAGTCATGCCAAAATTCACAGAATAATCCGGCATGACCTTTGCTAAAAAAGGACATATCAAGCGCCTGAAATTTGCCGGAACAGAAATTAATTAACACTTCGGCAAAACATAGGCAAGCACATATCCTATTTGAGCAACACAAGATACACATGTTTTTATCTACATCATATGAGCATTCAAACTTGATGGTCATTGCATTTCAATGGTTGAAAAATATGAACAAAAACATTTCAAAATATCTTATAGGACTCATATTGACATGGAGATTTGGCTAGTCTCACCTCGAGGTCGGAGGGAGTCTGTGACGGAGACGACGACGGGGATGATGGAGGGGCTCCTTGGTTTCTGCAAAAACAAAAACCCTATAAGCTATCAACTAATCAAATGCATACACCTTGCATGGTTAGGTCCAACTTGAGCATTCAAAATAGGAGTACTTCTCCAATTTGAGCATTCAATAAGCAAAAGAAAATCATAAAATAAATAAGTATTCAAATTAGCATGCATTCAATAAGCAAAAGTAAATCATCTCTTGCGTCCATACATCGTCGAATATTATCACTAATACATCTCGAATAGTATCATACATATAACATCACTAATACAACTAAAACCCTAGCAAACGACGGGTATCGGCACGGGTGGTGGACACTCAAAGAGAAGGAACCATCACATGATCATAGCTCCAGTGAGATCCCTGAAGAACCTGCCCTCTAACGCAACCATGTAGCGACGGACATGCGCGTCCTCCTCGCTGACATGGCGAAGTACCACCTCGGCGGGGTCCCCAAGCCTCTGCACCGTCACTGCCCACGCGACCGCCACCAAAGAAGGTTTGAGTCAACGACGGGATGGCTCCTCACCAAGCTGCGCCCCCTGGTAGGTAGCACCTTCCAGTACCAGCCCGATGGAGCCTAGTCCCGGACATGGCCCCTCTGATCAAGGTGTCCTCCGCCGAGTCGACGACGAGGATGCGGGAGAGGCATCGTCGACATCGATGCGAAATAATTGCTTTAACTAAAAAATAACAACTAAACATAAATTTTCTTACTAAAAATAAACTAGTTCTATTAATTCAACTAAACACTTACAATAAATATAAATAAACTAGTTCTTACTAAAAATAAACTAGTTCAACTAGTTCTATTAATTCTCTTACTAAAAATACACTAGTTCTATTAATTCAACTAGTTCTTACTAAAAATAAACTAGTTGTATTAATTTTATTACTAATTATATTAAACACTTACTAAAAATAGTAAAAAATACATTATACAATAGTAAAAAAACTATAGTAAAAAACAGGAAAAATAGAGATGGAGGGAGGAGGGGGAGGGAGGAGGAAGGAGGAGGGAGGAGAGAGGAGGAGGGGGAGGAGGCCAGTGGGATCGGAGGAGTGATGACCCACAAGTATAGGGGATCTATCGTAGTCCTTTCAATAAGTAAGAGTGTCGAACCCAACGAGAAGTAGAAGGAAATGACAAGCGGTTTTCAGTAAGGTATTCTCTGCAAGCACTGAAATTATCGGTAACAGATAGTTTTGTGATAAGGTAATTCATAACGGATAACAAGTAACAAAAGTAAACTAGGTGCAGCAAGGTGGCCCAATCCTTTTTGTAGCAAAGGACAGGCCTGGAAAAACTCTTATATAATGGAAAGCGCTCCCGAGGACACATGGGAATTATCGTCAAGCTAGTTTTCATCATGCTCATATGATTCACGTTTGTTACTTTGATAATTTGATATGTGGGTGGACCGGTGCTTGGGTACTGCCCTTGCTTGGACAAGCATCCCACTTATGATTAAACCCCTCACAAGCATCCGCAACTACGAAAGAAGAATTAAAGTAAACCTAACCATAGAATGAAACATATGGATCCAAATCAGCCCCTTACGAAGCAACGCATAAACTAGGGTTTAAGCTTCTGTCACTCTAGCAACCCATTATCTACTTTACTTCCCAATGCCTTCCCCTAGGCCCAAACAATGGTGAAGTGTCATGTAGTCGACGTTCACAAAACACCACTAGAGGAAAGACAACATACATCTCATCAAAATATCGAACGAATACCAAATTCTCATGACTACTTATAACAAGACTTCTCCCATGTCCTCGGGAACAAACGTAACTACTCACAAATCATATTCATGTTTATAATCAGAGGGGTATTAATGTGCATAAAGGATCTGAACATATAATCTTCCACCGAATAAACCAACTAGCATCAACTACAAGGAGTAATCAACACTACGTACTAGCAACCCACGGGTACCAATCTGAGGTTTTGAGACAAAGATCGGATACAAGAGGCAAACTAGGGTTTGAGACGAGATGGTGCTGGTGAAGATGTTGATGGATATTGACCCCCTCCCGATGGGAGGATCGATGATGACAATTTCCCCCTCCCGGAGGGATGTTTTCCCGGCAGAACAGCTCCGCCGGAGCCCTAGTGTCAGTGTCAAAACCAGCGGATCTCGGGTAGGGGGTCCCGAACTGTGCGTCTAGGCCGGATGGTAACAGGAGGCAAGGGACACGAAGTTTTACCCAGGTTTGGGCCCTCTCGATGGAGGTAAAACCCTATGTCCTGCTTGATTAATATTGATGATATGGGTAGTACAAGAGTAGATCTACCACGAGATCGGAGAGGCTAAACCCTAGAAGCTAGCCTATGGTATGATTGTTGTTGTGTATGTTGTCCTACGGACTAAAACCCTCCGGTTTATATAGACACCGGAGATGGTTAGGGTTACACAAAGTCAGTTACAATGGTAGGAGATCTGCATATCCGTATCGCCAAGCTTGCCTTCCACGCCAAGGAAAGTCCCTTCCGGACACAGGACGAAGTCTTCAATCTTGTATCTTCATAGTCCAGGAGTCCGGCTGAAGGTATAGTCCAGCCATCCGGACACCCCCTAATCCAGGACTCCCTCAGTAGCCCCTAAACCAGGCTTCAATGACGACGAGTCCGGCGCGCAGATTGTCTTCGGAATTGCAAGGCGGGTTCCTCCTCCAAGTACTTCATAGAAGATTTTGAACACAAAGTTAGTGTCCGGCTCTGCAAAATAAGTTTCCACATATTGCCATAGAGAGAATAATATTTACACAAATCTAATCTGCTGACGTATTCCGTAGTGTGACACACCATGGCCAAGCCTTTATCCGAGTCATTTCATTATCCCACCTCAGCGCGTCATGCGAGGAGGTTTCCTTAGCACGTCTTGTTAAAGCAGAGATTGTGTCCCCTTATTCCGGGATTCTCATCAATACGGGCGTGGGTAACCCAACCGCGCCATTGATTACGGCGCTTGGAGATAAGCGAGTTTTACCAGGCTGGTGGGGACACGTAGTTGCGTCCACCCATATAAGGGGATAAGGATCCACCTTTTCACCTACGCCTTCTTCCTCCCTTGCTTATCCATTCTCGCGCACTCGAGCTCCAGCGCCCAAGTCCGCACTCCCCACCTCAACCTTCTCCAGCCATGTCCGGAGCGGGAGGCAAGTGGATGGTCTCCTCCGTCACGGAGGGACACATCAAAAAACTGAGGAAGGCCGGATACTTGTCTAACGACATTGCGTACCGGCTTCCCGAAAAGGGGCAGCTCATCCCCACCCCTAGGCCCTATGAGAGGGTGGTGTTCCTCCCCCATTTCCTCCGCGGACTGGGCTTCCCTCTTCACCCATTTGTCCGGGGGCTCATGTTCTACTACGGCCTAGATTTCCATGATCTGGCCCCGAACTTTGTCCTCAACATCTCGACGTTTATCGTCGTGTGCGAGGGTTTCCTCTGCATCCGCCCCCATTTCGGCCTATGGCTCAAGACTTTCAATGTCAAGCCAAAGGTGGTGCGCGGCAACCAGGCGGAGTGCGGAGGCGCCATGGTGGGCAAGATGGCCAACGTCTTATGGCTCGAGGGCTCCTTTGTGGAGACCCTGAAGGGGTGGCAATCGGGGTGGTTTTACATCACCGAGCCGCGCGACCCCGAATGGTTCGCAGCCCCCGAGTTTCGATCCGGACCCCCTACGCGGCTCACCTCCTGGAAGGAGACGGGCCTGTCGTGGGGTAAAAAAGGAGAGCTGACCGGACTCCAAACATGCGTCCAAACCCTGGTGGACAAGAAGCTCAAACTTGTCAACGTAGGCCAGGTTATGCTCATCCGCCTGATCCTCCCGTGTCAACAACGGGCTTTCAACCTGTGGGAGTTCGACCCGGCGCGGCACCAAACTCTGAGCAGGCTCTTCGACACGACGTACGAAGTTGCCTGGAAGGTGCTTTTCAAGGGCGCCGAGGCCCCCGCATCTGCTACCGAGGATCGCGGATTCAGTACGCAGCGTCACGCTCATGCGGTAAGCTGTTTTTTCCTTTTATAGGGTATCCGTTTTTCATAGTTTGACTCCATGCGGGATCTAAGCTCCCTTACCTTTTACAGGATTGGCAAGTGACGTCTGGACAGATCAACTGTCCGGCTCCTTTGCCCGAAGGCCCAGCGGATGCTCGCTTGGCGAAGCTGCTGGTTCCGGCACCCTATGTGGTGCCGGAGAAGAAGGCCGCGAGGAAGGCCACGGGGACTCGAAAGAGTGCCCGGCGCCAGGAGGTGTCGGATCCATCATCCGACGGTTCCAAGGCGCATTCCTCCCGTGAAGACGAGGAGGAAGAAGAAGAGACCTCTCCCCCTCCAGCAGGAGGAGAGAAGAAAAGGAAGGCCGCCCTCTCTGGGGAGGCCGGAGGGTCCAAGAAGGGGAAAAGCCTTCCTCCGGACTACTCCACCGACGCCGGTGACGGCGGAGAAGAGTGGCCTGTTGGAAATATGCCCTAGAGGCAATAATAAAATGATTATTATATTTCCTTGTTCATGATAATTGTCTATCATTCATGCTATAATTGTATTGTCCAGAAATCGTAATACATGTGTGAATACATAGACCATAATGTGTCCCTAGTGAGCCTCTAGTTGACTAGCTTGTTGATCAACAGATAGTCATGGTTTCCTGGCTATGGACATGGGGATGTCATTGATAACGGGATCACATCATTAGGAGAATGATGTGATGGACAAGACCCAAACCTAAGCATAGCACAAAGATCGTGTAGTTCGTTTGCTGTAGCTTTTCTGGATGTCAAGTATCATTTCCTTAGACCATGAGATTGTGCAACTCCCGGATACCATAGGAGTGCCTTGGGTGTGCCAAATGTCACAACATAACTGGGTGACTATAAAGGTACATTACAGGTATCTCCAAAAGTGTCTGTTGGGTTGGCACGAATCAAGACTGGGATTTGTCACTCCGTATGATGGAGAGGTATCTCTGGGCCCACTCGGTAATGCATCATCATAATGAGCTCAATGTGATCAAGTGGTTGATCACGGGATCATGCATTACGGTACGAGTAAAGTGACTTGCCGGTAACGAGACTGAACAAGGTATTGGGATACCGACGGTCGAGTCTCGGGCAAGTAACGTACCGATTGACAAAGGGAATTGAGTACGGGATTGATTAGGTCGTCGACATCGTGGTTCATCCGATGAGATCATCGAGGAGCATGTGGGAGCCAACATGGGTATCCAGATCTCGCTATTGGTTATTGACCAGAGAGTCGTCTCGGTCATGTCTGCTTCTCTCCCGAACCCGTAGGGTCTACACACTTAAGGTTCGGTGACGCTAGGGTTGTATAGATATGAGTATGCAGTAATCCGAAAGTTGTTCGGAGTCCCGGATGAGATCCTGGACGTCACGAGGAGTTCCGGAATAATCCGGAGGTAAAGAATTATATATGGGAAGTTGTCATACGGTCACCGGAAAGGTTCGGGGGCATATCGGTATTGTACTGGGGCCACCGGAGGGGTTCCGGGGGTCCACCGGGAGGGGCCACCTCTCCCGGAGGGCCTTATGGGCTGTATGAGGAAGGGATCCAGCCCAAAGTGGGCTGGGGCGCCACTCCCCCTAGGGCCCATGCGCCTAGGGTTGGGGGAAACCCTAAGGGGGGGCGCCCCCTTGCTTGGGGGGCAAGCCCCCCTCCCCTTGGCCGCCCCACTCTAGATCTCATCTAGAGGGGGTCGGCCCCCTTCCCCCTTCCCTTATAAATAGAGGGGTGAGGGGAGGGCTGCAGAGCACATCCAAGGCGCAGCCCCTCCCCTCCCCAACACATCTCCTCCTCCGTCACGAGCTTGGCGAAGCCCTGTCGGAGTACTGCTGCTCCACCACCACCACGCCGTCGTGCTGCTGCTGGAGCCATCTTCCTCAACCTCTCCTTCCCCCTTGCTGGATTAAGAAAGAGGAGACGTCATGCTGACCATACGTGTGTTGAACGCGGAGGTGCCGTCCGTTCGGCGCTAGGATCTCCGGTGATTTGGATCACGTCGAGTACGACTTCCTCATCCCCGTTCTTTGAACGCTTCCGCGCGTGATCTACAAAGGTATGTAGATGCAATCCGATCACTCGTTGCTAGATGAACTCATAGATGGATCTTGGTGAAACCGTAGGAAAGTTTTTGTTTTCTGCAATGTTCCCCAACTGTGGCACCATGAGCTAGGTCTATGCGTAGTTCTCCTTGCACGAGTAGAACACAATTTGTTGTGGGCGTAGATGTTGTCAACCTTGTTGCCGCTACTAGTCTTATCTTGCTTCAGCGGTATTATGGGATGAAGCGGCCCGGACCGACCTTACACGTACGCTTACGTGAGACTGGTTCCACCGACTGACATGCACTAGTTGCATAAGGTGGCTAGCGGGTGTCTATCTCTCCCACTTTAGTTGGAGCGGATTCAATGAAAAGGATCCTTATGAAGGGTAAATAGAAGTTGACAAATCACGTTGTGGCTATTACGTAGGTAACAAAATGTTCTTGCTAGAACCCTTTTGCAGCCACATAAAACTTGCAACAACAATTAGAGGACGTCTAACTTGTTTTTGCAGCAAGTGATTTGTGATGTGATATGGCCAAAGTTGTGATGAATGATGAATGATATATATGTGATGTATGAGATCATGTTCTTGTAATAGGAATCACGACTTGCATGTCGATGAGTATGACAACCGGCAGGAGCCATAGGAGTTGTCTTTATTTTTTGTATGACCTGCATGTCATTGCAAAATGCCATGTAAATTACTTTACTTTATTGCTAAACGCGTTAGCCATAGTAGTAGAAGTAATAGTTGGTGAGCAACTTCATGGAGACACGATGATGGAGATCATGATGATGGAGATCATGGTGTCATGCCGGTGACAAGATGATCATGGAGCCCCAAGATGGAGATCAAAGAAGCTATGTGATATTGGCCATATCATGTCACTATTATTATTTGATTGCATGTGATGTTTATCATGTTTTTGCATCTTGTTTACTTAGAACGGCGGTAGTAAATAAGATGATCCCTCATAATAATTTCAAGAAAGTGTTCCCCCTAACTGTGCACCGTTGCGACAGTTCGTTGTTTCGAAGCACCACGTGATGATCGGGTGTGATAGATTCCAACGTTCACATACAACGGGTGTAAGACAGATTTACACACGCGAAACACTTAGGTTGACTTGACGAGCCTAGCATGTACAAACATGGCCTCGGAACACAGAAGACCGAAAGGTTGAGCATGAGTCGTATAGAAGATACGATCAACATGAAGATGTTCACCGACGTTGACTAGTCCGTCTCACGTGATGATCGGACACGGCCTAGTTAACTCGGATCATGTTATACTTAGATGATTGGAGGGATGTCTATCTGAGTGGGAGTTCATTGAATAGTTTAATTAGATGAACTTAATTATCATGAACTTAGTCTAAAACCTTTACAACATGTCTTGTAGATCAAATGGCCAACGTTGTCCTCAACTTCAACGCGTTCCTAGAGAAAACCAAGCTGAAAGACGATGGCAGCAACTATACGAACTGGGTCCGGAACCTGAGGATCATCCTCATAGCTGCCAAGAAAGATTATGTCCTACAAGCACCTCTAGGTGAAGCACCTGTTCTCCCTGCAGAACAAGACGTTATGAACGCTTGGCAGACACGTTCCGATGATTACTCCCTCGTTCAGTGCGGCATGCTTTACAGCTTAGAACCGGGGCTCCAAAAGCGTTTTAAGAGACACGGAGCATATGAGATGTTCGAAGAGCTGAAAGTGGTTTTTCAAGCTCATGCCCGGGTCGAGAGATATGAAGTCTCCGACAAGTTCTTCAGCTGTAAGATGGAGGAAAACAGTTCTGTCAGTGAGCACATACTCACTATGTCTGGGTTACATAACCGCTTGACTCAGCTGGGAGTTAATCTCCCGGATGACGCGGTCATTGACAGAATCCTTCAGTCGCTTCCACCGAGCTACAAGAGCTTTGTGATGAACTTCAATATGCAGGGGATGGAAAAGACCATTCCTGAAGTATTTGCTATGCTGAAATCAGCAGAGGTAGAAGTCAAAAAGGACCATCAAGTGTTGATGGTGAATAAAACCACTAAGTTCAAGAAAGGCAAGGGTAAGAAGAACTTCAAGAAGGACGGCAAGGGAGTTGCCGCGCCCGGTAAGCAAGCTGCCGGGAAGAAGCCAAAGAATGGACCCAAGCCCGAGACTGAGTGTTTTTATTGCAAGGGAAGTAATCACTGGAAGCGGAACTGCCCCAAATACTTAGCGGACAAGAAGGCCGGCAAAACGAAAGGTATATGTGATATACATGTAATTGATATGTACCTTACCAATACTCGTAGTAGCTCCTGGGTATTTGATACCGGTGCAGTTGCTCACATTTGTAACTCAAAGCAGGAGCTGCAGAATAAGCGGAGATTGGCGAAGGACGAGGTGACGATGCACGTCGGGAATGGTTCCAAGGTTGATGTGATCACCGTCGGCACGCTACCTCTACATTTACCTACGGGATTAGTTTTGAACCTCAATAATTGTTATTTAGTGCCAAGTTTGAGCATGAACATTGTATCAGGATCTCGTTTAATACGAGATGGCTACTCATTTAAATCCGAGAATAATGGTTGTTCTATTTATATGAGAGATATGTTTTATGGTCATGCTCCTATGGTGAATGGTTTATTCTTAATGAATCTCGAGCGTAATGCTACACATATTCATAGTGTGAATGCCAAAAGATGTAAGGTTGATAATGATAGTCCCACATACTTGTGGCACTGCCGCCTTGGTCACATAGGTGTCAAACGCATGAAGAATCTCCATACAGATGGACTTTTAGAGTCTCTTGATTATGAATCATTTGACACGTGCGAACCATGCCTCATGGGTAAGATGACCAAGACTCCGTTGTCAGGAACAATGGAGCGAGCAACCAACCTATTGGAAATCATACATACTGATGTGTGAGGTCCAATGAGTGTTGAGGATCGTGGTGGCTATCGTTATGTTCTCACCCTCACTGATGACTTGAGTAGATATCGGTATATCTACTTAATGAAACACAAGTCTGAAACCTTTGAAAAGTTCAAGGAATTTCAGAGTGAGGTTGAGAATCAACGTGACAGAAAAATCAAGTTTTTGTGATTAGATCGTGGAGGAGAATACTTGAGTCATAAATTTGGGACACACTTAAGAAAATGTGGAATAGTTTCACAACTCACGCCGCCTGGAACACCTCAGCGAATGGTGTGTCCGAACGTCGTAATCGCACTCTATTAGATATGGTGCGATCTATGATGTCTCTTACCGATTTACCGCTTTCATTTTGGGGCTATGCTTTAGAGACTGCCGCATTCACTTTAAATAGGGCTCCGTCGAAATCCGCTGAGACGACACCGTATGAATTATGGTTTGGGAAGAAGCCTAAGCTGTCATTTCTAAAAGTTTGGGGATGCGATGCTTATGTCAAGAAACTTCAACCTGAAAAGCTCGAACCCAAGTCGGAAAAATGCGTCTTCATAGGATACCCTAAAGAAACTATTGGGTATACCTTCTACCTCAGATCCGAAGGCAAGATCTTTGTTGCCAAGAATGGATCCTTTCTAGAGAAGGAGTTTCTCTCGAAAGAAGTAAGTGGGAGGAAAGTAGAACTTGATGAAGTATTGCCTCTTGAACCGGAAAGTGGCGCAACTCAGGAAAATGTTCCTGTGGTGCCTGCACCAATTAGAGAGGAAGTTAATGATGATGATCAAGATACTTCTGATCAAGCTCCTACTGAACTTCGAAGGTCCACAAGGACACGTTCCGCACCAGAGTGGTACGGCAACCCTGTCTTGGAAATCATGTTGTTAGACAACGGTGAACCTTCAAACTATGAAGAAGCGATGGCGGGCCCGGATTCCGACAAATGGCTGGAAGCCATGAAATCCGAGATAGGATCCATGTATGAAAACAAAGTATGGACTTTGACTGACTTGCCCATTGATCGGCGAGCCATAGAAAATAAATGGATCTTTAAGAAGAAGACAGACGCAGATGGTAATGTGACCATCTATAAAGCACAGCTTGTCGCTAAGGGTTATCGACAAGTTCAAGGGGTTGACTACGATGAGACTTTCTCACCCGTAGCGAAGCTGAAGTCCGTCCGAATCATGTTAGCAATTGCCGCATTCTATGATTATGAAATATGGCAAATGGACGTCAAAACGACATTCCTTAATGGTTTCCTTAAGGAAGAATTGTATATGATGCAACCGGAAAGTTTTGTCGATCCTAAGAATGCTGACAAGGTGTGCAAGCTCCAACGCTCGATTTATGGGCTGGTGCAAGCATCTCGGAGTTGGAACATTCGCTTTGATGAGATGATCAAAGAGTTTGGGTTTATGCAGACTTATGGAGAAGCCTGCATTTACAAGAAAGTGAGTGGGAAATCTGTAGCATTTCTCATATTGTATGTGGATGACATACTGTTGATGGGAAATGATATAGAATTCTTGGAAAGCATAAAGGCCTATTTGAACAAGTGTTTTTCAATGAAGGACCTTGGAGAAGCTGCTTATATATTAGGCATCAAGATCTATAGAGATAGATCGAGACGCCTCATTGGTCTTTCAAAGAGTACGTACCTTGACACGATATTGAAGAAGTTCAAAATGGATCAGTCAAAGAAGGGGTTCTTGCCTGTATTGCAAGGTACGAGATTGAGCTTGGCTCAATGCCCGACCACGGCAGAAGATAGAGAAAAGACGAGTGTCGTCCCCTATGCCTTGGCCATAGGGTCTATCATGTATGCTATGCTGTGTACCAGACCTGATGTAAACCTTGCCGTGAGTTTGGTAGGAAGGTACCAAAGTAATCCCGACATGGAACACTGGACAGCGGTAAAAAATATCCTGAAGTACCTGAAAAGGACTAAGGAAATGTTTCTCGTTTATGGAGGTGACGAAGAGCTTGTCGTAAAGGGTTACATCGATGCTAGCTTCGACACAGATCTGGATGACTCTAAGTCACAAACCGGATACGTGTATATTTTGAATGGTGGGGCAGTAAGCTGGTGCAGTTGCAAGCAAAGCGTTTTGGCGGGATCTACATGTGAAGCGGAGTACATGGCAGCCTCGGAGACAGCACACGAAGCAGTCTGGGTGAAGGAGTTCATTACCGACCTAGGAGTCATACCCAATGCGTCGGGCCCGATGACTCTCTTCTGTGACAACACTGGAGCTATTGCCCTTGCCAAGGAGCCCAGGTTTCACAGGAAGACCAGGCATATCAAGCGTCGCTTCAACTCCATTCGTGAAAGTGTTCAAAATGGAGACATAGAGATTTGTAAAGTACATACGGACCTGAATGTAGCAGATCCGTTGACTAAACCTCTCCCTAGAGCAAAACATGATCAACACCAGAATTCCATGGGTGTTCGATTCATCACAATGTAACTAGATGATTGACTCTAGTGCAAGTGGGAGACTGTTGGAAATATGCCCTAGAGGCAATAATAAAATGATTATTATATTTCCTTGTTCATGATAATTGTCTATTATTCATGCTATAATTGTATTGTTCGGAAATCGTAATACATGTGTGAATACATAGACCATAATGTGTCCCTAGTGAGCCTCTAGTTCACTAGCTCGTTGATCAACAGATAGTCATGGTTTCTTGGCTATGGACATGGGGATGTCATTGATAACGGGATCACATCATTAGGAGAATGATGTGATGGACAAGACCCAAACCTAAGCATAGCACAAAGAACGTGTAGTTCGTTTGCGGTAGCTTTTCTGGATGTCAAGTATCATTTCCTTAGACCATGAGATTGTGCAACTCCCGGATACCGTAGGAGTGCCTTGGGTGTGCCAAATGTCACAACGTAACTGGGTGACTATAAAGGTACATTACATGTATCTCCAAAAGTGTCTGTTGGGTTGGCACGAATCGAGACTGGGATTTGTCACTCCGTATGACGGAGAGGTATCTCTGGGCCCACTCGGTAACGCATCATCATAATGAGCTCAATGTGATCAAGTGGTTGATCACGGGATCATGCATTACCGTACGCGTAAAGTGACTTGCCGGTAACGAGACTGAACAAGGTATTGTGATACCGACGATCGAGTCTTGGGAAAGTAACGTACCGATTGACAAAGGGAATTGAGTACGGGATTGATTAGGTCCTCGACATCGTGGTTCATCCGATGAGATCATCGAGGAGCATGTGGAAGCCAACATGGGTATCCAGATCCCGCTGTTGGTTATTGACCAGAGAGTCATCTCGGTCATGTCTGCTTGTCTCCCGAACCCGTAGGGTCTACACACTTAAGGTTCGGTGACGCTAGGGTTGTATAGATATGAGTATGCAGTAATCCGAAAGTTGTTCGGAGTCCCAGATGAGATCCTGGACGTCACAAGGAGTTCCGGAATAATCCGGAGGTAAAGAATTATATATGGGAAGTTGTCATACGGTCACCGGAAAGGTTCGGGGGCATATCGGTATTGTACCGGGGCCACCGGAGGGGTTCCGGGGGTCCACCGGGAGGGGACGCCTCTCCCGGAGGGCCTTATGGGCTGTATGAGGAAGGGATCCAGCCCAAAGTGGGCTGGGGCGCCACTCCCCCTAGGGCCCATGCGCCTAGGGTTGGGGGAAACCCTAAGGAGGGGCGCCCCCTTGCTTGGGGGGCAAGCCCCCCTCCCCTTGGCCGCCGCCCCCCCCCTCTAGATCTCATCTAGAGGGGGCCGACCCCCTTCCCCCTTCCCCTATAAATAGAGGGGTGAGGTGAGGGCTGCAGAGCACATCCAAGGCGCAGCCCCTCCCCTCCCCAACACATCTCCTCCTCCGTCACGAGCTTGGCAAAGCCCTGCCGGAGTACTGCTGCTCCACCACCACCACGCCGTCGTGCTGCTGCTGGAGCCATCTTCCTCAACCTCTCCTTCCCCCTTGCTGGATCAAGAAGGAGGAGACATCACGCTGACCGTACGTGTGTTGAACGCGGAGGTGCCGTCCGTTCGGCGCTGTCACACCCTAGCTAGTTCATGCATTAGAGTGTTGCATCATGTTTATTCTTTCATCAGAAACCTGAAATGGGGATGACAGCACCCCTAGCCCCTCTGAAACCATCTAGGGTTTACTAATTTTTTTTCAATGAACCTGAAATGCCCTTCTAAAATGCCCATCATTTTTGTCTTGGTTCAGAACCTCTGCCAGAAGTGATGCACATTTTCCTAGGCCATCTCAAGGTTTTTGAATTAAATCATAAATATTTGAATTTGGGCATTTAAAATTATATAAAATAATTAAATGCTCAAGTATCTCCAAACTAAAATGTTTCATGTTGGAAATAATCCAACTATGGACCAGGAGTAGTTTGGTGATTTTAGGAGTTGCCTAGGTATTTTTATTAATTCAACAAAGTTGCAGAAGTATTAAAAAAACAGAAAACAGAAAAAAATAGAAAAACTTACCTGGCGCCAGCACCCGGCCCACCTGCCGGCCCAGCCCAGCGCCGCTCCAGCGAGCTGCTTGCCGGCCAGGCAGGCAGGCAGGTGCCCGACGGCGACCGCAGCGCGCGCCACGCACCTGCTCGCCGCCTCGCCGCCCCCCCTCGCCAGGTGACGTCGTGGATCGCACCCCCTCTCTTCCTCGAACCCCCCAGACACCCCCTCTCCTCTCCAGCTCCTCCCCCTCGCGCCCCCAGCCATGGCCGACGCTACCGCCGCCGTGCCTACGTCGTAGCCGCGCTCCCCGCCGCCCGTGCGTCCTCTCGTCGTGTCCAGGAGCTCCGCCGCTGTCCACTTCATCGAGCAAGCCGAGCCCCGAGCGCTCGCAACGCCCGAGTCCACCGCAACGACCTCGCCCGAACCGCCGTCGCCGGAGATCCCCTTCAACACCGTCGCCGCCTCAGCTCGTCCCCGACCCCGCCGGTGGCCTCTACGGGTGCGCTGTGAGCCTAGCTACCCCTCCTACCCTCCCTCTCTCGTTCCCGAGCCGTGTAGCGACCTCCCGGAGCTCAACCGCACCCACCACCGTGGAGCTCGTCGCCGACGTGCTCCCGGTCATCTTCCGGCCACTCCACGGTGTCCATCATGCTCACCGCGTCACGTAGCACCTAACTAGCTACTCCCCGCACCTCACCGACCCCTCTTGCGTCAAGTTCGACTTCGGCCGAACTCCGGTGGCCGCCAAAGTCGTCGCCGGCGCCAACTCCGGCCACCCCGACCCCAACGGACTCCACCAAGAGCTGCGGTTCGTCCTCAGCTCCTCTCCGGTGGCCTCCGCGGCTCGTTTGGTTGCCGGAACGGCAAAAACCACTTCCGCCGCCGCGTCGGGCTCGCCGGCGGCTAAACGCCGGTGCAGCCGACCCGGGTTTGACCACGGGTGGGCCCTGGTTGACTCCCCTGAGTCAATGACAGGTGGGGCCCAGCCCTGTTAACTAATTAGGATTAGTTTAAATTAATTTTAGTTTAATTAATCACACTGACACGCGGGACCCACTGTCAGGTTTGACCCGGACCGTGTCCCGTTGACCTGCTGATGTCACACTGACGTCAGGCTGACGCAGTAATTGATTTTCTGGATTTAATCTAATATAGGAAATTCCAGAATATAGTTTAAATTTCAAAAATTCATAACTTTTAATCTGTAACTCCAAATCAGACAAATTATATATGAAAAATGATCAGAAAAATCCAATCTATCCATCTGTACTATTTTCATGCATGATTAAACAAGTTAACTTGATGTTTAATGCAGAACAAGGTAAAACACTTTAAAGGGCCATGTATGAGTTTGAAATTTGAATCTTTGGTTCAAATTGGTTCAAACCCTTCTGGTCTTAGTTGCATTAGCCCAACACACTCATATTGCCATGTTTCATGCATGCATCATATTGTTGCACATTGTTTGGTGATGGTTGTGTATCGGTGTTCTTTGCGGCAGGTTCTGCCTCCGAGGAGTACCGTGATTACCCTAACGAAGAACCGTATCAGTGCATCGAACCATCAGGCAAGCAACCAACCATTTGATCATATCGATACAATCCCATGTTCTCGCTCCTGCTCTCTTTTACTGCATTAAGACAACGCGTTCAAACTGCTGTGTGTTACGGTAGTTGAACCCACTTCCTCTGCATGACCTGTCATTGCCACAGTAACTAGATGAAACCCACTAGCATGTGTAGGAGTTGTTTGAGCCATATGTATGTGTTGTTCCTACCTTGCTATGCCTGCTATGCTTAGAGTCGTGTCAGGTCTGGTTCATCTGGGTGATGGGCTAGAGTGAAATGATTATGTCGGTAATGAGAGTGGTGTGGTGAACACGATTTGGTAAAGGTATCGATGAGAGGCCATGTAGGAGTACATGGTGGGTTGTTTCATTGAAGCCGACCTTAAGCACTGAGATCTGTATGTGTGATTTAAGATACAGCTACTACCATGCATTGGGCCCTGAAATATGACCCCGCTCGACTTCTTATCCACCCTAGTTCTCTGTCTAGGAGTTGCAAGTAGTTTCTGGTGTTTGTAGCCTACTGGAGGCCGTGGACAGCGCTGACCGTAGGGGTGGGCTGTGATGCGGTAGGTACGTGGCACGGTGTACCGAATACCCGTTAGGTATCTCGGGAACCCTGTTCACATCGTTTGGGGCTGTGAGCGAAACCTCGGCCGGGTCTCCTCATGGATGGAACCCGAATAGGCGATAAACCTGGACTAGAGACTTAGGTGTTTAGGTAGGTCGTGGTCTACACCCACGTCGGCTTTCGCTTGAAGTCTGCCGAGCACATGTCGTGTGCAGACGCTAAGTGGTGGAAACATGTATGAAGAAGTACACCCCTGCAGGGTTAACATGATCTATTCGAATAGCCGCGTCCGCGGTAAAGGACTACTTGGTTGCCTATACAGTTCATAGACAAGTAAATGGAAACTACTAAAAGCCTCAAGATAAGTGTGAGTGCCGAGGATGGCTCTTCCGTAGGAAGACGGAGGTGGATCCTCGGTAGTGTATTGAAGTGGTGAGTAGTGGACTCGTGTGCGCAAAACCATTTCAAGTTGGAGTCTCGTAGGATAGCCTAGCCAAGAGTCAAAGCTGGCTTGCTGCAACAACTCCACCAACCCTTCTTGATAATGTGCATGTATGTAGGATCTGATGTAAGTCTTGCTGAGTACCTTTGTACTCATGTTGCTATAATTTACATTTTTACAGAAGACGCTGCAACCCCTTCTGATGGGTTCTTCGTAGACGTTGACATCAATGAGTAGGCTAAGGCCCAGGTGGTGATCCTGAGCTTGTGAAGGACCACGTAGTATAGCTAGGCTTCCCAAGCCTCTTTTTATTTTACTAGTTGTCTGTACTCAGACAAGCTACTTCCGCTGCTGGTTTGTATGACTGTATGACTTGAATGCTGGGTCGTGTGACCCGTACCTATGTGTATGTTATGTATGGCTCTCTGAGCCTTAAATAAAGTACTTGTGTCGTAGAGTCATGTTGTGATGCCATGTTGTATTTGCACATATCGAGCATACTGTGTGTATGTTATTGAAATGCTTGGTATGTGTGGGATCTGACTATCTAGTTGTTTATCTTTAGTAGCCTCTCTTACCGGGAAATGTCTCCTAGTGTTACCGCTGAGCCATGGTAGCTTGCTACTGCTCTGGAACACTTAGGCTGGCCGGCATGTGTCCTTCTTCGTTCCGGTGTCTGTCCCTTCGGGGAAATGTCACGCATTGAGTACCGGAGTCCTGTTAGCCCGCTATAGCCCGGTTTACCGGAGTCCTGCTGGCCCAGTGCTACAGCCCGGACCCACTTGCTGATGACCGACACGTTCGAAGCTGGGTCATGGATGCCTGTCCATGTAAGTCTGTGCCACTTTGGGTTTACGACTAGTCATGTCAGCCCGGGCTCCTTATCATATGGATGCTAATGACACTATCATATACGTGAGCCAAAAGGCGCAAACGGTCCCGGGCAAAGGTAAGGCGACACCCGTGGGGATACCGTGCGTGAGGCCGCAAAGTGATATGAGGTGTTACAGGCTAGATCGATGTGACATCGAGTCAGGGTCCTGACAGGCGCTAGGATCTCTGGTGATTTGGATCACGTTGAGTACGACTTCCTCATCCCCGTTCTTTGAACGCTTCCGCGCGTGATCTACAAAGGTATGTAGATGCAATCCGATCACTCGTTGCTAGATGAACTCATAGATGGATCTTGGTGAAACCGTAGGAAATTTTTTGTTTTCTGCAACGTTCCCCAACATGGCCGCCCAGGGCCAAGCCCCTAGCAAAATCGTAAGTATCCGGATACCAGAGTAATTCATAGTATTCGTTTATTGCACAGCTTTCCCTTATGTCGAATATGTTTATGCAGCCCACCCAAAGACCGGCTCGACGCGTCGTCGAGTGGCTCACTGGACTCGTCGGATGTGAACTCGCTTCTAACGGCTTCCTCCCCCCGCCCTACGGACGACACCGAAGTGTTGTCCCAATAGGTTCCAAGCCGGGAGGAGGTGGTCCTGGAGGCGCCGCAAGGCGACCTCCCGGACTCCAGGAGTAAAGGGGATGAAACCCCCTAGGGCTCCAAGTCCGGCTCTAGGCCGGACACCGCTCCGGAACCTTCAAAGGTTCTAGAGTCCGGCGGGGGACCCCCTTCCAAGAGGAGCAAGCCCACCGTGCCGGTGCCCCCCGTCCAACCGGAGGCGCCAGACAATCTGTTGGAGGTGCTCCAAGGCGCCTCCATCGACGAGGAGCACCGCACCATTATGAGTGCGGTGGTCCAGAAGGTTCAGTCCGCCAAGAGCGGACTGACTGAAGCTTGTAGTACCTTTTAACAGGCTTTGAGGTAAGTAAAGAATGTGTAAATAATATTACCGCATAGGCAGTAGCCCCTGATGCTCTGTTTGGCGTTCAGGATGAAAAGCTGAATAGAGGATCAAATAAAATTCACAAGAGTCCAATAAAAAGGAGTCAATATGCGTATGCAGGCTTCTCTGCTTGCGTCCGCCACACTGACTGCAGAAGTGGACACGCTAAAGCAGAACCTCGAGCGGTCCGAGCAAGAGCTCGGGCGTGCCAAGAAGCAGCTCGAGGACAATGAAGGTAAGAAATACCTTGTTTAAATATATATAAAAAGGTGCAATTGCAAAAAATGACAGGATTATCATGGCTATTGTAGGGGCCACGTCTGAGGTGGCGACCCTTAAGCAAGCACTGGTCGAAGCCGAGAAGAGGGCGGCCACGGAGCGCACCGAGCGGGAGAAGTATGAGGCCGAGGTTGGCAAGGTACGGCAAGAGCTCCAGGCTCTCATGGAAAAACATGAGAGTTTGGAGCTTGACTCAAAGACGCGAGCGTCCGAGCTTGCGGTGGCTATTGAAAATGCCAAGTCTGCCAAGGCCGAATCCCAGAAGACCCTCCAGGAGTTGGATGAGGTGAAGAAGATAGCGGCGGGTAAGGCATTCTTTATGCAAAGCAAACACATAAACGTGAGTTACTTGTTACTTACCCGAATCCGGAGCTCTCCAGGAGCGTTCGCAGATCTTCCCCGGAGTGTGTCCGATGCCGCCGCATTCTATCGAGCCGAGGAGGGCAGCTCGACAGAGAAGGTGTTCTGGTCTCAGTATGCTGAGGCCGGACACCCCGTGCCCCTGAGCGACCAGCTGAAGCAACTGGTCGAGCTCCACAAGGCGGCCGAACAGGCCATGAAGGGCCTCATAGTTCGGCTGTGGCCTGGAGGGGCTCTGCCTGGGAGCTATTTCGGGCTGGTGCGGCGGCTGGTGGAGGCCTGTCCAAGGCTCGAAGTCATCAAGCGCTCCGTCTGCATTGAAGGTGCCCGTAGGGCCCTTGCCCGTGCTAAGGTGCACTGGGGCAAGCTGGATGCTGAGAAGCTTGTGAAGGACGGGCCACCGCCGGGGAAAGAGCATCGCAAGCCCGAGAATTATTATAAGGATGTTCTGAAGGGTGCCTGCCTTGTGGCGGATGAATGTTCTAGGGATGTAATTTTTGAGTGAAACTTGCTCGTTTTGTCCTGTGCGCTGAAAACTTGTTCATATGCGCTAAGCAATGCTGTTGGAATTTAAAATATTACCTTTTGTGCGGCTGTTTATCAATTCTGAGAGATGGCAAGTCGTCGGCTTCTGCCCCCGTGCCGCTAGTGCTAGGGTGTTCGGGGATAAACCTGAGCGCTCTTTTTCCCATGTTTGGGTCCTTCGAGGGAGGCGCTCAGCCCAACGAACAAGGCAATCGGACTATAATGCGTGAACACTCTCACTTAGCCATAGAATTCTATAATTTTAAATTTCGGCGAAGCCCCTGGTATTCGGAAGACCAAGTTCGGGGCGCTATCCACGCCTTGGCCGGACAGGGCCGGCTCCTTGCTCTAAGCGGCATAAGTCGTTAGGGACTCGAAAAACCTCTCGAACAGCGACCAGCTCTCGCTTCATCATGACAGTCAGTTTTAGCTTTCTCCACTGAGGTGCTCGACCCAGCTCAACTGGGGCACAATCGCAGTGGTTCTCCTAGTGTTACCTTAGCCGATATAGCGGAACGTAAGGCACCAAAACATAGGAGCCGGGCAAACCCAACTATTGACCCAAGACATGATTCGGAGCCGATGCATATAATGCTATAAGTTCGGGGTGCCGCACTTGTTAAAGTGTTCGGACTTCTCACACCATATTGAGGGGTACTAAAGCCCCTAGTGTATTTAGGCCGTACCAAAGTGTACGGGTGCAATATGTCGTTAAGGAACATATATATATATATATATATATATATATATATATATATATATAGAGTAATGCAGAAATAGACAAAAGCTATGCACTGTTTATTAAAGAGGGCTGCGATCAAAGCAGAACGATACAAATAATGAGATAAGCAAAAGGTTGGACTATGTAACATGTCCGTTCCAGGGGCAAGCTGCGGAATAGTATGCGAAACAGGTATACTGTTTGTGATAGAGACCACTTGGGAGTTCCATAATGCGGCGTGGCTTGTCTGCTTCCCTGGTTCTTGCATCGTTTGTGCGGCAATTGAACTGCCGAACAGGCCTTCCGAAGTGTGGAGTCCTGAAAGTAAGAAAAAAAATTAAAAAATCGGCAGCCCCTGGTGCGGTTTAAGCCGTGTTTCGGGCGTGCCGTGATGGTGGCCCTTCCCCTGTACCCATGGTATTTCTAGAGCGTAGTTATGTACGCGAAGTACTGGTGTCGCATTTTTGCGAGGGCTGGGGTTGGGGCCGCATTGCTACGCCTGCTCGGATCGTGCCAGGCGGTCTTGTTGTAGGTTACTCCGGGTGCGCTTGACGGTGTCCGGTCGTTTAATGGCCGGACTGGAGAACTGCCTGGAGAGGCTGCTTTGTACTTCCGCTGCAAGGGCCGCCGTGTGCTCCTCCGTTCGGAGGGAGCATTCGGTGTTTCCATTGACCGTAATTACTCTTCGAGGGCCTGGCACCTTGAGCTTAAGGTATGTGTAGTGCGGTACCGCATTGAACTTGGCGAATGCGGTTCGCCCGAGCAGTGCGTGATAGCCACTGCGGAATGGGACTATGTCGAAGATTAACTCCTCGCTTCGGAAATTATCCGGAGATCCGAAGACCACTTCAAGTGTGACTGAGCCTGTACAGTTGGCCTCTACACCTGGTATTACGCCTTTAAAGGTCGTTTTGGTGGGCTTAATCCTCGAGGGATCTATGCCCATTTTCCGCACTGTATCCTGGTAAAGCAGGTTCAGGCTACTGCCGCCGTCCATAAGGACTCTAGTGAGATGAAATCCGTCAATAATTGGGTCTAGAACCAATGCGGCGAATCCGCCATGACGGATGCTAGTGGGATGGTCCCTTCGATCAAAGGTGATCGGGCAGGAGGACCATGGGTTGAACTTTGGGGCGACTGGCTCTACCGCGTATACGTCCCTTAACGCGCGCTTCCGCTCCCTTTTGGGGACGTGGGTTGCGTATATCATGTTCACCGTCCGCACTTGTGGGGGAAAACCCTTCTGTCCACTGTTGTTCGGCGGCCGGGGCTCCTCGTCGTCATCGCTATGCAGCCCCTTGTCTTCATTTTCGGCGTTTAACTTGCCTGCCTGCTTGAACACCCAACAATCCCTGTTGGTGTGATTGGCCGGCTTTTCGGGGGTGCCATGTATCTGGCACAAGCGGTCGAGTATTCGGTCCAAACTGGACGGGCCCCTAGGATTCCTTTTGAATGGCTTTTTCCGCTGACCGGATTTAGAGCCTCTGAATCCGGCATTAACTGCCGTATCCTCAGCATTGTCGCCGTTAATGCGGCGCTTCTGCTTGTTGCGACGCGACCTGCCACTACTGTCCCTGGTATCCGAATTACCAGGGTTCTTGGTCATATTGTTGCTACGAGCAAGCCAGCTGTCTTCTCCCGCGCAAAAGCGGGTCATGAGTGTCGTGAGTGCTGCCATAGACTTCGGCTTTTCCTGTCCAAGGTGCCGGGCAAGCCACTCGTCACGGATATTGTGCTTGAAGGCTGCTAGGGCCTCAGCGTCCGGACAGTCGACTATTTGATTTTTCTTTGTTAGGAACCGTGTCCAGAATTGCCTGGCCGATTCCTCTGGCTGCTGAATTACGTGACTTAGGTCATCGGCGTCTGGGGGTCGCACATAAGTGCCCTGGAAATTGTCGAGGAATGCGGCTTCCAGGTCCTCCCAACAACTGATTGATCCTGTTGGCAAGCTGTTAAGCCAATGCCGAGCTGGTCCTTTAAGCTTGAGTGGGAGGTATTTGATGGCGTGGAAATCATCGCCGCGGGCCATGTGGATATGAAGGAGATAATCCTCGATCCATACCGCAGGATCTGTTGTGCCATCATATGATTCGATATTTACGGGTTTGAAACCCTCGGGGATTTGATGATCCATTATTTCGTCTGTGAAGCATAGTGGGTGTGCGGCGCCTCTGTACTGGGCTATATCACGACGTAGCTCCAATGAGCTTTGTCTACTGTGTTCGGCCCTGCCGAATTTGTGGCCGGCGTGACGGTTACCGTCTCGAGCCGTGGGGCGCCCACGCGATCCGTAGATCGATCTTGTTTGCCTTGCCTTGTCCTCCAACATATCTCGTAAGTCCGGCGCATATTCCCGTGCCTTGGTACGGGGTGCGGCTTGAGTGGAGGGCCGAGAGGCCTCTCTGTCGCGGCCACGAGGTGGCCGGTCGGCCGCATCAAGTGCTTCCTCCTCTAATCGGGGTAGCAACCTGCGCTTTGGGTAGCTCTTGGAGGGGCGTTCGAGTTTATGCTCTTCGGCCGCAAGGACTTCAGTCCATCTGTCGACTAGCAAATCTTGATCAGCTCTAAGCTGTTGCTGTTTTTTCTTGAGGCTTCTTGCCGTGGCCATAAGCCTGCGTTGAAAACGCTCTTGCTCGACGGGATCCTCTGGCACGACGAATTCGTCGTCGTCGAGGCTTGCCTCGTCTTCGGAGGGAGGCATATAATTATCGTCCTCGACCTCTCTGTCTGCCGCTCTCTCATGAGGGCTGGTTTCTCCATCCTCCTGTGCTAAATCTTGCTGGAGGGGGTTTTCTTCGGCACTTTCCGGAGTATTATTATCTCCCGTGCTGGAATCACCGTATTTGTTTTGGCGGGATTTTGAGCGGCGCCGCTGACGCCGGCGCTTAGGCTGTTTCTTGGAGGGGTCATCCTCCGCTGTTCCATCGCCATCTCCTTCTTTTGGGGTGTCCACCATGTATATGTCATATGACGAGGTGGCTTTCCAGGGCCTGATAGGCGCTGGTTCTTCATCGTCTCCTTCATCGGCGTCCATACCGTCGATGTCTTCGGAGTCGAAGTCGAGCATGTCGGTTAAGTCGTCGACAGTGGCTACAAAGTGGGTGGTGGGTGGGCTTTGAATTTCTTCATCGTCCGAATCCCAACCTTGCTGACCGTAGTCCGGCCAGGGCTCTCCTGATAAAGAGAGAGACTTCAGTGTCTTCAGAATATCGCCGAAAGGCGAGTGCTGAAAGATGTCCGCGGCAGTAAACTCCATAATCGGCGCCCAATCGGATTCGATCGGCAGGGGCGCGGAGGGTTCGGAGTCCGGAGAGGAGTCCGGCTCCTTGGAGTCACGAGTCTCGCAGAGTGCGGGGCTGGTGTTCGGCTCGATCGCCGTTGGGATCGCAGCCCCCGAGGCGGCGTCCAACCACCCATCCTCGATCGGCGCAGTTGGCTCCGAATTAAGGGTCGAAGCCGATGCGGGTGCGGCCTCCAGGGCACTGTTCGGCGGCAGAGCTAGATCATGCTCGTCGTGACAGTGCGGCGCGCTCGGCAGTGGCTCGAATCCGTCGAAGATCAAGTCCCCGCGGATGTCAGCCGTGTAGTTTAAACTTCCAAATCTGACCTGACGGCCAGGGGCATAGCTTTCGATCTGCTCCAGATGGCCAAGTGAATTGGCCCGCAGTGCGAAGCCGCCGAAGACGAAGATCTGTCCGGGGAGGAAGGTCTCACCCTGGACTGCATCGCCATTGATGATCGTAGGAGCCATCAAGCCTGACAGCGACAACACAGAGGAACTCTCAATGAAAGCACCAATGTCGGTGTCAAAACCGGCGGATCTCTGGTAGGGGGTCCCGAACTGTGCGTCTAGGCCGGATGGTAACAGGAGGCAAGGGACACGAAGTTTTACCCAGGTTCGGGCCCTCTCGATGGAGGTAAAACCCTACGTCATGCTTGATTAATATTGATGATATGGGTAGTACAAGAGTAGATCTACCACGAGATCGGAGAGGCTAAACCCTAGAAGCTAGCCTATGGTATGATTGTTGTTGTGTACGTTGTCCTACGGACTAAAACCCTCCGGTTTATATAGACACCGGAGAGGGTTAGTGTTACACAAAGTCGGTTACAATGGTAGGAGATCTGCATATCCGTATCGCCAAGCTTTCCTTCCACGCCAAGGAAAGTCCCTTCCGGACACGGGACGAAGTCTTCAATCTTGTATCTTCATAGTCCAGGAGTCCGGCTGAAGGTATAGTCCGGCCATCCGGACACCCCCTAATCCAGGACTCCCTCACCTAGATTGGTTCCGCCAAGGTTCCACCTCGAGACGGCGGCACTTCCTCTCGAAAGATTCCTTCTTCTTCTTTTTTTCAAGGCAAAAGACACCTTATACCAGAAGATGGGCATCGGGGGCCTGCCAGGTGGCCCATGAGGCAGGGGGCGCGTCCAGGGGGTAGGGCGCGCCCCCACCCTCGTAGATGGTGGCTGGCTCCCCTCTGGTGCTTTCTTCTCCCAATATTTTTAATATATTCCAAAATTGACTTCTGTGGAGTTTCAGGACTTTTGGAGTTGTGTAGAATAGGTCTCTAATATTTTCTCCTTTTCCAGCCTAGAATTCCAGCTGCCGGCATTCTACCTCTTTATGTAAACCTTGTAAAATAAGAGAGAAAAGGCATAAGTATTGTGATATAATGTGTAATAACAACCCATAATGCAATAAATATTGATATAAAAGCATGATGCAAAATGGACGTATCAAGGAGGGAGGAGGAGGGAGGGAGGAGGGAAGGGAGGAGGGAGGAGAGAGGAGGGGGAGGGGCGGGCGGAGGAGGAGGAGGAGGGAGGGGCGGTAGGAGGAGGGCTGCCGGCTAGGAGGGAGGAAGGACGAGGCGGCGCTGGAGTGTAGGAGATATGCCCTAGAGGCAGTAATAGATGCTATTACTTATCTCCATGTTCATAATTATGTTTATGTTCCATGCTATAACTGCTATGGTTCTCAAGTCAGCAATAACATGAGGCTCGGAGGAAGACTCATATGCACGTGTGGAATAATAAACGGTAAGAAGTATTCCTAGTCTGCCCTCTAAGACTAGCTCAAGTGTTGCATGATGATTCTGTTTTCCTGGTCATGGGCATGTCTATGCCAGCAACTTTGAGGGCACAATGTTAAGAGAACATTTGTGTTGAATCGACCCGGATTGATGTTATGCTATGAGATTCGTTCGTCACAAGCTAATGGTACATAACACAGAGATGGTTAACGTTTGCATAATTCCTTAGACCATCAGAGTATCAAGTTTCTTCATACTTGTTTCATGAACTTTGGGGTTTGTTAAACGTCATCCGTAAATGGGTGGCTATTACGGCGGCTTACGGGTTCATGGAAAAGTGTGTCAAGTAACTTGATAGCTCAAGATTGGGATTTGCTCCTCCGACGATGGAGAGATATTCTTGGACCCTCTCGGTGTTACGGTATCCATCATCATCTGGCCAGACACAGTGTTATTTGATCATAGGGATGCCGCAACACGGAAACGAGAAAAGAGAACAAAACCGGTAATGAGGTAACTAGCATAGTGGACAAGTCGTTGATCCACGGGGATGCAAGTAAATCTCACCTCGGGTATTTGTAACATATCATGAAGCAACAGGAATAGCACACGACAACTGGAGGTTCACTCGAATATTCATTCGTGTGGGTATAGGGGTCATGGGTGTCCACGGCTCCGATGTTGATCGTTGATTAGAAGGGGTTCGAGGTCATGTCTATACTTCACTGAACCTATAGGGTCACACACTTAAGGGTCATCTATCTGCTGAATACTAGACAGGGAGTCTGAGAGAAAGTCACCGAAAAAGTTTCGGAGACAATGGAAGAGTTCCAGAGAGAACAGCGAAAGAGTTTCGATAAAACCGAAAAGTTGTTTCGGAAGATATTGTTAGGTCAAAATGGTTTCGGCACTCGCCTGGAAATTCTTAGAGGGCCCCAGAATTGGTCTGGGAACTTTTGGGAATTTTCGGAGAGAAAAACCGAAAATGTTCCGGAGCTGCCGTAACCGCCATTGTTGCTTTTCGCTGATAAAAAACACCACACCGGAAATGTTTCGGATCATGCCCATAATAATTTTAGAGGGTGTCGGAAATGTTCTGGGACCTTCTGGAATTTTTCAGAAAAATGTTTCGCGGAAAGCATCTTTTCTCAGCACGAGGGGACAAGCCCATGAATCGGGGGTTACATGTTTGGTGGCTTTTTGTCTAGGGAGCACCCATGTTTCTAGGAGACATGTTGGTGGCTTGTTGCCCCCCCCCCATGGGAGGGGGCAAGGTTGTGGCTGGCCAAGGGGGTGCCTCCATGGTGTCCCCTTCGTGCCCCACTTGAGTTACCATTTCACCCTTCATGTGGGACATGTAGCATGGGTGTTTTGGTATTTCCTCCACCACCCCACCCCTTGCCTTGGCCTATAAAAGGAGGAGAAGGGGCTGCCATTCTCCTCATACCTTCTCACATACAAGTGCCATGCAATGATCTGGCTTCTCTCTCCCTCCCCGCGAAATGTTTTCATAGAGTCAAAAGGCTGTCTGGGTTCCGACAGGAACTAGTTCTGGACGGCGAAGCCCTGCCGGATAGATGACACCGTATGTGTGCAACTCTGTAGAGAGATCGTAGTTTGGGTTTTAGTTCGTGAGTGCCTCCCGAAGGATTGTCTGTGCGACCGTCCGAGTTTCGAAGGTCCTCCCGAAGGGCTGTCCGAGTGACCGTTCGAGTTTCGAAGGTCCTCCCGAAGGGCTGTCCGTGACACCGTCCAGGGGGGGGGGGGGCTCTTCGACCGCCTCTTTGAGGGATGTCTGAGGAGAAGATGAGGGTATACATCCTCGCGGTAGGGAGGTTGTAAATCCTAGCTGCGGGGATCTGCACCACCGATCGTCATCGACTCTACTTCCTGCTGCGCTACGAGTCGGTAACAAAAAATATCAAACCATTATGCAGTCTCCATAGTGGTCCTGGGCTGGTGCATAGGTCGAATTTTTTTTGTTTTCTGTTGCGTTACCCTACATGGAGGAGGAGGGAGGAGGAGGGACGGAGGGAGTACCTCGGTGGAGGAGCAGCGTGATAACCCACAAGTATAGGGGATCACAACAGTTTTCGAGGGTAGAGTATTCAACCCAAATTTATTGATTCGACACAAGGGAAGCCAAAGAATATTCTCAAGTATTAGCAGCTGAGTTGTCAATTCAACCACACCTAGAAACTTAATATCTGCAGCAAGGTATTAAGTGGCAAAGTAATATGATAGTAGTGGTAACGATAGGAAAATGTAATATTTTTTGGTTCTATAGTGATTGTAACAGTAGCAGCGGAAAAGTAAATAATCGAAGAACAATATAGGAAAAGCTCATAGGCAATAGATCGGTGATAGAGAATTATGCCGGATGCGATCCATCATGTAACAATCATAACCTAAGGTGACACAGAACTAGCTCCAGTTCATCAATGTAATGTAGGCATGTATTCCGAATATAGTCATATGTGCTTATGGAAAAGAACTTGCATGGCATCTTTTGTCCTACCCTCCCATGGCAGCGGGGTCCTAATGGAAACTAAGGGATATTAAGGCCTCCTTTAATAGGGTACCGGACCAAAGCATTAACTCCTCAAACTACAGTCATCAACGGTAAGTATCCCGATTATTGTCACTTCGGGGTTAATGGATCATAACACATAATAGGTGACTATAGACTTGCAAGATAGGATCAAGAACTCTCATATATTGATGAAAAAAAATAATAGGTTCAGATTTGAAATCATGGCACTCGGGCCCTAGTGACAAGCATTAAGCATAGCAAAGTCATAGCAACATCAATCTCAGAACATAGTGGATACTAGGGATCAAACCCTAACAAAACTAACTCGATTACATGATAAATCTCATCCAACCCATCACCGTCTAGCAAGCCTACGATGGAATTACTCACGCACGGCGGTGAGCATCATGAAATTTGTGATGGAGAAAGGTTGATGATGACGATGGCGACGGATTCCCCTCTCTGGAGCCCCGAACGGACTCCAGATCAGCCCTCCCGAGAGAGTTTAGGGCTTGGCGGCGGCTCCGTATCGTAAAACACAATAATTGCTTCTCTCTGATTTTTTTCTCCCCGAAAGTGAATATATGGAGTCAGGGTTGAGGTCGGTGGAGCATCAGGGGGCCCACGAGGCAAGGGGCGCGCCCAGGGGGTCGCCCCCACCCTCGTGGACAGGGTGTGGGCCCCCTGACGTGGATCTTTCATCCAGTATTTTTTATATATTCCAAAATAATTCTCCGTTGATTTTCTGGTCATTCCGAGAACTTTTATTTCTGCACAAAAATAACACCATGGCAATTCTGCTGAAAACAGCGTCAGTCTGGGTTAGTTCCATTCAAATCATGCAAGTTAGAGTCCAAAACAAGGGCAAAAGTGTTTGGAAAAGTAGATACGACGAAGACGTATCAACTCCCCCAAGATTAAAACTTTGCTTGTCCTCAAGGAATTCAGTTGATAAACTGAAAGTGATAAAGAAAAACTTTTACAAACTCTGTTTGCTCTTGTTGTTGAAAATTTGTAAAGCCAGCATTCAAGTTTTCAGCAAAGATTATGAACTAACCATATTAACAATAACACTTAGGTCTCATGTTTACTCATATCAATGGCATAATCAACTAGCGAGCAATAATAATAAATCTCGGATGACAACACTTTCTCAAAATAATCATAATATGATATAACAGGATGGTATCTCGCTAGCCCTTTTTGAGACCGCAAAACATAAATGCAGAGCACCTTTAAAGATCAAGGACTGACTAGACATTGTAATTCATGGTAAAAGAGATCCAGTCATAGTCATACTCAATGTAAACTAACAGTAATGGATGCAAATGACAGAGGTGCTCTCCAACTGGTGTTTTTTAATAAGAGGATGATGACTCAACATAAAAGTAAATAGATAGGCCCTTCACAGAGGGAAGCAGGGATTTGTAGAGGTGTCAGAGCTCGGTTTTAAAATAGATATGAATAATATTTTGAAGAGTATACTTTCATTGCAACATAACAAACGAGAGATCTCGATATATTCCATGCTACACACATTATAGGTGGTTCCCAAACAGAATGGTAAAGTTTATACTCCCCCTCCACCAACAAGCATCAATCCATGGCTTGCTCGAAACAACGAGTGCCTCCAACTAACAAGAGTCCCGAGGGAGTTTTGTTTGTAGTTATTTTGATTTGATTTGCATAAAGCATGGGACTGGGCATCCCGGTGACCAACCATTTTCTCGTGAGCGAGGAGCGGAGTCCACTCCTCTTGAGAATAACCCGCCTAGCATGGAAGATACATACATCCCTAGTTGATACATGAGATATTCGAGTATACAAAACAGAATGTTTATTTGAAGGTTTAGAGTTTGGCACATACAAATTTACTTGGAACGGCAGGTAGATACTGTATATAGGTAGGTATGGTGGACTCATATGGAATAACTTTGGGGTTTATGGAATTGGATGCACAAGCAGTATTCACGCTTAGTACAAGTGAAGGCTAGAAAAAGACTGGGAAGTGACCGGCTAGAGAGCGACAATAGTCATGAACATGCATTAAAATTAATTAACACCGAATGCAAGCATGAGTAGGATATAATGCACCATGAACATAAATATCGTAGAGGCTATGTTGATTATGTTTCAACTACATGCGTGAACATGTGCCAAGTCAAGCCACTCGAATCGTTCAAACGAGGATACCACCCTATCATACCAGATCACAACCATTTTAATAGCATGTTGGCACGCAAGGTAAACCATTATAAGCTCCTAGCTAATTAAGCATGGCATAAGCAACTATAATCTCTAATTGTCATTGCAAACATGTTTATTCATAATAGGCTGAATCAGGAATGATGAACTAATCATATTTACAAAAACAAGAGAGGTCGAGTTCACACCAACTTTTCTCATCTCAATAAGTTCATCATATAATCATCATTATTGCCTTTCACTTGGACGACCAAATAGTGTGGATAATAATAATAGTGCACGTGCATTGGACTAAGCTGGAATCTGCAAGCATTCAATTCAAGAGAGAAAACAAGGTGATATGGGCTCTTTGTTAGATCAACAATAATGCATATGAGAGCCACTCAACATTTTCATTATGGTCTTCTCCTCTCGACCCCCAAAGGAAAGAAATAAAACTATTTACACAGGAAAGCTCCCAACAAGCAAAACAAGAACGAGGAATCTTTTTGGGTTTTCTTTTTAATTATTACTACTACAGGCATAGAAAGTAAATTAACTAAAAGCTACAACTATTTTTTTGTTTTTTCTTAAGGTTTATCAAACACACAAGAAGAAAGCATAAAAAGGAAAATAAACTAGCATGGATATTACAATGAAAAAGTATGAGCACCAACAACTACCATGAGTGTGTGAACAGGAATGTAATGTCGGTGAGAGATACGTACTCCCCCAAGCTTAGGCTTTTGGCCTAAGTTGGTCTATGGCCATGGCTGGCCTGGTGGATATCCAAAGTAATAGTTGGGGTCGTACTGAGAAGGATCCCCCTGGTGCCACTAGTTGGCAATCTCCTCCGGATTCCACTGATAAACAGACTGCCGGTGAGGATCAAATTGTGGTTCCGGCTCTGGCTCTGTAGCTGGTGTGGGGTTTCGGTAGGCGTGAATGGCTTCCAACGGAACAAGGTACTTGCCTGCAGATAAGTCAAACAAGGAAGGAGCAAGCAAAGTAATAGTCTCAGGGTGATTTTTATCAAATACCAGCTTGTACTTAAGCATATTTTCCTTATTCTTAATGATAAAATCATGTGCTACCATACTCTTGTAGTCTAGAAAAATAGGAGGCAGCAACTTTTCTTCTTTCTCATAATGCCTGATAGGTATGTTAAAGTGTGCAGCGAGGCGCGAGCGAAGATGCCTCCAAGGACGGGGCCCTTGGTACGGTTAAGATTTAACCGCTTTGCAACAATAGCACCCATACTAAATGTGTCATCACAGAACAAGGCATGCACAAAATAACAATATCAGGGGCACTAAGGTTGCCACAGTTTCCGCGACCAATTAAGCATCTACTAGCAAATATTGCAAAGTAACGTAAAACAGGAAAATGTATGCTAGTAATTCTTGCATCGGAAACCTTCCTCGTTTCCCCTATAGCAATTGTATCAATAAACCCTTCCACATCATCACGATGTGGTTCCTCTACACTGCCCTCAAAAGGGATCAAACATACCTGACAAAAATCATGAAGTGACATCTCCTTGTGCTCATCATATAAATAAAATTCCACCGTAGGTGGTGAGCTCCTAGCATGGAAATGAAAGTTTTGCACAAAGATATTGGTGAGTAAGAGATACTGTTCGCGTTGGTCATGGAGGAAGGCGGTGAGGCATGCATTCTCAGCCAATTCATAGAAATCATCATAAATCCCGGCTGCTCTCAAGAAATCATCACAAGGCCATTCACACAGCCGAACCTCCGTGGTGCGAGGGAGATTATACTTGGGCTTCTTGTTCTCTTCACTTTGTTTATCCTTCGAGCTTCGGCTCGATGAGCCCCTAAAAATATCTTCATCTTTTTCTGAATTTTTAGCAACTCAAAATTAAAGTGAACCAAACTCAACAAAATTGATAGCAACTACTCCTACAAGTGCCTATAGGCAATATCATGCATTAAAACTACTTTTGACCATATAAATTTGACATGCAAGCTCAAGAACAGGGTCACCTAAGAAGCAAAAATTTGCAATGAATAAAGCACTAGCACAAAAACTAATTGGACCATTGGAGGAGTTACATACCAAAGAACAATCCCCAAAGCAGTTTTGTGAATGGAGCTTTGAGCAAGGAGATCGAAAATGGCAGCAAGATGAGCTAGAACTCGTGCTTCAGCTGGATGGTGATTTTTTGGGAGGAAGGAGTGTGTGGTAGCTGGAATAAGTGGACGGGAGCCACCATGGGGCCACGAGGCAGGGGGGCACACCCAGGGGGGTGGGCGCGCCCTGGACCCTCCTGGCCAGGTGCTTGCTCTCCCTGCTGTGTTCTCAGTGCCAGATATTCTCAAATATTCTAGGAAAAAAACATATTTAAATTTCATGGCATTTGGAGAACTTTTATTTTCGGGGTATTTTTTATTGCATGGATAATTCAGAAAACAGACCGAAAATACTATTTTTGCTTTATTTAATATAAATAACAGAAAGTAAAAGAGGATATAGAGAGTTGTGTTTTCGAAATTCATCCATCTCACGCTCATCAAAAGGAATCCACTAACAAGGTTGATCAGGTCTTGTTGACAAACTCATTTCGAATAACATGAAATCGGAGAATTTTCGAATAACACTAGGTTACCTCAACGGGGATATGCTCATCCCCAACAATAAGAATATTAAATTTCTTCTTGACAGTAGGAAGAGGAAATTCAAAACCTCCAATAGTGATTGTTGAAATTTTTCCAATAGAATTAATACTGTGGACTTGAGGTTGTTTCCTCGGAAAGTGTACCGTATGCTCATTACCATTAACATGAAAAGTGACATTGCCTTTGGTGCAATCAAATAACAGCCCCTGTAGTATTTTAAAAGGGTCTTCCAAGAATAATAGACATAATATCATCCTTGGGAATATCAAGAATAACAAAGTCCGTTAAAATAGTAACGTTTGCAACCACAACAGGCACATCCTCACAAATACCGACAGGTATAGCAGTTGATTTATCAGCCATTTGCAAAGATATTTCAGTAGGTGTCAACTTATTCAAATCAAGTCTACGATAGAAAGAGAGAGGCATAACACTAACATCGGCTCCAAGATCACATAAAGCAGTTTTAACATAGTTTCTTTTAATGGAGCATGGTATAGTTGGTACTCCTAGATCTCCAAGTTTCTTTGGTATTCCACCCTTAAAAGTATAATTAGCAAGAATGGTGGAAATTTCAGCTTCCGGTATCTTTCTCTCATTAGTAACAATTTCCTTCATATACTTAGCATAAGGATTTGTTTTAAGCATATCAGTCAAACGCATACGCAAGAAGATAGGTCTAATCATTTTAGCAAAGCGCTCAAAATCCTCATCATCCTTTTTCTTGGATGGTTTAGGAGGAAAAGGCATGGGTTTCTGAAACCATGGTTCTCTTTCTTTACCGTGCTTCCTAGCAACAAAGTCTCTCTTATCATAACGTTGATTCTTTGATTGTGGGTTATCAAGATCAACAGCAGGTTCAATGTCTACATCATTGTCATTACTAGGTTGAGCATCAACATGAACATCATCATTAACATTATCACTAGGTTCATGTTCATCACTAGATTGTGTTTCCGCATCAAAAATAGAAATATCATTGGGATTCTCAGGTGTGTCAACAATGGGTTCACTAGAAGCATGCAAAGTCCTATCATTTTTCTTTTTCTTCCTTTTAGAAGGACTAGGTGCATCAACATTAGTTCTCTGAGAATCTTTCTCAATTCTCTTAGGATGGCCCTCAGGATACAAAGGTTCTCGAGTCACTTTACCTCCTCTAGTTGCAACTCTAACAGCAAAGTCATTATTCTTACTGTTTAATTCATTGAGCAAATCATTCTGAGCTTTAAGTACTGGTTCGACTTGAGTGGTAACCATAGAAGCATGTTTACTAATAAGTTTAAGTTCACCTTTAACACTAGCCATATAATCACTCAAGTGTTCAATCATATAAGCATTATGTTTCAATTGTCTACCAACATAAGCATTGAAATCTTCTTGCTTAACCATAAAGTTATCAAATTCATCCAAACATTGGCTAGCAAACTTAGCATGAGGGATTTCAGCTTTATCATATCTATAGAGAGAATTTACCTTTACTACCTGTGTCGGGTTATCAAGATCGTGTGTTCCTTCAATAGGTTATGAATTAAGACCATGTATTTATTCAACAGGAGGTAAATTCTTAGCATCTTTAGCTTTAATACCCTTTTCTTTCATAGATTTCTTTGCCTCTTGCATATCTTCAGGACTGAGAAATAGAATACCCCTCTTCTTCGGAGTTGGCTTAGGAGTTGGTGAAGGAAGTGTCCAATTATTTTCATTAGTCAACATATTATTCAATAGAATTTCAGCTTGATCAATAGTTCTTTCCCTAAAAACACAACCATCACAACTATCCAGGTAATCTCTGGAAGCATCGGTTAGTCCATTATAAAAGATATCAAGTATTTCATTTTTCTTGAGAGGATGATCAGGCAAAGCATTAAGTAATTGGAGAAGCCTCCCCCAAGCTTGTGGGAGACTTTCTTCTTCAATTTGCACAAAATTATATATTTCCCTTAAAGCAGCTTGTTTCTTATGAGCGGGGAAATATTTAGCAGAGAAGTAATAAATCATATCTTGGGGACTACGCACACAACCAGGATCAAGAGAATTAAACCATGTTTTAGCATCATCCTTTAATGAGAACGAAAACAACTTAAGGATAAAGTAATAGCGAGTTTTCTCATCATTAGTGAACATGGTGGCTATATCATTTAATTTAGTAAGATGTGCCACAACAGTTTCAGATTCATAGCCATAGAAAGGATCAGATTCAACCAAAGTAATTAACTCCGGATCGACAGAGAAATCATAATCCTTATCAATAATAAAGATAGGTGAAGTAGCATAAGCAGGATCATATTTCATTCTAGCATTCAGAGATTTTTCTTTCAGCTTAGCTAATAATTTCTTAAGATCACTTCTATCATTGCAAGCAAGAAAGTCTGTAGCAGTTTCTTCATCCATAACATAACTGAGGAAGTCCTGGATTAGGGGGTGTTCGGATAGCCGGACTATACCTTCAGCCGGACTCCTGGACTATGAAGATACAAGATTGAAGACTCCATCCCGTGTCCGGAAGGGACTTTCCTTGGCATGGAAGGAAAGCTTGGCGATACGGATATGAAGATCTCCTACCATTGTAACCGACTCTATGTAACCCTAACCCTATCCGGTGTCTATATATACCGGAGGGTTTTAGTCCGTAGGACGATATACACATCAACAATCATACCATAGGCTAGCTTCTAGGGTTTAGCCTCTCCGATCTCGTGGTAGATCTACTCTTGTACTACCCATATCATCAATATTAATCAAGCAGGACGTAGGGTTTTACCTCCATCGAGAGGGCCCGAACCTGGGTAAAACTTCGTGTCCCTTGTCTCCTGTTACCATCCGGCCTAGACGCACAGTTCGGGACCCCCTACCCGAGATCCGCCGGTTTTGACACCGACATTGGTGCTTTCATTGAGAGTTCCTCTGTGTCGTCGCCATCAGGAAGGATGCCTCGCCCCGTCTTTAAAGACGGCATCGTTGCTAAGGGAGCTTTGGCTGTCGGCCAAACCCTCTGGTTAGGTGGCTTTCTTATGATCGCTTGTTCGGCTTCTGCGCCGACGATGACCTCTCGAGCCATCGAAAACAATCTTCATGTCAACTCAGAACTCGCCGAGCAGTTAGATCCAATAGAGCTTTCCTCCATAAATGAGCTCTTGGATCGCTTCGCCGCCCTGGGAGTCGCTACGGATTACGACCAGATTGGGCCTAAAACCGATCTGAGAGAGATTAACTCTCCCCAAGTCACCCATCACGTTGCCGTGGTAGAGAGACAGTGCGGCGACCCTTCATCTATCTTAAGGACTCGCTACGTCCGGATCCCCGATCCCTCCAAGCCGGATACCCGCGGAGGGGAGGATATCACTCAAGACCTAAACTTAGAGTCAGGCAATGGGCTGGATTCATTAGACAACATCCAGGAATCCAAATTGTCGAGTTTAGAAATTCCTCGGCCTCTGAGCCTTAGATGGGGTGAGGCTTCGGATTTAATTCCACCCACCCACCCCAACATAAGCGATCTATCCAAAATCAGGCAAGAACCCGATGAAACAGTACATCATTACTGGGCCAGATTCCTCTTGGTTAAGAACATGCTAAGGGACTGCCGCGAGGAAGACGCAATCTCAATCTTCTGCAATAATTGCACGGACAAGGGAATACTCAACGCCATAAGTCGCCGTGATATTACACGCTTCGCTGACTTGGCGTCCATTGTATGAAAGTACTGTGCGATGGAAAGCGCCTGGAAAACCGAAATAAAATTTTGGGACAATTCGGCCCTGAATACAAACCCAGTCCGAAATAAAAGGGTGCATCATCACCAGTCACCCGGGTCAAGCACTAAAAAGCAAAAACCCTCTACAGGGCAAGGAACCGTACTGGAAGGGTGGCTTAATGGACCCTGTAAAATTCACAGTACAGAGGATGCCACACCAACTCACAGCCTCAGAGCATGTTGGATACTCCGGCAGGTGGCCAAAATTGGTGAAAATCTCCTAATTCCGGAGGCCACAGAAAGCCACCCCAGAGACACCAATATGGTATTAACAGTCTTCGAGACTTTTACATCAAATAATATGCGAAAAAGGACACTCCGCAGCCTTGCCGAAGTCTACCAAGTAGCAACAATAAACCCATGGAGTGTCACGGCTATTACCTTTAACGCCAGTGATGAACCTAAATTCCGAACAGCCCGAGCACCAGCTGCATTGCTCCTCAGTCCAATAGTGGATGGCTTTCGTCTTACCAAGGTACTCATGTAGGGTGGCAGCGGATTGAACCTCATTTACGAGGAGACTCTTAAAAAATGGAAATAGACTGGAACCGCATTGAGCGAAGCAGCACAACCTTTAGGGGAATAATCCCCAGTCGGGAAGCGCGCTGTACAGGAAAAATCACACTAGATGTGGTGTTCGGCACGCCGGATAATTACAGGTCCGAAGAGGTCACGTTCCAGGTGGCTCCGTTCAGCAGCGGTTATCACGCTCTGCTAGGGCGGGAAGCGTTTACAATCTTCCAAGCAATACCCCATTACGGGTAAATGAAGCTCAAGATGCCCGGGCCTAACGGGATCATCACTCTCGCTAGTGATCCGGACATAGCACTCCGCGCCGAAAACAAGACAGCCACACTGGCCCTCGATGCACTATCCGAAGCCCTAGCGGCTGAGGACCTGACTGCGCTGCGCTCTATGGTGAATAGGGACGATGTGGTACTCGACAAAGATCCAAGTCCACCTCCTTTAAACCGGCAGACGAAATAGTCAAATTACAAGTCCATCCAACAGACCCCAATAAAACAGCTTCCATCGGGGCACAGTTAAACCCTGATGTCGACGCCGCATTGCGAGAGTTCCTACGAGAGAACTGGGACATTTTCGCTTGGCACCCTTCAGACATGCCAGGAATCCCACGCAGGCTGGCCGAGCACAGCTTAAATATCCAAACAGGATTCAAACCTGTCAAACAGGCTCTTCGGCGTTTTTCCGAACCTAAGAGACAGGCCGTGGGAGAGGAGCTAGCAAAGCTATTGGAGGCCAGATTCATCAGAGATATAAAACATCCGGACTGGCTAGCAAACCTGGTGATGGTACCAAAGAAGGACAAATCCTTGCGCCTGTGTGTTGATTTCAAAGACCTTAACAAGGCTTGCCCAAAGGATCCCTTCCCCTCCCCCGCATCGACCAAATTATCGACGCTACCGCAGGACACGATTCGTTGTGTTTCCTCGACGCATATTCTGGCTACCACCAAATCAAGATGGCAGAACCAGACCAAGCCGCAACGGCATTTATCACACCATACGGGCCATTCTGCTTCAACACGATGCCCTTCGGGCTCAAAAACGCCGGCGCAACATATCAGCGCATGATTCAGACATGTCTGGCAAGACAGATCGGCAAAACAGTGGAGGCATATGTAGATGATGTGGTCGTCAAAACAAGACATGTTGAATCTCTAGTAGACGACTTGAGGCTCACATTTGATAACCTCCGAACATACGACATCAAGCTCAACCCGGAAAAATGCGTTTTCGGCGTTCCAGCCGGAAAGCTCTTGGGCTTCATTGTATCCGGTAGAGGAATTGAAGCAAACCCACCCAAGATCCGAGCTCTGTCGCAACTGGATATCCCAAAGGACCTCAAACAAATACAAAAGTTAACCGGATGTGTGGCGGCTCTAAGCTGCTTTATCTCCCGCTTGGGAGAGAAGGCCCTACCCCTTTACTGCCTCCTTCAGCGCACCGAACACTTCAAATGGACGGACGCAGCCACGGCCAGAATCAACGAAATAAAAGCCATACTGGCAACAAACCCAGTCCTGGCCGCGCCAAACATTAGTGAACCAATGCTATTATACATTGCAGCAACACATCAGGTTGTAAGCGCAGTGCTCGTCGTCGTACGAGAAGCGGACGGACACAAATTCCCCCTTCAAAAGCCGGTCTATTATGTGTCCACTGTCCTCACTCCCTGCATATCACGGTACCCGCATTATCAAAAGATTGCGTACGCGGTATTCATGACATCCCGGAAGCTACGACACTACTTTCAAGAGTGTTCAATAACAGTAGCCTCGGAAGTACCACTTCCCGATATTATAAACAACCGTGACGCAACGGGCCGGATTGCGAAATGGGCCATCGAGCTCCTCCCGTTCGACATAACTTATAAGCCACGACGAGCCATCAAGTCACAAGTCTTGGCCGACTTCGTCGTAGAATGGACGGAGGCCAAACTCCCTAAAGAGTACGACACATATTCAAACTGGATCATGCATTTCGACGGATCCAAGATGTTGGCCGAACTGGGGGCTGGCATCGTTTTGACGTCCCCACAGGAGACACAGTTCAATACGTACTACAGATTATGTACATGGACTCCAACAATGCAGCCGAATATGAGGCCCTTTTACATGGTCTCCGGATGGCAGTATCCATGGGCACCCAACGCCTAGAGGTGTGCAGGGACTCGAACCTCGCAATATCCCAAATAAATGGAGACTTCGATGCCAAGGATCCAAAAATGGCAGCTTACCGCAACGCCGTCCTAAAAATGTCAGCTCGGTTTGAGGGGCTTGAATTTCACCATATAGCCCGGGAAAATAATCAGGCGGCAGATGTCCTGGCACGCATCGGTGTAAAACGCGATGTAGTCCCCCCCAACATCTTCTTGGAAAGGCTGTTCAAGCCATCCGTAGCATGGGAAGGGGAGCCGAACAATAACAGCCCGGACCCAACCGCACTGCCAAACACCGACCATTCTCACACAATCGAAGGCTCTGCCAATGAAATAACACCTTCAGCCCACGTAATAATAGCCGTCATTGCCCCGTGGATAGAACCATTCCTCGCCTACCTTACTAGGCAGGAACTCCCCGAGGACCAAAACGAGGCACGCTGCATAGTGCGGCGATCCAAAGCCCACAGAGTCCACGAGGGAGAGCTTTATAAGAAAAGCACTACCGGAGTCCTTCAAAGGTGCATCTCCGAAGAGGAGGGGCGGAATCTCCTGGCTGAAATTCATGCCAGACTCGGCGGTCATCACGCTGCAGCCCGGTCCCTTGTAAGAAAGGCCTTCCGTACAGGCTTTTATTGGCCGACGGCCCGGGCAGATGCTCAGGACTTAGTCCAACGATGCACCGGTTGCCATCTCTTTGCAAACCAAAGCCATATGCCAGCCATCGCCCTCCAAACCATCCCCATTACTTGGCCCTTCGCGGTCTGGGGGCTTGACATGGTTGGACCCCTTAAAGGCGGAACCCACAAGAAAAAATACTTACTGGTCATGGTGGATAAGTTCACCAAATGGATAGAAGCCAAGCCTGTTAAGACGGCCGAATCCGGACCGGTGATAGACTTTATATCCGGGGTTGTACACCGTTACGGCGTCCCCCACAGCATCATCACTGATAACGGCACAAACTTCACGGCCGACGAGGTAAAACTCTGGTGCAAAAACATGGGCATCAAGCTCGATTATGCTTTTTTCTATCACCCACAAACTAAGGCCAGGTCGAACGTGCAAATGGTCTTATCATGAGCGGCATCAAACCCAGATTAGTGCGGTCCCTCAAGGAATCTAACACGCACTGGGTAGAGGAGCTCGACTCCGTACTCTGGGGGCTGCGGACCACGCCGAATCGCACCACCGGATACACACCATTCTTTATGGTGTACGGCGCAGAGGCAGTTTTGCCTTTGCGACATAATTCATGACTCACCTCGAGTGCGCATGTACGAAGAACAAGAAGCCGAGCTCGATCGGCAGGACAGCTTGGACGCATTGGAGGAGGAGCGTGACGTGGCAAAAGCCCGTTCCGCATTTTATCAACAGCAGGCTCGAAGATACTAGAGCAGAGAAGTACGGGCCAAAAATTACAACGTTGGCGAATTAGTTCTATGACTACCGGACAAGAAAAAGGACAAACTCAAGCCCAAGTGGGAAGGTCCCTTCATAATTGACCAAGTCCTGACTGGTGGAGCGTACCACCTGCGGGATGCATCGGATAACCGACTCGAGCCAAACCCATGGAACGCAGCCCGTCTTCAAAGATTCTATGCCTAGCGCCGGACTCTGTGTTCGTCTCCTTCCTCTGTCCATTTTTTACATATTTTCTGTCTTACATTTCTCTCTTCTCTCTCTCTCTCTCTCTTATAGCCTCTAAAGGCTCATAAAGTGACGCGCTACCCGCGCTCATTAAACCTGGGGGCTTCTTTAAACAAAAGCTTATTCATACGGGCTTCATGCCCAACACATGTGTCACACTTCCGCATGTACCTTTTATTCACCATTATATGCATCGATATGACTTAAGTTTTGGCCAAGCTGGGTTGCCTGGCTCCTGTGCTTACCCCTACGTTCCCGATTGTTCGGCTAGGTGGTAAAGGGAGCACCTCTGCGATTGTTACTGCCGGGTCAGCCGGACGTGTACCTCAGACTGGGTGAAGCCGAAAGCTAGCGTTCTTAAGGGAATATTCGGTCGGTGAACTAAAGATGATCTTTTTTATTTTTATCTATACGCCCCCAGATGTTTTTCCTGCGTTTCTTTTCGCAGCATGGACATGCACCTTAGGGCATGCCTCCCAGGGAAAGGAACCCCTAACGGAACTATTCTCCCTGGAAGATGTTTCTTACTAACCATGTAATATAACATACCTAGTCGGGCACTTGTCTGTTCACGCCCTAATGACCCCTACGCCTGGTCTCCATGCATTCCCCGATTCCTATATAACCGCATGGGAATTCGGACACACTCCGGACCGTCAGGTCCCGAGGCTGAAGCGAAAAGGTCGGCCATGACAAATGATCTACAATCCGGCTAGAAGGCATTATAAATGTCAATTAAATTACATAGTCATTTTGACTGGTTGTATTCCTCTTCAATACCATCTAACAGGCTGTCTAATTTACAGTCCTGCTGGGAATACTTTGCGGCCAACTCTACTTGGCCGTATACTAAGCTTACAGGGATCTCCTTCCCATCGGGCCCTACAGGACCGACCTCGGCCATGTGGTTGGGGTCAGCCTTTGCGTACCGCGTCTTCACCATGGCCCAGGCCTCCCTAGCGCCTTGACGACAGGCTGATATCTTCCACAATTGGAAGCGCCGCCGTGCTCCCTTTAGCTTCTCCGCAAGCTCTCCAAGACCTTCGGGCATGGAGACGGATGGCCACAGGGCCTGGGCGACGCCTCGCATCGCCTGCCGAACTCGATCGAGCAGTTGCGAGAGCTCGGGAAGAAGGTCACCCATAGAACCGGGCATCTCCTCTGCAGGACGACCTGTTAGCACACCTACAGACATTGCTCTGTTAGTCGACTTCCTCGCCGAACTTTCTTTCAAAAGGTTCGTTCAAGCACTTACTAAATATGCCGCGCTGAAGCCGCTGATTCTCCTTCACGGAGTCTGACAGCTGGGCACGAACATCGTTCAGTTCGATGCCCAGCTTGGTGTTGGCATCTTGGAGATTGTTCTTCTCCCCCATCACCTTTAGCAGCACCCTCTCACCAGCCTTTAGCTGGCGTAGGAGGTGTTGCCTTTCCGGATTCAATCCGGCGCCATCTGCAATTTTATTTGTCAGATTCGCACCAAAGCCGTGCTTCGCAGAATACTTATCTTTCAAAGTGTATATTACCAGAGGGGGTCTCCTTAGGCTCCCCTACCGCGGCTAGTGCGGCCTCCAGTTGGGCTTTGCACTCTTCCAGCTCCTTGGACAGTAGGGAATTCTTTTCCGTAAGAACCTGCATATCAAGTGATCCTTAAATCAGTTATTCTAACTGTTTCAAGTCTCGGGGGCTACTGCTATATATATACTTACTTATAATTACCAAAATTTTCTTACCCGTATGTCTTTTACATATTGCTCCGTGGCTCTGGCTAGACCATTTTGAGCGGCACGGAGGTGCGCATCTCGCAAGTTGAAGGCATATAACGCCCCTTGGGAGAAACAAGCGTCGCGAAGAATTGTCCGGCGACGCCTGTGGTTCATGGCACTCTCCACCTCAGAGTTGGTGGCAGACAACCCATCCACATCCTCCGTCGGAGGAGAGTCTGGCGCGCGCCTTGCGTTCGCCTCCGCTTCCGGACCAGGCTTTGGAGCCTGGCTGGTGGAGGCGCGATTGGCAGCATCTCCGGGTATAGTCCGGCGAGGTCTCTTAGTCCTGAAGAGATCACGAGTGTCAATGTGCCTCGAGGGTATAACACCTGGGATAAGGGGGCACGCCATACCTTTGCGCTGACGCCTCGGTCCGGACTGCACTTCTTTTCAGCCCACGGGGCCCTACAGCCCCTTGTTGGCTTGTCGCCGCAGGTTCGGCCTTCCGCCTTAAAAACCTCACCTACAAAGTTCGGCTGCAATCAGGAAACTGAAAACCAGTGGGCGGAAACCTATTCGGGGTACTGGGACTTCGATCTCAGGTACCTGGGGCGTCAGGATTAGCCCTGGGTAATCGGTCGTAATGGCCACCAAGGCATTGTCCTCGCTCAATTGATGGAACACTCCATCAATCAGCTCCACAGATATGTCCGGATCCTCTTGAGAGGCCGGGTTGAGGGACCGTCCTGGGTCCTCGGGTTGTGGAGGAGGGCTGCTTATTTCCTTAACAGCCCGGCGCAGTTCCTGCGTTAAAGTCGTCAGACTGAATATTTAACAATGGGAATACAAAACGGATGGACAAGTAAATACAGCCGCTTACCCAGCTCGGGGGATTGTGCATGGAGAATCCACCCTGAGGGTTGACGCGGAGAAATTCCTCCTCTTCTCCCTTATACAATGTGGACAAGATCTTTAGTAGAGCGGCAGCTGAGTCCGACCCCTTACGACCGTAGCGGGTGGCGTCGTCCTCCCCGTTGAAGTCCCACATGGGGTGGCTTCTGTACTGAAGCGGCTGCTTCCCCCGCATAATGCATTCGGCCATAACCCCGATCATGGTTACTCCGGAATGGGCTAACAATCTTATTCGGCCCATCAGGTAAATGATGTCCCTGTCACTTTCCCTCTGAGGGCTCCGTGGGCGCCAGCTTAGGCGCTTCTTCAAGGGAGCACTGTTGAATTCAGGGAGGCCGATCCGGACAAGATCTGGCAGCGGGACGTCTTCTATATAGAACCATTCCGAGGGCCACTCTTCGGACGCCTTCTTTGGGGTTCTGGACAAATATCCGGTCCCGGCGATGCGCCACACTTCGGCTCCGCCCACTTGATACATTGACCCCTTCTTGGAACGGGACACGAGGCAAAATAGCTCCTTCCACAGTCCGAAATGAGCTTCAACACCCAAGAACAACTCGCAGAGGGCTACAAAGCCCGCGATATGCAATATTGAGGCAGGCGTGAGATGATGTAGCTGGAGGCCGTAGAACTCCAGCAGCCCCCGAAGAAATGGGTGGATTGGAAATCCGAGCCCCCTTATTAAGTAAGGGACAAGGCACACCCGCTCTCCTTTGGAGGGATTAGGGGCATTCTCTGCTTGCTCTCCGCCATTGTAGACGGCAAGACCGGCTCGAACCGGGAACATATAGGCCGGGGGGAGAAATCCCTTGGTCTGGAGCGTCACTAGCTCGCTATGCGGCGTGGAACATCTCTCCCAATATCCAGGCTTAGGGTTGGAAGGGCGAGGGGAGGAGTTGCGACGGCTGGCCATGGTGGAATGGACCTTTGTCGGATGCACTCTCATGAACACTCGCGGAGGGGAGAAGGTGTGGATTGGATCTAAATCCTCGTCCCCTTAAATAGGGCAGCTCATTTACGCGGCTAGGGGTGTGAATGTAAAAACGCTCAGACTTTTCATATTCGTTTGACATGTGGGAAGCGGCCATTATTGGGCGTAGAAGCCAAGGAGCGCAACATCTACAAGAAACCGGACTTTATTCAAACAGGTACACGGAATTTGGAGGAGAACCCGCCTTGCAATGCCGAAGATAATCTGCGGGCCGGACTCATCATCATTGAAGCCTCGTTCGGGGGCTACTGAGGGAGTCCTGGATTAGGGTGTTCGGATAGCCGGACTATACCTTTAGTCGGACTCCTGGACTATGAAGATACAAGATTGAAGACTCCGTCCCGCGTCCCGAAGGGACTTTCCTTGGCGTGGAAGGCAAGCTTAGCGTTACGGATATGAAGATCTCTTACCATTGTAACCGACTATATGTAACCCTAACCCTATCCGGTGTCTATATAAACCGGAGGGTTTTAGTCCGTAGGACGATATACACATCAACAATCATACCATAGGCTAGCTTCTAGGATTTAGCCTCTCCGATCTCGTGGTAGATCTACTCTTGTACTACCCATATCATCAATATTAATCAAGCAGGACGTAGGGTTTTACCTCCATCGAGAGGGCCCGAACCTGGGTAAAACTTCGTGTCCCTTGTCTCCTGTTACCATCTGGCCTAGACGCACAGTTCGGGACCCCCTACCCGAGATCCGCCGGTTTTGACACCGAATAACTCTCAGGAACAACATGCAATTCATATCTAGGGGGAGAATCTTCATCATCACTTTCATCAATATTATCAGTTTCAATAATTTCATTCTCTCTAGCCCTAGCAAGTTGTTCATCAAGAAATTCACCAAGTGGCAAAGTAGTATCTAGCATAAAAGTAGTTTCATCATAAGTATCATGCATAGCAGAAGTGGCATCATCAATAACATGCGACATATCAGAATTAATAGCAGGTGTAGGTGTCGCAAGCTTACTCAAAACAGAAGGTGAATCAAGTGTAGAGCTAGATGGCAGTTCCTTACGTCCCCTCGTAGTTGAGGGATAAATCTTGGTTCTTGGATCTTTAAAGTTCTTCATAGTGATAAACAGATATAAATCCCAAGTGACTCAAAGAATAGAGCTATGCTCCCCGGCAACGGCGCCAGAAAATAGTCTTGATAACCCACAAGTATAGGGGATCGCAACAGTTTTCGAGGGTAGAGTATTCAACCCAAATTTATTGATTTGACACAAGGGGAGCCAAAGAATATTCTCAAGTATTAGCAGCTGAGTTGTCAATTCAACCACACTTGGAAACTTAATATCTGCAGCAAGGTATTTAGTAGCAAAGTAATATGATAGTAGTGGTAACGATAGCAAAAGGTAATATTTTTGGGTTTTATAGTGATTGTAACAGTAGCAGCGGAAAAGTAAATAAGCGAAGAACAATATAGGAAAAGCTCGTAGGCAATGGATCGGTGATAGAGAATTATGCCAGATGCGATGGATCATTTAACAGTCATAACCTAGGGTGACACAGAACTAGCTCCAGTTCATCAATGTAATGCAGGCATGTATTTCGAATATAGTCATACGTGCTTATGGAAAAGAACTTGCATGGCATCTTTTGTCCTACCCTCCCGTGGTAGCGGGGTCCTAATGGAAACTAAGGGATATTAAGGCCTCCTTTTAATAGAGTACCGGACCAAAGCATTAACACATAGTGAATACATGAACTCCTCAAACTACGGTCATCACCGGCAAGTATCCCGATTATTGTCACTTCGGGGTTAACGGATCATAACACATAATAGGTGACTATAGACTTGCAAGATAGGATCAAGAACTCTCATATATTGATGAAAACATAATAGGTTCAGATCTGAAATCATGGCACTCGGGCCCTAGTGACAAGCATTAAGCATAGCAAAGTCATAGCAACTTCAATCTCAGAACATAGTGGATACTAGGGATCAAACCCTAACAAAACTAACTCGATTACATGATAAATCTCATCCAACCCATCACCGTCCAGCAAGCCTACGATGGAATTACTCACGCACGATGGTGAGTGATACGTCTCCGTCGTATCTACTTTTCCAAACACTTTTGCCCTTGTTTTGGACTCTAACTTGTATGATTTGAATGGAACTAACCCGTACTGACGTTGTTTTTAGCAGAATTACCATGATGTTGTTTTATGTGCAGAAAAAATATTCTCGGAATGACCTGAAACTCCATGGGAGGTCTTAGAAAAAATAATAAAAAATCATCGCCAAATATGAAGACCAGGGGGGCCACACCCTTTCCACGAGGGTGGGGGCGCCCCCTAGGGCGCATCCCCCTACCTCGTGGGCCCCCTATTGACCCTCCGACGCCAACTCCAACTCTATATATTTTCTTTCGGAGAGAAAAAAAATCAGAGAGAAGAAATCATCGCGTTTTACGATATGGAGCCGCCGCCAAGCCCTAAAACCTCTCGGGAGGGCTGATCTGGAGTCCGTTCGGGGCTCTGGAGAGGGGGATTCGTCGCCGTCGTCATCATCAACTATCCTCCATCACCAATTTCATGATGCTCACCGCCGTGCATGAGTAATTCCATCGTAGGCTTGCTGGACGGTGATGGGTTGGATGAGATTTATCATGTAATCGAGTTAGTTTTGTTAGGGTTTGATCCCTAGTATCAATTATGTTCTGAGATTGATGTTGCTATGACTTTGCTATGCTTAATGCTTGTCACTAGGGCCCGAGTGCCATGATTTCAGATCTGAATCTATTATGTTTTCATGAATATATGTGAGTTCTTGATCCTATCTTGCAAGTCTATAGTCACCTACTATGTGTTATGATCTGACAACCCCGAAGTGACAATAATCGGGACCACTCCCGGTGATGACCTTAGTTTGAGGAGTTCATGTATTCACTATGTGCTAATGCTTTGTTCCGGTTCTCTATTAAAAGGAGGCCTTAATATCCCTTAGTTTCTAATAGGACCCCGCTGCCACGGGAGGGTAGGACAAAATATGTCATGCATGTTCTTTTCCATAAGCACGTATGACTATATACGAAATACATGCCTACAGAGCTAGTTTTGTGTCACCCTATGTTATGGCTGTTACATGATGAACCGCATCCGGCATAATTATCCATCACTGATCCGGTGCCTACGAGTTTTCCATATACTGGTTTACGCTTATTTACTTTCCCGCTGCTACTGTTACAATCACTACAAAATACCAAAAACATTACTTTTGCTGTCTTTACTTTTGTTGCTGCTACCACCACTATCATATTACTTTGCTACTAAACACTCTGCTGCAGATACTAAGTTTCCAGGTGTGGTTGAATTGACAACTCAACTGCTAATACTTGAGAATATTTTTTGGCTCCCCTTGTGTCGAATCAATAAATTTGGGTTGAATACTCTATCCTCGAAAGCTGTTGCGATCCCCTATACTTGTGGGTTATCGGTGAGCATCATGAAATTGGTGATGGGGGAAGGTTGATGATGATGATGGCGACGGATTCCCCTCTCCGGAGCCCAGAACGGACTCCAGATCAGCCCTCCCGAGAGAGTTTAGGGATTGGCAGCGACTCCGTATCGTAAAACGCGATGAATCCTTCTCTCTGATTTTTTCTCCCCTAAAGTGAATATATAGAGTCAGGGTTGAGGTCGGTGGAGCATCAGGGGGCCCACGAGGCAGGGGGCGTGCCCAGGGGGTAGGGCGTGCCCCCCACCCTCGTGGACTGGGCCCTACCCCCCACCCTCATGGACTGGGTGTGGCCCCCTGACATGGATCTTTCTTCCAGTATTTTTTATATATTCTAAAATAATTCTCCGTTGATTTTTAGGTCGTTTCGAGAACTTTTATTTCTGCACAAAAATAACACCATGGCAATTCTGCTGAAAACAGCGTCAGTCCGGGTTAGTTCCATTCAAATCATGCAATTTAGAGTCCAAAACAAGGGCAAAATTATTTGGAAAAGTAGATACGATGGAGACGTATCACAGCGCGGTGGCGGCGGCGGACAACGCGTATCGGCGCGGGCGAGAGTGACTGAGAGGGAGAGTGAGTGAGAGGGTCGGGCGCGTGGAGACGATAAGGTAAGCTTAGTAGTAGCGCGGTTACGTGAAAAGCTCTACTGCTACGGAGCATAGCAGTAGCGCTAGGTACGGATACGCGCTACTGCTAAGTGGGGCTAGCCATCAGCGCCCAGTACAAACTTAGCAGCAGCACGTTTTGCTAGTAAGCACTACTGCTAAAACCGTAGTAGTAGCACGGTTTATTTACAAACGCTACTACTAAGTAGCAGTAGCGCATGATTTTGTCCAGCGCTACTGCTAAGATGCTGTGTATAAGGTTTTCCCTAGTAGTGTAGCCCGGTACGGTTTATTTTCGTCCGGTTTTTATTTGTCACCTCTCACCACCCCCACCAATTGGTTTTTCTCCTTTCCATTACAAACCCAAATCTTATTGAAGGGGATATCTTGTTTAGTGCTTACTTTGGCAGGTTCTGATTCATTCCAATCACGTAAATAAATAGGTAATTAAGCATTCGGAACTCGCACCGTATATTTGAGAGTACCTTCCTAAAATATAGATGTAATATTTTCCTCGATAACCTTTCAAAAAATGAGATATTCCTCAATAACAAATCATTAGTCCTGCGCGCGCTATGTCATTATTATTATCTCCACTATTAATTGACTATCACAAGTTTCCTAAACAACAAAAGAACATATCTTTTACTTGTGGGCGTACGCGTCCGCGCGCCCATACGGAGGACGACGTGCGCGACACCATGGAGGATGTCGCGGCCAGGCCTAACACTTGTGTGATACTCGAGAATGCCAAGGCGTGCATCACGATGTCAAGGACGGCCATGACGGAAGGCGTATCGTCATACCACCACGTACATGTGTTCGTGGACACGGCCATATTATATTTCTTGTCATTAATACACAAAGACATACATACTATATTCTCAAATCAAGTGTGTCCATTCAAATATTAAGAAATTCGTTAAGGAATTGTGTCGTAGAATACTTGGTAGTCGTCGTCATTCGTAGCAGCCATTCATGCGAAAATATTTTGGAAATCGAGCGTTGAATCAATTTGGAAATAAAACCATTAATGTAATTAATTAACTAAATGGTTAATTATGTATGCAATTAATTAGGTCCATTTAAATAGATTTTTTTGCACCTAATCAATTTTGAAACCAAGTCATTAATATAATTAATGGTTTAGGTAGACACTTAATTATGCCTATAGATAATTAGAAGTAGTGATTTTTCCAATTAGGTGGGCAATTAGTCGATTTGGTTGGCAGTTAATCAGGCGTACAAAGAATTAGGTAGGTTGTTCATTATTTGTGTGATTAATTAATTAATTAAGCAAGCAGTTCATCCCGTTGAATCATTTTAAAAGCACTCGTCGGCAAGGACAATCAACAGGCTCTCAGCGACATGGTCGAGCACCACTTGTCAACATGGACAACGGACACCATGTGCCCGCGACATGGACGACCTAGCGTTCATCAAGATGGATGACGACCATGCTCTGCAGGATGTCCACATGTTGATGATTTCCGAAACGTTCGCGGATGAGTATAACACGACACTAGATTGGCGAGGTGGTTCATGCTATAGTTGAAAGGGATAGTGCTGCATGAATAAGAAGGAAAAAAGGAACTAAAACGACCAAGTGGTCCATGGTGTTGGACATGGAAAGAGTGTTTCAAAAATATAAAGCAAAACAAAAAAAGAAAGATTATTACAAAAAATAATTAGGAATGAGAACTAAAATTGGCGAGGAAGAAGAAGAAGAAGATGAGGCGTCGCTGACAAACGCGCTGATGTTGGCGTCAATGAAACGGGTTGGCGAAGAGACTAGGAATAGAAGATGTGGGGAAGGACGAGGAAGAGAAAAACATCAAGTATCCCTTCTAGCAATGAATGGTATCTGGGCTGGAGGTGGAGCTTATTGGTGACTAGGAATACATTCAGGTTGCCACTTACCTCCCATGTCAGTGTGCATTTGCAAAGTTGAATGGACCTTCGAGACTGATCTCTATAGTTATTTATTATTTTATGTCAATAGTATGTGTTAGTTTAATCCACTTTATTATACAGTAAATATGAAAAATTTCATCTTTATTGCAACGCATGACGAAGATGAGGTGGGTGTCCTTTGATCTTAAAGGAGGCTCCAGCGAGAAATGCCCCACTAAGGCGGGAAACTGAGTGAGAAAGGGAGGGTCCGAGAGAAAAAGGGGCCATACGTTGTGGGGTGGGGTTTTTGTGTTGAACCCATGTGTAGGAGATAACATGGGGGATAGTCTGAACAACCGCATTTTTTCTCCATATATGGTCTAAATTTGGGGGAGTCCGGACTGTCCATACAGTTGAATTTTGAAGAGCCTACTAAGTGTTCGTTTGATGTCCGAACACGTCCGGACCTTTGAGAACAAATGAACCTTGACCTTACAGACAACCTTAATAATTTGTTCGATTAATTTATATATGCATAGCCCGTAGCAACGCACGGGCGTTCTGCTAGTTATATGTTAGTATTAATTGCCTCATTTTATTTGCTAATTTTGAATTGTACGTAGTAAACATATAATGTGATAGGTTAATTTCTTAAGATGAAAGATCGTAGAGGTCAAGAAAAATACAAAGGTAACTACTTTTTAAACGTGGCTTATTTTGTTATGATGGCAACTATGGTTTCTTACTTATATGATATTACTAAGAAACATTGTAGACATGTTAGTTGATATGAGTTCCACATATTTTTGCCATACATTATTTCTACTTTTCTTTGTAGGGGATATATTAGTGCTACTTGTTCATGTTGACAACGGTGACCTTTTTTCCTAGCTTCGCCCATGCCCAATGCCAAGTGATGGAAACAAGAGCAAATTTGCAACAACTGGGAGATGAACTGCGACAAACACAACGTCGAGAGGCACACCTGGTGCTATGGATCGATGAGATTTTTTGTGATGTCGGCGATGTTTGTGGTGAGGGGAGGTGATGTTGGCTGCTGCGATGAAGCGGTGCTGATGTTGTGGCGGCTGCTTTGATGTAGCAACTGGCGATGTTCTGACGGCTGCGGCAAAAAAGGGGATGGTGATAATATGACGGAGCGATTGGTGATGTTGTGATGGCTGCAGCAACGAGAGCGGAATGCGATAATACGATGTAGCGACTGGTGATGCTGTGATGGCTGCGGCAACTGATGACGATAATATGACGGAGCAGCGCTGATGCTGTGACGGCTGCCGGCGATGCCGCGACAGAGCGACTTGAAGTTGTGACGGCTGACACATGCTGCAACAGAGCATACCATTGCTGATGATGGCTGTTGTGAGTCAGATGGCAGGTGTTGCGAGGGATGCCGTGAAAGGGATGTGCGGTGCTGTGATGTTCCAAGACGCTGCAAGGGAGCAGGGGAGAGGAAGAAGACCAGACGGTTTGATCACATCACATACGGGTGTTGAGCAGGCGGATGCATTTTACTTTCCTACGGCCGGTTGACGCCTAGCGTAGCCCAAAACGGAATTAGTAAAAATCTGACATCAGATTTTTAAGCTTTTGGCCGAATGGTTCATTGGCCACCGGATGAAACGTACACATCTTCAAGCAATCCTGGGTGCCACGTCATTTTCTTAGGCGTTCGCTACAAGCACGCCAACGGTTGAACAAATCCCTTTTTTTCTTCACCCGACCCACATCTTCCACTCACCCACTCAGGACCTCCCGTATCCACTCCGTCACCCCGCCCATTTTCTTTCTTTTTTCCTTTCTCCTGTTGAATCCTCCATCCCTGGTGATCCCGACCATGGCACTATAGTGTGAGCTTGCGGATCCCGGCGAGTCCCTCTGGAGTGGGTAGTGCATGAAATGACGCTGCCTTATCGGGGCACGTGGTGCGGGCGGCCGTGTGCGAGGAGGCTGCCGGCGAGACCCTGAGAAAATGCTAGTGGACGAGCTAGATCCGACAGGCAGTGACTATGGTGGGGTCACAACGGCATCCGGCTGTTGCTCATGACGGCCGGTGGTGATTCCCATCCTCGCCGTGTGAGAGGAGTCCCCTTCGGTGCCAGCGGTGACCCGACAGGCAGCAGCCAACAGCAATCCGACAAGCAGCAGCCATGCCGGGGTTGCAGCGGCGCGCGATGCCTGCTCATGACAACATGGCTTCCTTCCTAAAGCTCCATCTTTGCCTTTTTCCATACACGGGGGGTGATGCGGCGGCCTGACATCGCCTCCTCCATTCATCTGACAGCCATCGATGGGTCGGTGCCCTCCACCACTTAAAAGAAAACACTGTTCCAGCTGTGCCCCGCGGGAGCTGCTAGCTAGTGCTCGCGGAGGCAGAGAGCCACAAGAGAAGCTGATGGTGCTTGCGGAGAGGATTTGGAGAGGTCAGTGACTTCATCGTCCGCCAGTTCCGCCCTATGAAGCACCGATATGGCGACATCGATACAGCGATACGGGTACGACGATACGGGATACGGCAATTTCTGAAAACATCAATACAGCGATACGGCGAGTATATATAAATAATTAATAATATAACGTGTAATAAAACCAACATAATAAAATGTGTGAGATGAGATCAAAATACTGCCCCATAATAAAATCAAACAATGCAAAAGTTCACTAAGATAAGATGAAGGCTCAATTTCCTAAACAAGTGCCTGTGGGGTTACATAAATAAACACATCTTCATGCAACATTTCTAAAACCACTAGTTTAGCTACACATAGGGATCCAAAATTGCATTGTTGTTCTATACAAATATGCCCTGAGAGTGGGTTTGTTTCTAAACGGGCAGCACATTATTGATTGGAGTTCTTGATAAAGACAATGACATGCAACTTAGTAGTAAATACCAAACAGCTTCCCTAGCAGTAGACAGTAGCATCACAGCGAGCAAGCAATACCACCTCGGGGGGATCAGCCAAGCACACCGCAAGCAGTCAGCGAAGCACATAGAAAGCAGCTTGGTATATTACTTCGCTCTTGCGACGGCAGCGGAGAAGACTCCAGTCGAGTTAGTCGAGGCGGCGGCATGGCGAGTCTAGGCGATTCCAGGCGGCAGCGGCGAGCCACTCCAGGCAGCGGCGGCGCGCTCCTACAGTCCCCCGCCCGATACAGAGAGGAGAGAGAGCAAATGTTAGGGTTAGCTCGTGGGCTTCTTACTGGGCTCGGGGCTGGCAACGCTTGCCATGTCCTTCCCGTATCCCACCATCTCCACAGTGCGTATCGGGTTTATTTTTCTTTCTTTTTAAATCAAAAATTGAGATACTCCTGGGATACGCATATTGAAGCCGTATCCTGCGTATCGGAGTATCGGCGACATGCAGTATGCCGATACACCAGTTTTGGCCGTATCAGTGCTTCGTAGGTTCCGCCATTGTTGAGCGATCCGTGCAGATGTCCGAGCAGAAGATGTTGATGCTCCGGTGGTATGAATGCTCTCTCCGCTTTTTTGTGTGATTGCTTCTTCTTTCACCGCAGATTATATGTAATGTTGGTACGAGTGATGAGTTCACACATCATCAAGGAAAATTTAGAAATCTTGTAATAATTACACGGTAAATTCATGAAATTTTGATTTATAGTACATGATAATTTTGTGCAAACTGGATGGACTGATCATGGCAAATTTAGATATCTTGTAAATAGTTGCACGAAAAATTCATGAAAATTTGATTTATAGCACGTGGCAATCTTGTGTAAAATGAATGGACTACTGCAGACAACATTTTTAGGTGTAATTCGTTAATTTTTGTTAATGGTTTGTTGTTTATGAATACTTGCCATGTCTCAACATTTGCCACGGCAAGTCTTCTCTTTTTGTGATTATGTAACTCAACATCTTGTTTTGTTCTGGTGGCAAATCAAATAATTTTTCAACCATGGCAACAGAATACAATATGTTGCCATTGAAAATTTCATGGACAATGGCAAATTATTTTTTATAGATACATGGTAAATTTCCATGGTGTAGAGAGGTTACTTGACATGTTTTTTTCTGTTGAAGAATTCATCCAATTATCCAGCTAGCTTTCCGATTAATCTTTGGTTGCGTGCATGACTAGATATTGATCAAACTCGTGCGGACCTATCTTGTTCTGCCCATCTTCTAGCATCCGGTCGTACTTCCAGCTATCACGTCCGTCGACGCTGTCCACGTACTCCCGTCCCTCGGCCGCGGCACGCCGGCGCTTGGCCACCCGGTGGAGGACACGGTCAAGGGCGACGTCGAACGCGTCTTTGAACGTAAGCCCCTTGGCCGCCGGGTGCCGGTACATCACGGTGGGTATAAGCTGGATGACCCGCTCCCGCATCTGCGCCACCTTCTCCGACGGTATCCTACGCAGCACCTCCTCGATGCTGAAGTTCCGGCCGACGACGTCGCCGTGAGGGATGAAGACGGAGTAGGTCCGGTAGTCCCTGGGCAGGTGCCAGGTGTACTGTAGGTAGGCGGACACCGGGTGGAAGAAAACCGGGATGCAGCCGGCGAGGATGGAGTCGAAGGTGGACTTGCGCGTGTATCCGTCGCCGCGCGGCTGCATGCAGAACTTGGCGCTCTCGAGCAGCCGCATGGGCACGTAGTTGTTCAACTTGCCAAGCAGAGAGCAGCGGCTCGACTTGCCGCACTGCTCGATGATCTGGGCGCGCTCGGGCCCCATACCGACGCCATGGGCACGGGGCCAGCCGGCGAAGCACCAGAGCCACGCGCGGTCCAGCCGGCGCATGCGGTCCTGCCAGTCGGTGACCTCGGCGTCGGAGGAGGGGTGGAAGTGCGACGGGAACGGCACGGCGAAGTCGTTGCCGTGCCGCGGGCTAGCATCGGTGCTGAGGAACGTGGCGTTGCGGATGGCCAGGTCGTAGGTCATGAGAGTGTTACCCCAGCCGGTTGAGTCCGGGCTGCGGAGGAAGTCCCATGTTCCCCTCCCGGAGACGAGCAAGTGGTCGCGCCCGCCCATGGCGCGCCACTCTGGCCGCTGCGCCAGCCAGTCCATCAGGTCCCGAGACAGGGCGTCCCGTGCCGCGAGGTCTTTGTTGTCCAGGTGCATCGCCGCGTCCAGGCCGGCGTAGAACGGGATGTACACCACGGCGGCGGCGGCGGGGTCGGCCGTGAGGCACTCGTACCGCCGCATCCGGGCGTGGAAGATGATGCTCAGCATGAACTGGTCGGTGTCGTAGGCGCCCCGCTCCGGCAGCGACCCGCCCTCGCCGCCGCCCGTGATGGGCGGGCCGAACCCGTCGTGGGACACGTCCTTGCACACGTGGGAGGAGATCGAGACCCGGTTGCACTGGCGGACGAGGTCGGCGTTGAACCGCGGCGGCAGGTCGTACGTGTACACGTACCGGCCGGCGCACGGGTCCCGGCGGAAGAAGCGATACGCCGAGAAGAACGCCGACGGCTTGAGCTGGAGCACGGTGGGCGCTGCCACCTCCGCGCTGCCCGATTGTTGCGAGCTGGTGGAGAAGTGGTGGTAGAATACCAGGGCCCAGAAGACGGTGTAGAGGAGCGCGAGGTAGAACAGCCGGGACGGCCGCCGGAGGCCTCTCCCGGTGTTCTGCTTGCCATCGCCGTCGTCGGCGGAGTGCTGCTTGCCGTCATCGTCGTCAACTGCGGCGTTCAGGTCCCTCTGGAGGCTCCGCGAGAAGGGCTTCATCGGTGTTGCTGCCGTGCTTGTGCTATGCGGCATTCGGCTATAGGGCAGGGCAGGGCGCTAGTACAAAACCCTTGTTTAATACTGTAATCTTTTTCCATTAGGGCTTCGATCGAGGTTACTCGTATTCGTCGTCAAGTTGACCTCATTAATGGTACTGACAGAAACACATGTGCATGCATGGTGAGAAAGTCTTGTGCTTCCAGCAGCTTTGGATCTCGCGTGCATGTATTACAAGGCCATGCATTACTACTAGTACTAGTTAAATACCCGTGCGTTGCTACAGGTGAACAAAACAATATAGTGAAGCACGTTGTTTCTTCCACTTCTTTCGTCGTAGGCATGGTCATATTTCTTTAACCACTCCCTCCTTGCATAATATATTTCTCCCTACCCTTGCTCTCCCTTCACCTTTTTTCTCGCCACCGTGTTTGAATCCTCTTCAAAATGTTGTACTTTTATACATATTATGTTTTTATCGATTCAAAATACTATTTTGATCTCTTTTTTGGCAACCAATTAGTTCGAATGAAACTTAAGCAGTGCCTGTCAAAACTAACCGAAAGGAAACATGAACTATGGTGAGTACAAAAACAAAAGAACAAAATCTTTTTTTTCCTGAAAAATAGATCCTCTGAAACAACATATACTACTCCCAATCCCAAAGAAAAAAAGATAACAGAAGGGGGTATAGTTACTACAAAACACATCTGACCTTCAGGTTAGATTCAGAAGGTACATTGATTAATTGATTATATAAGATGACATTGTGGTATTTTTTCCAGAAGAAAAGATTACTCTAACTGCATGATTAATTATTATTTGGCTTGCACATTAACAGGTAAGCCTGGGACTAATTTTGTGTTTTTTTTCTATCTGCAATTTTCGAACTTCATCAGGAATTCATAGTGTGCTGATGCTGAATCAATCATTTCACTGAACTATATGCAAGGAAGAATAGTTTGATATTCAGAAAGACAAGTTTCAATGAAAGGACTACAAGGAGAGTTAGAAGGCATGCATGATTTAAGCTCTAATTCTCCCCATAGTCCCAACATCATGCATTAACTTCCTGAATATCTTTAGATGCACCCATGTACAAGTTTGGATTAATAACATGGCGATTACTGTTTGGATACACAATAACTGTGCAAATACCATTGTGTAAAGTCAATAAAACAAATTGTATATAAATTTGTATAGTCAATAAAACAAATTTTATACAGATTCCCATTAGCAGGATAAACACTATTCTCCCCACAGCTTCACTGCCTACATCAACACAAAAAGCAGAACAAGTAAGCTCCTACATTAATTCCAATGACCAGCAGCCACGACATGTAAATAAGTTCAATTGTATACAAGGGTTGAATCATGGTCTAAGTAAAGAGAAGAAAAATAAATTAATTTTCGAGTGTAGCTAGCGTTAGCTATAACTGTCTTCAGCAGCTGAAGACCCTCTTTATTTTCCTACGGAAGTATACATAAAATACAAAACATATATGAGCATTCAGGTTCATGTATTTGAGACAACAGTCAACACAAAACAGTCCAGCCTCATTGTTACAAATAGTGGAAACTGAATGTAGATGTACCCAGAAAATCATAATCCGTAAAATGCTCAATGTTGTGAATAGTATACTCAAATTCTTGAAAGAAAACATAGATTATGCTTTGCAGTTATCCAGTCACCAGGGTGCCCTAGAACTATTTACTTGTGCTATACCATATATAGCACCAGAGAAACATGTGGGTCTTACTTGGATGTTAGGTGCAAAGCCCTCTTCCTCTCCAACGTTTGTGGTATCTTGACCTTACCTTTTTTTTTTCTATTGTGCTCTGCATATCAAATAGATCAACATTCCAACTACATATTCTGAAGTACATTTACATATCAAACTTCAACTCAATCTTAATGGCCAACAAGGCAGCGCTAGTTGGGAGGCTCATGAATTCCTATAAACAAAATATTTGAGAATCATCACATATTATCTATAACATGTTTTAAGAAATCCCCCTTTCATGCTTTACAAGCGATATTACCTACATGGAAGCTTGTTTCCAGTGTGAAAACCTCCGTTGATAACATTGAAAGTAGGCACAGGTGATACAAACAGAGAATGTACTTGAGTACATCGATCCTATAATAATTGAACTGATGAGTTGCTCCAGTACAGTTTTAAACATATGTCCGCCCTCGTCGTGTTCCTCCCCGTCCAACAAGCCATCAGTTGTAGCCGCCGTTGTCATTGCAAAGGCAGGAAGTAGGAGGAGACCTGTGCAAAATAACATCAGGTGGCGCCGGTGATGATGCACGAGCAACCGATTAGAACTACATAACGGCAATGCTACCTAGACAAGGATTGAACGCTTCATATGGGCCCAATTTCTAGATCGCATCGGTACAAAAGCTCAAGAAAGATGCATATTTCAGTTATGTAAATAATGCCTTTGATCATAACCACCGGCAGAAAAGAGGAGGGGCAGGGGGAGGGAGACTAACCATGCACAATTTGCTTACCGAGGCCATTTCTAGTGATGCGGCAAAGGGGGTCGAGCAGTGGAACATAGCAGCTTTGATTGGAAAATGGTTGAGCTCATAGCCTTCGTCGGCCACCACGACAGGATCCAAAAACGTTCCATGGCTGCCTTCTGTTCGTCCTCGTCGTCGCAGCATCCCTCAAAAGACCCCTCCTTTGCGCCGCCGCCGGGTGATCGGGGGGACACAAACCACGCTGGCGCACCCATGGCCTTCACGGAGGAAGAAGAAGGCTTCGGTGGGGAGGCGATGAGCTCGAGGCGGAGCCACGAAGGAGGACGTGGTCCCGGCGAAGATGGCGGCGGACGCGGCCCACCGTGCACATAGCGGTCGCGACGAACTCGGCCAGAGATGGAGAAAAGAGAGGAGTGCAGCATGGAGGCGAGGGGATTGAGGCAGAGTCGATGCAAGCGAGGGAGGGAGGATCGGCGGGGGATCGGGCGAGATGCGAGTGGGAGTCGTGGCCTCGTGGGAGGGGTTGATCGAGGTGGTTTCCTGATTTTTTTTCTGTTGTTTTTTTATGTGCGTGGATTTTCCAGTAGTGCGGGACGAGGAGAGGTGGATCGGGAGGCAGGACTGGTTGAACCATCGCGACGTTCGATTCTGCTTTAATAGTAGAGAAGTTCGCGGTTTTGCTAATTTCCTGGTACTCCATTTGTTTTTATTTACTTCGCATATTAAAGTTGGCAGTGACCAAGTTTACAGAAAAGAATATTAATATTTACCATAACAAATCTATATGATGTGAAAGTACATACAATAATAAATCTAATGGTATTGTTTTGTTATTGTATATGTTAATATTTTTGTCTATAAACTTTGTTAAAATTTACAAAGCTTGACTTTAATCAATTCTAATACATGGAGTTAATAAAAATGGACGGAGTACCTGGAAATTTCACTTTTTTGTTCTTCCTTCCATCTTTTCGAACGCACTTGGATGAAGAAACAATCCCACTATCTATCTTAGAAAAAAGTCATAGCCTCATTATTTATCTTAGAGGGAAGCCACTACCCTAATATCTTGAGGGTGGGTTGTGTGCGCGCATGTGCATAGGGGATCGTCGGAGTTGTTCATCTTGGAGCGGGGCGTCGGCCAGCATGGCGATGGAGGAAGGTCGAGGGGAGAGCCGGGCGGCAACAATCTCCGGCTGCGGGGGTGGACGCAGGCGGTTAGGTTGAAGTAGGTCGCGGGGAGAAGGAGGAACCGTCACGAGAAAGGAGAAGGAAGAATGTGCGGGAGACAAAAGAAGATGAACAATATATATAATCTATTTCAGGCTGTTGAATGAACATGTGGCGGTCCAGATTTTTCAGGTACTCCCTCCGGTCCTTTTTAGTTCGCATATAAGATTTGACCGAAGTCAAACCTTATAAAGTTTGACCAACTTTATAGAAAAAAGTACCAATATTCACAATCTGAAATCAATATCAGTAGATGTGTCATGAGTTAAAGTTTCATATTATATAACTTTAGCATGGCAGATGTTGATATTTTTTTGAATAAATACGGTCAAACTTTGTGAAGTTTAACTTCAGAAAATTATAATATGCAGAATAAAAAAGACTGGAAGAAGTACATAAGTTTAGTTACTAATTTACCTACGCCGAGATGCCATCGTCGAGCTTTGGAGCCATCGAGGAGCTTTGGAACCATCGAACAGCTTTGGATCCCGGCCTGTTTACACTATCTTCCATATTTCCCAGGCGCACAGGAAATTCTAGCCACATTCTACCTTGTGTCGTGATCAGTGCTAGTAATTTTTTTTCCTTACAAGTTGTCAGACAAGCAATAATACATAGTTACGCCCAAGGTTAAGCTAGTTTGAGTGACGCGATTTTCTATACTCTCTTTATCTATATTTACAGTCTAGCTAAGTCTCAATCAACTGAGACTTCATTAAGTCTCAGTCGACGCTATATCTGTGAGATTATATATTGAGATCCGTGCAAAATTTTATTTTTATTTTTTCCTTCTTTCTTGTATATTATGTCATTTGCCCGAGACTTGGTTAAATCTTAGTCGATTGAGACCTAGCCACACCCTTCTATTTACTCTGTATATTAACTTTGTCACAAGTCAAACATTATGAACTTTGGCCAAGTACATACAATATTAGGACATCCACACTACCAAATCAATAGCATTAGGAGGACAGTTATATCCCCTAGCCCACCAATGTTTAAATTTTAGACTTGACATTGGTGATCCTATTTTTCTGTAATTACTTAAGGCCTTCCGACGACGTGCGTTCAGTAGGTGGAGACGTTCATGTCGACTACGAAAACGTTTATGGCGACTTCGTCAATTTCAAAATAATGTGCTGGCTCAGTGTCTGCTCACAGGGGTATGTGTGCCTACGTTCATAGCATCACATTCGCCCCACTAACACCACTAACTAACCGACTAGCCCACGTCCAGGACTCCACCGACCAATAATCTTCTAGTACGTGTTAACCACTTAACGAGTCACTCAGCTCAACACAACAAAAAAAAACTAACTCTACGTCTATGCAGCCTGCTGCATTATCCAGCTTGCATGTGCCGCCGCGCTTCTCACACGGCGATGTTCCACTTCACGCGGCACCACGACAACTCTCAAGTACATGCCTTCTAGTTGACGTACATCTGCTAATATGCATTGGCCTACATGATGCTAATTCATGCAGAAATGAAATAAACATGCAGATACAAAAGCCATCAAGATTACAGCTAACAGTTTCCTGTTGGATTAAAACTTCAAGATCAAACATTATTATACGCTTCAACTCAACAAATTTGCTTCATAGAAAATCAATGGTCTTGAACAACTACAATTGTGTACTCTGCACCAACAATACTGAGGAAACAAACCTGCACTTATTCTGGGACTGTCCATTTGCCTTGCTTTGTTGGGACAGGATCCTCCCGAATAGGAAAAGAGGCATCTCAGTCATTGATGATATCCAATTGGCTCTTCAACATCTGCCCCAAAGCATTTCCCTAAAGATTATCATCATGGGATGTTGGGGTATCTGGTCGGTCAGAAATGACAAAATATTCAAACATGATGTCTCACATGTGCAAGGATGGATTTACTATCTTCAGGAAGGGCTCAAAGCAGTGCAACTCAGATCAAAACAAGCAAAAGCGCAAAGGATCAGGAATTGGATAAATCAACACTGTTAATTTCCATGTTTCATAAAACTGGTATTGGTTGATGTTAGGCATTTTTCCATGTCATTTGTATATAACTTTATTAATGAAAATACCGTAGAACAATTGTTCTACATTCAGTGCTTAGAAAACATTATTATACCCTAATCTCATGATAAGAACATCTTTCATTACGCGGCAGCATGAGAACTTACGGATGTGTATGAACGAAGTATAGTGCCTGCTTGATTCAGGCATGATGTAGACCATGCCGTTTAGAAGACGAGCAGCACAAGCGGTGCTGCGGGCACTGCCCTCGTGATGGCTGGCGAAGGACGTCGGTCTTCCAGCCCCTCAGCACGTCTTAAGGATCGGACAGTTGGGTCGATAGGCACTGTTGGTTAGTTATGATACGTGCTATCTCCTTGTTTTTATATCAGGTGCTGAGGCTGGGGACCGGGTCCACAACAGTTGGTTTAGAGGCCTCCGATCAAGGCTACTACGTGAAAAGGTATGGGGTCAACCCCCCCGGACTCTCTCGTTTTGTTACCAGAGATCAAATTCGAGCATTTCCATCTCGGCAGTTGATGTCGACGCTTCTCCTATCTACACACCGTGCACCCCCCCCCCCCTAGTCGCAATGGATACAGCTCCCCAACAACTCATCGGCCTCTACGCTCATCCCCAAGGGAAGGTGAGAAAAACAATAGTTGTTACTTCCGGCCTGGTGCGCCCTACTGCAAAGGCTGGTGGCCGGAGAGCGGACGACAACAATGCTACGAGCCCTGTTGCAATGGCGAGAGCAGTTCTCTACGACGGTGACAATGTTGCGAGCGTTGTGTGGCAACGGCGTCTGCCATGCTCCGAGCTCTGTTGCAGGCACATGCTGTGTTGATTCAGTTACCGGTGCGGTGCAGCGGAGTGATCGGATGCAGCAAGCCAGGTGCGTGGTGATACAAGCACAACGCGAGTCATCACGTTCCCCAAGCTCGGCTTGCTAGCACTCACCGTGTGGGCCGCAAATTGTTCGGACAAGTGTGTCTCATACATCATAGAAAAAATAGAACCATTTCTTCTGGAATACTCACATGACAAATGTATGTAAAATTGATCTTCATAACATTTTACATGTCAAATTTACTTTGTAGCATGGTAGTTTTCCTTTCATTGCCATGAAAAAGTTTCTGTTTATTGCCATATAATTTTTTAAAAATTATTTTTTGCCCTAAAAAATTTACCTCTATTTTGCCATGACAATTAAAGCATTATTGCCATCGCAAATTTACTTTAACATACATAGATTTTTTTTATTTTTTCCATGGCACAATTAGTTTGGAAAATTTACCTCTATTTTTATTTTTTCCATGGCACAAATTTACTTTAACATACATGGAAAATTTTGTTTGTTTCATAAGAAAAACATTTTGTGTTCTAGTTAAAAATGGCGTAGTATTTGCAATATGTTTGCGTGGATTGAAGACATAGAGGGGGAGGTCTAGTGGGGCTCGACAAATTCATTTTATATATCATGGAAAATCGTTTCTTTTGTTTTGCAAGATTTTTCGGTGATTCCTATTTAGCACTGTAGGCGCCCGTTCTTATTGTTTCTCCAAATGGGCGCCTACAGGCGCACTGTTAAAATGGAAAAAAGAGCGCACCATGAAGGATTCGAACCCGCGACCTCCTCGGCGCGGATGTGCTAACCTTTTAACCTATCTGTCTTTTATTTGTTCTTTTCCCCTTTTCCTTTTTTTGTTTTCTTTTTTTTTTGATCTTTTTCGGTCTCGGTGAACTGTTTGCAAATACATTAACTCTTTATTTCAGATTGATGAACTTTTTATTGAATTTTGATGATTTTTTTAAAATTCAATGAACCTTTTGCAAACAGGAGATTTTTTTTCCAATTCCGATGAACTTTTTTCAAATTGATAAAGTTTTTTTTTTCAAATTTGTGAAATTCTTTTTATGTGTGTGATTTTCATGTGGCCTCGGATTGCAAAGTGGTGGTGGTAGACTTGAAGAAGGAAAACTCATCTGTTTATGGAGCTACCATACATGAAATAATATGCCACTTTTGATTTCTGTAAATTTAGACATGAATTTAGGAGCTCGAATTTTGAAGCTCACAACTTAGCGAATCATGCTTTATCTGTCAACGGTGGCCGTCATGTGTGGCTGGGACACTCTGGAGACCTTCGTTCCGTCCTTGTAAACATTGTGACGAATTAATAAAAACTTCATAAGATTGTCTTAGAAAAACAAAAGGTACATATAGGTCCATTAACTATGTTTGACAAACTACCCAACTAAATCTGCGGCTAGGTGCATGTACACATATTGATCAAACTCATGCGGACCTATCTTCTTCTCCCCATCGTCTAGCAGGTCGTACTTCCAGCTATCACCTCCGTCCACGCTATCGACGTGCTCCCGTCCCTCGGCCGCAGCACGCCGGCGTTTCGCCACCCGGTGGATGACATGCTCAAGAGCCACGTCGACCGCGTCTTTGAACGTGACCCCCTTGGCCGCCGGGTCCCGGTACATCACGGTGGGTATGAGCCGGATGACCTGCTCCCGCATCCGCGCCACCTTCTCCGACGGTATCCTACTCAGCACCTCCTCGATGCTGCCGTTCCGGCCGACGTCGCCGTGAGGGATGAAGACGGAGTAGGTCCGGTAGTCCCTGGGCAGGTGCCAGGTGTACTGTAGGTAGGCGGACACCGGGTGGAAGAAAACCGGGATGCAGCCGGCGAGGATGGAGTCGAAGGTGGACTTGCGCGTGTACCCGTCCCCGCGCGGCTGCATGCAGAACTCGGCGCCCTCGAGTAGCCGCATGGCGTGGCCCGACGCGAAGTGCCCCGGCTTCGTCACCGCCGACTTGCCGAGCAGGGAGCACCGGCTCGACCGGCCACACTGCTCGATGATCTGGGCACGCACGGTTCCCATATCGCCGCCACGGGGCCCGCCGGCAAAGCACCAGAGCAGGCCGCGCTGCGCACGGCGCATGCGGTCCTGCCAGCCGGCGACGTCGGCGTCGGACGAGGGGTGGAAGTGCGACGGAAATGGCACGGCGAAGTCGTGGCCGTGCCACGGACTGGCCTCAGTTGTGAGGAACGTGGCGTTGCGGATGGCCGGGTAGGTCATGAGCGCGTTGCCCCAGCCGTCAGCGTCGGGGCGGCGGAGGAAGTCCCACGTGCCCCGTCCGGAGACCAGGAAGTGGTCGCGCCCACCCATGGCGCGCCACTCGGGCCGTTGTGCCAGCCAGTCGACCAGGTCCCGCGACAGGGCGTCACGCACCGCGAGGTCTGCGTTGTCCAGGTGCATCGCCGCGTCGAGCCCGGCGTAGAAAGGGACGTACACCGCGGCGGCCGCGGCGGGGTCGGACGTGAGGCACTCGTGCCGCCGCATCCGGGCGTGGAAGATCATGCCCAGCATGTACTGGTCGGTGTCGTAGGCGCCCCGCTCCGGCAGCGACCCGCCCGTGAGGGGCGGGCCGAACCCGTCGTTCGTCACGTCTTTGCACACGTCGGGGGAGCCCGAGATCCGGCGGCAGCCGCGGGCGAGGTCGCTGTTGAACCGGGGCGGTAGGTCGTGCATGTACACGTACCGGCCGGTGCACGGGTCCCGGCGGAAGAAGGCCGATGGCTTAAGCTGGAGCACGGTGGGCGACGCAGCCGCCGCATTGCCGGATTGGACGCTGGTGGAGAAGTGGTGGCAGAATACCAGAGCCCAGACGGTGTAGAGGAGCGCGAGGTAGAAGAACAGCCCGGACGGCCGCCGGACACCTCTATCGGAGTGCTGCTTGCCGTCAGCCTCGCCGTTGGCCATGGCCGGGGCGTCGAGATCTGTCTGGATGCTCCATGAAAAGGGCTTCATCGTCGGTGGTGCTGGTGCTGGCTCCAGCGCGGATCTGCAAGCACACAAGAAGGATCGTAGTGCGCGCGGCAGCCGCTCCAACCAGTGCGATAATAACCTGTGCAACCGCGTACGTGCCCGGCCCTCGCTGCGTGTGTGCGAGCACCTCAGAAGGATTAATTAGTGTGTAAGTACACGGCCGTTGACACAGTACAAAATCCAAATAATATTTCATTATGGCATCGAGGTAATTCAATGCAAGCCGTACGTACTTGTCGAGTTGACTTCACTAACCGCACCACACATGCATGTTCCCAAATCGCTAAACCTAATCTCCTCCTTAATCTCAACTAACGGCATCTAACAGCCTTGGCGCCTCTATGTTTCCAAATTCGCAAACTTTTTATAAGTTTATGAAGATTTTTAATTCGAAAATTGGCAACCGTTTTTTTCGGTGAACAACACAGCAGAAGCAAAGAAAAATTGTGGAAAAAGGGAGCAAATGACCCAAAAAGAAGGCAGGATAGCGAAGGACGATGGCAGCAGCTCGCGAGCAATGGCTTGGCCGCCGCCAGCAAGGAAAGCTTAACTGCCGCTTAAGGCAGTAGGGTACGCTCTAGGGTTATGCTTATGCACCTAGCCGAAATAAATCCTTTGGGCTTTGAGTACTTAGAGCAACTCCAACGGGCCGACCCAAACGGACGGCGATTTTGTCTGCTTTTTGTTCGTTTGGGTCGGCCAAGCGGACACGGATGTCCGCTTCCGTTGACAGCGATAGAAGAAAAAATTGAACGCATGATCTCATTTCCTCTTCAGAATTTGATGTAGCAGCTCTCCCTTCTAGCCAAGCTTCCATAATCTCAAAAAGCTAACCATGACTTTGTTCACGTTTTGTTCATCTTGTTCTTCCTCCTCTTACGTGGGGTATATGTAGATCTGGGAGGACCTGCACAACAAGAGCGTCCTCATGCGCTGCAACCCTGTACTCCTGCACAGCAGTAAGCTGCGTTGTCTTTATATTTTTTGTATAAGATTCTGAATTTGGCCTCCTACAGTATAATAACCAAGATATCCTAGAATGTCGACACTCATTACTGGACGTTGAAGGCTTAATTGGTTAAAAACATAAATCCTGAACAACTTAACTAGAAAATTACAATAAACTAAATATAAGTAATTAATGTAAAATGTATATAAACCTGAGAAGGAGCGTGTGTGTGCACTGAATTACTGTTCCTTCAAAAGACCGAGATATAACACTTAAGAAATTTAATCCCTCAACAAGACTAGAAATGCAAAGAACATGAGAATAATTGATTTTAAAGTCTCCCAAACTCATATCTAGTTATTTGGCGTGTCTCTTACATTGCTGTCGATACTAGTGAGTAATCTTAGCCACTGTTACTGAAGTACCAACACCTTGCAAATCCTACACCACAAGGAGGACGAACACAATGCGTAGAGGTTTTGTTGCTCATGTCAAACACCCACGACGTACATAGCCCACAATCAATCCAGTAGACACAGTTGGGTCTTACTCCCGGGGTAGCCTCAGCCTGCAACACCGCGGTGTTGTTCCTGCCGATGAACATTGAGTGGCCTCCGAAATCCTTCACCGCATCCCAGCCAAGGTTTTGGATTCCAAGTGGACATTTTTTCTTGAGGGGCACCGGAATTTGCGGTTACCATGGTAACCATGAAATTTCGAAAAAAATTCGGACGGAATTTATAATCAAATTTCGAACTCAACATTTTTAGAAATAGATATAGAAAGTTATTTAACTCCTTATTATCAGGTATGTTACCCTGGCCTTGTGGTTATTCGACAGCAGCTGCACTTGCTCGCTTGTCGTGAGTTCGAGCCCTGGTCGCTCCAACAAATCGGCAACATTTTTTCAGTTTTGCAAACTCAAAAAAGTAAAAACGTGAGAGCCAGGAGTCGTACCCGCGTCTCCCAGCAGATGGATGGTTCGCTTTACCACCAGGTCGCAACCAGTTCAGTTGGCAGGAAAGAGATGGCCTGTATTTAACTATACTGTGAGAATTTGAATTCAAAATTTTCAAATTATTCGAGATTTTTTGCTCGATATGAGTGTTTCTCGAGGGGGGTCGGTAATCGCGATAACCGCGCGGAAGGTCGGAATTTCGCTCGGTTACCAAAACCATGATCCCAGCATGGCCATCGCTCCGGGTAGTACCTGAGAACCAGTATCTCATCCTAGGGCATGATGAATACGCCGCCTTCCCGTAACCGCAGCCGGATGGTTTGCCTGGTGTTCTGCTACACCTGGTATAGGATGCCCTTACAAAAGAACAGGCGCTTGAAAGATATTTCCTTGGCCACGGTGTTGTAAGGCGGGGCGAAGGGGGTACCCATGACACGCTCAGCCAGCAAGGGATAGACGTTGTGTTCCTTCATCGGGCCGCCTCGGGGGACGGGGATATGGAGGACTTGCACGTCACCATATTCATCGAGGAAGTATACGTCGTCGCGTTCATCGAAAATATATTTTAGAGCACCTGCACCCAGGCCCTTCTTATCTAGCCATCCATTTTTCGCATCAAGATTCGTGCAAGTACATTTCTTTTTTTTGTTTCTCTCACACAGAACATGTCTTCAAGTTCAAACCTTTGCAGAACAGTAAAGCTTTCTAGCTAGAATCTAGGATAAAATTTTTAGATTTTTTCGTCCAACATAAATATACAAAATAAATTTTATTTGATTAAAAAATATATTTTTTAGTATTTACGTTGGACGAAAAATTCTGAAAGTTTTATCCCACATTCTCGTTAGTAAGTTTTACTGCGCTGCAACGTTTGAAGTTCAAAACATGTTCTATATGAGAGAAACAAAAAAAGAAGATTTCATATACGAAGTTACTCCCTCCGTTCCGAATTACTTGTATTGGATTTGTCTAGATACGGAGGTATCTAGCACTAAAATGAGTCTAGATACATCCGTATCTAAACAAATCCAAGACAAGTAATTCAGAACGGAGGGAGTAGTTGTCTCGCACAGATCTTAAAGCAATATTGGACAGCCAGGATAGCAGGGCCTGGGTGCAAGTGCTCTAAAAATCTGCGTCATCGCGTTCATAGACCAGATCGACCAGCTTGGATCCATCCGCTGTGATGTCGGTGATCGTCCACTCCGTGTCCCCGCTCGACATGTAGGCGACCTTGCTGACGTTGCCATGGCCGCAGATGGCCACGGCGGTGTAGTTATCAGGCCTTGGGTTCGGCCTGAGCACGATTATGTGTGGTTACCGCATGTTGGGGAGAGGAAGGAGCTCGATCTCCCCACCTGTGACAGGATTTAACAGCCCAAGACGACGGCCATCGGCAATGGTGAGGTAGCCGTTGTCGGAGCAGGTGATGTCGTTGCTGTGGCATGCGAGCGTGGGGAGGCGGAACGTGCGCTGCATCGGGAGGGACAGGGCGTAGGAATGGGTGTTGAAGCGAGGGAGGCCGCCGTCGAAGGGTTGGAAGGCGTGGAGGACGAGGAAGTACGGGGACCGAGGGCCGGGAGGCAGCGCCGACCGCCACGCGGTGCAGACCCCGCGGACGGCGACGCAGTCCCTCAGCGATCGCAGGCGGTCCACGATGGGAAGGAAGAGGTCGGCGTGGAGATCCGCCCAAGGCCTCAAGTGCCCCGCCATGGAGGTCGATCAGGGTACGAAGCTAACCTCCATCGTTAGTTGGAGACGGGATTACGTACGCGTCTGTTTTTTTTTTCGTTGTTACTAGATTACTAGATCCGGAGGTTTGCTGTTGGCGTGTCGTCTGCAGCTTATATAGGGAGCCCAAGACTCACAAGCTCCTTTTAACTATCGCGCGTTTAAACAACGACGTACGCACCATCGGCAGCACGTAAACGTACTCCAGCTACAAGCGCTACGCAATCTACTCTACATCTACACTACTATTATTGTACACCCCGCAATTAGTACCACAACCCCGTACGAACCAATCTACACTACTCATAATTCTAAATCTAACAGCCATCATTGATCTAATTGCGATCTGATGTACACTTAGTAATTTACCTTGACTGATCATACTCCACCAACAGGAAAATCACCGCGTCCGCAGCCCCTCCCATCGAAAAAAAAGAGCATGCTCCACCAACAGGAAAATCACCGCATTTGCAGCCCCTCCCATCGCGCGATCATCGCAGAAAAAAGGAAACTGGCCGCCCTCGCCTCCCTTCGCCCGCACACCCGATGCCTTCCTTTCTTCCGCAGCCAGCACACCGCACGACGCCCGGCAGCCTCATCTCCTCCCTATCCTCCATCGCCTCCCTGTACCGCGTCGTCGAGTAGGCGGACGCTCCTCCGTCAACTCCTCCACGACCGTCCTGTCCTCTTCCCTATTCAAGATCTGATTGTCGTCCTGCACGTTGATTCCCTGCAACATTGCGGCCGCTCTACACGCGATAAGGCCGCCGCCCGGGAGCCTGCCCGCCGAGCCCGCCTCTGCCGAGGCCGCTACCACGCGAGCCTGCTGTCGCCGTGTGAACCGGCTTCAGCTGAGGCCTCCGCCACGCGAGCCCGCATCTGCTGCACCCGCCACCATGCGAGAGCCTGCCCGCCACGTGAGCCCGCCTCCGCGTGAGAGCCTGCCCCCACCGTGATTCGTCCTCAACGTTGTTTGCCCAACTGACGAGTGACGGCACTGCTGTCTGTGCAGTCACCCTGGCATCCATCTAGAACAGGCGAGTCCGGCCGGCCACATACCCTGCCACGATAGCTGATCTCCTGGTGTGTTGTTTTATTGAAGGTATGTTTCAACCATTGCGGCGTGTATGGCATATCGAAGAACATACACAAAGCACATACTTCATGATTTCACCAAAATCTGTAGGCAAATGTATGTCGTAGGCATCCTTTGGGTTTGTGTGGGTGCTGACAGGATTCAGAGTAAAATACAAAAGATTTTGAAGAATCATATCATCCTTTGGGTTTGTGTGGGTGCTGATAGGTAAAATCAAAAGGACACATTATTGCTGCTACCCTTCGAATTGTGTTATCATTCCTTAATAATTTCATTTTTTCATCCTTCTGGAATTTTGGATGCAAGGGATGGTATTTCATCGAAGATGATTTTTGGCTTGAACGCAGAGGTACGAATACGAATTAGCCTCTGAACATCATTTTATCTTCTTTTGACAGATTACTCGAACCAGAGAATTGAATATATTGGATTTTGTTCAGTGTGTCTTATGTACTTGATAGCGTTGACAAGAGCAAGCTTGAGGCAACCATCATAGGCTGTACAAAGTGATGCTCGCGGTGCTTGCTGAAGGACATAATTATTGTGTCGGCAGTGTCTCTGTATTTCTTCCTTCTTCCTCTTCTGATACATTTTAGGTTTCTTGCTAACATCTGTTTCATTGCAGCTACTAAATCTTAAGACTCTTTCTGCACTGAAGTACATGTTGAATTTCTCTACAGACTTGGTAATCTCTATATCTCTCTTGCTTGGACTTGTCTATATTACTAATGTATCTGCTCTTTCAGGTATGTCTGAAGCTCTATTGAAATATGCTCTTTCAGAAATTTATCTGAACCCACATATTTGGGCACATTCAATTTACGAAGTACAAAGAGAACTTTATTTGTTTTTGATACGGTATTTTGAGGCTGATGGGAAACTATTACCAATACTGTGTGGACTCCCTAAGATCATTGACATTGTACGCCTTCTAATCCTTTACTATATCTGTAGAGCGACCATATATAAAAGAAATTCGCAAGATCCGTCTTCTCCTATTGCGTCTTGCAGAAATGAGCCTAAAGTAAGTGATACTTCATTCAGAGATGCTTTTTGGTGTCTACGCTCCAGAACGTTGTGTTTTTATCTCCATCTGAATTTTTGTATCATTTTCTTATTATTATGTTCAATGCTGCTATATACGCAAGTCTGAAAATATTGTCCTTGTGTTATGCTGATAAATATATCTTTAGTATATTACGACAAACTTTTGTTGGCGGCTGAAGGTTTCCTGACATGATAAGAGCTCTTGTGTCCTTTTGCGATAAAATTCAAGACAATATACTTTACATGGTTATCTGTGCTCTTTCACATAATTCACAACTATCATCATTCTTGAAGCAAGTAAATGCTATTGGTGTTTGTTATATTGTTTTGTCAATCTTCATAAAAGGTAGTACACGCCTGGAACAGTTGGACACAAGTCATTTAGTACTTATGTTTAGTGCGCTTTACTAACTGATAGTCTCTGCAATGTAAAGCTACTCGGGTCAAATTCCACATTCCACTTCTACAGAGAGCTTGAGATTTAGTCACCCGTTTAGTTAGTGATATGTCATTTTTTGCGCACTCTGATCTTTTTAATGTGAGGTGCACCTGTAGATATTAATAAAGCAAAAAGTTTCACGATACCATACGAAAGACATTTTTATGAATTCTCGAGAGATATGCCTCCTTTACATTTTTATGAATTCTCACTACATAGTAATAATATGCAAGTGTACCGCCACCCAGAGGACGTTTTCCCTTTGTGTTCTAATACTACACTAGATCATTGATGGCGCGCGTTGCTGCGCCCATCCATTTTGGCATTGTAATGTTAGTCGTGGATACAAATATATTAAGGGTTTTACATTATTTTTAAATTGGCATGAACTAATATCCATGTGTCGTTGCTGCGACAGTCTATTAGTTCAATAAAATAATAGTATTTTTTTCTAAATATATGAAACATGGGTAAGATACTGTAGCCCATGATAGGCTGCTATTTCGACAAATGTTGATACTGGAAAGAAATGGAATTTTTTTGATACATTGACATTGCTGTAAGTTCATATGTCATCTAAACTAAAAGTACATAATATTTGCCACAAGCTGGTACAAACACGGAGTGACAGTACACAGGGTGAACTAATAAAACTCAATGTCATAGAACGTTCATAGCGCCTTACAAGTCATTGCTGACATGAAGCAGCAAGGCGCATTCAAAGTTATACACATGTGCCATGTAGCTTCCTGCAAGATGATATGTTAGATATAGTCCAAAAAAGGTTATTTAATCATAGCTAAAAGAGGTTATTTAATCAAGGAAGACGTATGACGGAAATGATTAGTTTATCGACAACTAAGCTTTTGGTCAAGAAACTTGCAAGTGACTTAAGAAGACCAGACTCGTCGCTCTCTATCTTCCTTACAAGTCATAAAAGCACAAACATGGTTTGGTACCAAATGTATAGTCGAATCTGGAATTGACTGCTCCCAGGGACCAAACCTCCCCTATGGAGGTCCTCTTTTTCCATGATCCATATCCCCTGCATCAAGATCAGTACATTTTAATAAAGCAATGGGGTGGAAGATCATATGCCAATAAAAATTGCTTCAGGAGACATATATGAGTGTAAACACATAATTTTGTGTTTTGCAAGATAGCAAATTCATTATAATCTTGCTGACTACTGAGTAGATTCAATGGCTTTTCCATCTAAGTAGTTGTGTAATCTTTGGCATTGCTTCAGCTCAATTAAATTAGATAAGTGTTCAGTTTTATGCCTTCCAAAAAGAATGTGGAAATCAATTGTTGAAAACATTAGCTATTTCAAATCTAGACAGTAACTCCATTGGAAAGCATAGAAGGAAACTTCAGAGAGCAATTGTCTGGCTAGTGACTGAAATAACTGATTTGCTCAACCTCACATTGGAAAGCATAGAAGAATTGTTATTATGTAAAGTTATGTCTACCCCTCTATCCCAAGGGAGGCTTACATTGGTAAAAATTAAAAGCAACAAATAATCTTCTATCAAATGTATGTTTATAATCTCAAAATTTCGTGAACATTATTTGCATGAATTTTTGCGTCGACTTCGTATGTTTCACTGTTCCTAAGCGTGCAATGGGGCCGAAGTAGGATAAAATTATCGTGGAGCAATACACCTTCGATGAAAGCATTGTAGTACCAGCAGAAAACCCAAGAAATGCGCCTAGGAATTGAATTTGTTGACAGAAATCATCCCTACTATTGTGCACTTTTGCGCTCAAGTGGCATATAACATTATATATAAACACTAGTAGAAAATAGGGCTTTGGTCACGGGGCAATATTCACATTAGTCTCGGTTCAGTCACGAACCGGGACTAATGTGAGCATTGGTCCCGGTTTGTGCGGCTAAGGCATTAGTCCCGGTTCACCTGAGCCCTTTAGTCCCGGTTTGAGACACGAACCGAGACTAAAGGGTGCAATGCCCTTTAGTCCCGGTTTGTGTCTCAAACCGGGATTAAAGGTCCCATTTTCAAACTCTACCACCCACCCCACCCCCCCACCCCCCGTGGATCGCCTTTTTTGTTTTGAAAAAATCAAAAGAAAATGATAAAAACTTCAAAAAATAAAATCCTTCGAGAGGTAGTTATATTACTACATTTACTAGTTAGGAAAATTTAAAAACTTAAATTTGGACATGTTTTGTAAAAAATGCAGGGAAAATGTAAAACGGCTATAACTTTTGCATACGATGTAGGAAAAAAACATATAATATATCAAAATGTTCGGAACGTATAATATAACTTTTGCATATGGTCTGTTTGCAAATTTTTAGAATTCTCAAATTCTAAAAGGAAAAAAAGTTATGCTCAAATTTCAGTTTTTTTTGAATTTTTGTTAATTCTTGTCAAACTATGGTCAAACTACTTATTCAAGAAGTATTAGTGTTACTAAATAACTATTCAAGAATATTAGTGTTACTAAATAATTATTTCAGTTTTTTTTTTGAATTTTGGTCAACTATGGTCAAACTGTGGTCAAACTACTTATTCAAGAAATATTAGTGTTACTAAATAATTATTGATTTTAGAACAATAGTTTCAAACTCAAACAGTGAAATATGTGACTTCATGCTGAAGCTAAATTCCCGAGGGTTAATAGGATTGACATCTTACTATTGTCAGAAAAACAACAAGTGCAGACTTGGAAACGATGGAGAATAGAACCCGGAAGTTAAGCGTGCTCAGGCTGGAGTAGTGAGAGGATGGGTGACCGTTCAGGAAGTTAGATGATTTGAAATGATGAGGGATGATTAGATATTAAAGGTTAAATTGAGCAGTGATGAGGGGTGATTAGAGATTAGAGGTTAAAATAATTCAGAAATTTGAAATTCAAAAAATAATTTAAAAAAAATTCAAAAAAAATCATAAAATTTCCTTTAGTACCGGTTGGTGTTACCAACCGGGACAAAAGGTGGACCTCCAGGCAGCGGCCACGTGGAGGGCCTTTAGTCCCGGTGGACTAAAGGCCCTTTTTCTACTAGTGAAAGCCTAATCCAAAAGGAAGGTATATATTAAAAGCTTAACTTAAAGGCCTCTCATATCATTCTTCCTATGTAGCAGAAGTAGCCTGGATGACATGATTACTGAAGGTAATTATTAACTGGACAAGGTGTTGCACTGCTGCATTAAAATTGGACATTTTCCATTTGTCCACATGTGATGGAACGGTCTAGCCCTACCTAAATTCAGTTTGTCAAACCTCATGTAAAATATATCTGTCTACACTCATGCGCGAAGAAAGTTATTAGCATCATATTGAATTCAAATCTGCTAATTATCCCAGTTGCTCCAGAAGGCCCTCAACCAAAGCATACTCTAGAAGCTGGAGACATTCAGCAACAATGTTTTCATTGTAGGATCTGTACAAGTAATAGATGTGTCATTTGATTAGATAGAAAACGGATTAAGAGTGTGTTGGAACAACCACATAATTTCCTTATGTTTGCCCATATGGATCTACCTTCCAAAATTAACCTGATGCATATACATTTAGGACAACATACATGTATCATTACGACCACTTCAACATATGAATAAATACTTGGATATTGGATTGGATATGTCACTTCATGTGAACTAACCTGGCCAGCAGCCATTCGGATCCTTGGCTGAAGAACTCTGGAGCCAAAAATCTCATCAATCAAGGGCTTGGACAACAGTACCTACAAATTAGGAGTGGAAAGAAGCTTCAGCAGGAGCCCAAACTGAGTGCAAACACTCAGTCATGAAGGGATTGTAGTGAGAAGGAAAATTTACAGTAAATTTTCAAGATGAAGGGGCAACCTAATGGAGACGCGTAACTCCAGGGATGTTTATTGCCGGAGGAAGAATGGGGAAATAACTTGGGTGACTGGACAGAGCATATGTAGGCGGAGCAGCCAAGCTGTACCTGACCTCCACTCCATTAATGGCCTGTAGGATTAGGAACGGCTGGTCTACTCCTTGCGTTAACAACGGCGGGTGAATTCCAATCGCGCACAACATAGAAACTGACAATTCAACTCCATTAACTGCTCTTAATGGCCAGTTAATTTATTAATCAATCTTTGACTATAGAACTTCGATCCCTCCGCGCCTTGCAACAGATCGGTCCGGTCGCCCGCGTCGGCTCTATCGAGCGATTCCCGCGTCGCCCGTATCACCTGCGTCACCTGGATCTGATCACCGCATCACCATTTGGATGCACTAACAATTATACTCTTGATAGAACAATAATGATATCTCTTGATAGATATATAATTATAGAATACATATAGCAGGTAGATAATTCTAATTCTTCATGCGTCTGCTCTAGAGTGTGAACCATTGGCAGCAATCCCGTACAAGACACCTTGTACCATCAATTATGACATTGGAGCAATCACAGACTCACAGGCAATCAGGAACAGCAGGATGATGCCAGTTCGATATGGATGGATCTGCACAAGATGGAGGTCAAAATTGATCGTACCTGCTACGAGATGGCGAAATGGGTAGTGGGGAAGCCCCTCGCGCGGGAGCATCCGCCGCCGCCGCCGCCATCGGCTGAGCCCCACCGTCGTCGTCGCCTCTTGTCGACTCCACTAGGCAAGTCGCCACCACCGCTATCGCTGCGGCCTCACTTCCACCATGGTCGCTGCTTCTCCACAGATCCATCAAGAAGATGAGCTTGAATCCATCACAACTCAGATCATCTGCATCCAGAGAGTAGAAAGAACATGATCAGTAAAGATGGGTTTCAGATTTGAGGCAGAAAAGAACTGGGAGAGGAAGGAGCGGAGAAGATGAAGTAGTGGCATGCCGAAGTGACTAAAGGGCAGGGAAGGGAAGAACTGGGCGGAAGGAAACAGGGAAACTATATGGACACGCATGGATTTAGAAAGAGCACAATCACAGGGTAAATGCATGTAAATGACCTGCAATCACCCACCATTAAAATCTGTCAACATTGATTTTCTTCCTCAATGGATTTCAATCGACAGTGATGGTTCTCTGCTATCCTCGCTGCATGCTGGCATGCGCACGGTCGCACACAACCCTTTGCCCTTCCACGAGGTGTCTGTGGATGATTGCGTTTTTTTGTTCTTGTGAGAAGCTGCCGAGATTGGAACTGGCCCACCTGGCCCAAATAACAACGGATCGCTGATTTTGTTACTGGAGCATCGGCCCCTCCGTGTAGCGCTCCCAGAAGCCATGAAGGTGCATCCAACGGCCAAGAGCATATTTAGAAACTAATCCAAGGGTTGAGAACGCTAATGGTCTGAGAGGGCTGGATTAGTGCTCGGTTGTAATGTTTCTAAATGTGTTTTCATACTACAGGTATCATAAGAAGTTTGAGAATACTTGGTGGTGTTGTCCTATGTATGCTTTGTAGACGGGAAGAAAATCCACCCATATGTGACGACTCATGAATAATTATTCATATTTGTACAATGATTTGGATATACTGCTAATGTTTACTTAAAGAAGTATGTTATCTGCCATTATTATCACATAGTTGTTCTAACAATACTCACAAGACAAATTTTGTGTAACATGTTCTAACAATATCTTCAGCTAGCAACTCTGTTCCAGCGAATGTTATCATTTCCTACACAAAGAGATGGATTTTGAAGGCTTTGTACTGAGAATCTAACTAGAATTTAGTAAAACATGGAAGTTATGAACAAGCAAATATTATTCTTAACAAGGTATGAAATAGTACGAAGAACAGTTGACAATTGTCCCTTCTAGATGAAAACATGTTGCGACAAAATCATAATTTGCCCCATGAAATATTTGTGCACATTAATATTTGTAAATAGCCTATTCTTGGTGGATGCACGTGCAATTTTACTAGTAATGCTAAACATACAAAGAGTTACACGCAATTACATGCTGACTAGGCTTCTTTCTTTCTAACTAACCACTTCTCCTCTGATTTTCATGGGGTGGACCCCTTCTCCCCTGATAGTCTCTGCAATGTAAAGCTACTCGGGTCAAATTGCACATTCCACTTCTACATAGAGCTTGAGATTTAGTCACCTGTTTAGTTAGTGATATGTCATTTTTTGCGCACCACAAATAATACAAGCCTGCAGCCAAGTCCCCAATATTTTGCAACCAACACCCTAGACCTTTCTGTTTCTTTACAAACAAGGACAAAATTTCGACAACTCATGCGATATTTCACCAGAAATTTCGACAGCATAACGCGTCAATTTCGTAGCGCCCGGCGACATGACGACGGCATGAGATCTGATCAGCACGGCTGATTAGGTTAACTAAGGACAAATCGTGCCAAATTTCCTGAGAAATTTCAGGCAACATAACACTTCAATTTTGTAGCGCCCGCTCTGTGACATGACGACAGCATCAGATGATGAGTACGGCTGATTATGATAAGGACAAGACAACTCTTCTTGACCGAAAACAAAAACACACATATCCGTCGGTTAAAATCAAATGGTTGAAAAGGGAATTAGGCTGGTTTCATCGTCTACACTTTATTATAAAATGCGCTAGTTTGGTAACATGACAACATAAGGTTATATGCATGTAAGTGCCCGTGGGAGCAAAGCATCATGTAACACAAACTTTCATTAATTATTTTGTTACAAATTATTATATATATATATATATATATATATATATATATATATTCTTAACATCAATACACCGTATTTTTATGTTCCATAAATTTGGTCTTATTTCATGCGTAAAAAGAGAACGTAAGAAAATTATAACCGCCGTAAAAATTATTTTATGTTACCTAAAATTACAAACGTAAAAACATAGTGTAAAATATACATAAAATGCAAAAATTCTAGACTTAAACCTATATTTTTGTTTTCTTATGTCAAATTTTACGTAGTAAAATAAATATGAATGTAACTTTTTGCATACCAAATGTAATTTATATATGAAATGATTGTAATATTACCTCGGCTGAAGAAAAACGTATTCCGCACCTTGGGTGATGAATAAGATTACTATATATATACCCCTACCTCTTATGGTGAGTGACCATGTACTTTTACCACAAGCTCATACACATGTTCTTTTCTTTTACAAAAAATTTGTATAGTACTGCTAGTTCCATCTTGACAATATCTTGCGTAGGAGTGTAGATTTCCTATGCGTGTATGTAGGTGTGACGTTTCATACTGCAGGCCGCATTCTACTAGGAGGTGTGTACTATGCAGCCGGTGTGGTTTCTCGTAGAAGCACATGCATTGGGACACAAGGGATGTGGGTTTCATGCCCTGTTGCCTCTGTTTTACATATTACTGGATAATTCAATTCAAACACCGTTGCAACTTCTACAATTAAAACAGGTGGCAACAGAAAAGTTTCTTTACCAATGCAAGCAAGGAAGTAGTATATTATTTTTTTCACTAACCTTTGGTTGCATTGGACCGTGTGAATCTTCAGAAACAGACATCGCTTGGCTTTCGGTGACTTGCTGCTCACATCTACATCACAAGGTTCACAAGAAAATTCATCGGTCGAATTGAGTGGTAACATGCAAAGATTTCTGAGGTTAGATCGAGGCAGAGAGAGGGCAGACCAAACCAACAAGGTTAGCTTTCCAGTTGGATTTCAGGAAAAGGTTTCAGAACAACTTCCCTATTGACTAATAATTATCTATATGTATTGAGTTGTATGCACTTTCAGACTTTCAGTTTCAAACCAAAGAGAGAGAGAGAGGGAGAGAGTGGGTAAAAGTAGTCAGATTTGCACTAGTATAAGTCAAACAGCAGAAACATCAGTAGTTTAAAAACAAATTCAGACTCAAACTGAAACTTAACTTGCATCTGGATCTTAGACTAAAACTAAAACTTAACTTGCACCTATTTAGACTCAGACTGAAACAGAACTTGCATTGACTCAGACTTAGCATAGCAGCAGCAACATCTTGTAGAACATATCCATAAACTCTTATTAGCAGTGCATGAAAACAATAAAGTCCTTGGGTTTTCTACATCTTAGTTCTAAAACAAACACCTAACCTCCAACAAGTACTTTGCCTACAAGATGGAGGAGAATAGCTCAGCCAGTGAGCATGTACTCGGAATGTCTGGGTACTACAATCGCTTGAATCAAGTGGGAGTTAATCTTCTAGATAAGATAGTGATTGACAGAATTCTCTAGTCACTATCATCAAGCTACTAGAACTTCGTGATGAACTATAATATCCAAGGGATGACGAAAACGATTCACGAGCTCTTCGCGATGTTGAAATTGAAGGAAATATGCCCTAGAGGTAATAATAAAGTTGTTACTTATATTTTCTTATGTCATGATAAATGTTTATTATTCATGCTACAATTCTATTAATCGGAAACTTAGTACATGTGTGAATACATAGACAAACAGAGTGTCCCTACTATGCCTCTACTTGACTAGCTCGTTAATCAAAGATGGTTATGTTTCCTAGCCATATACATGTGTTGTCATTTGATAAACGGGATCACATCATTAGAGAATGATGTGATGGACAAGACCCATCCGTTAGCTTAGTATAAAGATCGTTAAGTTTTATTGCTATTGCTTTCTTCATGACTTATACATGTTCCTCTGACTATGAGATTATGCAACTCCGGAATACCGGAGGAATATTTTGTGTGCTATCAAATGTCACAACGTAACTGGGTGATTATAAAGATGCTCTACAGGTGTCTCCGATGGTGTTTGTTGAGTTGGCATAGATCGAGATTAGGATTTGTCACTCCGTGTATCGAAGAGGTATCTCTGGGCCCTCTTGGTAATGCACATCACTATGAGCCTTGCAAGCAACGTGTCTAATGAGTTAGACATAGGATGATGCATTACGAAACGAGTAAAGAGACTTGCCGGTAACGAGATTGAACTAGGTATGATGATATCGACGATCGAATCTCGGGCAAGTAACATACCGATGACAAAGGGAATGACGTATGTTGTTATGCGGTTTGACCGATAAAGATCTTTGTAGAATATGTAGGAGACAATATGAACATCCAGGTTCCGCTATTGGTTATTGACCAAAGATGTGTCTCGGTCATGTCTACATAGTTCTCGAACCCGTAGGGTCCGCACGCTTAACATTCAATGACGATTTGTATTATGAGTTTTTGGTGACTGAAGTTTGTTAGGAGTCCTGAATGAGATCACGGACATGACGAGGAGTCTCGAAATGGTCGAGAGGTAAAGATTCATATATAGGACGATGATATTTGGACACAGGAAGTGTTCCGGGTGATATCGGGTCACCGGAAGGGGTTCCGGGCACCCCCACCCCCCCGGCAAAGTTATGGGCCTATTGGGCCAAGTGAGGGACAGACCATCCCCTGGCGGGCTGGTGCGCCCCTCCTAGGCCGAGTAGGAGTAGGAGGAAAGGAAGGGGAAGAAGAAAGGAATGATGAGGGTTCGGCCTCCACCCTTTCCTTCTCTTCCCCCTTCTCTTTCCTTCTCATATGCTGAAATAAGGAGGGGGGGGGGCGAATTGGGCTTGCAGCCCAAGTAGGATTCGGCCTACTTGGGGGCGCCCTAAGGCTGTCTCTTCCCCCCATCCAACCTATATATATATATATATATATATATATATATATATATGGGGAGAGGGGGCACCTAGAACACACAAGTTTCTCTTAACCGTGTGCGGTGCCCCCCTCCACAGATTACACCTTAGATTATATAGTCGTGGTGCTTAGGCGAAGCCCTGCGCGAATCTCATCACCAATACCGTCACTACGCCATCATGCTGACAGAACACTCCCTCATTCTCAACTGGATCAAGAGCTCGAGGAATGTCATCGTGCTGAACATTTGCTGAACACGGAGGTGTCGTACGTTCGGTACTTGGATCAGTTGGATCGTGAAGACGTTTGACTACATCAACCACGCTACTAAACGCTTTCGCTTTCGGTCTACGAGGGTACGTGGACACATTCTCCCCGCTCGTTGCTATGCATCTCCTAGATAGATCTTGCGTGGTCGTAGGTAAATTTTTTGAAATACTGTGTTCCCCAACAGTGGCATCAGAGCCAGGTTTATGCATAGATGTTATATGCACGAGTAGAACACAATGAGTTGTGGACGATAATAGTCATACTGCTCACCAGCAACGTCTTAGTTAGATTCAGCGGTATTGTTGGATGAAGTGGCCCGGACCGACATTACATGACCGCCTTCATGAGACTAGTTCTACCGACGTGCTTCACACACATGTGGCTAGCAGGTGTCTGTTTCTCCAGCTTTAGTTGAATCGAGTTTGACCACGCTCGGTCCTTGTTGAAGGTTAAAACAACACACTTGACGAAAAATCATTGTGGTTTTGATGCGTAGGTAAGAACGGTTCTTGCTAGAAGCCCGTAGCAGCCACGTAAAACTGGCAACAACAAAGTAGAGGACGCCTAACTTGTTTTTGCGGGGTTTGCTGTGATGTGATATGGTTAAGACGTGATGATATATAAATTATTGTCTGAGATGATCATGTTTTGTAACAGTTATCGGCAACTGGTAGGAGCCATATGGCTTTCGATTTATTGTATGAAATGCAATCGCCATGTAATTGCTATATTTTATCAATAAGCGGTAGAGATAGTCGTAGAAGCAATAGTTGGCGAGACGAAAACGATGCTAAGATGGAGATCAAGGTGTCAAGCCGGTGACGATGGTGATCATGATGGTGTTTTGGAGATGGAGATCATAGGCACAAGATGATGATGGCCATATCATATCACTTATTTTGATTGCATGTGATGTTTATCCTTTATGCATCTTATTTTGCTTAGTACGGCGGTAGCATTATAAGATGATCTCTCACTAAATTTCAAGGTATAAGTGTTCTCCCTGAGTATGCATCGTTGCTATAGTTCGTCATGCCGAGACACCACGTGATGATCGGGTGTGATAAGCTCTACGTTCACATACAAAGGGTGCAAGCCAGTTTTGCACACGCAGAATACTCCGGTTAAACTTGACGAGCCTAGCATATGCAGATATGGCATCGGAACATTGAGACCAAAAGGTAGAACGTGAATCATATAGTAGACATGATCAACATAGTGATGTTCACCATTGAAAACTACTCCATCTCACATGATGATCGGACATGGTTTAGTTGATATGGATCACATGATCATTTAGATGACTAGAGGGATATCTATCTAAGTGGGAGTTCTTAAGTAATATGGTTAATTGAACTTTAATTTATAATAAACTAAGTCCTGATAGTTTTTTGCATATCTACTAAGAAAATTGTCCATGCGTTGCAACGGCAGATAACGATGGGATGCAGAACCAGCTTCGCGGTAGTGTCGAGTGCTTGTATGGGAAGCCACCATGGACGGGAGCCATTGGCAAGGAGGAGGGACTTAAGCGGCAAAGCAGATTACTTGGTGGCATCAGGATGAAGTACTCCCTCCAGCCCAAAATAAATGTCTTGACCTTAGTAAGACTTTGTACTAAAGTTAATACAAAATTGAGACACTTATTTTGAATCAGAGGGAGTACATTATATGGCTCATCCTAACATAAAAGTTACATCCTATATATATGGATTATATTTTTTGGGGCATCGTAAATTGGTACCTCGGAATAAAAGAAATGTCAAGGTTAAGTCAATGATGAGGAAGCAACAACAAATAAACACAATTATATTGATTGTTCAACATTGATTGTCAACCACTAATTCAGAAAATGCATACACGTGCGTAAGTGATAATTAGAGCATGGTTAATAGTATAGCCAGCTGCTGGCTATAAGATGTTGCCACATCATCTATAGCTAAGCCTATAGCCGGCAAGTACAATAGTTGCATGTAAATGTGTACTATTTTTTTGATACATGGCCCATCTCTCTTTCTCTCTCTCACACACACACATGGCAAATACAAAGTTGAGACACTTATTTTGGAACGGAGGGAGTACCATGCATGTGCTGCAATCGATTGTTAATCAGTAACCCGCTTCCCTTCTCTCTCCTCCACCTCACCCAAAATATAATATTTAAAGGCTTATAGCCCGCCTACGTCATCCTTTGGTACTTGCTCTTAGAATGTTGAATGCTCAATATTGATCGTCGACGATTAACTCAAGAAGTGCATAACTTGAGAGCAGCTACCTAGTTAGTATATGTTAGAGCATTGTTGCTACACTATTGCACAGGTCTGCAAGGATACTAAGTGTTGATGATAATATTCTCGACTATATCTCTAGCGCATTGTATCTCTCTCTATTCTGTTTCTATCTTCTGTAGGTAGTTGAATAGATAGATTCTATCTTTACTTCTCTTGTACTCCAAGAATGTAATTCAAACAATGTATGCGTCTATGGGATAAGCCCCATCAATCTATAAATACACGCGGCCCTCCAACGAGGGTTATATGCTTCCTCCTATCGATTTCTACATGGTAATCAGAGCATCCTCTTCCTTCTCGTCCTAAAACCACAGAAGCCTAGATCGATCTCTCCACAGAAAAACCATGTCGTCCTCCTCCTCCACCCCAACTCTCTCTGGCCTCGGATCCCAGGTCACAGAGAAGCTCACCCGCGAGAACTATCTCCTGTGGAAGGCGCAGATCCTGCCGCACTTCCTCGGGGCGGGCCTTTACGGCTATCTGGACGGCACCACTGCCGAACCAGAGAAGATGCTCACCGTGAAGGACAAGGAGGGCAAGGACCAAGTCATCATCAACCCGGCGTATGAAGCCTGGATGCGTCAGGACCAGCAGGTCCTCGGGCACCTCATGAACAACCTGTCAAAGGAGGTGCTAGTCTCGGTCGTCTCCATCAGGACGGCACGAGCACTCTGGACATCATTGGGTAATATGTTTGCTTCTCAATCACGCTCACGTATTAATAATCTTCGGATCTCCCTGTCCAATGCCAAAAAGGGCAACCAATCTGCACCGGTGTATTTCTCCCGGATGCGTGGATATGCTGATGAGCTCGCTGCCGCGGGGAAGCCACTGGATGAGGACGAACTCGTTTCTTTCCTGCTGGCAGGGCTGGACCTCGACTACAACCCTCTGGTCTCGGCCCTAGATGCGCGCACGGAGCCGGTCACTGTCGATGCACTCTATTCCCAGGTGTGCAACTTCGATCAGCGAGTCGAGCTGCTCACAGGAGGCCATGATGCGGGCTTCAAATCTTCTGCAAACTCTGCCCGTCGTGGCGGAGCTCCCCCTCGTGGCTATGGCAGGGGGAGAGAACAGAAGCAAGGTGGTGGCGGCGGTGGCTACAAGAAGAAGCAGACCACCGGAGGGCGCCCCTTCTACAACAACAACAAGGGTGCTCGTCCTGGTGGTGGCTCGTCCAGCGGCAACAAGGCCAACAATGAGCCGATCCAGTGCCAGATCTGTGGCAAGATCGGTCACAGCGCAAGGGACTGCTGGTACCGCTTCGACGATGACGCTCAAGAAGAAAAAGTTGCTGCTGCGGCCCAGTATGGCGTTGACACAAACTGGTACGTCGACAGCGGCGCAACTAACCACCTCACAGGAGAGTTGGAGAAGTTGACAACTCGTGAGAAGTATCGCGGCCATGACCAAATCCATGGTCCAGATGGATCAGGTATGAGAATAAATCATGTTGGTCAATCAATTATCAAAACCCCTAGCCGTCCTATTCATCTTAAAAATATCCTTCATGCTCCCAGTGCTAAAAAAACCTTCTTTCTGTACATCGCATTGCTCTAGACAATCATGTATTACTTGAGTTTTACCCCTTCTTCTTTTTGATTAAGGATCTGGCAACGAGGAAGGTGCTCTACAGAGGTAGATGCGTTGGAGGGCTCTATCCATTGATCCCTCGCCTTAGGAGCTCAAATAAACAAGTTTTTGGTGTCACCCAATTATCTTCGGCAAGGTGGCACGATCGATTAGGACATCCTTCTTTTGCTATTGTTCAACGAGTGCTTAGAAAAAATAAACTCCCTTTTGTTGGTGAGCCTAGTAGTGAAACAGTGTGTGATTCATGTCAGAAAGCAAAAAGTCATCAACTACCATATCCAGTATCGACTAGTGTTTCTTCCAAACCATTAGAGCTCAATTTTTTCTGATGTATGGGGGCAAGCACCCACTTCTGTTGGTCGACACAAATACTATGTAAGCTTCATTGATGATTATAGCAAGTATACATGGATTTATCTTATTAAACATAAGTCCGATGTGTTTCAAGTTTTCCAAAATTTTCAAGCACTTGTTGAACGAAAGTTTGATAGCAAAATCATTACAGTCCAATCGGACTGGGGTGGCGAGTACGAGAAACTCAACTCCTTCTTCCAAAAACTGGGAATCTCCCATCATGTTTCTTGTCCCCACGCACACCAACAGAATGGCTCTGCTGAACGCAAGCATCGCCATATTGTTGAAGTTGGTCTTTCTCTACTTGCAAATGCTTCCATGCCATTAAAATTCTGGGACGAAGCTTTCCTCACTGCCACACATCTCATTAATATCCTTCCAAGCCGTGTCATCAATTACCAAACACCTACAGAACGGCTCTTGCAAACCAAACCAAACTATGCATCTCTCCGAGTTTTTGGGTGTGCATGTTGGCCCAATCTTCGACCCTACAATACCAGAAAACTTTCTTTTCGCTCCAAACAATGTGTGTTCATTGGTTATAGTCCTCAACATAAAGGAGTCAAGTGCTTAGATGTGCAAACTGGAAGGGTTTACATATCCAGGGATGTGGTGTTCGATGAGTCTGTTTTTCCGTTCCAAGATCTCCATCCCAATGCCGGAGCTCTCTTACAAAAAGAAATCCTTCTTCTTCCTAGTTCTCTTTCCGGCTTAGATCAAGGGGGTAATGATATTTTTGATGACCGCATGACTAATCCTCATAACCATACAACACAGTCTCCTGGTGATGCAGATGATACAGGTTTTTGTGGCGCAGAAAATGGTGCACAAACTGCTGAAAACGAAGCTGTACAACAGCCAATATTTCATGCAGCAGAACCGGACACGGGCGCTGGACACGAGGAGGATTCACCTGCGTCGGGATCAGCGGGCTCCAGATCCCAGGAGGATCGCCTGCAGCGGCAGGCTACCTCGGAATCAGCGCGCCGCAGCGACAGCGCCCCCACGAGGCGGCCACGGACCCCACGAGGCGGGCCACGGACGCGCCGTCCAGTGCGTGTGGACCACGCACAGGACCCACCTTCGGGCCAATCATCAACCCGCCACACGCGGCGTGGTCCAGCGGGCCGCTGACAGCGACCGGGCCCCGACCGCGGTCGGGCCCATGACAACGACCGGGCCAGCGCTGATTCGCCCGGCGCGCCTGGTGTACCTGACGGCGGATCGCCCTCGGGGTCTGCCCCTACCAGTCCTGCACGCTCAGGCGGATCGGGCGGATCTTCTGCAGCACAAACTCCTGTAGCGCGTTCTACACGCGTTGGTACACGTCTACAAACAGGGAAAATTAACCCTGTTAATTACAAAAATATTCTTAAATTTGGGCTAACTTGTTCTCCAGATGTACCACATTCTGTTGAAGAGGCACTGGATGATGCTAAGTGGAGAAAAGCCATGGAAGAAGAATACAAGGCCTTGAGAAAGAATGAGACTTGGCACTTGGTTCCACCGGGTCAAGGTAAAAATTTGATAGATTGCAAATGGGTTTACAAAGTTAAAAGAAAGGCTGATGGCACTATTGACCGGTATAAGGCTAGGCTAGTAGCTAAAGGCTTCAAACAAAGATATGGGATAGATTATGAGGACACGTTTAGTCCTGTTGTTAAGGCTGCTACTATCAGGCTTGTGTTGTCTATTGCTGTTTCCAGAAACTGGTGCTTGAGGCAATTGGACGTACAGAATGCGTTTTTACATGGTATTCTGGAAGAGGAGGTTTACATGAAACAACCACCTGGGTTTGAAAACAAGCATGCACCTTTCCATGTGTGCAAGCTTGATAAAGCTCTATATGGTCTGAAGCAGGCCCCAAGGGCGTGGTACTCACGGTTGAGTGCAAAATTGCAAAATATTGGTTTTGCTCCATCCAAGTCGGATACCTCATTGTTTATTTACAATAGGTCTAATATCACAATGTTCATGCTTATATACGTTGATGATATTATTGTCACCAGCTCATCTAGTGAAGCAGTGACAGCACTTCTGAAGGACTTGGGCTCGGAGTTTGCTCTCAAGGACTTGGGAGATCTGAGCTTCTTCTTGGGAATTGAAGTCAAGCAAACTGATAATGGTATAGTCCTCTCGCAAGAAAAATATGCAACTGATCTTTTGAAAAGAGTTGGCATGCAGAATTGCAAACCCTCTCCAACTCCGTTATCTAGTTCAGAAAAACTATCTTTGCATGAAGGAGAACTTCTAAGTCTGGAAGATAGCACTCAGTACAGGAGTATGATTGGTGCACTTCAGTATTTAACTCTTACTAGACCTGATATTTCTTTTGCTGTGAACAAAGTTTGTCAGTTTCTACATGCACCTACCACCTTACACTGGTCTGCTGCAAAACGTATTCTGAGGTATGTGAAGAACACAGTAAATGTTGGTTTAACATTCAGCAGATCTCAGTCTACCCTTATTAGTGCTTTCACTGATGCTGATTGGGCTGGAGACCCAGATGATAGGAGGTCAACAGGTGGCTTTGCCATATTTTTTGGTCCAAATCTAATATCATGGTGTGCTAAGAAACAAGTCACAGTTTCTCGGTCTAGTACAGAGGCTGAGTATAAAGCTCTAGCTAATGCTACGGCAGAAATCATTTGGGTACAGTCCATGTTAAAGGAACTTGGAGTGTCACAGGCGCAAGTTCCCTGTCTTTGGTGTGATAATTTGGGAGCCACATACCTTTCTGCAAATCCTGTCTTTCATGCCAGAACCAAACACATTGAGATAGATTTTCATTTTGTTAGAGAACGGGTTGCTAACAAGAAGTTGGACATTCGGTTTATTCATTCAAAGGATCAAGTTGCAGATGGCTTCACAAAAGCTTTACCTACACGGAGTTTTGAAGAATTCAAGCGTAATCTCAACTTGGCCAAGTTGTGATTATGGGGGCGTGTTGAAGATAATATTCTCGACTATATCTCTAGCGCATTGTATCTCTCTCTATTCTGTTTCTATCTTCTGTAGGTAGTTGAATAGATAGATTCTATCTTTACTTCTCTTGTACTCCAAGAATGTAATTCAAACAATGTATGCGTCTATGGGATAAGCCCCATCAATCTATAAATACACGCGGCCCTCCAACGAGGGTTATACGCTTCCTCCTATCGATTTCTACACTAAGATCACCCACAAACTATTTATGACATCGAGCATCTCTGAGAGAGAAAACCAGATTTATAATTAACTGAAGACGGTAAGTCTTGAATGAGATATGTGGCACACCATATGCAAAATCGCAAGCTTGTCAAGGGATCTAAGTTTAAAAAATTGAGAACTGGAATTAAAAGCATCCCATTTAACAGTTACAGGCCATCTAACTCTCGCAATGAAAAGCCAGAAATACATGCATATACGATATATTTTCATATTTTTCTCTGTGTCCATTTAGTGTATCTCCAAAACTAAAAAAAGGGCTGATTATGACTCCATATTTTGGTGTCACACATGGGATAAACATTTGATAAAAAGTTCCGACAACAAAGTAATTAATCTAGAGCAAGGACATTATACGGATATTCTCTACCAAAAGTTCAAGCCTAGTTAAATTTGTTCTATGCTTGAACAAACATCACCAAAAATCCTAAAACATATACATTCTTTAAAATTCTGTAATCCAACTCACACAACTGAGAAGAGAGGAGAACATGCATATAACTGTTAGTCACAGATCATCAAACTAACATGTTCAGTGTTTCAGTTAGTTATCTTTTGAACACTCGTATCCTTGTAATTTGGAACTAATCCAGCAGAAAATGCGAAGCAAAATTAGGTGCTCTCCCATGAATCATATCTGTTAAATATAAAATTTAAATAATTATAATAAGAAAGCACTAAGCTCGCATGAAACATGTTAGTGCAAGTATGCTACCTCGTTGGTCCGCTGCCCTTTGCTTTTGCTTAGGTCTCTCCTTCGTACTCCTTTGGATATTCTGTTGTCTGCTTCAGGGGAAAAACGGAAAAGTTCTACAGATCAAGTCCTCATATACGTGATTTTTTTCTTGTTTTTATAATACAAAGTATATGAATTCTCTTAAAAATTTAACAATGCTTTGTGTTGTGATTAATTAAGAAGAACGATCGCGGACGCGCGGCCAACACTTGTGCATCGCCTCACAGGCAACGGTTGGCATGTCCTTGAGTCACTGGTCAAGCAGCTTGCCAATGGCGTAGAAGATGAATCTGTTGGAATAAGCCACGGCGTGTGGTGTGTCGGGCTCGTCGGGCGCGTCGGGTGTGCGCGGGACGTGCGGAACACACTGATGCAGTCGGGCTTGTCGGGCGCGTTGGTGCGCGCGGGACGTGCGGGACGCAGCGGAAGCCGGGGCAAAATGTAGCGTGGCGTGTGTGTGCATGTGTCGCGTATGTTGATCGTGTGGCGATCCAACTTGTGGGGCGTGCGTGCGTGTTGAGTCGGTCTGCAACTTGCCACAACGGTAGCATGGACGAGCTGCCTGCAGTAGCTAGCAGGAGTCGTTGCCATCCGACGGATCAGCGTGTGCATGCAGCGCATGCAAGTTCTGGAGTTAGTGCGTCTAGCTGTGCGTGTGTGGGTCAGCTACATAAGTTGTAATTCTGTTTTGCTTTGGATTGGGGTGAGCAGAAGAGAGAAAAGGCTGAGGCTGTATGTGCGGCCGGCCACCAAATACTAGTGTTCTTGTGTGTCCATTGTGAGCTGCGAGAGGAACCGAGAAGAACAAGTAGGAGTTGCTCCTCTCATCCCCAACAGAATCCGATGTCTTGGAGCTTCTCCAGGTCAACGATGTTGCGGCCGTCGAAGACATAAGCCGGCTTCTGCATGACATCATGCACACACCTGTAGCCGAGGCTTCTGAACTTCCACTCGGTCAGGATGCAGACGGCGTGCGTGACGCGGGTGGCCTCCTACGCATCCGACGTGACGGCAACGGGCTGCCCGGCGTGCTCGCCCACCGGCTGCAGGTGGCGCGGGTGGTTCCAGTCAAACTTGTCCATGGCGAGGTCGCGCGGCACCTGCTCCTTGGTCACCTGCGAGTCGTAGATGCTGACTACGGCCTCGTTTTCGAGCAGACCCCGGCACACGTCGATGGCCAGCGGGAAGCACGAGCCCCCTAAGCCGACGCTAGCAGAGAGAAAGCGCGGGGCGATGTGCGAGTCCTTGCCAATGGAGTAGGCCACCTCGATGACGTTGCAGAGATGGCGTCCACGGAGGAGATGCGCTGCACGAGGAAGAGAGGCAGCGCCGGCCGATGTGCGAGGCCTTTCCAATGGAGTAGGCCACCTCGATGACGTTGCAGAGATGGCGTCCACGAAGGAGATGCGCTGCACGAGGAAGGCGTTGGCGGCGAGTTTGGACAACTCGGCCGACCAGAGGTTGATTGTGATGACGCAGTCCACGGGACCCAATGCGCGTACATGTCCTTAAGGTTAAGGACCTTCACGGTGGTCTGCCCCTCGGGCATCTCGCAGCTGCCGATGAGGACGCGGTGGGGCACGAATAGGTCCTGCACGGCGGTGCCCTCGGCGAGGAACGCCAAATTGGACAGGATTTGGTACTGGAAGCACCGACCGTTGTGGGCAAAGATCTTCTCGATGGCCTCGGCAGGTATTGACGGACATAGTGGACTTCTCGACCACGGTCCAATTGGAGCGGGAGACGTCAGCGATCGTGTGCAGAGCGCTCTCCGAGATCACCGGCCTTGCCGGCGCCGAGGCCGAGGGTCTCGGTGTCAGTGTTGACAAAGAAGAAGACGATATCCACCTCGCCAACGTCGGTGTTGAAGAATTGGTTGTGGCCGCGGCACAGCTTAATGACGTCTTCTAGGCCGGGCGCGTAGATGGAGCCGGTCGCTGTTGTTCCAGCAACCGATCCACGCCTCAGAGATGTCCGCCACCACCTGCACGTCCATGGAATTCAATCAATATTTATGGGAGAAATTAGAGGAGGCGAGTGATGGAGAGTTGGAGTCCAACTGAGAGACACGTGAGATGTATGGGAAAGACCAATATAGGTGGAAAAAACTGATAATATAGTACTACCACCTTGGATGAATAGTATCACCTTGTATGTAGAAAATAATATAGGTGAAAAAAAACTGAAAGCGTAAATTCATGTGAAGAAGCGTATTGTGACGGTAAACCCGACAAAGTCAATCCGTGCTTTATTATTAGGGATATATGTTGTAGATCAATAGCTCACGTATAGCTCTCCTGTTTTGTTTTTGATATGTTCCTAGAAAAAAATAAGTTGAAAAATGATAGTAGCAATGATGCAGACTAGGTCCGTGATCTGAGGGTTATCCTCACTGCTGCACAGAAAAATTATGTTTTTGATGCACCGCTAGGTGATAGACTTATTACAGGAGCAGATGCAGATTTATAAACATTTGGCAAGCTCGGTATGATGACTACTTGATAGTTTAGTGCGTCATGCTTTACGGCTTAGAATCGGGACTTCAAAAACCTTTTGAACGCCAAGGAGCATATAAGATGTTCCAAAAGCTGAAATTGGTATTTCAGACTCATACACAAGTCAAGAGGTATGAGACCTCTGACAAGTACTTTGCCTATAAGATGGAGGAGAATAGCTCAGCTAGTGAGCACATGCTCAGAATGTCTGAGTACTACAATCGCTTGAATCAAGTAAGAGTTAATCTTCCAGATAAGATAGTGATTGACAGAGTTTTCTAGTCACTATCACCAAGTTACTAGAACTTTGTGATGAACTATGGTATGCAAGAGATAACAGAAACGATTCCCAAGCTCTTCGCAATGCTGAAATCGGCGAAGAAAAAAATCAAAAAAATATATCAGGTGTTGATGGTTGACAAGACCACTACTTTCAAATAAAAGGGCGAGGGAAAGAAAATGAACTTCAAGAAGAATGGCAAGAAAGTTGTCACTTCCATGAAGAAGCCCAAAGCTAGACCTAAGCCTGAAACCGAGTGCTTCTACTGCAAAGGGAATGGTCACTAGAAACGAAACTACCCCAAACATTTGGCAGATAGAAGGATGGCAAAGAGAACAAAGGTATATTTGATATACGGATTATTGATGTGTACTTTACTAGTGTTCATAGTAACCCCTAGGTATTTGATATCGGTTCAGTTGCTAAGATTAGTAACTCTAAACAGGAGTTGCAAAATGAATAGAGACTAGTTAAGGGTAAGGTGACGATGAGTGTTGGAAATGATTCCAAGATTGATAAGATCACCATCACACACTCCTTTTACCTTCGCGATAAGTGTTGAACCTAAAATAAATGTTATTTGGTGTTTGTGTTGAGCATGAATGTGATTGGATCATGTTTATTGCAATATGGTTATTCATTTAAGTCAAAGAATAATTGTTGTTCTGTTTACATGAATAAAACCTTCTATGGTGATACACTTAATATAAATGGTTTGTTGAATGTCGATCATAGTGATACACATATTCATAATATTGATGCCAAAAGATGCAAAGTTGATAATGATAGTGCAACATACTTGTAGCACTGCCGTTTAGGTCATATTGGTATAAAGCACATGAAGAAACTCCATGCAGATGGACTTTTGGAATCACTTGATTATGAATTATTTGATGCTTGCAAACCATGCCTCATTGGCAAGATGACTAAAACTCCGTTCTCTGGAACAATGGAGCGAGCCACTAACTTATTGGAAATAATACATACTGATGTATGCAGTCCGATGAGTGTTGAGGCTCGCGGCGGGTATCGTTATTTTCTGACCTCCACAGATGATTTGAGTAGATATGGGTATATCTACTTAATGAAACATAAGTCTGAAAATTTGAAAAGTTTAAAGAATTTTAGAGTGAAGTGGAAAATCATCATAACAATAAAATAAAGTTTCTACGATCTGATCGTGGAGGTGAATATTTGAGTTACGAATTTGGCCTTCATTTAAAACAATGTGGAATAGTTTCACAACTCACGCCACATGGAACACCACAGCGTAATGGTGTATCCGAATGTCGTAACGATACTATATTGGATATGGTGCGATCTATGATGTCTCTTACCGATTTACCACTATAGTTTTGGGGGTTATGCTTTATAGACAGCTGCATTCACGTTAAATAGGGCACCATCTAAATTTATTGAGACGACACCGTATGAACTATGGTTTGGCAAGAAACCGAAGCTGTCATTTTCTTAAAGTTTGGGGTTGCGATGCTTATGTGAAAAAGTTTCAAACTGATAAGCTCGAACCCAAATTGGAGAGGTGCGTCTTCATAGGATACCCAAAAGAAACTGTTGGGTACACCTTCTATCACAGATATGAAGGCAAGATCTTTGTTGCTAAGAATAGATCCTTTCTAGAGAAGGAGTTTCTCTCGAAAGAAGTGAGTGGGAGGAAAGTAGAACTTGATGAGGTAATTGTACCTTCTCCCGAATTGGAAAGTAGTTCATCACAGAAATCAGTTCTAGTGATTCCTACACCAATTAGTGAGGAAGCTAATGATAATGATCATGAACTTCAGATCAAGTTAATACCGAACCTCGTAGGTCAACCAGAGTACGGTCCGCACCAGAGTGGTACGGTAATCCTGTTCTGGAAGTCATGTTACTAGACCATGATGAACCTATGAACTATGAGGAAGCGATGATGAGCCCAGATTCTGTAAAATGGCTTGAGGCCATGAAATCTGAGATGGGATCCATGTATGAGAACAAAGTGTAACGCCTCAAGACCGGAGCTTCAGATGCCTTCCAGGGTTTCCGGGTTTCGTCGTGTGATTTATTTGGTTCATTGCATTCATCATTGCATCATGTGCATTGCATCATGTCATCATGCCATCATCTCATAAATCTTCTGCATCTCAACTAAATAAATTGTGTGGATCTTCGATCCATTTAAATAGAGGGAAGAGTGACTTCTCTTTATAACATATCCTCCCGATATTAGGGAGCTATATTAAATATTTCATTTTCGGAATCACCCATAACATACGTGCAAAATATTTCCATGTCTATTCCTCTTCGAGTTTGACCTTCAAACACTGCCAATATATCTCATCTCTTTTATCGAGACTCCTCTAAAAATCTCAGCCCATTTAGAGTCCTTTCGAATGGGTTTCAAAATTCAAACATGTTGAATTTAATTCAACATGTGCGAATCTATTGCTCTCCAAAAACCCTCTTGCCATTTTATTTAAGTTCCTCACATTTTTGTGAGTCCAGGAAATTTATCTACGAGTCCAACTTCGTTCCGTAACCCCCCCCCCCCTCTTTCTTTCTTTTTTCTTCTCTTGTTTTCTGTTAAAGAAAATAAGATGGAGAGAGGAGAGCCAGCCCCACTGGGCCTCTCTAACCCGACCCAGGCCGGCCTCCTCTAAGTTCTCCTGCAGCCGCCTAGGCCCAGTCTCCAGTGGCCTCTAAGGCCCGGCCGCAACCTCCCTCTTCTCTCGATCCCACTCCTCCTCTTTCCCTTCCACCGCTGCCATGCATGCATCGCACCAGAGGAGAGGGAGACCCGCAGCCCGATTCCCAGTTCCTCGCGTCGGAGATGTTCTCCCAGCTGCCGCACGCTCCTGCCATGGCCTCCTCCTCTGCCTCGCGTCGCCCTCCGCCGTCAAGTGCCGCCCCCGTCCGGATCCGTCAGGCCCTGCCATGGCTGCGCCTCCTTGCTGCCGAAGCCTTGCCGCCAAGTCCCGCCTGCGCCCTCGGGACTCGCCGAACCCCTTCCTCTACTCCAAGTCCGCCGGCCACAGGTGCCGCTGCCTGCTGCCGCCCCATCACCATGCGGTCCTCATCCACCTCCATCCCATGACGCGGTAGCCCCCGTCGTTTCCCTGCCTCTCTTTTGCGCCCGGGACTCGAGCCCTCCACCGCGTGTTGCCGCCTTGCTACCTTCCCCGCCATCGGCTTGCAACCTTCGCCGGACCTCCTCCGCCTCCAAGGTCGCCGCTGCTCTGGCCGCAACCACCTCCGGTCTTCAACCCCGACGCCCGACCCGGCCATCTTCGGTTGCTGCCCGCTGGCCTCGTCGCTCCTCTTGTCACTTTCAAGACGCGGCATACAGGGAAGCCCAAGGCCGCCTTCATGGTTTTCTCCAAGTTCGTTCACCGCCAAATGAGTCGGAGATCCTTCGATGCCTCTCCTTGTTGGTGTTGGGGAACGTAGCATAAATTCAAAATTTTCCTACGTGTCACCAAGATCTATCTATGGAGTCATCTAGCAACGAGGGAGGAGTGGATCTACATACCCTTGTAGATCGCGCGCGGAAGCGTTCAAGAGAACGGGGTTGATGGAGTCGTACTCGTCGTGATCCAAATCACCGATGATCCTAACGCCGAACGGACGGTACCTCCGCGTTCAACACACGTACGGAGCAGCGACGTCTCCTCCTTCTTGATCCAGCAAGGGGGAAGGAGAGGTTGATGGAGATCTAGCAGCACGACGGCTGGTGGTGGAAGTAGCGGGATTCCAACAGGGTTTCGCCAAGCGCTGCGGGAGGAGGGAGATGTGTCATGGGAGGGAGAGGGAGGTGCCAGGGCTTAGGTGTGGTTGCCCTCCCTTCCCCCCACTATATATAGGGCCAAGGGAGAGGGGGGGGGGGGCGCAGCCTTGGCCCTTCCTCCAAGGAAGGGTGCGGCCAGGGAGGAGTCCCACCTCCCCAAGGCACCTAGGAGGTGCCTTCCCCCTTTAGGACTCTTCCTTCTTCTTATCTCTTGGCGCATGGGTCTCTTGGGGCTGGTGCCCTTGGCCCATACAGGCCAAGGCGCACCCCCTACAGCCCATGTGGCCCCCCAGGGCAGGTGGCCCCACCCGGTGGACCCCCGGGACCCTTCCGGTGGTCCCGGTACAATACCGGTGACCCCGAAACTTGTCCCGATGGCCGAAATAGCACTTCCTATATATAATTCTTTACCTCCGGACCATTCTGGAACTCCTCGTGACGTCCGGGATCTCATCCGGGACTCCGAACAACTTTCGGGTTACCGCATACTAATATCTCTATAACCCTAGCGTCACCGAACCTTAAGTGTGTAGACCCTACGGGTTCGGGAGACATGCAGACATGACCGAGATGACTCTCCGGTCAATAACCAACAGCGGGATCTAGATACCCATGTTGGCTCCCACATGTTCCACGATGATCTCATCGGATGAACCACGATGTCAAGGACTTAATCAATCCCGTATACAATTCCCTTTGTCTAGCGGTACGATACTTGCCCGAGATTCAATCGTCGGTATCCCAATACCTTGTTCAATCTCGTTACCGGCAAGTCTCTTTACTCATTTCGTAACACATGATACCGTGATCAACTCCTTGATCACATCGTGCACATTACGATGATGTCCTACCGAGTGGGCCCAGAGATACCTCTCCGTTTACACGGAGTGACAAATCCCAGTCTCGATTCGTGCCAACCCAACAGACACTTTCGGAGATACCTGTAGTGTACCTTTATAGCCACCCAGTTACGTTGTGACGTTTGGCACACCCAAAGCACTCCTACGTATCTGGGAGTTGCACAATCTCATGGTCTAAGGAAATGATACTTGACATTAGAAAAGCTTTAGCATACGAACTACACGATCTAGTGCTATGCTTAGGATTGGGTCTTGTCCATCACAACATTCTCCTAATGATGTGATCCCGTTATCAATGACATCCAATGTCCATGGTTAGGAAACCGTAACCATCTATTGATCAACGAGCCAGTCAACTAGAGGCTTACTAGGGACATGGTGTTGTCTATGTATCCACACATGTATCTGAGTTTCCTATCAATACAATTCTAGCATGGATAATAAAGGATTATCATGAACAAGGAAATATAATAATAACCAATTTATTATTGCCTCTAGGGCATATTTCCAACAGTCTCCCACTTGCACTAGAGTCAATAATCCAGTTCACATCGATATGTGATTAACACTCAAGGTCACATCCCCATGTGACTAACACCCAAAGAGTTTACTAGAGTCAATAATCTAGTTCACATTACCATGTGATTAACACTCGATGAGTTCTGGGTTTGATCATGTTATGCTTGTAAGAGATGTTATAGTCAACGGGTCTAAATCTTTCAGATCCATGTGTGCTTTACAAATCTCTATGTCATCTCCTAGATGCAGCTACCACGTTCTATTTGGAGCTATTCCAAACAACTGTTCTACTATACGAATCCAGTTTACTACTCAGAATAATCTGGATTAGTGTCAAAGTTTGCATCGGCGTAACCCTTTACGACGAACTCTTTTACCACCTCCATAATTGAGAAAATTCCTTAGTCCACTAGTTACTAAGGATAACTTTGACCGCTGTCTTGTGATCCATTCTTAGATCATTCTTGTACCCCTTGACTGACTCATGGCAAGGCACATTTCAGGTGCGGTAGACAGCATAGCATACTGTAGAGCCTATGTCTTAAGCATAGGGGACGACCTTCGTCCTTTCTCTCTATTTTGCCGTGGTCGAGCTTTAAGTCTTAACTTCATACCTTACAACTCAGGCAAGAACTCCTTCTTCGACTGATCCATCTTGAACACCTTCAAGATCATGTCAAGGTAAGTGCTCATTTGAAAGTACCATTAAGCATTTTGATCTATCCGTATAGATCTTGATGCTCAATGTTCAAGTAGCTTAATCCAGGCTTTCCATTGAAAAACACTTTCCAAATAACCCTATATGCTTTCCAGAAATTCTACATCATTTCTGATCAACAATATGTTAACAACATCAGAAATTCTATAGTGCTCCCACTCACTTCTTTGGAAATACAAGTTTCTCATAAACTTTGTATACACCCAAAATCTTTGATCATCTCATCAAAGCATACATTCCAACTCCGAGATGCTTACTCCAGTCCTTAGAAGGATTGCTGGAGCTTTGCATACTTATTAGCATCTTTCAGGATTGACAAAACCTTCCGGTTGTATCACATACAACCTTTCCTCAAAAATCGTCGAGGAAACAATGGTTTTTGGCATCCTATCTGCAAGATTTCACAAATAATGCAGTAATTGCTAATATAATTCCAACAGACTCTTAGCATCGCTACGAGTGAGAAAGTCTCATCACAGTCAACTCCTTGAACTTGTCGAAAAACATCTTAATGACAAGTCGAGCTTTCTTAATGGTGATACTTACCATCATTGTCCGTCTTCCTTTTAAAATCCATATGTACCTAACAGCCTTACGACCATCAAGTTGTTCTGCCAAAGTCTACACTTCGTTTTCATACATGGATCCTCTCTCGGATTTTATGGCCTCGAGCCATTTATCGGAATCCGGGACCACCATCGCTTCTCCATAGCTCGTAGGTTCATTGTTGTCTAGCAACATGACTTCCAAGACAGGATTACGTACCACTCTGAAGTAGTACGCATCCTTGTCATCCCACGAGGTTTGGTAGTGACTTGATCTGAAGTTTCATGATCACTATCATAAGCTTCCACTTCAATTGGTGTAGGTGCCACAGGAACAACTCTTTGTGCCCTGCTATACACTAGTTGAAGTGACGGTTCAATAACCTCATCAAGTCTCCACCATCCTCCCACTCAATTCTTTCGAGAGAAACATTTCCTCGAGAAAGGACCAGATTCTAGAAACAATCCCTTATTGCTTTCGAATCTGAGACAGGAGGTATAACCAACTGTTTTGGGTGTCCTATGAAGATGCATTTATCCGCTTTGGGTTTGAGCTTATCAGCCTGAAACCTTTTCACATAAGCGTCGCAGCCCCAAACTTTTAAGAAATGACAGCTTAGGTTTCTCTAAACCATAGTTCATACGGTGTCATCTCATCGGAATTACGTGGTGCCCTATTTAAAGTGAATGTGGTTGTCTTTAATGCCTAACCCATAAACTATCGTGGTAATTCGATAAGAGACATCATGGTATGCATCATATCCAATAGGGTGCAGTTATGATGTTCGGACATACCATCACACTATGGTGTTCTAGGCTGTATTAGTTGTGAAACAATTTCCACAATGTCTTAATTCTGTGCCAAACTCGTAATTCAGATATTCATCTCTATGATCATATCATAGATATTTTATCCTCTTGTCACGACGATCTTTCAACTTCACCCTGAAATTACTTGAACCTTTCAATAATTCAGACTCGTGATTCATCAAGTAAATATACTCAATATCTACTCAAATCATCTGTGAAGTAAGAACATAACGATATCCACTACATGCCTCAGCACTCATTGGATTGCACACATCAAAATGTATTACTTCCAACAAGTTGCTTTCTAGTTCCATTTTACTGAAAACGAGGCTTTCAGTCATCTTGCCCATGTGGTATGACTTGCATGTCTCAAGTGATTCAAAATCAAGTGAGTCCAAATGGTCCATTTGCATGGCGTTTCTTCATGCATATACACCAATAGACATGGTTTGCATGTCTCAAACCTTTCAAAACAAGTGAGCCCAAAGATCCATCAACATGGAGCTTCTTCATGCGTTTTATACCGATATGACTTACGTGGCAGTGCCACAAGTAGGTGGTACTATCATTACTATCTTATATCTTTTGGCATGAACATGTGTATCACTACGATCGAGATTCAATAAACCATTCATTTTAGGTGCAAGACCATTGAAGGTATTATTCAAATAAACAAAGTAACCATTATTCTCTTTAAATGAATAACCGTATTGCGATAAACATAATCCAATCATGTCTATGCTCAACGCAAACACCAAATAACAATTATTTATGTTTTAATACCAATCTCGATGGTAGAGGGAGCGTGCGATGCTTGATCATATCAACCCTGGAAACACTTCCAACACATATCGTCAGCTCACCTTTAGCTAGTCTCCGTTTATTCCGTAGCCTTTTGTTTCGAGTTACTAACACTTAGCAACCGAACCGGTATGTAATACCCTGGTGCTACTAGGAGTACTAGTAAAGTACACATTAACATAATACATCCAATATACTTCTATTGACCTTGCCAGCCTTCTTATCTACCAAGTATCTAGGGTAATTCTGCTCCAGTGGCTGTTCCCTTTATTACAGAAGCACTTAGTCTCGGGTTTGGGTTCAACCTTGGGTTTCTTCACTAGAGCAGTAGCTGAATTGCCGTTTCATGAAGTATCCCTTTGTTCCCTTGCCCTTCTTGAAACTAGTGGTTTCACCAACCATCAACAATTGATGCTCCTTCTTGATTTCTACTTTCACGGTGTCAAACATCGCGAATATCTCAGGGATCATCGTATATGTCCCTGATATATCATAGTTCATCATGAAGCTCTAGCAGCTTGGTGGTAATGACTTCGTAGAAACATCACTATTTCATTTGGAAGATCAACTCCCACTCGATTCAAGCGATTGTTGTACTCAGACAATCTGAGCGCAAGTTCAACAATTGAGCTTTCCTCCCTTAGTTTGTAGGCTAAGAAAATCGTTGGAGGTCTTATACCTCTTGACGTGGGCACGAGCCTGAAATCCCAATTTCAGCCATCGAAACATCTCATATGTTTCGCGATGTTTCAAAACGTCTTTGGTGCCTCAACTCTAAGTCGTTTAACTGAACTATCACGTAGTTATCAAAACCTGTATGTCAGATGTTCGCAACATCCACAGACAACGTTCGAGGTTCAGCACACTGAGCGGTGCATTAAGGACATAAGCCTTCTAAGAAGCAATGAGGACAATCCTCAGTTTACGTACCTAGTCCGCATAATTGCTACTATCAACTTTCAACTAATTTTTCTCTAGGAACATATCTAAATAGTAGAACTAAAGCGCGAGCTACGACATAATTTGCAAAATCCTTTTTGACTATGTTCAGGATAAACAAGTTCATCTTATGAACTCCCACTCAGATAGACATCCCTCTAGTCATCTAAGTGATTACATGATCCGAGTCAACTAGGCCGTGTCCGATCATCACGTGAGACGGACTAGTCAACATCGGTGAACATCTTCATGCTGATCGTATCTACCATACGACTCATGCTCGACCTTTCGGTCTTCTGTGTTCCGAGGCCATGTCTGTACACATGATAGGCTCGTCAAGTCAACCTAAGTGTTTCGCGTGTGTAAATCTGTCTTACGCCCGTTGTATGTGAACGTTAGAATCTATCACACCCGATCGTCATGTGGTGCTTCGAAACAACGAACTGTCGCAACGGTGCACAGTTAGGGGGAACACCTTCTTGAAATTTTAGTGAGGGATCATCTTATTTACTACCGTCGTTCTAAGTAAACAAGATGCATAAACATGATAAACATCACATGCAATCAAATAGTGACATGATATGGCCATCATCACTTTGCTCCTTTTGATCTCCATCTTCGGAGCTCCATGATCATCATCGTCACCGGCATGACACCATGATCTCCATCATCATGATCTCCATCATCGTGTCTTCATGAAGTTGTCTTGTCAACTATTACTTCTACTACTACAGCTAACGGTTAGCAATAAAGCAAAGTAATTACATGACGTTTATGTTGACACGCAGGTCATAAATAAATTAAGACAACTCCTATGGCTCCAGCCGGTTGTCATACTCATCGACATGCAAGTTGTGATTCCTATTACAAGAACATGATCAATCTCATACATCACATATATCATTCATCACATCCTTTTGGCCATATCACATCACATAGCATACCCTGCAAAAACAAGTTAGACGTCCTCTAATTGTTGTTTGCATGTTTTACGTGGCTGCTATGGGTTTCTAGCAAGTACGTTTCTTACCTACGCAAAGACCACAACGTGATATGCCAATTGATATTTACCCTTCATAAGGACCCTTTTCATCGAATCTGATCCGACTAAAGTGGGAGAGACAGACACCCGCTAGCCACCTTATGCAACTAGTGCATGTCAGTCGGTGGAACCAGTCTCACGTAAGAGTACGTGTAAGGTCGGTCCGGGCCGCTTCATCCCACGATGCCGCCGAATCAAGATAAGACTAGTAACGGCAAGCATATTGAACAAAATCAACGCGCACAACTACTTTGTGTTCTACTCGTGCATAGAAACTACGCATAGACCTAGCTCATGATGCCACTGTTGGGGAACGTAGCATAAATTCAAAATTTTCCTACGTGTCACCAAGATCTATCTATGGAGTCATCTAGCAACGAGGGAGGAGTGGATCTACATACACTTGTAGATCGCGCGCGGAAGCGTTCAAGAGAACGGGGTTGATGGAGTCGTACTCGTCGTGATCCAAATCACCGATGATCCTAGCGCCGAACGGACGGCACCTCCGCGTTCAACACACGTACGGAGCAGCGACGTCTCCTCCTTCTTGATCTAGCAAGGGGGGAGGAGAGGTTGATGGAGATCTAGCAGCACGACGGCGTGGTGGTGGAAGTAGCGGGATTCCAACAGGGCTTCGCCAAGCGCTGCGGGAGGAGGGAGATGTGTCATGGGAGGGAGAGGGAGGCGCCAGGGCTTAGGTGTGGTTGCTCTCTCTTCCCCCCACTATATATAGGGCCAAGGGAGAGGGGGGGCACAGCCTTGGCCCTTCCTCCAAGGAAGGGTGCGGCCAGGGAGGAGTCCCACCTCCCCAAGGCACCTAGGAGGTGCCTTCCCCCTTTAGGACTCTTCCTTCTTCTTATCTCTTGGCACATGGGTCTCTTGGGGCTGGTGCCCTTGGCCCATACAGGCCAGGGCGCACCCACTACAGCCCATGTGGCCCCCCGGGGCAGGTGGCCTCACCCGGTGGACCCCCGGGACCCTTCCGGTGGTCCCGGTACAATACCGGTGACCCCAAAACTTGTCCCGATGGCTGAAATAGCACTTCCTATATATAATTCTTTACCTCCGGACCATTCCGGAACTCCTCGTGACGTCCGGGATCTCATCCGGGACTCCAAACAACTTTCGGGTTACCGCATACTAATATCTCTATAACCCTAGCGTCACCGAACCTTAAGTGTGTAGACCCTACGGGTTCGGGAGACATGCAGACATGACCGAGATGACTCTCCGGTCAATAACCAATAGCGGGATCTGGATACCCATGTTGGCTCCCACATGTTCCACGATGATCTCATCGGATGAACCACGATGTCAAGGACTTAATCAATCCCGCATACAATTCCCTTTGTCTAGCGGTACGATACTTGCCTGTCACGACCGGTTTTCCAATAAAAATATTTATTGAGAAACCAATCTTTTGAGTCCAGTATGAGAGAAATCCTCCTCACTGGTAGACAAATTCTTGATACAATAAGCCAGTAGCATAAAATATATTACAGGGTCAAACTACGGTTGCTCAACCAAATTATTACAAGCACGCCAATAATTATACATAATGGCGGACATGACAAAGTGGTGTGGAGGCATACTACTGACTCGAGGATAGGACGGTGGTGGAGAAACACAGCGGGGAGAGAAATACAAGACTCTAAGTTTGTCATCTCATCGAGCGTCGAGGTGAGGCTCGATGAATTTATTTGGTAGCGGAAGCGGATATAAAACATTGACCAAATCCAGGGTCGCACGAGACTGACTGGGACTCCTCTAGGTGTCGGACTCGCTATCAAATTCTTCATCCATGAGATCGCCTTCGTCAGCATCTGGCCAAATCAACAAGCCAGTGAGTACTTTGAAAGTACTCGCAAGACAGTTCAGACGTAAGATATAACAAATGCATGCATGAATGCGTCATGATTAATTCAGCAATGCATATTCAAAGATTAGCATAACAAGGTAAGTAAAAGGGAAACGGCGGTAGTCCACCTGAAATCCCACAAAACATAAATGAAGACCGATTGGGTGTCTGAAGCGACGCCTTGAAAGGTGAATAAATAAATATAAGGAAATGATGCCACAGTCGGGCGTCTTAGCGACACCACATAAAGGGCTTTAAAAGAAATACCACAGTCGGACGTCGGGGCGACATCACAGAAAGGGCTTTAAAAGAAATGCCACAGTCGGACGTCGGGGTGACATCACAGAAAGGGCTTTAAAAGAAATGCCACAGTCGGACGTCGGGGCGACATCACAGAAAGGGATTTAAAAGAAATGCCACAGTCGGACGTCGGGGCGACATCATAGAAAGGGCTTTAAAAGAAATGCGACAGTCGGGCGTCTTAGCGACACCACATAAAGGGTTTGAAAAGAAAGTAGAATACAACAATGCCACAGTCGGACGTCTGAGCGACATCGCAGAAAGGGCTTTTATTCATAAGTAAATAATACTCATAATAAACATTTAATTCATGAGAATAAATGGGTTAGTCCATCCACGGGAATAATCATTTAACCGGACTTAGCACTCATGCGATTCACCGGAGTCTCTATCATCAAACTGATACTGTTAGGACAAGATAATACGAATTTGGACATGGAATAGATGATTCAAGGAATATATGACTCTGCAGAGTTTGTACAAAATTTTTCCCACAGCCAACGGATTTCCGTAGTCCCGAAGGACTAGTTCCGTTTACGGTGTTTCGGAAGAAAACACAACTAGCCAGTACACACCCATCCTACCTCTCGATGCTAGGAATCACCCTAGACATCGTCCAAGAAAAACTTTTGAGACGGGGAGATCACAATCTCGAATAGCATGGGATCAAATTTATATACGCGCGCTCTAAGGGGTGCCCCCCTCTCGGTCCCAACCGGAAACACCCATGCCCCCTGACCGGATGACTGGCTTTAATCCAGGGCCATGGAACCATCATCACGGCCTCTCCTTTTTGGTGTGTACCAGGAAAGCGGTTTGCAACTTACTAAACCATATTCCTTGCGGAAAACATGTGGTAGTACAGGGAAGGAAATGAGTTGAACTGGACCGATACGGTTTGACACTGAAGTCACATAGTCTGGCATAAGACTGGCATGCTACAACACTGCCATCTTACCCATCCTCATGCCAACACATGGCCATTCATACTCACATCCATCCACTTATGGATCATCGAACTCACTTACCTCATTATTGCATAAAATAACGTTCATCGATATGCTCCTCAACATGTCATGAAACTAACTAAATGCAAAACATGCCAAGACACTCATCATATCAAAAGTTCAAACATGCTTGCCTAGTTCAGAGTAGTCGGAGCCTAGCTCGGTGAAGTTCGCGGCTCCGTCACCTCCTTCGGTATCTACGGTATAAAGAAAATATATGCGCTATCGTAAATACCAAGGGGTGCACAAAAAGTATTCCAAATATTTTTCAAATAAATCTGATAAAAAACTAGACACAATTTTAAAGAGAACAGAAAATGAATCAATCAAAAATACCTTTCTGTTTAAAAGTTATAAAGGTTTTTGCCCAGGGACTCATCTGTAATGAAACAGAAAGTTCCCAGGGGATAGCTTATAAAAACAGAAAACGTTCCAGTGTTGAATACGCCAGCCCAGAGGGGAAAGTGCATTTTGCCCGAAGGCGCTTCCAGAAAATGATTCAATAGAGAGGGCAGAGAGGCTGACGGTGGGGTCCCACTCGTCAGGTTTAAACTTTCAAATGGGGGGGAACGAAGCTCGTCGGCGCCCGAGAGCCGCGGTGGTCGCCGGCGGCGATCCACGGTGAGGCAGGGGGATCGGAGGGTACCTCCGTGTTCAGGGCACCCTTCCGCGTCGGTTGGTGGTGGTGGTGGTCGCCGGCGAGTACCACGTCGACGACGAGCTTTGCTCCGGCGGACGGCGGCTCGGGTGGTCGAGGGACTCGTCGGAGAGGGCTGCAGAGATCAAATTGAGGAGGGGGTTAGGCTCCTGGTAGCTAGAGGGAGTAATTGACGGGGTTAGAGCGCCGGAGATGGCCTCACCGGAGCGAATCGTGGTGGAGGCCGAGGCGGATCGGGGCGGCCGGAGTTGGGGGAGGAGACCTCCTCGAGGTCCTCCTAGTGGCCTGGCATGGCGTTGGTGAGGAGTGGTGATGATGCGTGCACGAGGGTGAGCTCAGGGGCCCTTTATATAGGCGGTTCGAGGCGGTTGCCGTGAACGGGGGTCTTCGGTGACGATTACGGCGGCGCAGGGCTTGGTCGGGGTAATTAGGACGTTGGGCGTCATCGTGGAGGTCCACGGTTCCGTTTTGGTGCTAATCGAGCTGGAGTTTGGTGCTTTGGGGGTGAGTTCGACAGAACGGGGCGGCGCGGGCCCGTCAGCGGCAGGGAGCGCGTCCCATGCTTGCCGGCCACGGTGGCGGTGCCACGGGTGTGCGCTGGCACGCATGAGGCCACGCGGAGAGCAGAGGGGCGATGGACGGCGCGGAACGGCGTTGAGCCGCCGTTCTTGTCCCCTGTCGGCTGTAACGGGGTCTCGGCCGCCGCAAGACACGCCGGCGCGGGCGGCCAGGGGCGCCACCGACGCCGGGAAGACGCCAAGCGCGCGTGCGGGATGCTCCAGACAGGAGGAAGAGGCGGCGAGGAACGTGCCAAGGGCATTGTGGGCATGTGACTGAACCTCTGTCGAAGATCGACACTGAACTCTGAATCTATCTGAATTTTGAACAGCAACAGTGCATGCAAGGTGTTCGACAGAATGAATTTCGCCTCTGGTGATTTTTCCTTGAGCTGATTTTTGGTGGAGTGGCTTCTCATTGCTCCAGTAGGCTGCCTGATTTTTGGCGAAATTTTTGGAGAAGTGTAGATATGAATTTCACCAAATTTGGCAAATCTGGTCCAAACTTGCAGAGATTGAATTTTGAAAAATTTGAAAAGAGAAGGAGTGGATCAAGATTGTTCTGGGTTGTGGGTACAAAGGACTATCCAGGAGAGTTGGTTTGAGGTCAAAACTCAAATGCAAAAGGGCACTTGCTTTGAAAATCACTCAGGCTCCAAATAATTTTCAGAAATGATTTGAGGGGAAAAATAATTAGAATAAAATCCAACACTTGCTTGGATTAGTTGGGACAGAGAACTTAGGTTGATCACAAGGAGGAGGGGAGGTTTTGGAGGGGTTTTACCACATGGGCAAAATACAAAGTCATGGGGGTTTCCAAGATATGAAAATCCCAAATTTTCATAGAGTTTCTTTTTAGAAGAAAAGATTAAACTCCAAAATAATTTGAGAGGGAACCAACAGAGAAGAAGTTTCAAAAGATCAGACACCAAAGTTTGAAGAAAAAAAATAAAATCCTTGCCAAAGCAAAGGAATTTTTAAGAGGAAGGATTTCTGGAAAAGAAATTTTAAATGCCCTCTTTTAACAAAGTTTTTGATGAAAACCAAATTAAAATTTTGGAGTGTCACATTGCCTGAGATTCGATCGTCGGTATCCCGATACCTTGTTCAATCTCGTTACCGGCAAGTCTCTTTACTCGTTTCGTAACACATCATCCCGTGATCAACTCCTTGATCACGTTGTGCACATTACGATGATGTCCTACCGAGTGGGCCCAGAGATACCTCTCCGTTTACACGGAGTGACAAATCCCAGTCTCGATTCGTGCCAACCCAACAGACACTTTCAGAGATACCTGTAGTGTACCTTTATAGCCACCCAGTTACGTTGTGACGTTTGGCACACCCAAAGCACTCCTACGGTATCCGGGAGTTGCACAATCTCATGGTCTAAGGAAATGATACTTGACATTAGAAAAGCTTTAGCATACGAACTACACGATCTAGTGCTATGCTTAGGATTGGGTCTTGTCCATCACATCATTGTCCTAATGATGTGATCCCGTTATCAATGACATCCAATGTTCATGGTTAGGAAACCGTAACCATCTATTGATCAATGAGCCAGTCAACTAGAGGCTTACTAGGGACATGGTGTTGTCTATGTATCCACACATGTATCTGAGTTTCCTATCAATACAATTCTAGCATGGATAATAAACGATTATCATGAACAAGGAAATATAATAATAACCAATTTATTATTGCCTCTAGGGCATATTTCCAACAGTTGGAACCTGACAAGTACCACTGGTTACGCCAAGTTCGACTATGCGGGTTCGCCAACTAGACCGACGCCTGAACGACTTCACACCGAAACGACAAGTTCCACTACCGCAGACTAGTACGACTACCGTCGCAAGAACCAAGAACGGCAAGTCTGAAGACCCAAGTACCTTGACGCCAAGTACCTCTTCGGATCGTCAAGGTGGATCTCGAACGTTGACGAGGTTCCGATAAGACCCTCGACGTGTACGGCTACAATGTGAACGTGTACCCGACGACCCCGGAGACCTATGTTACACCAAGTACCACGACGACCTTCGACTTGTACCCCTACATCGCACCGAAACGCCGAGTTCCTCGCCGAGACCCCGGACATTTACGGAACCTTGTGCGACTATGGATGTGGACGATCACCCTCGAACCCAAGTTACTCGGATTCGTCAAGTCCCTCTACGAAAACGTTGTACGACTACTTCCGTGGCCGAAGGCCCATGTACAACTACCGTCGCCGTGGACGACTACTTCCTCTATGAACCCGAACCGCTCCGAGAATGCACCTGGAAGGTATAACCTCGAGACGACGCCCGTGAACGAATGAATGCATGTTGTATGAGATGCACCCTTGTTTTGCCTCGAGTCTGAACTATCGGTGCACGTTGCCCCTCTTTTGCCTTGCCACCGACATGTGGGAACCCGGTAATCAGGAGCACCCCACCATCCTTGCATGACACGCTCCCGTCACTTTTCCTTTTGCACCAGCATCTCAATCGAGGTACCGGAAACCGGGACGTTGCCGTGGCACCGTTTCATTATCGTTGTCGTGGCACTCCTTTTCTTTTCCGCCACGATGACAAATGCTTCTTGATATGCCCTTATCAATGTTTCCATAAATACTGCATAAAACTTGCACATGTCATTCACATCATGATAATAACATTTAAATGTTTAAAATTGTTGTTTGCATTAAATTACTAATGCATATGAGGATTTACCGGATTTGTTATTTGTTATGTCCGACCCCATTTAAATTGTTTAGATGGTGTAGTTTTGTTATGCTTCACCTCTTACCATGTTTAACAACATTTAATATTGTTGGGTACATAAACGAGATTGAACTAAATAATTGATGTGGTGTTCCGTCAATATGCAACTCGTTGCATATTGAGCTCCACTTAATTTGTAGGATTGTTTGTGCACTTTGCCATGCCATGCATATTTAAACCGGACATGCATCATACTTGATTGTGCATCATGACATGTTTATGTGATGGTTGTTTACTATGTTGTTTGCTCTTTTCCGGTGTTGTTTCTTCGGGTTGGTTCCGGTAACGTTGCGTGTGTGAGGATCCGTTGGCTACATCCATTTGTCTTCTTCATGGACTCGTTCTTCTTCCTTGCGGGATCTCAGGCAAGATGACCATACCCTCGATATCACTTCTATCTTTGCTTGCTAGTTGCTCGCTCTTTTGTTGTGCCTATGCTGCGATACCTACTACTTGCTTATCATGCCTCCCATATTGTTGAATCAAGCCTCTAACCCACCTTGTCCTAGCAAACCGTTGTTTGGCTATGTTACCGCTTTGCTCAGCCCCTCTTATAGCGTTATTAGTTGCCGGTGAAGATTGAAGCTTGTTCCATGTTTGGAACATGGATATTCTTGTTGGGATATCCCAACATCTCTTATTTAATTAATGCATCTATATACTTGGTAAAGGGTGGAAGGCTCGGCCTTATGCCTAGTGTTTTGTTCCAGTCTTGCCGCCCTAGTTTCCGTCATATCGGTGTTATGTTCCCGGATTTTGCGTTCCTTACGCGGTTGGGTTATAATGGGAACCCCTTGACAGTTCGCCTTGAATAAAACTCCTCCAGCAAGGCCCAACATTGGTTTTACCATTCGCCACCTAGCCTTTTCTTTCCCTTGGGTTCTGCAGACTCAAGGGTCATCTTTATTTTAACCCCCCCGGGCCAGTGCTCCTCTGCGTGTTGGTCCAACTGAGCAATGTCTGAGGCTACCAGGGGCTACTCTGGGCTGGCTTACCCGACGTCTTGCTCATCCGGTGTGCCCTAAGAACGAGATATGTGCAGCTCCTATCGGGATTTGTCGGCACATCTGGGTGGCTTTGCTGGTCTTGTTTTACCATTGTCGAAATGTCTTGTAACCGGGATTCTGAGTCTGATTGGGTCTTCCCGCTAGAAGGAATATCCTTCGTTGACCGTGAGAGCTTGTGATGGGCTAAGTTGGGACACCGCTGTAGGGATTTGAACTTTCGAAAGCCGTGCCCGCGGTTATGGGCAGATAGGAATTTGTTAATGTCCGGTTGTAGAAAAGCTGAAGTTGACCTTAATTAAAATACATCAACCGCGTGTGTAACCGTGATGGTCTCTTTCCGGCGGAGTCCGGGAAGTGAACACGGTGTTGGAGTTATGTTTGACGTAGGTTGTTCTAGGATCACTTCTTGATCATACTTTTATCGACCGTGCTTTGCCTTCTCTCCTCGCTCTCATTTGCGTATGTTAGCCACCATATATGCTAGTCGCTTGCTGCAGCTCCACCTCATACCTTTACCTTACCCATAAGCTTAAATAGTCTTGATCGCGAGGGTGCGAGATTGCTGAGTCCCCGTGGCTCACAGATACTTCCAAAACCAGCTTGCAGGTGCCGATGAGTCCGTGCATATGACGCAACCAAGCTCAAGGAGGAGCTCGATGAAGATCTTGTCCTTTGTGTTGTTTCGTTCTAGTTAATCAGTAGTGGAGCCCAGTTGGGGTCGATTGGGGACCTTGTCGCATTTGGGGTTCTTCTTTTATTTTGGTTCCGTAGTCGGATCTTGATTGTATTTGGATGTTGTATTGCTTTATTCATGTAATTGTGTGAAGTGGCGATTGTAAGCCAACTATGTATCTTTTCCCTTATGTATTACATGGGTTGTGTGAAGATTACCTCACTTGCGACATTGCTTTCAATGAAGTTATGCCTCTAAGTCGTGCTTCGACACGTGGGAGATATAGCCGCATCGAGGGCGTTACAAGTTGGTAATCAGAGCCATCCCCGACCTTTGGAGCCCCCACTGCTTGATCGAATTAGTGGACGAGTTGAGTCTAGAAAAATGTTTTGAGTCATTTAGGGATTATATATCAGAGAGTTAGGAATTCTTTTTACTCCCCAGTCCCTTCATCGCTCTGGTAAGGCATCCTGACGTAGAGTTTTGACTTTTCTCTTCTCAAATTTCACTAAATTTTTTTTAGGATCACGCGGGTATCTTGGAATCGTTCCGATCGATTTGTGACGAGAACATTGTTCTTGGTGCCTCCTGTCATTTAGGGGTTGTGGCAGTGTCCCGGGGAGTTGAGCTCCGAGGTGTTGTCATCACAATTTTATCGTTGCAGTTCTAGAATACCTGAGTTTAGTTCGCCGACATCGAAAATCTCTTTTATGCAGTTGTTGGTGAGATAACCTCGACGCCACCCAGTACTGGGGCGGGAGTTCGGGAGTATTGCCATAACTCGTATAACGTATGCTTTTCGAAGGTTGAGGTAGATGATTTCCGAAGGTTTCTTGGTTATGTGTTGAAGGATGGATACAGCTGGATGTAGGATTTGCTAGTTTTGGGTGATATATTATGCTTCCCCTGTATCCCCAACACCTGATTGCATAACTGGAAAAGTTTCGGGAGTTTATAAGTGGGATTCAAGTAGCTCCTAGGATATCTTTCCGACAGACGTATGATATGAAATTGGGGTTCGACGTCTAGTGGTCCGCCTATTCACGGTTGGTTTTACAGTGGTCTCGTTGTGTCTTAAAGAGTCCTTGGCTATGCCGACTCGGGGACGCTTCGTATGTCATGTGCACTGCCTTGTACATGATGGTGCTGTACGATCGAGCCCGTGTAGGCCCCACCATGAAAACTTCGGGCGAAATCTCTATCATATGTTTGTCCCGGCTTATTCTGCAAGCCAACCCTTTGTTTTTGTTTTGAGTTGTGGTATTCGAGTTGCTTCAATGTCAAGTGTTGATTCCATATTTTTCCTAAGCAGTGTTCTCATACTCCTATGTGAATACCAATCCTCATGATAATCGAGATTGTCATGTCAATCCTTGTCAACCGGTGTGCTTCTCTTCAAGTGGATCCGATCATCTCAACATCCGCAAAATCCAATCTCAGTTTTTCATCAACGTTGTTTGTTTCATCCGTCTCCAAGTTGCCTTCGTTTTTCCCACCCTCCCACCCTTGTTTCTTCAAGGACTAAGATTTCTTTATCAAGTATCTATCTTATGATTATGAAGTCTCTCCATTCTTTTCCGTCAATGTCCTTACCCGGTGGTTCTCATGAAGATGCTCTTCAAGTTCGTTATTCTTCATTCTTTTTCTTCTCCGGTGGATTCAATTCAAGTTTTCTGTGTTGATCACATCCTTTTCCTCGTTTTAAATGTCTTCTCTTGCCGGCGTACCTCTCAATCATTCCCCGTTTGCTATTCAATTGTTCCGGAGTGCTGAAGATGTCTCGAAGATTCGTGTTTCCACTCTTAATACGTTCAAGCTATTTTGAGGATGTTATCTAATTCAAACCATTAATTCAACCGGTGTTTTCTCTCTTAAATCGTTCAACGGTGTTTCTTTTCAGTGGGCCCTAACCCACAGGTCTTTCCCAGGATCTTACCTGACTCTTCTTATTTCCACCGGAGCTATTCTCAAATCTTTTGAAGTGTGACGTAAGAATGAATTTTCATTAGTCAGAGGGTTTCTCCAAGATATTTCAAATTATTTTCATCGTTGGCTCAACCTTTCCATTCTACATTCTGGAGTGTCTAAATGATTCATGGTGGTGTTTCTCGTCGTAATTCTCAGATTTTGATGACCGAAGAAGAGTTCCTCTTAAATCCTTATCCGCTCTCTTGAAGATTCGTGATTCTAGCTTATGCCATTCTCTCATAATTATTTTCGGTTGTAAGAATTCTTTTCACCTATCCGGAGCAATTCAGGAGTCTTCTCAGTTTGATTATCCGGAGTCCATAAATTCAGGTTTATTCATTCTCAGTTGTCAGTTATCATTCTTCAATACCGGTGCATCATTTAAGTATTCTCTTATCACCTCGTGATTTATTCGTTCTCATGTATCTAGATTGTCTCTAGTATCTTCGTCCATTTCACTGTTCTTCCCGATGTTTCTTTATCTTTTCTTCGTTCATTTTTCATTCTTCCGGTGGTTCATTCAATACCTTCCCAAGTTTGCGCTATATCTCTCTTAATCCTTCCAACGGGAATAAGTTGTTTGCAATCTGTTGCTTGTCATCAATTTTAATTGGTGAAGGATACGCATAATGTAATTCTTATTCTTGTTTCATTGAGTTTATTCAATTCCTTATTCCGGAGGTTCACCAAATTCTCGTTGTCAATTGTTCATCTTCTCTTTTTCCCGGAGTTCCAACCTCTTTCAATTATATCACCATGGAGATTCATCTAAATCGTTACAAGGATTCACCTTGTGTTTTCAACTTCTCTTTATTTTCGTTTGATCTTCCTTTTGTTTTCCTGATTCTTCATGGATGCTCAACATGATGGTTCATCAAGGAGTTAATTCCTTCTCGAAGTATTCATTGAGATTCTTTTCAGAGGAGCTCAAGCTTTCTCCATCTTGTAATCCGGAGTGCAATTCTTTCTACCGTATCATCGGAGGTGGTATTATGTCATTCTTGATAATTTGAGTTCATGTTTCATGATTCACATGTTATCAAGAATGAGATATTTTAAATCCATCAATCTCATCATTGGAGTTATCTTGGGTCATATTTCACCTAAAGCCTTCCCTAAGGATTGTTGCTATTTATGGTGCCCATAAATGACCCAAGTTCTTCATTTTTTCCTTCCGGTGAAATAATCTTTCTCGTCTCCTTGTTCATGCCAATCCAATTCTTCTTCCCGTGAGTGGCAGGTTGTCACCTCATAATTTTGACATGTATTCCATAAGATCATATCAAGATTATTCTTTCCATTGTTGGTTTTCCAACAACTCCGTTCTAGCATTTGTTGTAAGCGCGTTCTACCAAGATCTTGTTTTCTCCTCCGTTCATTCCATTCCATCCTCTCATTTCTTCCGGAGGCTTCGTGATGTTGCTCTCTTCAACCCATCTTCTTGTTTTGTCAAGATCATGTTCTTTCCTTTGCTAATTCATTCAACCAGAGTGTCGTGTCATCCCTTCAATTTCTTTTCATCTTATCAAGCTTTCTTCTCTTTTCTACCGGAGTGCTCTCCAAACTATATCATTATTATGCCTTCTATGTCTTGTTTTAACCGGAGTGTTGTGTCATCTGCTCAAGTTCTTTTCGTCTTATAAAGTCTTGCATCTTGTTTCAATCGGAGTGCTTGCATCTACTTCTTGTCCATTGTAACCTTTTCTTATGTCTTTCAACCCACAAGGTTCCCGTAATGTTCCTCCTTTCTAACGAAGTGTTTTCAATCTCGTTCATCTATGTTGTATTCTTTCTTTCAATTTGTTCAACCTCTCAAGGTTCTTTGGTTTCATTCGTTTGTCAAATAAGAAACTTAGTTTTACCTCTTCTCTTTCTCTTCCGTTTTTCCCTCTGGTGCCATTCTAGATCTCGGGACGAGATCCTCTCGTAGTGGTGGAGTGTTGTAAAACGCACCAAGACCGGAGCTTCAGATGCCTTCCAGGGTTTCCGGGTTTCGTCGTGTGATTTATTTGGTTCATTGCATTCATCATTGCATCATGTGCATTGCTTCATGTCATCATGCCATCATCTCATAAATCTTCTGCATCTCAACTAAATAAATTGTGTGGATCTTTGATCCATTTAAATAGAGGGAAGAGTGACTTCTCTTTATAACATATCCTCCCGATATTAGGGAGCTATATTAAATATTTCATTTTCGGAATCACCCATAACACACGTGCAAAATATTTCCATGACTATTCCTCTTCGAGTTTGACCTTCAAACACTGCCAATATATCTCATCTCTTTTATCGAGACTCCTCTAAAAATCTCAGCCCATTTAGAGTCCTTTCGAATGGGTTTCAAAATTCAAACATGTTGAATTTAATTCAACATGTGCGAATCTATTGCTCTCCAAAAACCCTCTTGCCATTTTATTTAAGTTCCTCACATTTTTGTGAGTCCAGGAAATTTATCTACGAGTCCAACTTCGTTCCGTAACCCCCCCCCCCCCTCTCTTTCTTTCTTTTTTCTTCTCTTGTTTTCTGTTAAAGAAAATAAGATGGAGAGAGGAGAGCCAGCCCAACTGGGCCTCTCTAACCCGACCCAGGCCGGCCTCCTCTAAGTTCTCCGGCAGCCACCTAGGCCCAGTCTCCAGTGGCCTCTAAGGCCCGGCCGCAACCTCCCTCTTCTCTCGATCCCACTCCTCCTCTTTCCCTTCCACCGCTGCCACGCATGCATCGCACCAGAGGAGAGGGAGACCCGCAGCCCGATTCCCAGATCCTCGCGCCGGAGATGTTCTCCCAGCCGCCGCACGCTCCTGCCATGGCCTCCTCCTCTGCCTCGCGTGGCCTCCGCCGTCAAGTGCCGCCCCCGTCCGGATCCGTCAGGCCCTGCCATGGCTGCGCCTCCCTGCTGCCGAAGCCTCGCCGCCAAGTCCTGCCTGCGCCCTCGGGACTCGCCGGACCCCTTCCTCTACTCCAAGTCCGCCGGCCACAGGTGTCGCTGCCGGCTGCCACCCCATCACCATGCGGTCCTCATCCACCTCCGTCCCATGACACGTCAGCCCCCGTCGTTTCCCTGCCTCTCTTTTGCGCCAGGGACTCGAGCCCTCCACCGCGCATTGCTGCCTTGCTGCCTTCCCCGCCATCGGCTTGCTACCTTTGCCGGACCTCCTCCGCCTCCAAGGTCGCCGCTGCTCTGGCCGCAACCACGTTCGGTCTTCAACCCCGACGCCCGACCCGGCCATCTTCGGTTGCTGCCCACTGGCCTCGTCTCTCCTCTTGTCACTTTCAAGACCCGGCATACAGGGAAGCCCAAGGCCGCCTTCGTGGTTTTCGCCAAGTTTGTCCATCGCCAAACGAGTCGGAGATCCTTCGATGCCTCTCCTTGTTGGAACCTGACAAGTACCATTGGTTACGCCAAGTTCGACTATGCGGGTTCGCCAAGTACTACACCGGCAAGACCGACGCCCGAACGACTTCACACCGAAATGACAAGTTCCACTACCGCAGACTAGTACGACTACCATCACAAGAACCGAGAACGACAAGTCCGAAGACCCAAGTACCTTGACGCCAAGTACCTCTTCGGATCGTCAAGGTGGATCTCGAACGTTGACGAGGTTCCGATAAGACCCTCGATGTGTATGACAACAATGTGAACGTGTACCCGACGACCCCGGAGACCTATGTTACACCAAGTACCATGACGACCTTCGACTTGTACCCCTACATCGCACCGAAATGCCGAGTTCCTCGCCGAGACCCCGGACATTTACGGAACCTTGTGCGACTATGGATGTGGACAACCACCCTCGAACCCAAGTTACTCGGATTCGTCAAGTCCCTCTACGAAAACGTTGTACGACTACTTCCGTGGCCAAAGACCCGTGTACAACTACCGTCGCCGTGGACGACTACTTCTTCTACTTCCTCTACGAACCCGAACCACTCCGAGAATGCACCTAGAAGGTATAACCTCGAGACGACTCCCGTGAACGAATGAATGCATGTTGTATGAGATGCACCCTTGTTTTGCCTCGAGTCTGAACTATCAGTGCACGTTGCCCCTCTTTTGCCTTGCCACCGACATGTGGGAACCCGGTAATCGGGAGCACCCCACCATCCTTGCATGACACGCTCCCGTCACTTTTCCTTTTGCATCGGCATCTCAATCGAGTTACCGAAAACCGGGACGTTGCCGTGGCACCGTTTCGTTATCGTTGTCGTGGCACTCCTTTTCTTTTCCGCCACGATGACAAATGCTTCTTTATATGCCCCTATCAATGTTTCCATAAATACTGCATAAAACTTGCACATGTCATTCGCATCATGATAATAACATTTAAATGATTAAAAATTGTTGTTTGCATTAAATTACTAATGCATATGGGGATTTACCGGATTCATTATTTGTTATGTCCGACCCCATTTAAATTGTTTAGATGGTGTAGTTTTGTTATGCTTCACCTCTTACCATGTTTAACAACATTTAATATTGTTGGGTACATAAACGAGATCGAACTAAATAATTGATGTGGTGTTCCGTAATTATGCAACTCGTTGCATATTGAGCTCCACTTAATTTGTAGGATTGTTTGTGCACTTTGCCATGCCATGCATATTTAAACCGGACATGCATCATACTTGATTGTGCATCATGACATGTTTATGTGATGGTTGTTTACTATGTTGTTTGCTCTTTTCCGGTGTTGTTTCTTCGGGTTGGTTCCGGTAACGTTGCGTGTGTGAGGATCCGTTGGATACGTCCGTTTGTCTTCTTCATGGACTCGTTCTTCTTCCTTGAGGGATCTCAGGCAAGATGACCATACCCTCGAAATCACTTCAATCTTTGCTTGCCAGTTGCTCGCTCTTTTGTTGTGCCTATGCTGCGATACCTACCACTTGCTTATCATGCCTCCCATATTGTTGAATCAAGCCTCTAACCCACCTTGTCCTAGCAAACCGTTGTTTGGCTATGTTACCGCTTTGCTCAGCCCCTCTTATAGCGTTATTAGTTGCAGGTGAAGATTGAAGCTTGTTCCATGTTTGGAACATGGATATTCTTGTTGGGATATCCCAATATCTCTTATTTAATTAATGCATCTATATACTTGGTAAAGGGTGGAAGGCTCGGCCTTATGCCTGGTGTTTTGTTCCACTCTTGCCACCCTAGTTTCCGTCATATCGGTGTTATGTTCCCGGATTTTGTGTTCCTTACGCGGTTGGGTTATAATGGGAACCCCTTGATAGTTCGCCTTGAATAAAACTCCTCCAGCAAGGCCCAACATTGGTTTTACCATTCGCCACCTAGCCTTTTCTTTCCCTTGGGTTCTGCAGACTCAAGGGTCATCTTTATTTTAACCCCCCGGGCCAGTGCTCCTCTGAGTGTTGGTCCAACTGAGCGATGTCCGAGGCTACTAGGGGCAACTCTGGGCTGGCTTACCCGACGTCTTGCTCATCCGGTGTGCCCTGAGAATGAGATATGTGCAGCTCCTATCGGGATTTGTCGGCACATCTAGATGGCTTTGCTGGTCTTGTTTTACCATTGTCGAAATGTCTTGTAACCGGGATTCCGAGTCTGATCGGGTCTTCCCGCTAGAAGGAATATCCTTCGTTGACCGTGAGAGCTTGTGATGGGCTAAGTTGGGACACCCCTGCAAGGATTTGAACTTTCGATAGCCGTGCCCGCGGTTATAGGCAGATGGGAATTTGTTAACGTCCGGTTGTAGAAAACCTGAAGTTGACCTTAATTAAAATACATCAACCGCGTGTGTAACCGTGATGGTCTCTTTCCAGCGGAGTCCGGGAAGTGAACACGGTGTTGGAGTTATGTTTGACGTAGGTTGTTCTAGGATCACTTCTTTATCATACTTTTATCGACCGTGCTTTGCCTTCTCTCCTCGCTCTCATTTGTGTATGTTAGCCACCATATATGCTAGTCGCTTGCTGCAGCTCCACCTCATACCTTTACCTTACCCATAAGCTTAAATAGTCTTGATCGCGAGGGTGCGAGATTGCTGAGTCCCCGTGGCTCACAGATACTTCCAAAACCAGCTTGCAGGTACCGATGAGTCCGTGCATATGACGCAACCAAGCTCAAGGAGGAGCTCGATGAAGATCTTGTCCTTTGTGTTGTTTCGTTCTAGTTGATCAGTAGTGGAGCCCAGTTGGGGTCGATCGGGGACCTTGTCGCATTTGGGGTTCTTCTTTTATTTTGGTTCCGTAGTCGGATCTTGATTGTATTTGGATGTTGTATTGCTTTATTCATGTAACTGTGTGAAGTGGCGATTGTAAGCCAACTTTGTATCTTTTCCCTTATGTATTACATGGGTTGTGTGAAGATTACCTCACTTGCGACATTGCTTTCAATGCGGTTATGCCTCTAAGTCGTGCTTCGACACGTGGGAGATATAGCCGCATCGAGGGCGTTACACAAAGTATGGACTTTGATTCACTTGCCCGATGATCGGCGAGCCATAGAGAATAAATGGATATTCAAGAGGAAGATCGACACTGATAGCAGTGTTACTATCTACAAATCTCGAATTATCACAAAAGGTTTTTGGCAAGTTCAAGATGTTGAGTACGATGAGATTTTCTCACTCGTAGCGATGCTTAAGTCTGTCTGAATCACGTTAGCAATTGCCACATTTTATGAAATCTGGCAAATGGATGTCAAAACGGCATTCCTTAATGGATTTCTTAAAGAAGAGTTGTATATGATACAACAAGAAGGGTTTGTCAGTCCTAAAGGTGCTAACAAAGTGTGCAAGCTCCAGAGATCCATCTATGGACTGGTACAAGCATCTCAGAGACGAATATTTGAGTTACGAGTTTGGTCTTAATTTGAAACAATGTGGAATCGTTTCGCAACTTACGCCACCTGGAACACCACAGCATAATGGTGTGTCGGAACGTCATAACCGTACTTTATTAGATATGGTGCAATCTATGATGTCTTCTTGATAACCCACAAGTATAGGGGATCGCAACAGTTTTCGAGGGTAGAGTATTCAACCCAAATTTATTGATTCAACACAAGGGGAGACAAAGAATATTCTCAAGTATTAGCAGCTGAGTTGTCAATTCAACCACACCTGGAAACTTAATATCTGCAGCAAAGTGTTTAGTAGCAAAGTAATATGATAGTAGTGATAACAGTAACAAAAGGTAACGGTAATAAAAGCAATGTTTTTGGTATTTTGTAGTGATGATAGCAATAGCAACGGAAAAGTAAATAAGCGAAGCACAATATATGGAAAGCTCGTAGGCAATGGATCGGTGATGGAGAATTGTGCCGGATTCGGTTCATCATGTAACAGTCGTAACCTAGGGCGACACAGAACTAGCTCCAGTTCATTGATATAATGTAGGCATGTATTCCGAATATGGTCATACGTGCTTATGGAAAAGAACTTGCATGATATCTTTTGTCCTACCCTCCCGTGGCAGCGGGGTCCTTACGGAAACTAAGGGATATTAAGGCCTCCTTTTAATAGAGAACCGAAACAAAGCATTAACACATAGTGAATACATGAACTCCTCAAACTACGGTCATCACCGGTAAGTATCCCGATTATTATCACTTTGGGGTTAACGGATCATAACACATAATAGGTGACTATAGACTTGCAAGATAGGATCAAGAACACTCATATATTGATGAAAACATAATAGGTTCAGATCTGAAATCATGGCACTCGGGCCCTAGTGACAAGCATTAAGCATAGCAAAGTCATAACAACATCAATCTCAGAACATAGTGGACACTAGGGATCAAACCCTAACAAAACTAACACGATTACATGATAAACCTCATCCAACCCATCACCGTCCAGCAAGCCTACGATGGAATTACTCACGCACGGCGGTGAGCATCATGAAATTGGTGATGGAGGATGGTTGATGATGACGATGGCGACGGATTCCCCTCTCCGGAGCCCCGAACGGACTCCAGATCAGCCCTCCCGAGAGGTTTTAGGGCTTAGTGGCGGCTCCATATCGTAAAACGCAACGATTTCTTCTCCTTGATTTTTTCTCATCGAAACTCAATATATGGAGGTGGAGTTGGAGTCGGAGACGCAACAGGGGGCCCATGAGGTAGGGACGCGCGCCCCCCACCCTCGTGGCAAGACGGTGGCCCCCCTGGCCTTCATCTTTGGCAGGTATTTTTCTTATTTTCTGAAAACTGTCTCCTTGAAGTTTCAGGTCATTCCGAGAACGTTTGATCCTGCACATAAATAACACCATGATAATTCTGTTGAAAACAGCCTCAGTCCGGGTTAGTTCCATTCAAATCATGCAAGTTAGACTCCAAAACAAGGGCAAAAGTGTTTGGAAAAGTAGATACGTTGGAGACGTATCAACTCCCCTAAGCTTAAACATTTGCTTGTCCTCAAGCAATTCAGTTGCCAAACTGAAAGTGATAAAGAAAAACTTTTACAAACTCTGTTTGCTCTTGTTGTTGTAAATATGTAAAGCCAGCATTCAAGTTTTCAACAAAGATTATAACTAACCACATTCGCAATAATGCATAGGTCTCAAGTTACTCATATCAATAGCATAATCAACTAGCGAGCCATAATAATAAATCTCGGATGACAACACTTTCTCAAAACAATCATAATATGATATAACAAGGTTGTATCTCGCTAGCCCTTTCTGAGATCGCAAAACATAAATGCAGAGCACCTTTAAAGACCAAGGATTGACTAGACATTGTAATTCATGGTAAAAGAGATCCAGTCAAGTCATACTCAATGTTAACTAACAGTAATGAATGCAAATGACAGCAGTGCTCTCCAACGGGGGCTTTTTAATAAGAGGATGATGACTCAGCATAAAAGTAAATAGATAGGCCCTTCGCAGAGAGAACCAGGGATTTGTGGAGGTGCCAGAGCTCGGTTTTGAAATAGAGGTGAACAATATTTTGAGCGGTATACTTTCATTGTCAACATAACAACCAAGAGATGGCGATATCTTCCATGCTACACACATTATAGGCGGTTCCCAAACAGAATGGTAAAGTTTATGTTCCCCCTTCCACCACAAGCATCAGTCCATGGCTTGCTCAAAACAACGAGTGCCTCCAACTAACAAGAGTCCCAGGGGGAGTCTTATTTGCAATTATTTTGATTTAGTTTGCATAAAGCATGGGACTGGGCATCCCGGTGACCAGCCATTTATCTCGTGAGTGAGGAGCGGAGTCCACTCCTCTTGAGAATAACCCGCCTAACATGGAAGATATAGACATCCCTAGTTGATACATGAGCTATTCGAGCATACAAAACAGGATATTTATTTGAAGGTTTAGAGTTTGGCACATACAAATTTACTTGGAACGGCATGTAGATACCGTATATAGGAAGGTATAGTGGACTCATGTGGAATAACTTTGGGGTTTAAGGAGTTTGGATGCACAAGCAGTATTCCCGCTTAGTACAGGTGAAGGCTAGCAAAAGACTAGGAAGCGACCAGCTAGAGAGCGACAACAGTCATGAACATGCATTAAAATTAATCAACACCGAATGCAAGCATGAGTAGGATATAATCCACCATGAACATAAATACCGTGAAGGCTATGTTGATTTTGTTTCAACTACATGCGTGAACATGTGCCAAGTCAAGTCACTCAAATCATTCAGAGGAGGATACCACCCATCATACCACATCATAACCATTTTAATAGCATGTTGGCACGCAAGGTAAACCATTATAACTCATAGATAATCAAGCATGGCACAAGAAACTATGATCTCTAATTGTCATTGCAAACATGTTTATTCATAATAGGCTGAATCAGGAATGATGAACTAATCATATTTACAAAAACAAAAGAGGTCGAGTTCATACCAGCTTTTCTCATCTCAGTCAGTGCATCATATATCGTCATAATTGCCTTTCACTTGCACGACCGAACGATGTGAATAATAATAAAAGTGCACGTGCATCGGACAAAGCTGGAATCTGCAAGCATTCAATAAACAGGAGAAGACAAGGTAATATGGGTTCTTTTGTCAGATAAACAACAATGCATATAAGAGCCACCTCAACAATTTAATTATGGTCTTCTCCTATCGACCCCCAAAGAAAAGAAAAGAAATAAAACTATTTACACGGGAAAGCTCCCAACAAGCATAAGAAGAACAGGAAATATTTTTGGGTTTTCTTTTTAATAACTACTACAAGCATGGAAAGTAAACTAATTAAAAGCTACAACTATTTTTTTGGTTTTTCTTAAGGTTTATTAAACACACAAGAAGAAAGCATAAAAAGGAAATTAACTAGCATGGATGATACAATGAAAAAGTATGAGCACCGACATCTAGCAATGATTGTGTGAGCATAAATGTAATGTCGGTGAGAAATACGTACTCCCCCAAGCTTAGGCTTTTGGACTAAGTTGGTCTATGGCCATGGCTGGCCTGGCGGATATCCATAATAATAGTTGGGGTCATACTCTGATGCAGAAGAGGAAGACTCCGATTGCCACTAGCTGACAATCATCTCCGGATCCCACTGGTAATTAGACTGTCGTGAAGGATCAAATTGTGGTTCCGGCTCTGGCTCCTCGGCTGGTGCAGGGTTCCGGTAGGCATGGATAGCCGTCAACGGAATAAGGTACGTGCCTACAGTCAAATCAAACAAAGAAGGAGCAGGCAAGGTAATAGTCTCAGGATGATGTTTATTAAAGAACAATTGATATTTAAGGTCTCCTTCCCTATTCTTAATAATAAAATCATGTGCTACCATACTTTTATAATCTGAATAAACACGGTGCAGCACTTTTTCTTCCTTCTCCGCATGCCTACTAGGTATGTTAAAAAGTGCAGCTAGGCGTGTAGCATAGATGCCTCCAAAGATGGGGCCCTTGGTATGGTTCAGACTTAACCGTTTGGCAATAATGCCGCCCATAATAAAAGAGTTATCACCGTATAAACCGTGTGCAAAATAATAATATCAGGGATACTCAGGTTTGATGGGGAACGTAGCAGAAATTTAAAATTTTTCTACGCATCACCAAGATCAATCTATGGAGTCATCTAGCAACGAGGGGAAGAGGAGTGCATCTACATACCCTTGTAGATCGCGTGCGGAAGCGTTCAAGAGAACGGGGTTGATGGAGTCGTACTCGTCGTGATCCAAATCACCAATGACCGAGCGCCGAACGGACGGCACCTCCACGTTCAACACACGTACGGTTGGGAGAGACGTCTCCTCCTTCTTGATCCAGCAAGGGGAGAGGAGAGGTTGATGGAGATCCAGTAGCACGACGGCGTGGTGGTGGAAGCAGCGGGATCTCGGCAGGGCTTCGCCAAGCACCAACGAGACGGAGAGGTGTCACAGAGGGAGAGGGAGGCGCCAGGGACTTGGGTGCGGCTGCCCTCCCTCCCCTCCACTATATGTAGGGGCCAGGGGGCGCCGGCCCCTCTAGATCCCATCTAGATGGGGGGAGGCAGCCAAGGGGGTGGCTTGGCCCCCAAGCCAAGTGGAGACGCCCCCACCCCTAGGGTTTCTAACCCTAGGCGCATGGGGGAGGCCCAAGGGGGGCGCACCAGCCCACCAGGGGCTGGTTCCCTTCCCACTTCAGCCCATGGGGCCCTCCGGGATAGGTGGCCCCACCCGGTGGACCCCCGGGACCCTTCCGGTGGTCCCGGTACAATACCAGTGACCCCCGAAACTTTCCCGGTGGCCGAAAGTGGTCTTCCTATACATAAATCTTTACCTGCGGACCATTCCGGAACTCCTCGTGATGTCCGGATCTCATCCGGGACTCCGAACAACTTTCGGGTTACCGCATACTAATATCTCTATAACCCTAGCGTCACCGAACCTTAAGTGTGTAGACCCTACGGGTTCGGGAACCATGCAGACATGACCGAGACAACTCTCCGGCCAATAACCAATAGCGGGATCTGGATACCCATGTTGGCTCCCACATATTCCATGATGATCTCATCGGATGAACCATGATGTCGAGGATTCAATCAATCCCGTATTCAATTCCCTTTGTCAATCGGTACGTTACTTGCCCGAGATTCGATCGTCGGTATCCCAATACCTTGTTCAATCTCGTTACCGTCAAGTCACTTTACTCGTTCCGTAACACATCATCCCGTGACCAACTACTTAGTCACACTGAGCTCATTATGATGATGCATTACCGAGTGGGCCCAGAGATACCTCTCTGTCATACGGAGTGACAAATCACAGTCTCGATTCATGCCAACCTAACAAACACTTTCGAAGATACCTGTAGTGTACCTTTATAGCCACCCAGTTACGTTGTGACGTTTGGCACACCCAAAGCACTCCTACGGTATCCGGGAGTTGCACAATCTCATTGTCTAAGGAAATGATACTTGACACTTAGAAAAGCTCTAGCAAACGAACTACACGATCTTGTGCTATGCTTAGGATTGGGTCTTCTCCATCACATCATTCTCCTAATGATGTGATCCCGTTATCAATGACATCCAATGTCCATGATCAGGAAACCGTAACCATCTATTGATCAACAAGCTAGTCAACTAGAGGCTTACTAGGGACATGTTGTGGTCTATATATTCACACATGTATTACGATTTCCGGATAACACAATTATAGCATGAACAATAGACAATTATCATGAACAAGGAAATATAATAATAACCATTTTATTATTGCCTCTAGGGCATATTTCCAACAAGGTCTCCAGTTCCCGCGACCAATTAAGCAACGACTAGCAAATAATGCGAAATAACGTAAAACATGAATGTGTATGCTAGTGATTCGTGCATCAGAAACCTTCTTTGTTTCCCCTACAGTGATAGTGTCAATAAATCCCTCCACATCAGCACGATGTGGTTCTTCTATCTTGCCCCCAAAAGGGACTAAACAAATCCGACAAAAATCATAAAGTGACATCTCCTTATGCTCATCATATAAATGAAATTCCACCGTAGGTGGTGAGTTCCTAGAATGAAAATTAAAGATTTGCACAAAGGTATTTGTGAGCAAGAGATACTGATCACATTGGTCGTGGAGGAAAGCGGTAAGGCCTGCAGTCTGAGCTAACTCATGAAAATCTTCATAAATCCCGGCTGCTCTTAAGAAAGGCTCGGAAGGCCATTCACACGCCCGAACCTCCGCGATGCGAGGCAGATTATACTTAGGCTTCGGTGCCTTTTCCTTCGAGCTTTGGCTCGATGAGCCCCTCAAAAGTCTCCTCATCATTTTCTGAAACATTCTGAAATTTTTAGTAACTTCAAAATAAAAGTATACTAAACTCAATAATATTGATAGCAACTACTCCTACAAGTGCCTAGGGCCTATATCATGCATCAAAACTACTTTTGACCATATAAATTTGACATGCAAGCTCAAGAACAGGGTCACCTAAGAAGCAAAAATTTGCAATGAACAAAGCACTACAACAAAAACTAATTGGACCAATGGAGGAGTCACATACCAAGGAACAATCTCCCCAAGCAGTTTTGTGAGAGGTGCTTTGAGCAAGGAGATCGAAAATGGCAGCAAAATGAGCTTGTACTCGAGTTTGAGCTGGTTTTTCGTGTTTGGGGGATGAAGATGAAGTGTGTGGGTGCTGGAATAAGTGGAGGAGGGCCACCGTGGGCCCACGAGGCAGGGGGCGCGCCCTAGAGGGGTGGGTGCGCCCTCCACCCTCGTGGCAAGGTGGTTGGCCCCCCTGGTGTGTTCTTTGTTCCATAAATCCTTAAGTATTCTAGAAAAATTCATATTTAATTTTCAGGGCATTTGGAGAACTTTTGTTTTTGAGATATTTTTATATTGCACGGATAATCGGATAACAGACAGACAAATATTTATTTTTATTTTATTTAATATAAATAACAGAAAGTAAAAGTTGGGTACAGAAGGTTGTGCCTTCTAGTTTCATCCATCTCATGATCATCAAAAGAAATCCACTAACAAGGTTGATCAAGTCTTGTTAACGAACTCATTCCGAATAACATGGAACCGGAGAAATTTTGAATAACATTATGTTACCTCAACGGGGATATGCACATCCCCAATAATAAGAATATCATATTTCTTCTTGACAGTAGGAAGAGGAAATTCAAAACCTCCAAATATAATCGATGGAATTTTTCCAATAAAGTTGATACTATGAACTTAAGGTTGTTTCCTCGGAAACTGTATCGTATGCTCATTACCATTAACATGAAAAGTGACATGGCCTTTAGTGCAATCAATAACAGCCCCTGCAGTATTCAAAAAGAGTCTTCCAAGAATAATAGACATACTATCGTCCTCGGGAATATCAAGAATAACAAAGTCCGTTAAAATAGTAATGTTTGCAACTACAACCGGCACATCCTCACTAATACCGACAGGTATAGCAGTTGATTTATCAGCCATTTGCAAAGATATTTCAGTAGGTGTTAACTTATTCAAATCAAGTCTACGATATAAAGAGAGAGGCATAACACTAACACTGGCTCCAAGATCATATAAATCGGTTTTAACATAATTTCTTTTAATGGAGGATGGTATAGTTGGTACACCGGGATCTCCAAGTTCCTTTGGTATTCCACCATTAAAAGTATAATTAGCAAGCATGGTGGAAATTTCAGCTTCCTGTATCTTTCTTTTATTTGTAATAATATCTTTCATATACTTAGAATAAGGATTTGTTTTGAGCATATTATTTAATCGCATACGCAAAAAGATAGGTCTAATCATTTCAGCAAAGCGCTCAAAATCCTCATCATCCTTTTTCTTGGATGGTTTGGGAGGAAAGGGCATGGGTTTCTGAACCCAAGGCTCTCTTTCTTTACCATGTTACCTAGCAACAAAGTCTTTCTTATCATAACGTTGATTCTTTGATTGTGGGTTATCAAGATCAACAGCAGGTTCAATTTCTATGTCATTATCATTACTAGGTTGAGCATCATCATGAACATTATCATTAACATTATCACTAGTTTTAGGTTCATTACCAGGTTGAGTTTCAGCATCAGAAATAGAAATATCATTTGGATTCTCAGGTGCTTCAACAATAGGATCACTAGAAGCATGCAAAGTCCTATCATTTTTCTTTTTCTTCTTTTTAGAAGAACTAGGTGCATCTATATTATTTCTCTGAGAATCTTTCTCGATTCTCTTAGGATGGCCTTCAGGATACAAAGGTTCCTGAGTCATTCTACCAGTTCTAGTAGCCACTCTAATAGCATAATCATTATCTTTACTATTCAATTCATTGAGCAAATCATTTTGAGCTTTAAGTACTTGTTCTACTTGAGTGGTAACCATAGAAGCATGTTTACTAATAAGTTTAAGTTCACCTTTGACATTAGCCATATAATCACCCAAGTGTCCAAGCATATTTGAATTGTATTTCAATTGTCTACCAAAATAAGCATTAAAATCTTCTTGCTTAGCCATAAATTTATCAAACTCATCTAAGCATGGGCTAGCAATTTTAGTAAATGGGATTATAGCTTTATCATATCTATAGAGAGAATTTACTTTTAGTACCTATGTCGGGTTATCAAGACCATGAGTTTCTTCGATAGGTAAAGGATTAAGGTTATATGTTTCTTCAACAGGCGGTAAATTAAGACCATGTATTTCTTCAATAGGAGGTAAATTCTTAACATCTTTAGCTTTAATACCCTTTTCTTTCATAGATTTCTTTGCCTCTTGCATATCTTCAGGACTGAGAAATAGAATACCCCTCTTCTTCGGAGTTGGTTTAGGAATAGGCTCAGGAATTGGCTCTGGAGGTGTCCAATTATTTTCATTCATCAGCATATTATTCAATAGAATTTCAGCTTCATCTGGTGTTCTTTCCCTGAAAACAGAACCAGCACAACTATCCAGGTAATCTCTGGAGGCATCGGTTAGTCCATTATAAAAGATATCAAGTATTTCATTATTCTTAAGAGGATGATCAGGCAAAGCATTAAGTAATTGGAGAAGCCTCCCCCAAGCTTGTGGGAGACTCTCTTCTTCAATTTGCACAAAATTATATATATCCCTTAAAGCAGCTTGTTTCTTATGAGCAGGGAAATATTTGGCAGAGAAGTAATAAATCATATCCTGGGGACTACGCACACAACCAGGATCAAGAGAATTAAACCATATCTTAGCATCACCCTTTAATGAGAACGGAAATATTTTAAGGATATAAAAGTAGTGAGTTCTCTCATCTTTAGTGAACAGGGTAGCTATATCATTCAGTTTAGTAAGGTGTGCCACAACAGTTTCAGATTCATAAGCATGAAAAGGATCAGATTCAACCAAAGTAATTATATCAGGATCAACATAGAATTCATAATCCTTATCAGTAACAAAGATAGGTGAAGTAGCCAAAGCAGGGCCAGGTTTCATTCTATCATTTAGGGATTGCTTACTCCATTTAGCTAATATTTTTTTTAAGTTCAGTTCTATTTCTGCAAGCTAAAATGGCTAAAGAAGCATCTTGATCAAATACATAACCATTAGGAATAGCAAGTGGTTCTTCATCATCACTTTCATCAGTATCATCAGATTCAATATTTTCAATTTCTCTAGCCCTAGCAAGTTGTTCATCAAGAAAATCACTAAGTGGCATAGTAGTATCAGGCATAGAGGTAGTTTCATCATAAATATCATGCATAGCAGAAGTGGTATCATCAATAACATGCGACATATCAGAACGAATAGCAGAAGCAGGTGTAGGTGTCGCAAGCTTACTCAAAACAGAAGGTGAATCAAGTGCAGAGCTAGATGGCAGTTCCTTACCTCCCCTCGTAGTTGAGGGATAGATCTTGGTTTTGGATCTCTCGGGTTCTTCATAATGATAAGCAGATATATATCCCAAGTGACTCAAAGAATAGAGCTATGATCCCCGGCAACGGCGCCATAAAATAGTCTTGATAACCCACAAGTATAGGGGATCGCAACAGTTTTTGAGGGTAGAGTATTCAACCCAAATTTATTGATTCGACACAAGGGGAGCCAAAGAATATTCTCAAGTATTAGCAACTGAGTTGTCAATTCAACCACACCTGAAAACTTAATATCTGCAGCAAAGTGTTTAGTAGCAAAGTAATATGATAGTAGTGATAACGGTAACAAAAGGTAACGGTAGTAAAAGCAATGTTTTTGGTATTTTGTAGTGATGATAGCAATAGCAACGGAAAAGTAAATAAGCGAAGCACAATATATGGAAAGCTCGTAGGCAATGGATCGGTGATGGAGAATTATGCCGGATGCGGTTCATCATGTAACAGTCATAACCTAGGGCGACACAGAACTAGCTCCAGTTCATTGATATAATGTAGGCACGCATGTATTCCGAATATAGTCATACGTGCTTATGGAAAAGAACTTGCATGACATCTTTTGTCCTACCCTCCCGTGGCAGCGGGGTCCTTACGGAAACTAAGGGATATTAAGGCCTCCTTTTAATAGAGAACCGGAACAAAGCATTAACACATAGTGAATACATGAACTCCTCAAACTACGGTCATCACCGGTAAGTATCCCGATTATTGTCACTTCGGGGTTAACGGATCATAACACATAATAGGTGACTATAGACTTGCAAGATAGGATCAAGAACGCTCATATATTGATGAAAACATAATAGGTTCAGATCTGAAATCATGGCACTCGGGCCCTAGTGACAAGCATTAAGCATAGCAAAGTCATAGCAACATCAATCTCAGAACATAGTGGACACTAGGGATCAAACCCTAACAAAACTAACTCGATTACATGATAAATCTCATCTTACCCATCACCGTCCAGCAAGCCTACGATGGAATTACTCACACACGGCGGTGAGAATCATGAAATTGGTGATGGAGGATGGTTGATGATGACGATGGCGACGGATTCCCCTCTCCGGAGCCCCGAACGAACTCCAGATCAGCCTCCCGAGAGGTTTTAGGGCATGGCGGCGGCTCTGTGTCGTAAAACGCAATGATTTCTTCTCCTTGATTTTTTCTCATCGAAACTCAATATATGGAGGTGGAGTTGGAGTCAGAGACGCAACAGGGGGCCCACGAGATAGGGGGCGCGTCCTAGGGGGGCAGGCGCGCCCCCACCCTCGTGGCAAGACAGTGGGCCCCCTGGCCTTCATCTTTGGCAGGTATTTTTCTTATTTTCTGAAAAGTGTCTCCGTGAAGTTTCAGGTCATTCCGAGAACGTTTGATCCTGCAGATAAATAGCACCATGGTAATTCTGCTGAAAACAGCGTCAGTCCGGGTTAGTTCCATTCAAATCATGCAAGTTAGAGTCCAAAACAAGGGCAAAAGTGTTTGCAAAAGTAGATACGTTGGAGACGTATCACTCTTACCTATTTACCACTATCATTTTGGGGTTATGCATTCGAGACAGCTGCATGCACATTAAATGGGGCACCATCTAAATCCGTTGATACGACACCGTATGAACTGTGGTTTGGCAAGAAACCTAAGCCGCCGTTTCTTAAAGTTTGGGGCTGCGATGCTTATGTGAAAAAGCTTCAACCTGATAAGCTCGAATCCAAAATGGGAGAAATGTGTCTTGATACCCAAAGCAGACTGTTGGGTACACCTTTTATCACAGATCCGAAGGCAAGATATTTGTTGCTAAGAATGGATCATTTCTAGAGAAGGAGTTTCTCTCGAAAGAAGTGAGTGGGAGGAAAGTAGAACTTGATGAGGTAATTGTACCTCATCACCAATTGGAAAGTAGTTCATCACATAAATCAGTTCTAGTGATGCCTACACCAATTAGTGAGGAAGTTAATGATGATGATCATGAAACTTCGAATCAAGTTACTACCGAACCTCGTAGGTCAACCAGAGTACGTTCCGCACCAGAGTGGTACGGTAATCCTGTTCTGGAAGTCATGTTACTAGACCATGACGAACCTACGAACTATGAGGAAGCGATGATGAGCCTAGATTCCACGAAATGGTTGGAGGCCATGAAATCTGAGAGAGGATCCATGTATGAGAACAAAGTATGGACTTTGGTTGACTTGCCCGATGATCGGGAAGCCATTCAGAATAAATGGATCTTCAAGAGGAAGACGAACGTTGATAGTAGTGTCACTATCTACAAAGCTTGAATTCATAATTCGTAACAATTCAAGAGGAAGACGAACGCTGATAGTAGTGTAACAAAGATTCGACAAGTTCAAGGTGTTGACTACGATGAGATTTTATCACTCGTATCGATGCTTAAAGTCCGTCCGAATCATGTTAGTAATTGTCACATTTTATGATATCTGAAAAATGGGTGTCAAAACTGCATTCCTTAATAGATTTATTAAAGAAGAGTTGTATATGATACAACGAGAAGGTTTTTTCAATCCTAAAGGTGCTAACAAAATGTGCAAGCTCAAGCGGTCCATCTATGGACTGGTGCAAGCATCTCGGAGTTGGAATATATGCTTTGATGAGTTGATCAAAGCATTTAGTTTTATACAGACTTGCGGTGAATCCTGTATTTACAAGAAAGTGAGTCGGAGCACTACAACATTTCTGATATGTATATGAGAATGACATATTGTTGATCAGAAATGATGTAGAATATTCTGGAAAGCATAAAGGAGTGTTTGAAAGGAGTGTTTGAAAGTAATTTTTCAAAGAAATACCTCGGTGAAGCTGCTTACATATTGGGCATCAATATATATAGAGATAGATCAAGACGCTTGATAAGATTTTTCAATAAGTACATACATGACAATATTTTGAAGCAGTTCAAAATGGAACAGTCAAAGAAGGAGTTCTTGCCTATATTACAAGGTGTAAAGTTGAGTAAGACTCAAAACCCGACCACGACAGAAAATAGAAAGAGAATGAAAAGTCATTCCCTATGCCTCAGTCATAGGTTCTATAAAGTATGCTATGTTGTGCTGTGTACCAGACCTATTGTGTACCTCACCATAAAGTTTGGCAAGAGGGTACAATAGTGATCCAGGAGTGGATCACTGGACAGCGGTCAAAATTATCCTTAGTGGAATAAGGATATGTTTCTCGGTTATGGAGGTGATAAAGAGTTCATCGTAAAGAGTTACGTCGATGCAAGCTTTTACACCAATCCGGATGACTCTGAGTCTCAATCTGGATACATATTGAAAGTGGGAGCAATTAGCTAGAGTAGCTCCAAGCAGAGCATTGTAGACATAGAAAATTTTCAAAATACATACAACTCTGAATGTGGCAGACCCATTGACTAAACTTCTCTCACAAGAAAAACATGATCACTCTTTGGGTGTTAATCACATAGCAATGTGAACTAGATCATTGACTCTAGTAAATCCTTTGGGTATTAGTCACATGGAGATGTGAACTAATCACATAAAGATGTGAACTATTGGTGTTAAATTACCTGACGATGTGAACTACATTATTGACTCTAGTGCAAGTGGGAGACTGAAGGAAATATGCCCTAGAGGCAATAATAAAGTTGTTATTTATATTTCCTTATATCATGATAAATGTTTATTATTCATGCTAGAATTGTATTAACCGAAAACTTAGTATATGTTTGAATACATAGACAAACAGAGTGTCCCTAGTATGCGTCTACTTGATTAGTTCGTTAATCAAAGATGGTTAAGTTTCCTAGCCATAGAGATGTGTTGTCATTTGATGAACCGAATAACATCATTAGAGAATGATGTGATGGACAAGACCCATCTGTTAGCTTAGCATTATGATCCTTTAGTTTTATTGCTATTGCTTTCTACATGACTTATACATGTTCCTCTGACTATGAGATTATGCAACTCCCGAATACCGGAGGAACACCTTGTGTGCTATGAAACGTCACAACGTAACTGGGTGAACCGGGACTAAAGGCCCTCCACGTGGCCGTTGTCTCGAGCTCCACCTTTAGTCCCGGCTGGTAACACCAACCGGGACTAAAGGAAATTTTACAAAAAAAATGATTTTTTTAAATTTTTCCCGATTTTCAAATTTCCGATATTTTTTTACAATTTAATCTCTAATCACCCCTCATCACTGCTCAATTTAACCTCTAATATCTAATCACCCCTCATCATTCCAAATCATCTAACTTCCCGGCCGGTCATGCATCCTCTCACTACTCCAGCCTGAGCACGCTTAACTTCCAGGTTTAATCCCCCTCATTTTCAAGTCTGCACTTGTTGTTTTCCTGACAATAGTAAGATGCCAATCCTATTAACCCTCAGGAGTTTAGCTTGAGCATGAAGTCACACGTTTCACTATTTGAGTTTAAAACTATTATTCTAAAAAACAATAATTATTTAGTAACACTAATATTTCTTGAATAAGTAGTTTGACCATTGTTTGATCCACAGTTTGACCATTGTTTGACCAGATTTGACCAAAATTCAAAACAACTGAAATAATTATTTAGTAACACTAATATTCTTCAATAATTATTTAGTAACACTAATACTTCTTGAATAAGTAGTTTGACCATATTTAACCAAAATTCAAAAAAACTAAAATTTGAGCATAACTTTTTTTCCTTTTAGAATTTGAGGATTCTAAAAATTTGCAAACCGGCCTATGGCCATCAAAATCGGATGCGGTTTTTTGTGCTGAACATTTTGATATATTGTACTTTTTTCCGACATCGTATGCAAAAGTTATATCCGTTTTACTTTTTCATAACACTTTTTTGCAAAACATGTCCAAATTGAAGTTTTTAAATTTTCCTAACTAGTAGATGTAGTAATATAACACATCTCGAAGGATTTTATTTTTTGAAGTTTTTATCATTTTCTTTTGTTTTTTACAAAACTGAAATGGCGATACACAGGGGGGGTAGAGTTTGAGACACGAACCCCTTTAGTCCCGGTTTGAGACACGAACCTGGACTAAAGGGCATCGCATCCTTTAGTACCGGTTTGTGTCTCAAACCGGGACTAAAGGTCTAATCTTTAGTCCCGTTTTGAGATACCAACCGGGACTAAAGGGCATCGCACCCTTTAGTCCCGGTTCGTGTCTCAAACCGGGACTAAAGGGGTCATTTGAACCGGGACTAATGCCTTTAGCCGCTCGAACCGGGACTAATGCTACATTAGTCCCGGTTCGTAATGCAACCGGGACTAATGTGTATATTGAGCTGTGACCAAAGCCCTGTTTTCTACTAGTGGAAGTATCTCTGGGCCCTCTCGGTAATGCACATCACTATAAGCCTTGCAAGCAATGTGACTAATGAGTTAGTTACGCGATGATGCATTACAGAACGAGTAAAGAGACTTGCCGGTAACGAGATTGAACTAGGTATGATGATACCGACGATCGAATCTCGGGCAAGCAACATACCGATGATAAAGGGAACAACGTATATTGTTATGCTGTTTGACCAATAAAGATCTTCGTAGAATATGTAGGAGCTAATATGAGCATCCAGGTTTCGCTATTGGTTATTGACCGGAGATGTGTCTCGGTCATGTCTACATAGTTCTCGAACCCGTAGGGTCCGCACGCTTAAACGTTCGATGACGATTTGTATTATGAGTTATGTGATTTGATGAACCGAAGTTTGTTCGGAGTCCCGGATGAGATCACGGACATGACGAGGAGTCTCAAAATTGTCGAGAGGTAATGATTCATATATTGGAAGGTTGCATTTGGACATCGGAATGGTTCTAAGAGGTTCGGGCATTTTTCTGGAGTACTAGGAGGTTACCGGAAGCCCCCGGAAGAAGTTATGGGCCTTATGGGCCATAAGAGGGAAGCACACCAGCCCACAAGGGGTTGGTGCGCCCCCTAGGGCAGGAGGCCGATTAGGACTAGGAGGAGCCCCCCCCCCCCCCCCTTTCCCTCTCCTTCTCCCTTCCCCCTTTCCTACTCCGTGTGGGAGGTGGAATCCTACTAGGACTAGGGAGTGCTAGTAGGACTCCACACCTTGGCGCGCCCCCTTAGGGCCGGCTGCCTCTCCCTCTCCCTCCTTTATATACGTGGCCAGGGGCACCCCATAGATACACAAGTTGATCTTTAGCCGTGTGCGGTGCCCCCCTCCACGGTTTTCCACCTCGGTCATATTGTCGTAGTGCTTAGGCGAAGCCCTACGTCGGTAACTTCATCATCACCGTCACCACGCCATCGTGCTGACGGAACTCTCCCTCGGTCTCAACTGGATCAAGAGTTTGAGGGACGTCACTGAGCTGAATGTGTGCTGATCACGGAGGTGCCGTGCGTTCGGTACTTAGATCGCTTGGATCGCGAAGACGTTCGACTACATCAACTGCGTTACTAAACACTTCCGCTTTCGGTCTACGAGGGTACGTAGACACACTCTCCCCTCTCGTTGCTATACATCTTCTAGATAGATCATGTGTGATCGTAGGTAAAAATTTTAAAATACTGCATTTCCCAACAAAACGCATACAGCCAAACATAATTACACTTGAAATCGCTTGATTTGTCCAGCGTGATGAGTGAGGAACTAATTAAGGTCGATGAACGCATATTATGGGGACACTTTTCTTTGCAAGAAAGGGCGCGAGACTATGGATCTATTGCTTCAAACCTGCCAAAATTATAAAATGTTAAGAATTGACGTCAAAACCAAATGTGATGAGAAGATGGTGAAAAATGGAAGACATAACATGTATCTGGAGCCAATGATAGGTGTGACCACAACATCACATGCTACTCGATGTTCAACCGCGTGGACCACATGTAAAAATGGGCCGCACTGGGTGCAGCCCATTTAATTCTCACAAACAGTTTCAGTTACATTCATTGACATTAAGGCTAGCTATCTTTTCAAAACAATCGCTCGCTGGTGGAGCGGCAAGTTCTACTTGATGCTAGGGTTGTATTTGATAGGGTGTATGAGGACAAAAGTTTCCTATCCAATCCACTTTTGGGTGTTTGGTAGCCTGCACGAGCTCAGCTCAAATTCCGTCGTAGAATGCACGAACAAAGAACACCCCAACAGTCGTTCGCTGGTCAGCATGCATGAGCGATGACATGTTTGAAAAAATGTTCAAAAATTCAGAATTTGTATAAATTTTCAAAATTCTAAACTTTGTTTAAATATTAAAAAATGTTCAGATTTCCAAAAATCAGATTTTCTAAATTTGTGTAAATATAAAAAATCAGAAACTTCAAAATTGTTCAAAATTGTTTAATTTTTTTAACAATGTTTATAATTGTTTAAATTTTCAAAAAATTCCAAAAATATGTTTAAAAGATTCAGATTTTCAAAAATTGTACCGAATTTTAGTCAAGAAACAATCGTGAAATGATAAAGAAACATTTCCATTTGCAAAAATTGTTCACGTTTTCCAAATATTGTCCCACTTAAAAAAACATTCGGAATTAGAAATTGTTAGGCAAGTCTAAACAGATGCAGGTTGTCAAACAAAGTCTGAGCTCGGCATGTCTCAAAAAATACAACGCTACCAAACAATGACATGTCTAAACTCAGTATGTACTTGACATGTGTACACTCAACGACAAATTGTACTTGTCATGTCTACACTCAACAACAAATTGAGCCCCTCCACCTTCGGCCGCCTCCTTTCCCCTTTCCCCACTGCCGCCACTGATGGGCGCCCCCGGCGCTTGGCCGGGTGGTGTTGGCGGCGGCGGGGCCTGCCTGTCCCCACGCGCGTGGCTTCCTGCCCAGGGCATGGGGGCGGCGGCGGTGCTCCTCGGCTCAACGACGGCCGGGCGACCCGGCGACAGTGGCCGGCGGCACACGAGGTGGTGGTGTGGCCCCTTGGCGGCGAGACAGCGTGGTGGCGCAGGTTGGCCGGCGGCGCGTCCCCGACCCAGATCTGGGCCCTGCGGGCCCCATCTGGGTCCTAGCGGGCCGGCCCTCGGCATGGCTTCGTCGTCGTCTGTGTGGTGAGGAGGAGGAGCAGCTCAGACGGGGGGCGACGACGCCGACGGCGTGCCTGCTACAGCGCGATTGCGGGAGCTTTACGGGCATGGAGATCCCGGCCGGGCCTATGGGCCCACGGGCCTGGTATGCTCCTGCTATTGTGTCTGGTCGGCTACTATCGTTGACGGTGGAGGTTGTGCAAGAGGGTGGTCGGTTTGGTGGCAGGCTCTGGAGCATCCAAGGTGAAGGTTGGGATCGGGGGAAACCCCTGTCGGCCTGTCTGACACCGACGCGGCGACGCAGGTGGGTGCCGTCGAACCTTCCTGGGGGGGCGTCGGGGGCGACCCTTCCTCTCGCCTCGTCGTGTACCAGGGGAAACCCTTGGCAGCAGCGTCGTCATCGTCGCAGTCCTTCTTGGAGGCGTTGATTGGTACCGGTGTTTCGGAGCCTTGGAGCTTGGTGGGAGATCTTCGGTGGGCACAGTGGTCGTGAAGCTTCTTCGTTTCCGTCGATCTGGCGCCGTTGTCGGCATTTTTTTCTGTTGTTGTTTCTCTTTCGTTTCTTTTGGGTGTGATTGTGTTGCTTCCGTCCCAGCACCTATTTTTGGCTGTATTGGCTGGTTGCTTTGTAATACAAAGCGGAGGGGGGGGGGGTAAGGAGGGGAAGGGAGGAGCCCTTTTTCGTATGAATTGTACACGGCATGTGTACACTCAGCATGTCTAAAGTCAGTATGTACTCAACATGTCTGATGAGAAACGCATAAAGCCAAACATAATTGCGCTTGATATCGCTTGATTTGTCCAGCGTGATGAGTGAGGAACTAAGGTTGATGAATGCATTTTGCGGGGACACTTTTCTTTACAAGACAGGGCGTGAGACTATGGGTCTATTGCTTCAAACTTGCCAAAATTACAAAATGTTAAAAACTGATATCAAAACCAAACGTGATTAAAAGTTGTGAAAAATGGAAGGCATAGTTGTTGGAACCGCTCTCTCACAAAGATGGATGGAGATAGAAGAAGTAAGAGCATAGAAAAAAACAGAGAAGGATACACTGGATTTCATCCGGCCACTCACGACCCCATTTTTCTATTCCAGAGTACCAACTCAAACACAGCACCAATACATGGCTTATATAGCGGGACTCACACCGGCACACACTCACGCACACCAGCCACTAACTGCATGGCCTCTTCCTACGCATGCACTAACACACGCCCCAGCCGGCTTTGTAGCTACAACACCCACGCACGCCCATGCTCCTGGTGATCCGGTCTTCTCCCAACATGAGCACCTACTCATCCGTAATACCTGGTCACCACCACGCATAGCCAGCGCCCGCTGCAACTAACCACTCTATAGTGAATCAAACGCACGCACACGGGCCATACACTGCCCATACACACACATACGCACACGCCACGCTGCTGCGTCCCGCACGACCCGCTCGTCCCGCGCGCCACCCACGCGCCCGACGAACCCGACGAGCCCGACGGCACCAGTGCGTCCCGTCCGTCCTGCGCGCATCCGTCGCGCCCGACGAGTCTGACCACACACGCCGTGGCTTATTCCAACACACACCTTCTAAGCCACGGCCTCGCCGCATGGCCTGCCAACAGGGGCCCTGGCTCGTCGCCGTCGCCTCGTCGCCATGTACGCCTCCGCTGCGTCTCCGGCACAAGCTGCCGCTCGCTGCCTTTGCAGCAGCCTGCAGTCCCGTGCGCCGCCACGCCACGTCTTCGTGCCACGCGCCTTCACGGTTGTCGTGCCGAGCCGTCGCGACCTCTGCGCCACCACGCAGGTCCTTCGCGACCTTCTCGTCTCCACGACCGTCGTGCCCTTCACGCGCACGACATCACACCGCATAGCCGTGGACTCGACGCGCATTGCTGTCGCCACGCGCTCGCCGCACGCCGCAACCGATGCCTCCATGTCGGCCGCGCACGCCGCGGACGCCACCGCGCGCCACGGCCGTCTCTCGAACCTTGTGGCTCTGAATACCAATTGTTGGAACCGCTCTCTCACACGGATGGATGGAGGTAGAAGAAGTAGGAGCACAGAAAAAAACGGAGAAGGATACACTGGATTTCACCCGGCCACTCACGGCCCCGTTTTTCTATTCCAGAGTACCAACTCAAACACAGCACCAATACGTGGCTTATATAGCCGGACTCACACCAGGCACACACTCTGGCCTCTTCCGACGCATGCACTAACACACGCCCCAGCCGGCTTTGTAGCTACAACACCTACGCACGCCCATGCTCCTGGTGATCCGGTCTTCTCCCAACGTGAGCACCTACTCATCCGTAATACCTGGTCACCACCACGCATAGCCAGCGCCCGCTGCAACTAACCACTCTACGATAGTGAATCAAACGCACGCACACGGGCCATACACTGCCCATACACACACATACGCACACGCCACGCTGTTGCGTCCCGCATGACCCGCTCGTCCCGCGCGCCACCCACGCGCCCGACGAACCCGACGAGCCCGACGGCACCAGTGTGTCCCGCCCGTCCCGCTTGCATCCGTCGCGCCCGACGAGCCCGACCACACACGCCGTGGCTTATTCCAACAATAGCATGTATCTAGAGCCAATGATAGGTGTGACCACAACATCACACCAGAATAGGGATAAAGTCATGAGATTAGTGGCAGACGATATAGTGGCCATGAAATTCCTAACCCTAAACCCTCAATGGATAGAGTGGCCATGAAATTCCTAATAGTATATCTAGAAAAAGTCAGAAAAACATACAAAAAGTTCAATTTATATGAATGATTCCATGTACATGTTTATGGATGACAATGTATGGTTCTCATTCTCGGAAAATGCCTCTTTGCAACTTCTCTGTGAGTTCATTTTCACTCATTATTCAGTATGCATGCCTTCTGAAGCACATTTGGGTTTGAAGTGGCATACTCCTTCCTAAATGTCAAAACATTTTGATAACACGTTATTGAGGAATAGAAGAAGCAGGTGAAACAACTATACAACTAAAAATTTGAACATGATAATGGGCCCCATTTGGGTTTGGAATTGTCCCTTGTTATCCTTAGAAAGAAGGCAACATAATCAAAACTATACATTTATCTGATGCATTATCCACAAAGTATAGACCCAGGCAGCAACAATATCATGCAAGTTTCCCTGTAGTCTGTTACAAAATATCTTACTGACAATAGCAAGCGTCTCCAGATATGAAAAAACTCTAACATCTTAATACCTGTTATTTTACTGACAACAGCAAGCGTCTCCAGATATGCACACAATATTTGAAACAACTGCATCATTTTGGCTTTTTAGTGCCATATGATATGATAGTTGACAGCCATCGTACTAACCATTGATTGATGCTAAGTTATCTTCATCCTAATCCTTGTTGTGTTTTTGTTTGAAACAGAAACACCGTCTCAAGTACACCCGTAAAGGATAGCAAGAGGACTTGGATGATGTCTACATCAGTGAGCCACATTTTCCTTCGTAGCAACATTTTCTTCTTTTTGTCGAGTGGTAGCGATCCGAGGTAAGATCGGGATGTGGTATGGACTGGATTAGGATATGCTAATATGTTATGTAAGTGGAGCAGAAGACTTGTTTGGTTTAGTTGCTTCTTCTTCTGTTAACAAAAAAGGTAACTGCATCAGGGACGTCGACCAAGCTGCAAATTACGTCAGGAAAGTCCGAATCCGGCATGATCAAGAATTAGAAGATGATCACCATTTTCATTTATATTGTATCTCAACTCAACTGCTAAGTTCACACCTCTCTGGAACCCTGTTTGCCTTCAGACTTTTTTCAGGGAAGTGTTTACACCATTAAATGATGCCAAAGGCAGGGATACTTCCAAGAGCAGTTAAATTTTCCGAGACTTGGTAGCCCTCTCAAAGACATCAAACATGAGAGCAGGACATGATCTTTTGAGGTGTGCGTACCCTTTGCTTGCCACCATAGCATTCAGTCTGTTTGAAGAGAGGATATATTCAACACAAGCATCTTTCAGCTTGCTGCAGTGATGCTGATCAGCTAGAGCCAACGTGGTCGCCGCAGTCTCGACATCAAGGCTCTTGCATAGAATATCTTCACACATCAACTTCATCCTGTCCATGGCATATCTATCCGCAGCCACGAGCAAGTGCTTAACCATGTCTTCACTCTCACCATCATCAACGTCATCCATAGCAGGCAGAGAATCCGTGTAGATGAAGTGAAGCAACGCCTTGAAAACAGGGGGCTCCATGTCTTTGACGATTATGTTCTTACTCGTAGCATCAGCATCGCTCAGGGGTCCATAGAGTTGAGCGTCGAAGACCGGCGATCGCGTGGCGAGCATAATCTTGTGAGCAGAGAAAACCTCGCCTTTAACCTCAAAAGTCACATCTGCTCCTCTCTTGCCATCCAGCAATTTTCCGAGATGATTCGGCAGGTCCGAGGGCGGCACCTCCTGCACCTCAAGTTTTGTTATAGCATTGATAACGAGGACTTCACACTCAATCTCCAGGCAGTCGTCCCGCAGGTACGGTTTTATCTCCTGCTGTTTCATAAACCTGGGAGCTCCATAGTTAGCAGGTGCTTCATCCGGGTCGACTGTGTTGTACTTGTTAGTAAACAGATGTGTCACTGGCGACGGCGGTGGCGTGCTACCCGAGTCGATGAGCCTGAACTCGTAGTCCGCCCTGACCTTGGCGTCCCTGGTGAGGAGCTCGAGGTAGACCGAGACATAGCCGCTGCACTCCGGGAATATGGCTCCATTGGGGTAGTAGCGAACGCGCCAGTCGTAGCCGCCGATGGCGAAGGTGGCGGACTGTATGTACTCGCCGACGCCCAAACCCTTGCGTATATGGTAGTCGGCGATCCTGAACACGTGCTTGCCCGTCGCCGTCTCGGAGGTGCACGTCGACACAGCCATTGGCACCGATGATTCCATCGCTGCAGTTTGTGCGGTGGCGGCGGCGGAGAAAATCCAACTTATTCAAATGTCTGTCTAGGACACATCTTGATGTGACATAGTTATGTCATATCTAAGCTGATTTTCACTTTGTTTGTGGTCTATTTTTTTGTTCTAGTTTTTTTTGTTTCTTGTTGATGCATTATATACTTGTGGGAGGTTAGATATGACATCCTTAAAAAACATCTAGATGTGAATTACACAAACTGTATTCAAATTGTGTTTGGATCAGGAAGGTGTAGTGCTTTGTAGGCCAATACGTGAGCCTAGTATTTATTTGGTGGTTTCCTGGTTGAGAGTCCGATTAGGGTTCAGTGCGATCAAGGTTGTCGGGTCATTAGTCTAGGAACGTATCGTGCATGGCTTGTATATACTGTATATGCCATAGTTGTGTACGACTTGGATAGTTAGGGCTAGTTAGGGCATCTCACGCCGATCCCCAAAATAATAAAGAAGTAAATAGAGGAGTAAATCTTAATGAAGTATATTTATAGGGTCTGTCCAGGGCCTAGTTATTGCACATATAAATGACTGTAAAGATGGGTTAAGCGTATGCCTTAGCAGGGACGTGTTGCGTGTTATTTATAGGCAGAGGAGATTACAGGGTTTAGGTAGTTAGGTTGTTGTAGGATTGATCTCCAAGTCATAATCTATACAAAGGATAGAGATCAACCTAAACATATCCTAACTACCTGAATACAACACGCACACGCCCACACATGTATATGATTTATATGTACACCGTATACATCCTATAATACATACTTTAACACGCCCCCTCAATCACAACTTTATCAAGTTGAGATTGTTCTTCAATTCTTCCAATTCGCGCCATGACAAGGCTTTAGTAAAGCCATCTGCAACTTGATCATTAGTAGGAATAAAACGAATGTCCAATAGCTTCTTGCCTACTCTTTCACGAACAAAATGATAGTCTACTTCAATGTGCTTTGTTCTTGCATAAAACACTGGATTTGCTGACAGATAAGTAGCACCAATATTGTCACACCATAATCGTGCAACAGAAGAATGATTTATACCTAGTTCAGCAAACAAGGTTTGAACCCATATCAACTCAGCCGTGGCATTTTCTAGAGCTTTGTATTCAGCCTCAGTGCTGGATCTAGACACAGTGGTTTGTTTTCGTGCACTCCAAGATATGATGTTTGGTCCAAAGAAAATAGGAAAGCCACCAGTTGACCTTCTATCAACAGGACAACCTGCCCAATCTGCATCTGAAAAGGCACTTACCACATTTGAGTTTGACCTTGTGAATTTTAATCCTGTACTCATAGTACCTCTAAGATATCTCAAAATTCTCTTCACTACAATCCAATGCTGAAGAGTAGGGGCATGCAAGAATTGACACACCTTGTCGACAGGGAACCATATGTCAGGCCTTGTAAGTGTCAAGTACTGTAAAGCACCTACCACACTTCTGTAGTTTGTGGCTGCTTCGGCTCCCAAGGGCTCCCCTTCTTCCTTGGAAAGTTTTTCAGTAGTTGAAAGTGGCATGTTTGAAACTTTACAACTCATCATATCTGACCTTTTTAATATATCTGACACATATTTTTCTTTACTTAAGACTATCCCATCAGTTACTTTTTTCACTTCTATTCCCAAGAAGTAGTGCAAATCGCCAATGTCTTTAAGTGCAAAGTCTCTCTTAAGATCTTCCAACGGTGCGCTGACCGCATCTTGTGATGAGCTGGCCACAATAATATCATCAACATATACCAACATAAAGATGATTATTTTTCCCTTCTTATAGAAGAAAAGTGATGTATCAGCCTTTGAAGGTCGAAAGCCAAGCCTGTCGGCGTTCTGGAACGGGGGTCCCCAGACTTGCCTGCCTGCGGCGTGGCTCAAAAGGGGGCCTAGCGCGGCCCATCTTCATCAACACAGACCCAAGACCCTCGTGAGGGGCCAAGCCTCGCGGGGCGGACGACACGGAGCTTCCTCAGGCACGGCCTCATCAGGCTGGCTCGCGAGGAGGCGGCGAGATCAAGGCGGGGTACCTCACGAGGTGCACGTGACGCAAGCCATGACGACCAAAGGCGCCAGGCAGGCGCCAGCCGTGCAGTGTCCTCCTTTCCTCTTTGGTGCAAAGGGAGCAAGCGCAGGCGAGAGCATCAAGCAAAGGCACCTGTTTCGGTGCAATGAGACCAAGACCAGTCCAACGGCAGGGAGGAAGTCATTGTGGAGCCCAAGCCAGCGTCACCACCAGAGCCTTTGGCAGGCGAGGACCAACTTTAGTCAGGATAAGTGTACCGGATGTTCCCCTTCAAAATGGTCAATTGTTGGCGCTCTTCCCGCTCAATATTTGGGAAGAGGCCCAGGGCCTTTGCCTATAAATAGGACTAGCCACCCACAGGGTAGAGGGGAGATCGGAGATCAGAGATCGGATCGAAATCAGAGAGAGAATCGAGGAGAGAGAGAGAGAGAGAGAGAGAGAGAGAGAGAAGGGTGACTGAACTCCTCCTAGCAGTTCATCCCCCCAGCCAAGAACAAACCCTCGCGAGGCTGTTCTTCCTTGTATTGCTCATCATCATCAGCCCAAGAGGCAATCCACCACACCACACACTGGAGTAGGGTATTACACCACAACGGTGGCCCGAACCAGTATAAACCCTGTGTCTCTTGTGCTGTTCTTTCCATAGCTTAGATCTTAGCGAGGCGGAGGGGTGAAGGTAGGTAGAAGGCGAAATCTCCGCGCGCACCCCAGTGTTCGAACCTCAAGGGTCTGCCGGAACCCGAAATCCGACATTTGGCGCGCTAGGTAGGGGTGCCCCGGAATTCGTCTTCCACCACCCCGTTCCCCTCCGACCATCGCGTCCATGTCTGACGCTCGTCGGGCCCGCGTCGAGCGCCGGGCCGCTCTCACTTCCCGCGTCGCCCAGACGGCTCCTATCGGCGGGCGTCCTCGCCGTTCCCCGTCACTTGCCGTCAACGCCGCCACCGGCCCGGCGGGGGACGAGCAGCAAGCGTCGTCTCAGCATCCGTCTGTGCGGCAAGACGGTCGCACCGCCACTTCCTCGCTCACCCCAGCTGGTTCTTCGTCCCGCGCGCTCCGCGCACCCATGGAGGCTCGAGCTGCGCTCATCGCGGCAAACGAGCTCCTGCGCTACCGTCCCGTCGACGACGTCAACGAAGAATGGCTCGACCGCGTCACCGAGCTCGTCCACGCCGTAGGGGGCTCTCCTGCGCCGTCCGTTCCGCTGCACCGCACCCCGCCCCGCATGGGCGACGAAGCTCCGGCAGCGCCCCAGCCGCCTCCTCCTCAAGAAGGCGCCATGGCTCCAAGGCGCATGGCCCCTGGGCGGAACCCACTCTGTCAGGTGCCAGCGCGACAAGAGCAGAGCTGCCAAGAAGTCCCTCGCCCGCGAGAAGCCGCCCGGGCGCTCCCTGCTCCAGCACGTCGCGACCATGCTCCTGCTCCCGCATGTCAAGACCCCGCGCTGCTCCCAGCTCCAGTGCGTGCGGACATGCAAGACCAAGCTCTCCGTCACCCAAGGCCTCCCGTGGCCACCGCAGGCTGCCGTGCCTTCACCACCGAGCTACGCAGCGTCGCGTGGCCCGGCAAGTTCAAGCCAGACCTGCCTCCTCGTTACGACGGCACGGCCGACCCTGCGGAGTTCCTCCAGCTCTATGAGCTGGGCATCGAAGCTGCCAACGGAGACGATAAGGTCATGGCGAATTGGTTTCCCATGGCGCTCAAGGACGGGGCCCGCACCTGGCTCCTGAACCTGGCTCCAGGCACGATCTCCTCCTGGGACGAGATGCGCACCCGCTTCATCACCAACTTCCAAGGTACTCGCGACCGGCCACCCGCCGTGAGCGACATGCGCCGCATCAAGCAACAACCCGGAGAGACCCTGCAGAAGTACATCTAGCGCTTCAACAACGCACGCCTCAAGATTCCCAAGGTGACCGAGGAGGCCATCATCTCAGCCTTCTCCGACGGCGTGCGCGACGTCAAGATGAAGGAGGAGCTGGCGATGCATGAAGACCTGTGCACTTCCATGGAGTTGTTCAACTTGGCAACCAAGTGCACCAGGGCTGAAGAAGGGTGTGACACCCCGAGACCGTTGAGCCAGGTGTCTTCCAGTTATTCGTTGTTGTTGCCCTGTCATTTGCTTGCGTGTTGCATTTTGTCATGTCATCATGTGCATTGCATCATCATGTTTTCAAAACTTGCATCTGTCCCGGTCTCCCCATTCCTTCTGTTGTCCGTTCTGAGTCCAGACACACTTGCACGCGCCCGCGACACGTCCGAAATATTATTTTATAAGTGGCTGGAAAATATTCTCGGAATGGGATGAGAGTTGACGTGTAGTCTTATTTTAGTGTAGGTAGACCGCCTGTCAAATTTCACTGCGTTCGGAGTTTGTTTGATAGCCCAACCGTTAAACTATAGCGGCATTATAGTTGGTCTTTTCGTCGGACGTTTTCGGTCTCCGGAAACAGTCGCCGGGTCTCTCTCTTCTTTTCTTTCAGCTTGAGACCGTCTACACAGTCCGCTGCTTACCGCCAGGCCCAACCTAACCTCTCTCGTCAGCGCGCGGCCCTCCTCGCGTGCGCGTCCGAATCTTCCCCGGACCCGACCTGGGCAGTCGTCACCGTTATGTCCGGATCATCCCCAAACATCTACAAAGCGTCTCCGTTTTGTTAATTGGACTTCTTAGTCTATTTTTCTCGACCGCCCGGTTACGATCGGACGGACCGAATACCCACCTAACCTAATCCAATAACGTATATAAATGGGCAACCCTAAATTTTAGGCGACTTGTCCCATCCACCCTCCTGCCTGTCGCCAGCTACCTACCCTCTCCATCTCGGGATCCATCCTCTCTTTGTTTTCAGCGCCCAACCAACCACCAAACCGATCCAATCCATCCCCGACCAACCTCACCGGTTTCTGCTCGATCCACCCCTACAGCCTGCAGTCGTCCTCGATCCAGATTGAGGCGAGCCGTCCCCGAGCTCCCGTGCCTCCCTTTCGTCCTCCCCGAAGACCAACAGAGCCGAGTCTGTCGTCCCGCCAAGCACCTCGCCCTTGCCTGCAGCTCCTCCGGGCCTCCCATCTGCTGTAGCCCGTGCTCCGACGACCAGAGCCCATGTCCAGGCCGGCCCCGTCGCGCCACCTCTCCCGTCCCTTCCTTCATATGGTTCCTTCCTTCCCCTTCTCACGTTTCGCTACTCTTTGTTTTCCTCGCAGAAGCACCACGCCATGGCCGCGCCCCATCGAAGATTGGAGCGCCAAGTCCGCCAGCCCGCCTCCGCTTCGTTCTGGCAGGGAACGGGACCCCGACGACCACCTGCGACCGGATCCGGGTCCGCCTCCCTCCGTCCGTCGCTCTCCCTCTCTGCCACTTCTCTGAAGTTTTCCCTGCCATGGCTTGCAGCTGCGCCACCATCTTGCTCCGTTCGTCGCCGCCTCCGCAAGATCCGGCGAGGTCCTGCGTTCCCAGCCTCATCCTGCCAGAGTCGCCCGAGCGCCGCTGCGCCACATCGTCCAGGGCCCGCCTCGCCAAGCCCCTACATCGCGCCGCTGCTCCCCTGTTGTTGTTTCTGTTCTTCAGAAACGAGCATTAGCAACTCGAGCCGCTAGATCCTCTGCTTCGCCAGCTGGGCTCTAGATCAGGCCCAGCGCGCCTCCTCCCCCACCAACTTGGGCTTGGCCCATGGTGAGGCCACCCCGCTGACGCCCCTCTTTTTTTCCTGCTGTTGGGCTGCCCAGATTCGGCCCGTTTCTATTTCTTCCCTGCGCTGCGATTTTCCCTTTTATCCAGAAAACTGTTGTTTTACAGTTAGGTCCCTAAATTTCATGCATTTAATAACTTCACAACCGTGCATCGGATCTAAATAAATTACATATGAAAGTTGCTTAGAATTTTTTCTAGTTTAATAATTTGCAACTTTCATACATGTTTAAAATGTTTAAAATGTTGTTTGTTTAAATTTGTTTAAATAACTTGCTAAAATGATTTAATTCATAACTAAATAACCGTAACTCGAAATTTAATAAACTTTATATGTAAATGGGGTAGAATTTTGCCTAGTTTAACATGGTGCACTCATCTTGCATGTTTAACAACTCTAAAATAATTTTTAGGGCAGAACAGTACCAAACCTAATATATGCATATGAGGAGTTTCCGGACTTGTTGTTCTGTTGTTCCGGCCTCATTTAAACTTGCCTAGATTAGATAGTTTCATCATGCTTCACCCCTTGCCATGTTAATCAACATTTAATATTGCTGGGTACATAAACGAGATCAAACTAAATAACTTGTCGTGGTGTTTCATCAATATGCACCATTGCATATCGAGGTCCACTTAATTTGTAGGATTGCTTGTGCACTTTTGCCATGACATGCTTCATTAAATCGGACATGCATCATACTTGGTTGTGCATCATGCCATGTTCATGTGTTGGTTGTTTACTATGTTGTTTGCTTTCTTTCCGGTGTACTTCTTCTTCGGGTTGATTCCGGTAACGTCGTGTTGTGAGGATGCGTTCGACTATGTCCGTTTGTCTTCTTCATGGACTCGTTCTTCTTCCTTGCGGGATTTCAGGCAAGATGACCATACCCTCGAAATCACTTCTATCTTTGCTTGCTAGTTGCTCGCTCTTTTGCTATGCCTATGCTGCGATACCTACCACTTGCTTATCATGCCTCCCATATTGTTAAGCCAAGCCTCTAACCCACCTTTTCCTAGCAAACCGTTGATTGGCTATGTTACCGCTTTGCTCAGCCCCTCTTATAGCGTTGTTAGTTGCAGGTGAAGATTGAAGTTTGTTCCTTGTTGGGACATGGAGTTGTTGTTCCTTGTTGGAACATGTTTACTTGTTGGGATATCACGATATCTATTATTTAATTAATGCATCTATATACTTGGTAAAGGGTAGAAGGCTCGGCCTTATGCCTGGTGTTTTGTTCCACTCTTGCCGACCTAGTTTCCGTCATATCGGTGTTATGTTCCCGGATTTTGCGTTCCTTACGCGGTTGGGTAATAATGGGAACCATTTGACAGTTCGCCTTGAATAAAACTCTTCCAGCAATGCCCAACATTGGTTTTACCATTCGCCACCTAGCCTTTTCTTTTCCCTTGGAGGTCGCGCGCCCAAGGGTCATCATTATTTTAACCCCCCCGGGCCAGTGCTCCTCTGAGTGTTAGTCCAAACTAGAGCCCCTTGTAGCGCCACCTCGGGGAAACTCAAGGGCTGGTTTTAGTTGTACGGACTGCTCATCCAGTGTGCCCTGAGAACGAGATATGTGCAGCTCCTATCGGGATTTGTTGGCACATTCGGGTGGTGTTGCTGGTTTTGTTTTAGCTTGTCGAAATTGTCTTGTAGAACCGGGATACCGAGTCTGATCGAAATGTCTCGGGAGAAGGTATATCCTTCGTTGACCGTGAGAGCTTTTCATGGGCTAAGTTGGGACACCCTTGCGGGGATTTGAACTTTCGAAAGCCGTGCCCGCGGTTATGGGTAGATGGGAATTTGTTAACGTCCGGTTGTAGAAAACCTGAAGTTGACCTTAATTAAAACACATCAACCGCGTGTGTAACCGTGATGGTCTCTTCTCGGCGGAGTCCGGGAAGTGAACATGGTGTTGGAGTTATGCTTGACGTAGGATGTTCTAGGATCACTTCTTGATCATACTTTTATCGACCATGCTTTGCCTTCTCTTCTCGCTCTCATTTGCGTATGTTAGCCACCATATATGCTAGTTGCTTGCTACAGCTCTACCTCATACTTTTACCTTACCATAAGCTTAAATAGTCTTGATCGCGAGGGTGTGAGATTGCTGAGTCCCCGTGACTCACAGATACTTCCAAAACCAGTTTGCAGGTGCCGATGTTACCGAGAAGGTGACGCAACCAAGCTCAAGGAGGAGCTCGATGAAGATCTTGTCCTTTGTGTTGTTTCATTCTAGTTGATCAGTAGCTGAGCCCAGTTGGGGTCGATCGGGGATCTGTGTAGCATTTGGGGTAGTCTTCTTTTATTTTGGCTCCGTAGTCGGGCCTTGATTGTATTTGGATGATGTAATGCTTTATTCATGTACTTGTGTGAAGTGGCGATTGTAAGCCAACTATGTATCTTTTCCCCTTATTGTATTACATGGGTTGTTTGCGAAGATTACCTCACTTGCGACATTGCTTTCAATGCGGTTATGCCTCTAAGTCGTGCTTCGACACGTGGGAGATATAGCCGCATCGAGGGCGTTACAAGTTGGTATCAGAGCCTTCCCCGACCTTAGGAGCCCCCACTGCTTGATCGTTTTTAGCAGCCGTTGTTGAGTCTAGAAAAATGTTTTGAGTCATTTAGGAATTATATATTGGAGAGTTTAGGAATTCTTTTTACTCCCCAGTCTCTTCATCACTCTGGTGAGGCATCCTGACGTAGAGTTTTGTCTCTTCTCTTCTCAAATTTCACTAAAAAAATTTAGGATCACGCGAGTATCTTGGAATCGTTCCGATGGTTTTGTGACGAGAACATTGTTCTTGGTGCCTCCTGTCATTTAGGGGTTGTGGCAGTGTCCCGGGGAGTTGAGCTTCGAGGTGTTGTCGTCACAATTTTATCGTTGCAGTTCTGGAATACCTGAGTTTAGTTTCACCGACATCGAAAATCTCTTTTATGTAGTTGTTGGTGAGATAACCTCGACGCCACCCAGTACTGGGGCGGGAGTTCGGGAGTATTGCCATAACTTGTATAACGAATGCTTTTCGAAGGTTGAGGTAGACGATTTCCGAAGGTTTCTTGGTTATGTGTTGAAGGATGGATACAGCTGGATGTAGGATTTGCTAGTTTTGGGTGAGATATTATGCTTCCCCTGTATCCCCAACACCTGATTGCATAACCGGAAAATTTCGGGAGTTTATAAGTGGGAATTCAAGTAGCTCTTAGGATATCTTTTCGACAGATGTATGATATGAAATTGGGGTTCGACGTCTAGTGGTCCGCCTATTCACGGTCGATTTTACAGTGGTCTCGTTGTGTCTTAAAGAGTCCTTGACTATGCCGACTCGGGGACGCTTCGTATGTCATGTGCACTGCCTTGTACATGATGGTGCTGTACCATCGAGCCCGTGTAGGCCCCACCACAAAAACTTCGGACGAAATCTCTATCATATGTTTGTTCTGGCTTATTCTGCAAGCCAATCCTTTGTTTTGTTTTGAGTTGTGGTATTCGAGTTGCTTCGAAGTCAAATGTGGATTCCATACCTTTCCTAAATGGTGTTCTCATATTTCTATGGGAATACTAATCCTTCATGATAATCGAGATTGTCATGCCAATTTCTTTTAAACCAACATGTTTCTCTTCAAGTGGATCCGATCATTTCAACTTCCACAAGATCAATTATCACTTCTTCTCAACGGTGTTTGTTTCATCCGTCTCCAAGTTGCCTTTGTTTTTCCCACCCTCCCACCCTTTTTCCTTAAGGACTCGGATTTCTTAAGCAAGCATCCTTTTATTCTTGTGAAGTCTCTTCATTCTTTTCTTTCAATGTTCTACCCGGTGGTTCACATGAAGATGCTCTTCTAGTTCGTCATTCCTCACTCATTTTCCTTCTCCGGTGGATTCAATTCAAACTTCGGTATTGAGCATTGTCTTCTCTTTTGTCCAATGCTTTTCTTATGCCGGTGTACCTCATTATCAGTCCACTTCTCGCTATCCATTTGTTCCGGAGTGTTCAAGTTATCTCGAAGATTCGTGTTTTCCACTTTGCATCCGTTCAAGCTATTTCGAGGTCCTATCTTATTCAAGCCATTTAATTCAACCTGTGCAATCTCTCCTTCAAATCGTTCTACGGTGTATCTTTTGAGTGGGCCCTAACCCACAGGTCTTTTCCCAGGATCTTACCTGACTCTTCTTATTTTCCCGGAGCTATCCTAAATTATTTTCCAAGTTTGACGTAAGAATGAGTTATCATCAGTCACATGCTTTTCTCCAAGATCTTTCACACTTTTTCATCATTGGCTCTACCTTTTCTATTATTCATTCCGAAGTGTCTATTTCCATCGTAATTCCCAGATTTTGAAGACAGAAGAAGATTTTCCCTCCAAATCATATCCGTTCTCTCAAGATTCATGGCTCTAGATTGTTTGCCATCCTCTCATAATTGTTTTCGATTGTGAGAATTCTTTTTCACCTATCTGGAGCAATTCAAGATTCTGTTCGGTTTGATTATCCGGAGCCCATCATCTAAGATTTATTCATTCCAGCTTTCAGCTCTCATACTCTAAATCATACCGGTGTCTAAATCAAGGATTCTCTAATCAGCTCATAATCTCTTCGTTCCCATGGATCTAAATTCTCTCAAGCATCTTTGTTTAATTGCTAATTCTTCCCGGTGTTTCATTATCTTTTATTCGTTCATTTGCAATTCCTATGGTGGTTCGTTCAAGATTCTTCTTCCTTCGTGTATCATATCAATTTATTCATTGTTTCAATCCTACCGGTGGTTCGTTGAAGACCTTTCCAAGTTGACGCTATAGCTATCTTAATCCTTTCTACGAGAATAAGTTGTATGCAATCTGTTGCTTGTCATCAATTTAAATTGGTGAAGGATACGCGTAACATAATTATTATTCTTGTTTTCATCCAAGTGATTAATTCCTTATTCCGGAGGTTCATCTTATCACATTCTCGGTTCGAAATGCCTTATCTTTTCTTTTCCCGGAGTTCCAAGCTCTCTCAATTTTTCTCATCATGAAGATCCATCTAACCATTGTAAGGTTTCACCTTGTGTTTTCAACTTCTCTTTCTTTTCGCTATCCTTTTTGTTTACCGGAGTTCTTCATGGAGATCTACATGATGGTTCATCAATGATTTAATTCCTTCTCCAAGTGTTCATCAACATTCTTTCCAGAGGAGCTCAAGCATTCTTCATTTTGCAATCCGGAGTGCAATTCTTCCTTCCGTATCAATAGAGGTGGTATTATGTCATTCTTGATAATTTGAGTTCATGTTTCATTATTCACATGTTATCAAGAATGGGATATTTTAAATCCATCAATCTCTTCATTGAAGTATCTTGGATTATATTTCACCTAAAACTTTCCCTAAGGATTGTTGTTAATTATGGTGCTTATAAATGCTCCAAATTCTTCATTAATCCTTCCGGTGAGATAAGTTTCTCGTCTCCTTGTTCTTATCAATCAAATTCTTTTTCCGTGAGTGGCAGAATTTCACCTCATAGTTTTGAGAGGCTTTCCATAAGCCCACTATAAGCTTATTCTTTTCGTTGTTGATTTCCCAACACCTCATGCAATCTTTTCGTGCAAGGATGTTTTCTAAGTTCAATTGTGGAAGAAGTTGTCTTTTTCTTCTCCGTTCTTTTGTTCCGACGATCTACCTTTGATTCCTTCTTCTGGAGGCATTGTGTTGTTGCTCTCTTTGTTCCATCACCCCATTTTCGCCAAGATCATATTCTTTTCATGCTTGACCATTTAACCAGCGTGTTGTGCCCTCTGATTTAGTTCTTCCCATTTTATCAAGTTTTGACTCCCTTCTCAGTCGAAGTGATGTCCAAATTATATCATTCTTAATCCTTCTCTATCTTGACTTAACCGGAGTGGTTTCAATATATATCTTGCCCTTCAACCTCAAGGTTTTTTCACAATGTTCTTTGTCCCTCTTTGCTAACGGAGTGTTTTCGACCTTGTTCACCTTCGTTGTATTCTTTTCTCGAATTTGATCAACCTCTCAAGGTTCATTGGTTTCACTCATTTGTCAAAGCAGCAACTTAGTTTTACCTCTTCTCTTCCTCTTCTTTTTCCCTCCGGTGCCATCCTAGATCTCGGGACGAGATCCTCTCGTAGTGGTGGAGTGTTGTGACGCCCCGAGACCGTTGAGCCAGGTGTCTTCCAGTTATTCGCTGTTGTTGCCCTGTCATTTTCTTGCGTGTTGCATCTTGTCATGTCATCATGTGCATTGCATCATCATGTTTTCAAAACTTGCATCTGTCCCGGTCTCCCCGTTCCTTCTGTTGTCCGTTCTGAGTCCAGACACACTTGCACGCACCCGCGACACGTCTAAAATATTATTTTATAAGTGGCTGGAAAATGTTCTCGGAATGGGATGGGAGTTGACGTGTGGTCTTATTTTAGTGTAGGTAGACCGCCTGTCAAATTTCATCGCGTTCGGAGTTCGTTTGATAGCCCAACCGTTAAACTATAGCGGCATTATAGCCGGTATTTTCGTCGGACATTTTCGGTCTCCGAAAACAGTCGCCGGGTCTCTCTCTTCTTTTCTTTCAGCTTGAGACCGTCTACACAGTCCGCTGCTTACCGCTAGGCCCAACCTAACCTCTCTCGTCAGCCCGCGGCCCTCCTCGCGTGCGCGTCCGAAACTTCCCCGGACCCGACCTGGGCAGTCGTCACCGTTGTGTCCGGATCATCCCCAAACATCTACAAAGCGTCTCCGTTTTGTTAATTGGACTTCTTAGTCTATTTTTCTCGACCGCCCGATTACGATCGGATGGAGCGAATACCCCCCTAACCTAATCCAATAACGTATATAAATGGGCAACCCTAAATTTTAGGCGACTTGTCCCATCCACCCTCCTGCCCGCCGCCACCTACCTACCCTCTCCATCTCAGGATCCGTCCTCTCTTTGTTTTCAGCGCCCAACCAACCACCAAGCCGATCCAATCCATCCCCGACCAACCTCACCGGTTTCTGCTCGATCCACCCCTACAGCCTGCAGTCGTCCTCGATCCAGATTGAGGCGAGCCGTCCCCGAGCTCCCGTGCCTCCCTTTCGTCCTCCCCGAAGACCAACAGAGCCGAGTCCGTCGCCCCGCCAAGCACCTCGCCCTTGCCTGCAGCTCCTCCGGGCCTCCCGTCTGCTGTAGCCCATGCTCCGGCGACCAGAGCCCATGTCCAGGCCGGCCCCGTCGCGCCACCTCTCCCGTCCCTTCCTTCATATGGTTCCTTCCTTCCCCTTCTCACGTTTCGCTGCTCTCTGTTTTTCCTCGCAGAAGCACCACGCCATGGCCGCGCCCCATCGAAGCTTGGAGCGCCAAGTCCGCCAGCCCGCCTCCGCTTCGTTCTGGCAGGGAACAGGACCCCGGCGACCTCCTGCGACCTGATCCTGGTCCGCCTCCCTCCGTCCGTCGCTCTCCCTCTCGTATCTCCTTCCTCCCTCTCTGCCACTTCTCTAAAGTTTTCCCTGCCATGGCTTGCAGCTGCGCCACCACCCTGCTCCGTTCGTCGCCGCCTCCGCAAGATCTAGCGAGGTCCTGCGTTCCCAGCCTCATCCTGCCGGAATCGCCCGAGCGCCGCCGCGCCACATCGTCCAGGGCCCGCCTCGCCAAGCCCCTGCATCGCGCCGCTGCTCCCCTGCTGCTGTTTCTGTTCTTCAGAAACGAGCAGTAGCAACTCGAGCCGCTCGCCCCTCTGCTTTGCCAGCTGGGCTCTAGATCAGGCCCAGAGCGCATCCTCCCCCACCAACTTGGGCTTGGCCCATGGTGAGGCCACCCCGCTGACGCCCCTCTTTTTTTTCCTGCTGTTGGGCTGCCCAGATTCGGCCCGTTTCTATTTTTTCCCTGTGCTGCGATTTTCCCTTTTATCCAGAAAACTGCTGGTTTACAGTGAAGTCCCTAAACTTCATGCATTTAATAACTTCACAACCATGCATCGGATCTAAATAAATTACATATGAAAGTTGCTTAGAATTTTGTCTAGTTTAATAATTTGCAACTTTCATCCATGTTTAAAATGTTTAAAATGTTGTTTGTTTAAATTTGTTTAAATAACTTGCTAAAATGATTTAATTCATAACTAAATAACCGTAACTCGGAATTTAATAAACTTTATATGTAAATGGGGTAGAATTTTGCCTAGTTTAACATGGTGCACTCATCTTGCATGTTTAACAACTCTAAAATAATGTTTAGGGCAGAACAGTACCAAACCTAATATATGCATATGAGGAGTTTCCGGACTTGTTGTTTTGTTGTTCCGGCCTCATTTAAACTTGCCTAGATTAGATAGTTTCACCATGATTCACCAATTGCCATGTTAATCAACATTTAATATTGTTGGGTACATAAACGAGATCGAACTAAATAACTTGTCGTGGTGTTTCGTCAATATGCACCGTTGCATATTGAGCTCCACTTAATTTGTAGGATTGCTTGTGCACTTTTGCCATGACATGCTTCATTAAACCGGACATGCATCATACTTGGTTGTGCATCATGCCCTGTTCATGTGTTGGTTGTTTACTATGTTGTTTGCTTTCTTTCCAGTGTACTTCTTCTTTGGGTTGATTCCGGTAACGTCGTGTGGTGAGGATGCGTTCGACTACGTCTGTTTGTCTTCTTCATAGACTCGTTCTTCTTCCTTGCGGGATTTCAAGCAAGATGACCATACCCTCGAAATCACTTCTATCTTTGCTTGCTAGTTGCTCGCTCTTTTGCTATGCCTATGCTGCGATACCTACCACTTGCTTATCATGCCTCCCATATTGTTAAGCCAAGCCTCTAACCCACCTTGTCCTAGCAAACCGTTGATTGGCTATGTTAACGCTTTGCTCAGCCCCTCTTATAGCGTTGTTAGTTGCAGGTGAAGATTGAAGTTTGTTCCTTGTTGGGACATGGAGTTGTTGTTCCTTGTTGGAACATGTTTACTTGTTGGGATATCACAATATCTATTGTTTAATTAATGCATCTATATACTTGGTAAAGGGTGGAAGGCTCGGCCTTATGCCTGGTGTTTTGTTCCACTCTTGCCACCATAGTTTTCGTCATATCGGTGTTATGTTCCCGGATTCTGCGTTCCTTACGCGGTTGGGTAATAATGGGAACCCCTTGACAATTCGCCTTGAATAAAACTCTTCTAGCAATGCCCAACATTGGTTTTACCATTCGCCACCTAGCCTTTTCTTTTCCCTTGGGGGTCGTGCGCCCAATGGTCATCATTATTTTAACCCCCCCAGGCCAGTGCTCCTCTGAGTGTTGGTCCAAACTAGAGCCCCTTGCAGCGCCACCTCGGGGAAGCTCAAGGGCTGGTTTTAGTTGTATGGACTGCTCATCCGGTGTGCCCTGAGAACGAGATATGTGCAACTCCTATCGAGATTTGTCGGCACATTCGGGCGGTGTTGCTGGTTTTGTTTTAGCTTGTCGAAATTGTCTTGTAGAACCGGGATACCGAGTCTGATCGGAATGTCTCGGGAGAAGGTATATCCTTCGTTGATTGTGAGAGTTTGTCATGGGCTAAGTTGGGACACCCCTGCAGGGATTTGAACTTTCGAAAGCCATGCCCGCGGTTATGGGTAGATGGGAATTTGTTAATGTCCGGTTGTAGAAAACCTGAAGTTGACCTTAATTAAAACACATCAACCGCGTGTGTAACCGCGATGGTCTCTTTTCGGCGGAGTCCAGGAAGTGAACACGGTGTTGGAGTTATGCTTGACGTAGGTTGTTCTAGGATCACTTCTTGATCATACTTTTATTGACCGTGCTTTGCCTTCTCTTCTCGCTCTCATTTGCGTATGTTAGCCACCATATATGCTAGTTGCTTGCTGCAACTCTACCTCATACTTTTACCTTACCCATAAGCTTAAAGAGTCTTGATCATGAGGGTGTGAGATTGCTGAGTCCCCGTGACTCACAGATACTTCCAAAACCAGTTTGCAGGTGCCGATGTTACCGAGCAGGTGACGCGACCAAGCTCAAGGAGGATCTCGATGAAGATCTTGTCCTTTGTGTTGTTTCGTTCTAGTTGATCGGTAGTGGAGCCCAGTTGGGGTCGATCGGGGATCTGTGTAGCATTTGGGTAGTCTTCTTTTATTTTGGCTCCGTAGTCGGGCCTTGATTGTATTTGGATGATGTAATTCTTTATTCATGTACTTGTGTGAAGTGGCGATTGTAAGCCAACTATGTATCTTTTCCCCTTATTGTATTACATGGGTTGTTTGTGAAGATTACCTCACTTGCGACATTCCTTTCAATGCGGTTATGCCTCTAAGTCGTGCTTCGACACGTGGGAGATATAGCCGCATCGAGGGCGTTACAAAGGGCGTCTCTCCCTCCTCGAGCTGCCTGCCGCGGACCCAGAAAAGAAGAAGCCCAAGGCCTAGGATGTGAAGCGCAAGGGGGCTGCCGTGCTCGCGGCAGAACCAGACACAAAGTGGGGCAGAGATCAGCCCGAATCTTCCAAGGGCAGTCGATACTGTGTGTACCACGACCTCCACACCCACAACACCAATGAATGTCAAGAGCTCCAAGCCGTGCGGGAAGGAAGGATCGGTCGTCGCCTCGACCGCGGTTACCGGGGCTACGGTCGAGGAGGAGGAAGGAACGCAGGACGCTGGGAAGACCGCTGCCCGCGCCAAGGGTGGCGCGATCGACCTCGCGAGGATCGCTGGCAAGACCCACCTCGTGAGGGAGACTGGAGGGATCAGCCTCGCGAGGATCGCCCGCAAGGCAACGCAGGCCTCCCTCTGCTGCCGTCGTAGCCAAGGAGAAACGAGGACCACCATCAGGACGAGGGGGCTGGGGGCTTCCAGGAGCCGCGCGCGATCGTCTGCATCCTGGGCGGGGCTCAAGCCCCAGCCTCTCAACGCATCTTCAACCAGTTCGCCCACGAAGTGAATGCAGTCCTCCCCAAGCTCGAAGACACGCGCCCTCTCAGGTGGTCGGCGTGCGCCATCACGTTCAGCTCAGCAGATCAGCTCAAGTGTGCGGCCACAGCCGGAGTCCTCCCGATGCTTTGTTCCCCAATCATCAGCAACATGGTGGTCACCAGGACCCTCATTGATGGTGGGGCAGGGCTCAACGTCCTGTCCGTGGAAACATTCAACAATCTCCAAGTGCCCTACAACCAGCTTCAGCCAACCAAGCCTTTCTCCGGAGTCACCGACGGCTCCACGGTCCCGATTGGGCAGGTCCGCCTCCCTATCACCTTCGGGGCACGCGACAACTACCGCACCGAGCTCATCGACTTCGACGTCGCTCACATTCGCCTGCCGTACAACGCCATCCTTGGGTACCCAGCACTGGCCAAGTTCATGGCCGTAACTCACCACGGCTACAACGTCCTCAAGATGCCAGGAAGTGGCGGAGTCATCACGGTGCCCTGTGAAGAGAAGGACGCGGTGTGTTCCCTGGAACGAGCCTTTCATGCCGCATCGCTAGAAGACCCGGATCGCGGAAGCAGGAGGCTTCCCGAGACCGCCCCCAAGAAGAAGAAGACATCGTCCGGCCCGGCCCCTCAGGAGGCAGGCCCCTCAGGGCCCGCACCTGCCCAGGGGGAACCTCCTTCCATCGCATAGGAAAGCGCGCCCGACGCCCTCCTCAGGCAGGGCTCGGGGGCACTCCCCTGGATGGCCACCGACCTGGCTAAGGTCACGAGGGAGGCGCTTGGGCACCACATGGGGGCGTGTTTCGAAGCACGTTTCCCTCAAGAAGGAGTAAGGCAAGGAGGGCCAGACCCTCAGGAGTTCGTCAGCAAGGCCATTCAGGAGCTACAGGAGTCAAGAGTCATGAGAGGCGGCCGCCGCCTACCAGCTGTGGCTCCCCATCCAGGCGAGGATGGTGGGCTGCGCATCTGCATCGACATAACAGGGCTCAATCGAGTCGCCTCTCTGGAGCGCCTCTGGCCCATGCAAGTGGGGCGCTGCGAAGGTCCACCCCACAGCTACGTTCGCATGCCTTATGGCTTGCCGAACGCGGCTGCCACGTACCAGCGCCTCATGAGGGGCATCATGGAGGCTCAAGAGGCCAGGCGTTCCGCAGCCCTGGCGGAGATGGAGATGGTTCGCGAGGAGCCACCAGCGCCTCCGGAGCCTCCCAAGGCCCCTGGGCCTGGGGCTCGTGAGGATCGGCTTCCGCAGCCCACCGAGTCTTCTACGCCAACACTCCTTCGTCCTCAACATCATCAGGTGACATCTTTCAAGTTTCATTTCCAGCTGGGAGCGCCCCCCAGGGCTGCATTATTCCCAGGCCGCGTGGGTCCGTCCCTGCGGCATGTATCCCTTTTATTTTATGTTGTTAGCTTACCTTGTTGGGGGCGCCCCTCGGGCTACATCATCCCCAAGTCGCTCGGGCCTGACCCAGTGATGTCCGCCTTCCCAGCATCTATTTGAATGAATCCACTCCTTCACGGCTAATGTGTTTGACCTAGTTGCCCGCTCAACTGATGCCAACTGACGAAAGTGCTCCCAAACAGCACGACGCTTGCGCATGGGTCTGTCCCTGCAACACCGACAAACCTGAATGGCTGAGCTCTGGCCGTGGCAGCCCCGCATGGCGCCACCTCGTCAAGCCTTCAGTGCCTCATCGCCCCTCGGAAGCAACCAACGGCTGACTCTCAATTGTCATGGCACCTCGTTCTTTCTATGATGGGTCTACAGGATCTCCTAAAGGAGCTGCGTCAGGCGAGGCCCTTGCGGTGTCTCCTTCACTCTCATCCGCGCGAACCGCTTGCACATTAAAGGGGGGGTGCCTGAGCATCGCGACTCAGGGCTCCTACTGGCTCTCCAGCCCTCACCCTCTGGCCTTGTCCAAGGCATCACGACCTGGCATACCAGCGACGGCTGAGACTCGCTCGAGGGCCGGGACCCGAGGACGTAGAGCAAAAAGGGGAGCAAAGGCGAGAGGGGAAGGACACGCGAGGACCTCGTCGAGCAACCTCACGCCTGCCGATGCACGGACCCGGCAACACACCAGAGAGCGGCCCCTGATTCTCGAGATAAGTCACCACCTGGAAGCACCAGCTACCGTGGCACCATCCCCGCACCTAATGCAATCCCGTGTTAGCGACGCCGCTCTCCTTTCTCACCCAACGACGGCTGCTTGAGCGCCAAAGGGGACCTCCTGAGCATCGCGACTCAGGGGCTCTTACGGGACCCCGGGTCGCTCACCTCCTGGCCTTGACCACGGCATCGCGACCTGGCATACCAGCGACGGCTGAAGCCGCCTTGGGACTGGGACCTGTCGGCGCAGAGCACCAAGCCCTCGTGAGGTTCGAAAGGGAGAACTGAGCTAAGACGGAATGAGCAACTCGCACAATTCTACGACAAGGGTTATATTAACAAAACAGGATCACAGGCACCTTACAAGCCCCCACAGGACGCGTCTTTGATTCCTCGCAGGGAACAGATCCTAAAAGGACGCTAACTACACGCGCCCCTGCAAAAGACGCCATCATCAACAGTGGGTCGTCAAGCACCGGCGCCAACCCCATCCAGATCAGAGTCGGCGACGGCCTGACGAGCCCGCCCTGCTCCAGGAGCAGCGCCGGCTCGGGGGCTCGTAGCTGTCGTCACTCGTCTCCGGAGTCGCGAAGAGCTCGCCAGAGTCGCTGGACCCTCCAACGCCTCCGCCGCCTGAGCAGACGCCAAGGGAGCGGTCGGCGGGTCCAGTCCTCGCCGTAGCAGGGTCCCGACCACCTATCCCGGGGCAGCACTCCAGCCGGCGCCCGTTCGCATTGAAGACCTTGAAGAACATCACCGAAGCACCAACGTACTCCATGTGGATCGCGAAGGAGCCTCTTGTCCTGTAAACCCGGGCGATTTCGCTCCAGCCTCGAGTCATGAAGACCTCGCCCGGGGCAACGACAGCGACCTCTGCCTCGGTCGCGAGGGTGCTGCAGCTGGCGTGCTGCAGCCAAAGCTCCAGGAGTTCTCCTTGCGGGATGATGGAGGCAAAGAAGGGAGGAAGGCGAATCCAAGACTGAGGAGGCATGGCGGCGTGGAGCATGAACTCTCGGGAGGAGCCCTCGGTGTAGACCCCAGGGGGGACGACCCACACCTTCGTGACCCGGCGGCGCCGCCCGTGGCGATCGGCATCGACTCCTTCAGAGCCCTCGATGTGGGCGTACAAGGGAAGCGGGAACCCCGGCGGTGGCCGCTCGCACCAGGGCCTCAACACCACCTGATGGGCCCCCTCGTCCAGGCCGCAGAGGGCGAGCCGTTTCTTCGGCGGGAGCAGGTCTGGTTCCTCTCGGGGAGCCTTTCCCTTCTCTACCGTCGAGAACCGGCGGATCGGAGCCATCGCAGCAAGATGGAGCAAGGACCGGGAAGAAGGAGAAGCAAGAAGGGATGGACTGGAAGGGCACACGCCGCTCCGTACTTATGGCCGGCGAAGGCCAACCGCCGACCTCCACGATCGCAGGTAATCATGACCCGCTTTGCATGCAGGGACTTGTCCAATCCGTGCAGTTGCCGAGGCACCGTGGGGAAGTGGAGACGCCCACGCCCAATCAACCGCCACGCGGCGCCCAGCCAAGAACAGACCCTCGCGAGGCTGTTCTTCCTTGTATTGCTCATCATCATCAGCCCAAGAGGCAATCCACCACACCACACACTAGAGTAGGGTATTACACCACAACGGTGGCCCGAACCAGTATAAACCCTGTGTCTCTTGTGTTGTTCTTTCCATAGCTTAGATTTTAGCGAGGCGGAGGGGTGCAGGTAGGTAGAAGGGAAATCTCCGCACGCACCACAGTGTTCGAACCTCAAGGGTCTGCCGGAACCCGAAATCCGATAAAGCCTTTGAAGTTTATCACTTAACCTAGAATACCATGCTCTAGGTGCTTGTTTCAGACCATATAATGCCTTGTCAAGTTTGCACACATAATGATATTTGTCTTTTACCTCATACCCAGGTGGCTGTTTCATGTAGACTTCCTCCTCTAGAACGCCATGAAGAAACGCATTTTGCACATCCAATTGATGAAGACTCCAACCATTTGATACTGCAACAGAAAGAACAAGTCTGATAGTAGTTGCTTTAACAACAGGACTAAACGTGTCCTCATAGTCAATACTGTACCGCTGTTTAAAACCCTTTGCTACTAATCTAGCCTTGTATCTGTCTATTTCTCCACTGGACTTTCTTTTGACTCTGTAAACCCATTTACAATCAATTATATTTCTGCCTCTTGCTGGAGGAACCAAGTGCCAAGTTTTGTTTCTAATAAGAGCATTATATTCTTCATCCATAGCATTTTTCCAGTTTTTATCCTCGAAAGCCTCAATTAAGTTTCCTGGCTCACCTGTGACATCTAGGCCACCAAAACGAGCATTACTGTACCTGACCGTGCCATCCGTCCGAACCTTGGGCTTCAAAACTCCATGCTGTGATCTGGTTCTCATCGACACAGAATCGGCAGCAAGGGGCCGCTGCATAGAAGATCCGGCGGGATCCGGCGCGGCAGACGATCCAGCGGCACCTGATCCGAGGCTGATTTCCTCGGAGCCGGAGCCAGTTGCTCGTTGGGCCACTTGGCGAGGCCCACCAGACGACGCGGAGAGGCGCCTGGCCTGGCGCGTGAATGCGGTTGGCCCACCTGCGCCGCTGGGCCCGCCTTGGATTGTCGTTGTCTCACCCGCGGGCCGCGGGGGGGGGGCGTGGTCGTCCGCTGGTGGCCCGCCTGACCCCGAGGCAGGTGCGTTGCCACTGCCTGGCGCGGCTGGCGAGGGCGGATCCACACCGGGATCGCCGCTGTCAGCTCCTTGGTGCAGCACCTGAATCCTCCTCGTGCTCCGCGCTTGTCGTTTGCTGCTGCATAAAATCATAGTGCACAACCGAATTTCCTCCAAAATTTATAGCAGAATTTTCATGAGAATTACCCAAGTGATTATTAGTTGTATGTTCGTCCCCATGATCAAGAGGTAAGGAGGAGGAATTTTCAGAGAGAAGAAGGATTTCGGATCTGATAGGTGCACCGGCATTAGGGTTTAATTTGGCAAAGGGAAACACCGTTTCATCGAACACAACGTCCCGAGAAATATAAACACGTCCAGCGGTTATGTCTAGACACTTGAAACCTTTGTGAAGGTTACTGTAGCCAAGGAAAACGCATTGTTTGGAGCGGAATTCAAGCTTGCGAGTATTGAAAGGACCGAGGTTAGGCCAACATGCGCACCCAAGAGCATGATAGTTTGGTGTTTCATGAAATAATTTTTCTAGTGGAGTTTCAAGATTGATCACCTTACTTGGTGTGCGATTGATCAAGTATGTGGCAGCGATGAATACCTCATCCCAAAATTTGAGGGGCATAGACGCATGAGCTAACAGTGAGAGGCCAACCTCGACAATGTGACGATGCTTTCTTTTGGCGGAGCCGTTTTGCTGATGAGCATGCGGGCAGGAAACATGGTGTGTGATGCCAACTTGGCGAAAAAAGGAATTTAACCTCTCATACTCACCACCCCAGTCGGTTTGCATGGTGATGATTTTGCGATCAAAGAGTCTTTCTACAAGTGCTTGAAATTCATGAAACACTTTAAAGACCTCTGACCTATGCTTAAGAAGAAATATCCACGTAAATTTACTGAAATCATCAATAAAGCTCACATAATAATTCTTTTTATTGATTGAATCACGAGAAGGTCCCCATACATCAGAATAAATAAGCTCTAAAGGAGCATTCGAAAAACTACTAGAATGTGGATAGGGAAGTTGGTGACTTTTGCCTTGTTGGCATGCATCACACACCCCCTCTTTATTCAACTCATGAATTGAAAAAGGAATTTTGTTCTTGCTAAGAACATGCTGAACAATTTTCAAAGATGGATGACCTAGTCGATCATGCCACCTTGACGGAGAGATCTTGGTGGCACCAAAAGCATGCCTGCTCGGGCCTAAAGAAGCTGATGATAGGGGGTAGAGGCCGGCTCTACACCTGCCGTGGAGGAGGGTGCTCCTCGTTGCCTTGTCCTTAATGAAGAAGAAACGAGGGTGAGTTTCAAGAAACACATTATTGTCTTGAGATAGACGATGAGCAGAAACAGGATTTTTTGTGGCTTTAGGTGAGTAAAGGACATATTTTAGATGAAGATTACGAGTGGGAGTACGAACATATGCTTGACCAATATGAGTAATTTTCATACCTGCTCCGTTGGGCATGTTCACTTGATCATGGCCGTTGTATCTCTCCCTCATGGTGAGCTTGTCGAGCTCTCCGGTGATGTGATCTGTGGCGCCTGTGTCAACGTACCAATTGGTGTCGACGCCGTAGGAGGAGTTGGACACGGCGCTCGCACTCTTATCCTTGGTGAATGCGATGTCGAAGCGCCTGTAGCACTCTATGGCGGTGTGGTTCGGCTTCTTGCAGATCTGACAGAACACCTCAGGGAGCTCATCTCGTCCCCCGCCTCCTTGGCCACGCCCACCGTGACCGTTCCCGCGGCCGTCGTTGCCTCCATTGCCACGGCCACCACCGTGACCACAGTCGCCTCCGTTCCTGCCACGGCCTCCGCTGCGAGAGAAGCCACCGCGACCGCCACAGGAGGCGGCGTTCGCGGATGAGTGGGACGATGAGTTGCCACCCTCGAACATGGCGAGGCGGCTCTCGAAGCTGATGAGTTGGGCGTAGAGCTCGTTGGGCTTGATGGGGACGGTCCTGGTGCAGATGGAGGAGACGAAGGACATGTAGTCGAAATCCAAGCCAACAAGGATATACGACACCATATCATCATCCGTGAGCGGCTTGCCGATGGCAGCCATCTCATCACCGAGGGCCTTCATGCGGCCAAGATACTCAGCGATGGTGGAGTTTCCCTTCTTGGTGGTGGAGAGGGTGATCCTCGTCTTGACGATGGCCGCCTGCGTCTGGGAGATGAAGATCTCCGTGATTGCAGTCCATGCTGCTGACGCCGTGCTGCATGTTGTGATCTGAACCATCACAGGGGGGTGAGATGGAATTGAAAAGAAAACTCAGAACCTGTGAGTCTCGAGCCCTGTCGATCTCATATGCCGGGTTCGGCACATCGGTGACCTTGCCGTCTTTGTCCGACAGCTTGGGCGCCGGTTCCTCCCTCTCTGGATCGAGGTAGGTGACCAGCTGAGCGCCACTGATCGTGGCCAGAGCCTGCGCACGCCAGACGTTGAAGTTGGAGCGATGGAGTTTCTCAGCGATGGGGATGAGCACGGATGGAGCGGCTGCGGTGGAGCTTGAGGAAGACATGGCGCCGCAAGGGGTTTTGGCGGCGCAGGAGATGTGCGTAGAGGAGAGGCTCTGTATACCATGTAAATATGGGTTAAGCGTATGCCTTAGCAGGGACGCGTTGCGTGTTATTTATAGGCACAGAAGATTACAGGGTTTAGGTAGTTAGGTTGTTGTAGGATTGATCTCCAAGTCATAATCTATACAAGGGATAGAGATCAACCTAAACATATCCTAACTACCTGAATACAACACGCACATGCCCACACATGTATACGGTTTATATGTACACCGTATACATTCTATAATACATACTTTAACAATGACTTAGATGTGCAATACTTATAGCACATCTAGATATGCTTTAGCAAAGCTGTTACATATGTTTGGAATATATAGATCAGACACGTACGTAATCCCGTCTCCAACTAACGGAGGTTAGGCTCGTACCCTGGCCTCCATGGCGGCGCACTTGAGGCCTTGGGCGGATCTCCATGCCGATCTCTTCCTCCCCATCGTGGACCGCCTGCGATCGCTGAGGGACTGCCTCGCCGTCCGCGGCGTCTGCACCGCGTGGCGATCGGCGCTGCCTCCCGGCCCTCGGTCCCCGTACCTCCTCGTCCTCCACGCCTTCCAACCCTTCGACGGCGGCCTCCCTCGCTTCAACACCCATGCCTACGCCCTATCCCTCCCGATGCAGCGCACGTTTCGCCTCCCCACGTTCGCATGCCACAGCAACGACATCACCTGCTCCGGCAACGGCTACCTCACCATTGCCCATGGTCGTCGTCTTGGGCTGTTAAATCCTGTCACGGGCGAGCAGATCGAGCTCCTTCCTCTCCCCAACATGCCGTACCCTCACAGAATCGTGCTCAGGCCGAACCCAAGGCCTGATGAATACACTGCCGTGGCCATCTGCAGCCATGACAACGTTAGCAAGGTCATGAGCAAGGTCGCCTACATGTCGAGCGGGGACACTGAGTGGACGATCACCGACATCACAGCGGATGGACCGAAGCTGGTCGATCTGGTCTACAAAGACAACGATGTATACTGCCTCGATGAAGATGGTGGCGTGCAAGTCCTCCACATCCCCGTCTCCCAAGGCGGCCCGATGAAGGAACCCAACGTCTGTCCCTTGCTGGCTGAGCGTGTCGTGGGTACCCCCTTCGCCCCGCCTTACGACACCGTGGCCAAGGAAATATCTTTCAAGCGCCTGTTCTTCTGTGAGGGCATCCTATACCAGGTGTGGCAAAACACCAGGCAAACCATCCGGCTGCGGTTACGGGAAGGCGGTGTATTCATCATGCCCTCGGATGAGATACTGGTTCTCAGGTACTACCCGGAGCGATGGCCATGCTGGGATGCGGTGAAGGATCTCGGAGGCCACTCAGTGTTCATCGGCAGGAACAACACGGCGGTGGTGCAGGCTGAGGCTACCCCGGGAGTAAGACCCAACTGTGTCTACTGGATTGATTGCGGGCTATGTACGCCGTGGGTGTTTGACATGAGCAACAAAACCTCTACGCATTGCGTTCGTCCTCCTTGTGGTGTAGGATTTGCAAGGTGTTGGTACTTCAGTAACAGTCGCTAAGATTACTCACTAGTATCGACAGCAATGTAAGAGACACGCCGAATAACTAGATACGGGTCTGGAAGACTTCAAAATACATGTTCTTTGCATTTTCTAATCTTGTTTAGGGATTGCATTTCTAAAGTGTTATATCTTGGTCTTTTGAATAAACTGCGGTTCAGTGCACACGAACCCTTTTTAGTTTAACTAGCAAATGTGCCCGTGCATTGCAACGGGAGAAACAAATGCTTGCATGCCTGATCCATTCATGTTGTTAATTCTAATATTTGCTACCATCACAAATGGTGGCTAACTTATCCATCTATTCAACACCCGTCTCTGTTAAACTTGATGCATGCATCGTCCGAACTAAATCACCAATTACCGTGAACTAGATGACAATGTAACTAAACGTCTCAACTTATAAGTAGTGAAGGAAGTCAAGGCCCTCCTGGTGAATGGATGATGAGCCTTGTTAAGATTCGTCGTAGTAAAAAATGTGCTAGCCACGTTAAGGCTGTAGTAGGTACACAATGCATGGCCTATTGGCTGTGAATTTTCGAGTTCTTTGAAAGTTAGGAAAGCTATACAACAATGTGACCGGTTGATGGAATTCCAGTTTCCATGCAAAACCCGGAAACTTTGTGAGCGCAAATGTGATCTCGATGCTAGGTATGCGATTGACAGAACGAGCGAGATGAGATTCCAGTATCCAATAAGTTGTCTGCTATTCATGATTCTGACCTCTATGTCAGCACAATGGGCAGAGCCCCGGCCGTAGTTGAAACAGGTGTCCTGCACCACAGTCTCCTTGACGTCCAACGTGATAGAGTCGTACAGCAGACACCTACAATTTGTTGTCAAAAATATTGAATCCATATGTATTATATGTGTGGTCTTTTTTGTTGGAAATTATATGTGTTTTATCAATAATATGCAAAAAGAAAGCTACAAATTATATTAAAAGTGAATAGTTAGTGTGTATATTTGCTCAACAAGTGGTCAGGAATTAACATAATCAGAATATACTTTAAGTCAGTATGATATGAAAAAATCAAGTACTGTCTAGTGAAAATTCATACAATGCTGGTTTGAATCCTTCAAGCCATGTCTCACGAATCCTGTTCCTCATTAGTTAATTAATTAATTTACTAATTTAACGACATCATCATGTTCCAGGAATCCCTCTCTCTCTCCCATTAATTAGTGGACTCTCTCAATTAATTCTGATCTAATTGGCCACAAGAGCGTGCATCAGCTGATTTAATCGCATAACTTTTTTCCCACTAAATAATCCTACGGTTGTCTCTTTTCCTTTTTTCTTTCTAATATAATCATCTCCCCCTGATTTTAAGGGATGGGGCCGGGCCTTATTATGTTCCAATCAAATCAAGCCACGTAGACGGGAGCACGGATGGGCACACGACGGGGGAGCAAGCAAGTCTCATCCTATCAGGAGACCATAATCGCTTCATTTTCGCCCACTAATCCCTCCATGAATGGTGTTGCTGTTGTGCATCAGCCGGTTCAATAGCATAATTTTCTCCATTAATCCCTTCATGAATGGCGTGGCTGTTGTGCATCAGCCTATCTTATCCCATTATTCTTTCCCACTAATTCCTCGACAAATGGCGTGGATGTGTTCTTTCCCACTGTTTCCTCCTTGAATGCCCGGATCTCTCTCCGTCTCTCCATTAATTTCGAATGCATCTGCTTAGTAATCTCAACTCTCAAGGCGCTTATTGATTTCAACTTGTACTCATATATAAATTGGTGAAATTATATGCAAAGAAGCGAGGTGGTATTATACAATATGTGTGAAACCTCTTCTGTTTACACAAGAAAGATTTAGATAAGTTGGATCTACGTAAGGAAAACTGATGGCAGGTGATGAGTTAATTTGATCCCTGAAAGCAGTATATTTTGCCGGATTCATTGTTGGGCCACAATACAGGCTGCTGATGTACGGCCAGGGGCCCAAGCGGGTCCATGTACGTGAGACAGAGAGAAAAAAGGCGGAACTGTTTTCTACGACGTACGAAAATCCTGTAACAACGGACGGACGAAAATTTCGTTATGACGGACCAAAATTAGGGAGGAAGAAGCAATAGCCCCTTTATTATTACTAGGACAAATGCCCGTGCGTTGCAACGGGAGTGTAGAGAAAACATATAACACTGCAATATGATTTGTATGAAACGACGGGAAAAAGGTGAAAGACGAAGCTCTGGAGACTCGCTGCTCTAAACTTGTACTAATGATGCTAACAAAATGATAAAAAAATGACACATAACTTTTACTTAGGAACAACATTCCAATGACCTCATCAAGGTGATGCCAGAGTTAGTAACCTCTGGTTCACGCTAAATATGGCAAAGATCTTGGTGTGTGGCCAATGAAATAATCGGATGAGGGACATTATCTAGATTGTTGACGGTGTCGTATATTGGTATGTGTTGGAAAAAAAAAATCACCGAGCACGACATAGTCTTGCGGCGGTCGGTACATATTGAATGACGAGATTCATCATTCATGATGCATGATTTGAAATCTTCTTTTATTGAATGGATTCTAATCATTACTGGTGCTTCGGTATGGAGCAAATGTCAGTTGCCATGAATAGTGGCTTACCAGATCGAGAAACTGAGTTGCGGGAAACAGGACACTGACAACAAAAATGGTATATTTTGAGGGCAGATTTATAGACTTAGTTCGAGACATGGGACATGATCCCAAATCAATTGATCTAGGTGAAGAACAATGAATTGACCTAGGGATTTTTTTTTTTGACTTAGTTCGAGATATAGGCCATTATCCCAAATCAACTGATATAGGTGAACAATGTTAGTTTCAGATAATTACATTACACTGAAATTTAAATTAGAACAATGTCAATAAGTAATATAACATTTTCGACAATCTAGAGTACCCGGAGTAGCAAGTATACCAACTTGGTAGCAGCAAGCAAAACATGTATCTTTTGTGTTTTGGTAAAGACCATCTCGTCGATATCAGGCAACACTGCCTGGATGCCGTCCGGATGCGGTCGTGTCCCTCTCTCGAGACATAAACGGTACTCCTAGTCTTACTTGACACCGGCTCAAAAAAGATGTTACGGGACACAGATGGTGCTCTGATGAATTGGCGATTACATCAACACAAACATGCAATGAATTCTGGAGCTGAATCATGACGTTGGCAAGAGGCCTAGGTTACTCCACATAGTTGTAGGCTTCCTTGGCTAACTAAACGGTTTCATTTAATGCCAAAAACTTGTAGATTAATAGCAGAAATAATGTAGTACATTTTTTTGCGAGAAAGAAATAATGCAGTACTTGTCAATATTTGTGAGCAAATACCATAGACCAACATATGCATATCACATTCTATGTCAAGAGAAAACACGTGAAAAAGCACTAAGCATAATCTCACACAGGATGGATCAACAAACAAATGAACCCAGGTTGTTGGACAGCTTCAATTAGCGGTTCGTAAAAGAACAATTAATCAGGAATTTGGGGTTCACATGTGGGTAAAGGAAAAAAATCCCCATTGATCATCGTCACCACACAACAGACTTATCACTGAACCGCGCCAACACAATGGAATATTTATAACTTCTAAAACTAATCTAGTCAATATTTCAATATATAAACTCTTTTTGAAAAACAATACATACATTTTAAAATGCAAGGGCACCTTTTGAAAATTCACCTATTTTTTCAAAAAGCACGAACACATTTTAAATTACACAGCCATTTTTAAAGCATGTAGACACTTTTTAAAATTATATAAGCAGATTTTGGGGAAAATACAAACCACTAATTCTGTAGCATGCACGTATAGAACTTGAATCCACGTACATATATGGATTCTGTATCCAAGAAATAAAATCTATTGTACCTTTTTTCAGCTCAAAATAAAAATCTATATGTGCGTGCACGCTAGCGCTAACACGTTTGTTGGTAGCTAGAAGAAATCAGCCGCCTCGCTGGCGCTCCAGCGTCCTATTCACAGTTCCGTCCAGATAATAATAAAATAAAAGAAACAACTGTACATGCCCCACCCAATTTATTGGTTTCAACTCGCAGCAGTATTTAAATTAGTTTATTTGAGTGCAAGGAAGCGAGGTGGGATTAGACCGGCTAGCTACCACCTACGGGAGTTGAGAGTTCAATTCATATATGGAACATATATTTTTCACTTTTTTGGTCAAGGTGGCAGGAGCGGGCCCATCAAAGAAAGGCTGAGGCCCACTCGGTTGAGGCGTAGCGGCCTTTGGACTATGCTTTCTCAATGCACGAAACGACGATAAATATTTTTCTGTGAATAGTACCACCTCGCTGGATCTAAAAAACTAAAAAAATAATTTAACCGCGGGACGAAACCAAGAATATCACCTTGCTTTATTAGTATATATATATATATATATATATATATATATATATATAGGTATAGGTATAGGTATAGGTATAGGTATAGGTATAGGTATAGAGGTATGGAGGTATAGATATAGATATATTAGGTAAAGATAAAGATTACATGTATTTTACGTTTATTAACTATATCTAGTTTATTGTAATGTTATAGTTAAATTATTGAGGATTTATATTTTTAACCAATTATAATCCATCAACGTCCATAATGAGTGTGGAACATTCTAGGATATCTTGGTTATTACAGTGGGACGCCAAATGCAGAATCTTATACCAAAAATTCAAAGACAACGCAGCGACTGTTGTGCATGAGTAGGGTTGCAGTGCAGGAGGACGCTCTTGTTGCGCAGGTCCTCCCCCATGTACTTGTACCCCACGTCCTTGTGTATATGTCGAGTTATCGATTGACGCTTGTACCATCATTTGCTCAGGAACGAAGCTTCTCGCTGGCTGTCTATTTTTTCAGAAGAACTATAGCTAAACAATGTGATCTCTACTTCATCTGATCGACGTGTGGAGACAGTTGTCTACCTAGTCCGCATGATATTAGCACACACACACATACAAATATACAATCCTCCACTCAAATGACAGATTTCGAGGTTTAGCAATATAGTTTTTATCTCTGAATATACAGTGGTCAGTCAGTATACAGTTCCTCGTTGCATGTGCATGCTACTAGAAATTTGGAGCAACATAAAAGCGCAGGTCAAACCAGCCATCTAGCAACGCACAGCAGCCAATCTTGATCTATTATTCCATTCCAGTGTCGACAGTACAGCCGAGGATGGTCATGTGGATAGAACAGTCCCCTCCCCAGCCCCCGCGTCGTCCGCTTCGGGCGACTCGGGTTTCCCCGTCGCGCCGCCGCTCCCTCACCCTCCCTCCCTCGCCGCCACCTGAGAAAGCCGCCGGATCCGCTCGCGCGGCCGCCCATGATGGTGGCGGCGAGGCCTCGGTCGCTCCTTTCCTCGAGGAGGACCTCGGATCTGGGGCGGCGGCCCTTCTTGGCGAGGCAGCAGCGCCTTCTCGGCCGTTGTTGTTCACGGGTGTGCTCTGGCCGGCCGCCTGGAAAGTGAACCCCGTCCAACGTTTTGGGTACCGAGCGAAATTTCACGATTTCGCGCGGTTACCGCGTTTACCGTCGCCTCTCGAGAAACACTCATACCAAGCAAAATATCTCGAATATTTTGAAATTTTTGAATTCAAACGCTCACTGTCCACTTAAATAAGCGGCACCTCTTCTATGCCAACACAACTGGTGGTGGCCTAGTGGCAAAGGCCTCCCGTTTAAAAAATACTGCAATGACCAGGCGTCGGACTCGCGACACGAGCAAGCTGTAACTGCGGTCCAGTAACCACTACGCCAAGGAATTGTTCATGGTACTTATGAGTAAAATGGTTAGTATATCGACGTCAAAAATATTTGAATTCAAATTTTGATTTTAAATTTCGCCCGAGTTTTTTTCGGAATTTCGCGGTTACTGTGGTAACCGCAAATTCCGGTGACCCTCGAGAAAAAAGGACCGCTTGGGATCCAAAACCTTTACCCCGTCCAGCTCTTCTTGCAGGACGGCGAGACCCTGACGTAGACGGCCAGTATGGAGACGTTGGTGAGGTAGGAGACGGCGTCGGCCAGCGCGGCGCCTCTGATCCCCAGCCGCAGCCTGTACACCAGCGCTCAGCACACCAGCACGTGGCTCACCGCGGTGGCGCCGGAGCTGAGCATCACCGGCACCACCAGCTTCTGCGCCTGCAGGAACCGCACGTGGCACTGCAGCCGCCCCCGCCGCGATCTCTGGGCCCTGCCCCAGGTGCAGCAGGATCGCGCCGGTGTTGGCCCACACCGCGGCGATCGGGAGGCTCGCCAGGCCTAGCACCAGCATCGCCCTCTGCTTGTACACTCCCAGCAATCGGGGTCCTCGCTCGCCCCGGAGGCCTGCCCGCACAGGGTGTCCAGGGCGAACGACATGCCCGTCTGCCATGGTTCAACAAGCTAAGTGCAAAGTGGAAGATGAACGTGCATGTGAGCTAGCTAGCTCGAGTGGTACCGTACCAGGAAGCTGAAGCCGGTGACGATGGCGAATGAGCTGGCCATGGAGGCGCTGGCCAGCGCGAGCTCGCCCAGGTGCCCCACGAACATCACGGAGATCATCTGGATGACGCTCACGCTCTGCAGCAGGCATCCCACGATGAGCGGCCCGGCCAGGCGGAGCTGTCTCTTTGCCTAACTCCATGGATCTGCTCTTGGTGCTTCCGCTGGGGAGCTACCTCGGCTCACTCGGTCAGTGTTCCTCTCTCTCTCTCTCTACTTTTGAAGGTAAAAAGACAACTGATGTCACACATTATGTAACGGAAGAAACACCGATCTATAGAAAACGGACGGCTGAGAATTCACCAATGGAGTATATGGCTGGATCCAGCGGCAGAGGAGCCGGTAGGGCGAGGTTGGGCTGCCGCCTCATGTACCTTGATTTTCTGCAACGTTTATACAGGTATATGCTGTGTATACACCGTTGGCCGGCTGGGTTGATCTCTTCGAGCGAGTCGTGGTCACGCTGGAAAAATAAGATGTGCGGACAAGCAACCTATTTGGGCCATGAGCCCACTAAATGAACTCCTGCTGTTGGGCTGTTAGTCATCGATTGAGCACTTACAAGTTACACTTAAAAAAAAAGAGCTTAAGTGGGCGTGAACTCAGTCGGTAATGGGCATTGGGTTTTTGTAAGCGTCTGTTCCATTGTTCCATTGCATTGACTCAAACAACATCGGTCTTTATTATTATATTGTTTAAAAAGAATGTAAGGTTCCTGTTTCATCTTTCTTTCCACCACACCTTCGTCCAACCTTCTCCATATGATAATTAATAATCTTAATTTACTTACTTTCTGAACCAATTTCACTTTAATTTACTTACCAAATTTCTGATCAAAATATGGGTAACCCACGGGCAAAATGTGATGAACATTTATATGCATACAATCGGATATTATGGGCAGGTAAATCACTTCTAATCAAAATATAAGGTAAATCACGGACATAATTTGATGAACTTTTATTTACACAATTGCGTATTATGGTCAGGTAAATCACAAACTAACGTACTAGAATATTTATATCACATTGCAATGCACATTCATTCTTCTAGTTATAAGAACAATGGAGCTCTATCATTGTCCGGCACCCTGACAAACCTTAGTCTCTAGGTCCGCCACTGTTACCGGTTGTGACGGCAAATTTTTATGCTAGAGTTCGCCCTCCATCAAAAAAATTTCGTCCTCCGCCACTAGCTGGATCAGCACAGGAGCCTTGGCGTAAGCAAGAACAGTTCATTTACATGGAGACTTTTCAGAAATGTTATCTCTCAAATGTTTGCCCGGAGGCCAACCCTAGCAAACGGTATCCCTGTCGTTGCACAGATATTGGCCAGGCGCAAGGCCAATGCCACATCAATTCCCTGGAGGTGAGCAGCGAATGGGCGGGCGTTCCTTCAATTTTTTTCAAAAAATTAGTGATGCGCACTTGGAGGGAGTGGAACTAGCAGTCAATGCGCACTCACCATTCAGCTGAAGCTAGGGTTTGTGAACACTTGCGCTCAAACTTCTTTTATGTATTTGATTCAACTATTCTTTTTTTTCATTTGAAAAAACTCTGAAACATGTTTTCTTCATTTTTGAAAAAATAAAATACCTACTTTTAGAGGCGAATTTTTCTAAACTCACCATGTGCATTTTTATTATAGGTAGCATGGCAATTCCTAGAAATACTAACATGCCATGCTCTTCAATAATTTAAACCACCATGCGTATGATAACAAAATGTCATGCACTTAATAAATAAAAACTATAATGAAAATGCTATCCTCACATGGCGGTTTTATTATTTATAGCATGGAAATTCTATTATTATTAACATGAATTTTTTTTAAAGAGGATGGCATGTTTATTATCAAGACGATGACATTTTTATTACTGAGAGTGAGAGTATGGCATTTTGATTTTCAATGTCATGGCAGTTTTATTACAAAGAGCATGTCACTTTTATGAATAGGATGTCATTTTTATTACGGAGAGGATGGCATTTTTGTTATCAAAAGGATGGCAATTCCATTATTGAGAGGATGGCATTTTTATTTTTAATGGTATGGCAGTTTTATTAACTAAGAGCATGACAATTTTATAACTAGGATGCCATTATTTTATTATGGGGAGGATGTAATTTTTTGTTAAAGGGGGTGGCAATTTTATTTTTGAGAGAATGGAATTTTTATTATTTTTGTACTACCGCTTTTTTTTGTTCACAAGATTTGTGGTTGATAACTAGAAAGGTGGCAACTTTTGTGGCATTTTTTATTTCTAAATTTAAATTTTTTTCAGTTCAGGAAATAAATAGGCTCATTCCTAAAAAAGGAAAAAAATCATGCAGGGAGTTACGGGCTGTTTTCTCGTACATGGGCCAGCTGGATGGTTCACTCAACCGCGACAGCCCCAACGAACGAAAATGCTCGCTGGTGGAACGACTCCCTTGCGAACTAATCATTTCATGGGTAGCTCCTCCCTGGTCATCATTCCTTAGATATTACGCTCCATATTTTTGGACACTACTAACGAGCAGACCTACACTTACAGGAAGGATCACCCCCCCCCCCCCCCCCAAAGAGTGTCGATCGAGCAAACCAATATCGCTCCCTCATACGTTCGCTATATATGTTTTTCAGTGCAACGCAAGGTGCCCACAATCTAGGGCGCACGAGAAAAAATGAGTTGGGCCCAATTAGCTGAATATTTTGAAAAAAAATGGCATCTACAAAAAAGTAAATATTTTTTGATACATAAAAGGAAGAAAAAACATAAATTTGGGCATGAAAAATAAATAAATTTGCCATGCCCACAAAATTCCCCTCTAGAAACCAAAAGGTAAAAGAAAAATGGGGAAAATGATCATGTTAAAAAATATATAAATCCATCTATATGAAAATGTAAGATTTCCATGCTCGTGTTCAAGATTTCATATACCAGGATAAAAATTAAAAAGAAAGAGAAATTGCCATGACAAAATGAAAACTCACATAAATTAAAAGTAAAATTGCCATGCTGCATTTAAAAAAATCATGATATGCTCTCAATGAATTTTTCATGCTATAGAAAACAATCTTCCATGGTAAAATACAACAAAACAAACATAAGTGAAAAATTGCCAAGGTGTTGTACGAGAAAACATCCATGGTTAAAATTTTGCCATGGTCGATGGCAACTTGGATGCAAAATGTTCTATATATCGTTGAAAACTTGGCAAAAATTTTGTACTTGTAATTAAGGGTTTTTTTTTCTTATCTAAACACATGACAAGGTGTTAAATTTTCTGTAATCATCACATGGGGACCTGTTGGGAAAAAAGTTTAACTTATACACTCCAAAATTAGGAAAGATAATTCACTAAAAATTATGGCAACAATATATATGTAGAAGAAACAATGAATGAAAACTCTTAGTTTTACCATCTGCCTAGGTGGCAATTACAAGTTTAGTGCCCTGCTTAAGTGTGTGTTCTAATGGTGGCAACTTTTTTTTATAACATAGGGTTTTTTCAAGAAGTGGTGATTTTGCACCCAGGTCGAGATGCTCCCATGTGTGAACAGTAAAATTGTTTAAAATAAGAGAAAAAACAAAAAATCTGATTTTTCTAGGGAAATATGGTCGAATGTGTGAGCCCATCCCAAATTTCGTGGAGTTTGGACATTCGAGGACCTTGTGGTTAACAAGACAAAATTTTGGCATGTGAAAAAGTTAAAAAACGCATTGCTCATAGCCGATTTTGTCTTTTTTGTGCGAGCTCCTCAAATTTCTTTTACCACGAATTTTTGCATGCACCTGGCACGCTGAAGGATCTTTCATGCAAAAATAATAATCAATTTTTTTTAAGTGTTTTACTATTTGTTTTCATTTTAGTGTTCACCTAGTGTAGATGAGCCCAAGCTCCGAACTGAGTTATTGGTTTTTTCAGACTAGTATTGTTTTGTTAGTAGTTTTTAGATGACAATCACTAGGTTTTGCACCTGGCAACTTAATCCACATGGATAAAACATTGAATGAAACTATCTACACCCCCATTGTAAGTAAACAATCATGATGGCAAAATTATACAGATAATGGCATTTTCAAAATAATTGTTCTCCAAGTCATGGCAAAAAGTGCAGAAGCATTCTCATCAAATGGAAATTTTAGAAAAGAAATAGATATCTAGATCATGGCATGTTAATAATGACCCTTGTTTGTGATTGTTTGATCGGGGTCAGTTAATGAAGTCAGTGATGAGGGGACGTGCTATTCAGTTTTGTAGTGGTGCTTGTGGGGCATTATTCGTTCCATTCTCGTTGAGGGTTAAGTTCCCTTCATCCATAGCCCCGGACAATGACTGGTAGTATCTAATGATATGTTGATTCAGCTTAGTCCCTCGATATATCCCTCATCCCGGCAAAGACTATAAATACACTATTTCCTGTGTCGCCCATTGGCAACCATGTGAGAACTTTCGTGTGTTGTTGTCACATTCCATGATGAACTAGGCTTGGGGTCTTTGGTACCACCAAATTTCCACTGCTCGGAGTAGAAGTGATACTTCTCATTGGATCTGATAGCTTTTTCGCGATGTTTGCAAAGCCAACCTGCTCTAAGCATCCCAATTCATATTTGAATGGATAGCATGCAATGGGCGACCTACCAGAGTTAGATTTCAAGAATGATCAATGCATGGTCCAAAAGTGTCTAGATATTCTCAAGGGCATGCAGGGGCGGAGCCAGAAAATTTAGCCATTGGGTTCATTTATTGACTTTGCTGTGAATGTTTGATATAAATTAATTAAGTAAAAATAGGTGTATCTAGTGTTGAAAACACCCACGCAAGATAGGTTACCCCAGCATAATAATTCTGCAAGGAAGCTGGATGGAACTCAGGATCTCCAGGCCACAAGTGGAGAGACTCTACCACTTTGTTAAGTGTAAAATCTAACTTCACATCATCTTACAACAAAGATTATAACACTAAAAATAACTTAATGTCTGGAAATATGATATCACTTATCATATATCGTGTTACATAAATACCAAAGAGTGCATGACAAAGCTGTTACATGTTATAGCCAGCTCAGGACCAAATGACTTCATAGCTTCAGATAAAGCTTTTCATCTTCCTGTAAGCATTGAAGAAAATGACCATTAATTTCTAATGACTCACTCTCAGTCTTGTCCTTATTGTTATCCCTAAAAAGATAGCAGCAATAACAAAAGGTCGTATGCATCTTGTCACTAATCACTATACTAAGTCAACCACCATATTCATAAAATCATTCCAGATTAAATCTGGGTGAAGCATCTCCAACTCCAATGAAGCTCTAGGAATAATCACAGGTGGTATCCCGTAATGTCTTATGGTTAGATATGTTCGCCTAATCTCATATTGCTTCTTAGAATTTTTCAATCAGCCGGATTGCTTGCAACATCGATATTTGATGCACATTGCCTGGGTCTAACAACTGGACATGATGTGTCTGTATCATTATCTATATCGGTAAATTGATTTTTAGTTGAGAAATATAGATCAATAAAAGTATATGGGATAAGCAATTAGAAAACTAGGGCAAAAATCAATATTATAGTGCCATACGAGATTAGAGAGGAGATGTGGAGATTGTGATTCATTACCACGAATCTGGACTAGTTCTTGGCCTGTCGCTCAATACCTGGCATCTGGCGACCAATCCACGACGGAACACCGAGAAAGAGAGACGAGATTGTTGAGTTTTTTTGGGAAGTCATTGAGCGAATAGGAATGACGAGAGGCGGCTGCCGAGTATTCGTACAGAGAATTGGCGAACGAACAGACGTAGGCACTCTACTTGGGCTTTTGGGCTTTCGATTGGCCAGTACGTGAGTGGGATCCTATTTTTCTTTCCTTTCTTTTTTTGTACGTGCGATCCTGGTTTGATGGGTTCAGCGACGATTTTCTGTTGGGTTCATACCAAAAAAATACTCATACGCACATAGGGCCACAGGGAAATCGTTGGGTTCAACGCTGGCTCCGCCCCTGAGGGCATGCATGCACGATTACCAGAGGAAATTTAAGTTCCCATTTGTAAACCTAACTACTCAATGGAGTTTCTCGTATTTCACCACGAGGTGGTTATTAGCACAAGTGATTGCCTTCCCGACATACAAGATTTCCGTAAACTCCCCCCTAATAAGCATGTGGTATGGGTTATCCTTTCCCAAGTTGACCATTTTGCGTAGAAAGGCGGAATTATTCTTAACTTTGACAGCTCCATAGACTCCGACCAGTCTCCATGTAAAATTGCTAGCCCTGTGAAATTCACCAACCGAGAAATCTAACAAGTCTATGGTTATGCTCTATATGCCAAGTAACATTCCTCGTGACCTTCCCATGGCGTTAGACAAGGCCATGTGAAGTCAAACCTCCTTCTAAGGTGGTCGAGGACATACATAGGGAAATCTTGTCTACTGACCCAGAAATTGCCACAAAATCCATCTCCGAGTTCACGCACACAATCACCCATGTGTTTATGTTTAGCTAAGTAAGATAGACCTCTGTTATTAAAAACATGCCTTTCATGTGGAAACTTGTATTGGGGTGGTAATTTATCCCTTCATGTGTAGTTTTTGTTTCTTTACAATTGAATGAGACTTAGATTTGTGTGAAGATGATGTCAAGTCACAAAAAATGGACTCAGGTCTAGCTTCGTCCAGCCCAACCTCTATTACCGCACCAACCAAGTGGAATAGAACTGAGACATCATATGTGGCCTCAGCCTCCCCCTCCTCGGTATTTAGGTCAGGTAGCGGGCTAGGACATTTACGAGAAATATTTAAACTGTCTATCTCCATATGTTTGAGCACCCCGCCCGACAAACATGCACATCATCATCATCATCATTCTTTCCCATATAGACTCGAACATTCTCTAAGATAGAAGAAATATGGGTATTCGAGTAAGAAGAAAGAAATGTTTTTGTGGAAGAAGTACCCGACTTGTAGTCCAAGTTGCGTGCAGCATGACTTCGCATCACCTTAGCTCAAGAGTTCTCATCGATATGTGAAGAATCGTTGGAGGAGACTGCATGGCGGCCACTGCCGCGAAGTGAGATTGTCATCCCATCTAACGCATGAGCCACTGGTGACCCTGGATGGACAGTTGGTGATGGATGTGGCGATGACAGCATGTGCAAAGAAACAGCCTGGTGGAATAGGACCATAAACATTAGCAGGAGCCACCGCGTTGGCCGTTGTGCGACTCGCTAACTTGGTCTTGGTCCTTGCAACAATCGCAAAGGATGACACGGTCGCAGTTGATGCAGCCGGAACAACCGGCATTAGGGTTGAAGTCGGCACAACAGGTGTGGATAGCGTGACAGAGGGAGTCAGCAAAGACTCGGGCCACACTGGCAAAGGTCGCATTCCCGCCGGGGCAACCACAACCCACCGAGCTCCGTGTTGACCTACGTCTGCGACGAGACTTCCTATGAGACAAATGTTGCGTCAGTTGACAACGCTACCGATGGGCCAAACCCTAATTGTCTATTTCGGCTCATGAAGCCATCCTATGGCGAGCCGACAAACTATAGCACGACCCAGCTACTTAGTGAGCTACTACTAGTAGCCAATGTGTTTCTTTCTTTTAGATTTTATTCGGCTATTTGAGTAACTACCGGGAAATGCTATTTCAAAAGTGATTGTTTTCCATAAAAATATTTTAAAATGTTTGTGAAGATTTTTTGAAAAATTAAACATTTTTTTATGTTTTTAGTCCTTTTAGAAAGCAAATCTTTTTAAAATGCCACCTTTTTGAAAATGCGATCATTTTTAGAAATATTGAAACATATCTTTAAAAGCTAATATTTTCTGAAAACAAGTATTTTTAAATTCCAAACATATTTTCAAATTCTTAACAATTTCTGAACATTTCCTATAAATGCAAATATTTTTGATAAATTCCAAATATATCTTGAAATTTTAATTATTTGAAATGAATGGGAAGTAAATGAAATGAAATAAAAAATTCAAAAACCAGTAAAGGAAAAATGGAAAGTGAAAAACAGATAGGAACATTCTAGAAGGTTCCCTTCACTGGTCAGGAACCTTAAAGTTTCCTGCGACAATTTGACTTAGATAGAGTAGAACGTTCTAGTAGTTTTTTCTTCACGGGATAACGAGCAAGTAGTTGGGTAGGCGCGAGAGCTATTTCTCGATGAACATGAGATGGAAGGATCTCTAGCGTTAAGCATTTTTCCTCTCCCTCATATCAGGGACAGCCCGATTCATTTTTTCTATTTGTTGGCTTTTCATATGATCAAATTGTTTTCTTTTCTTTGTTCGCTTGAATTGCCATAGGTCACTCGTTTCATCTGGGTTTTTCTTCTTCCTAAATTATAATTATTGCAGCTGCACTAATTAGAAGTCGCGAGCACACCCTCTGCTGGCCATCCGATGGTCCAGATCGCGCCCAGGTGGCACCTGGTCGGGAGCGACTGGGCTGAAGCGTCGTGAAGCGGTCGAAACGCCTGCGGTGCTATGGGTGGTTCCTCATCCCCTCGCCCAAATCACCTGTGTCGCCTAAATCGAGGTCGTGGCGCCGCCCAAATCGCTGTGCAGGGGGAGTGGATTGCCGGTGCGGGTGGTCGGGGCGTGGAGCAGCACTCGTGTGCGGTTCGTCGATTTTCTTTTTATTGAAACATTGCAAACTAATTCATCACATATTGCATGACTTTACACTGACCAAATAAACTAACAACAGTAACGCTAAAGATGATTCGTGTGGAGGAGTAGGAAAAATGAAACTCAGTGCTTCCAACATATCTAGTAGAAGGGTCTTGTTTACACTAGCTCATATAGTTAAGAGTAAGGAAAAATGAAACTCAATCAAACATAACCCAAAAAGCTACAAGGTAATCCTGGGAGTGGTGGCCATGGACAGTTTTTACGACCAGGTATCCTGTAAATATTCTACACGTGCTATTTTGGTAGTCTCTGTCTTCTTGGATGGTTTTTGTTCCTTTTTAGAGAAATGGGACTTAGATTTGCGTGAAAGATGTTGTGAACTTACAAAACATGGACCCAGTCTAGACTCATCCAATCTAACCTCAATAACCACACCAACCAAATGGGATAGAAGCGGGCCATCCTATACGGCCTCCGCCTCCTTGGTGTCGGAGTAAAGCCGGGTACAAGTGCAAGAAAACAGCCTACAGTGTCAAGATCCAGCACTGAAGCAGAGTACAAGTCCTTTAAGAATGCAACAAAAGTAATCTGGGTTTAGTCATTGTTGCAAGAGCTTGGTACTCCATCCGTTTCATAATGTAGTGCACATAGATTTTTAGAGAAGTCAAAACTCGCAAACTTTGAACAAATTTGTAGAGAAAAACATTTACATCTAGAATGCCAAACATATATCATCAAATTCATCATAAGATGTAGTTTCATGTTTTCTCTATAAACTCGGTCAAAGTTTGCAAAGTTTGATTTTTCTAAAAAAAATACGGACTATATTATGGAACGGAGGGAGTATTATTCAACCTAAAGCGTGTCTCATGCAGGTAATAAACATATTGAATTGGATTACCACTTTGTCAGAGAAAGAGTAGCAAACAAGTTGCTCAACATTCCTTTTATACCCACAAGAGATCAAGTTGTAGGTTTACAAAACCATTGACAGTACGGCAGCAAGAAGCATTTAGGCGTAATCTCAACTTAGATAAGTTGTGAATGAAAGGGGTTCTTGAAATACTTTGTATGGTTTGTATTCCGTATGTGTGGTTGTGGTAATGCTGGTTATTGGTTTGTGTAAGATTGGCCATATCTCCTGTATAGCTTTCATAGAGGTGACAAACGACCCATAATAACACGTACGAGTCCCTGCTGATCGACACACAGCAAACTCTTCCGCCTAGCTTTTACAGGCATGGGTGCTAAATCTCTCCGTTGGTCCAAGCCTCCAACTAGGCCATTCCAAAATAATGCAAAGTGAAAACCCACTATATGCCAAACCTAGAGAAGAGCCAAGAAGGCTGAAAAGAACTTAATCTCGGGAAAGAAAGTTATGTACAGCATCTAGCGCTAAGACAATCAGTCAGGCGGCAACCACCTAGCAGTGTTCTTTCAGATGCCTTTGATTCCTTGCACCTCGGAGGAAACAATGGTTAATGCACCGTCATCTCGGAGGTCGACGTTGATGCAACCCATACAGTCCCACCATTATTTAAGCATACCATCTGCCATAGTTCCTTCCAAGAGAAGAGCTCGGTTCATCATCCACTACCCTCAACCGATCAACCACCACAGTCCTAGCAACAAGCAATGGCGAACAACGGGCTCGTCGCTGAGAAGGACCCACTTTTCTGGGGTGCGGCGGCGGCCGAGCTCACCGGCAGCCACCTCGACGAGGTCAAGCGCATGGTGGCGCTGTTCCGCGAGCCTGTCGTCAGGATCGTGGGCGCCGGCCTCAGCGTCGGCCAGGTGGCTGCCGTCGCCCAGGCCAAGGATGTGTCCAGCGTCACCGTCGAGCTCGCCGATGAGGCACGCGCCCGCGTCAAGGCCTGCAGCGAGTGGATCCTGGACTCCGTGGCCAACGGCGGCGACATCTACGGCGTCACTACTGGCTTCGGTGGCACCTCCCACCGTCGCACCAAAGATGGGCACGGCCTCCAAGTTGAGCTCGTCAGGTGATGCCTAGTATAATTTTACATCTCAACATCATGAGAATATTTGAGTATTCTTGATATTCTGGCAGAAGAAACCGCTAACAGGGACTGCAGTGGGGACGTGATGTTTCTTAGCTCCAGCTCAAATAGTTCGGATGAAAGTAAAATATGAAAATTTTGATAAAGTATTTAAAAATCCTTTTTTTTCTGATACACTAACAAATGTTTTGAGCACTTATAAAGTTACACCATGAAATAACATTCGTGGATGTCACGGCAAAAAAACATCGATGCTCCAAAAATGATATTCTTGTAAGCATTTTGAGGTGCTGATTTTTTGCCACGACTTTCACGAATGCCATTCCACAATGAAATTGTGCAAGCACCCAAAATATGCTCAGAGTCTTTCATGAAAAAAAAACAGATTTTTTTATTAAATATATTTTGAAATTTACTGTTCATCATAGCTCATTTCAGCTCGCAAGCAAAAGAAGACTTCCGACGGTCGCGCTGCTACTAATAGAAGGGAGTAGCAAGCAAATAAGGAAAAAGTCTAAAATGTATATTTGTGTTGTTCAATCTTTGCTTGACCTCAAAGTAGTAGGTTTTTCTTTTCTTTGGCAAGTACGTTATAGTAGAAGAAATAATGTTAATTATTAATTGGCTTGTGAAAATTGTTTGAAATATATATGCATGAAAAGATCATATATTCAATTTTAAGTATTTATGTGGGAAATATGTACATAAAATGGTTAAAAAAATCTTCTAACGCCGCAAGATGTGGTACAATGAATTTAGTAAAAAAATCATAATTGGAGATGTAACGTATACATGTGCATAACCACACTTTCTATTATTGGAATGTACTTTTTAAATATCTCTCACTACATGATGTAATTAGAGATTAAAAAGAATGTAGGATTCAAATTGAGGACTATTGTAGTCTTTCTATTTCCTGTAAACCAACTCAGGTTTGTTTTTTGTCGACTAGCTAGTAGAAGATACATATTCTTTTCAGTATTCCTTATGTTCTATAATATAGTGCAAATTAAATTAGGTCTAAATAAAATTTTGTAAAACTTAACCAAGTTTGTATAGAAAAATATGAACACTTCCAATAGCAAATGTATATGATAGGAAAATATATTCTAACATGAATACAATTGCATATATGGTATATCATTGAATAGATGGAGTATTTATCATAGTAGGAGAATATGTGTCACTAAGATTCATAGTCACTAGTACGCCTGCACAATATTTTATATCTCAACATCTTGCTAATTTAGTTGAGAACACAAGCCAACACGCAGACACTTGGCATCCTTTTTTTTGCGAGTGTAAAAGATTTTTATTTCAGGATCATAGGGTTACAATCGAGAGGCAAAAGTTTCTTAATACACGGTGGTCCTCTACCTAACCATACAGCAGTAGCACTCTCCGTATGGCTATACAATACCAACCGATCTGCTATCCTATTTTGTTCACGTTTAACTTTGCATGTATATAGCTTGCCACCACCACACTGAAATTGTTTAACTATCTCGTAGTAGTACGGAAAGTGATAGAATGATCTTGGTCCTATACGAACCCAATTTCCTAACTTTATGTTCTCAATTACTCTGTCCGCCCTGAATTATTTGTCGTGAAAATGGATAACAAACAATTTATTTAGAAATAAAATATGTCTACATACATCCATTTCTGCGACAAATAATTCCGGACATAGGGAGTATTCCGTAACAGTTATGCAAGTAATATGGATACAAACTTATCCACGTGACCTTCTGTAAAAGAATATGATAATATGTGAGCTGTGTGAAATTTATAAAAAGGAACAAGTTATTTATTTCAAATATATCATAGTATATAGCAACTTCATCCATACCTCTTTTTTTTTTGCACAGCTCGTACGTTATCATATTTTGTTAACGAAAGTTGGCAAGGCTAAATTTGTTGAAACTTAACAATGTTTATAAAAGACGGGTCCATATGTATGTATCAAAAAAATTAGTCTGTTGGCCGGCCGTCATTGACCTTATTCGTCCATGCATGCAGGCATCTCATTGCTGGCATATTCGGCACCGGCAGCGACCACGAGCTGCCATCGGAGGTTACACGTGCGTCCATGCTCGTGCGCATTAACACCCTCCTCCAGGGCTTCTCCGGCATACGTTTCGAGATCCTTGAGGCCATCACAAAGTTCATCAACAAAGGAGTGCACCCGAGAATTCCCCTCTGAGGCAGCATCACCGCGAGTGGCGACGTGGTCCCGCTTGCTTACATCGCCGGTGTCCTTACCGGACGCCCCAACGCACAAGCATTTACCCACGATGGTAGGAAGGTGGATGCCGCTGAGGCATTCAAGATCGCCGGGATAGATGGTGGCTTCTTCAATCTGAACCCCAAGGAGGGGCTGGCCATTGTAAATGGCACGGCTGCGGCCGCCGCCCTTGCGGCCATGGTGTTGTTCGATTGCAACATCTTCGCCATCCTATCTGAGGTTTTGTCCGCGATGTTTTGTGAGGTAATGTATGGTAAATCAGAGTTTGCCGACCATCTAATCCACAAGTTGAAACATCACCCCGGCACGATCGAGGCTGCGGCTATCATGGAGCACATTCTGGATGGCAGCCCGTTCATGGTCCACGGCAAGATGGTGAACGACATGGACCCACACCTGAAGCCGAAGCAGGACAGATATGCGATCCGCACCGCGCCACAGTGGTTTGGCCCGCAGATTGAGGTCATTCGGGCTGCTGCCAAGTGTATTGAGCGTGAGGTGAACTCCATGAGTGATAATCCAGTTATTGACGTCCATCGTGGCATTGCACTCCATGGCGGTAACTTCCAGGGAACACCCATCGGCATATCTATGGACAACACCCGCCTTGCCATCGCCAGCATTGGGAAGCTCATGTTCGCGCAGTTCTCCGAGCTCGTAAATGAGTTCTATAATAATGGCCTGACGTCAAACCTAGCTGGAAGCCGCGACTCAAGCTTAGACTATGGTCTCAAAGGCATTGAGATCGCCATGGCTGCCTACTGCTCGGAGCTCCAATACCTTGCCAACCCGGTGACAACCCATGTCGAAAGCGCGGAGCAGCACAACCAGGGGGTGAACTCACTCGGCCTTGTCTCAGCCAGGAAGACTGCAGAGGCGGTGGAGATGTTGAAGCTCATGTCCTCGACGTACCTGGTGGCACTTTGCCAGGCCGTCGACCTCCGCCACCTGGAGGAAAACATCAAGATCTCCGTCAACATATGCGTGGCACAAGCTGCCAAGAAGGTGGTCGACGTCACCAGTGTTGAGAAGAAGCTTGCGGCCGCCATTGACCGCGTGGACGTTTTCCGCTATGCCGACGACCCATGCAGCGCCAACTACCCCCTGATGCACAAGCTGCATTGCGTGCTCCTCGAGCACGCTCTTGCTAGCAGGAGCATCGACGATGAGGTGTTGTGCAAGATCAGTAAGCTAGAGGAGGAGCTCGTGATAGCGCTGCCACGGAAGGTCGAGGCGGCGCGTGTGGCCGTGGAGAAGGGCACTGCACCCATCTCAAACATGATCATGGGGAGCAGGTCGTTCCCACTATCGTTTTGTTCGTGAGGAACTCGGATGCGTGTTTTTGACCGGGGAGAAGCTTCTCGCGCCCGGCGAAGAGTGTGACAAGGTGTTCGTGGGGATCAGCCAAGGAAAGCTCATCGACCCCATGCTTGAGGTTCTCAAGGAATGGAACGGTGAGCCTCTGCCCATCAACTAACTCATGTCAAGGTTTTTATCTCCATACGTGTGCCTGTCTGAATAAGTGAACAGTACTGTTGTTCACGTGTTGTTCAGCTGTTTTTCCTTTGGGTAAGTCGAACTTGTCTCGTGTCATTTTGTAACTCGTGCTCTATATGTGTGAAATGTTTGTCTGATTCTTGCCCATCTTTGTCTGATTTTAATTTGGGCCACAGTCAAAAAAGCCCCCCACGCATTAGACCATTTCGCATGACTCGCAGCTAAAACAAGCCAGACAATGGCCCTGTTTGGTTCAGCTTTTATCGACGGATTCTGTTGCCGCGCAGCAGAATCTGAACCAAAAGGCAAACCCAGCAGAATCCGATTCCAGAAATTCGCTGCCAAAATATGAACCAAAAGCGGAAGCAGACCAGGACGTGCTTTTCAAAATCTGATTTCGCTGCGGGCCAGAATCTGAAAAAGCTGTATCAGCTGGTTTGCCAAATGACCTACATCTTTTTCACATCAGATTTTCTATAGTTGTTTTTCCACAACAGATTTTTCATAGCTGCTTTTAGAAATCCACAGCCGAACCAAACAGGGCCAACATATCTCCTCTCATTCTATTTTGGCTTTTTGCTTCCTGGATCGTGTAATGTCTAGTGAAATACCTATGCAACAAAGCAAAAAATAATAATAATCCTCCCGGTAAATCAGCTAAAATTTACTAGTAACACTATTTTTTGGTTGACTCTGCTAAAGAGGAACACTCGGGGAATCTACGAATAACATTGTCAAGCTCATTGGCTGTGGTTTCTTAACCTCAAGTTTCCTTCCATCAGAAATAAACAATTCCCATATCAGAAACATGTTACCAGTTCCTCAAGTTTTTCGTTAAACCAGGACTATCTATTTTTCCTGGAGCAATATCATCAAAAAATGGGCTTCCATTCAAATCTAAATGTAATCCACAAAAGCATGTATCCACTCCAAAAAGAATGCTCATATACAACGCATTCGGCTCACGTATGCACGCTAAGGGCCGACCCAGTTACATTTGGTTAATCGGTTGACTGGTGGACCAGCGACCGCTGACTATCTAATCAGTCATGAATTACCATTGACCTTTTAGGGAAAACTCAGCCCTGACTTGTTTGCAAATATGAAAAAAGTTTGTGAGTTAGAAAAATGTTCATGAATTTGAAAAACATTCATCGATTTGAAAAATTCCCGAGGATTTAAACAACGTTCATGGATTTTAAAAAATGAATTAAAAAATGTTCACAAATTTTGAAAACGTTCATGGATTATAAAAAATCATGGGTAATAGTATCATGCATGCCAACTAGGCAATTTTGTCGAGGTGTCGTAGCATTAAATGAAGAAAGAAATGATGTACTACCTCCGTCACGGTTTAGAAGGCGCGCTTGGAAATTCTCTAGGACCTAGGTGGTTATCTATTGGTTGTGAGATGGGCTAAAAAATAGCATTTACATTACGCATGCATATAGAAATAGTATATCGGAGTACTAATTAGCTACTAGAAATAAATGCAATGCGCCCTAAATCTTGTCTATTGTGGAAACGCACGCAAATTTAAATGTGCCTTCTAAGGCCCTCTTTGATTTGCAGGATTTTCCTCCGTGTTGGAGTACAGGATTTGAGTGGCATGTCCACTTGAATCCTATAGAATTAACATAGAGTGTTTGATGCTATAGGAAAAACAAAGGATTGAAAAAAGAGGTTGAAGTGGATGCTAGATTTCCAATGAAATGGTAGTACACTTGATTCCATAGGAAAAAAATCCTATAGGATTCAATCCTATGAATCAAATGACAAACGTAGGAAAAAATCCTAGGGATTCTGACCCTCCAAAAGTCCCACGGAATTCCTTTGAATTAAAGGAGCCCTAAATTGTGACGGAGGGAGTAGTATCATATCATGATACCGTATCATAATAAATGCTATGCTACTTTGTGTCATGCATGACAATAAATAAAGTACTACATGATACTAATATATGATACTATGCATTAGGGAGGTAGTAACATACACTAGTATTGTATGCATGATACTACTATATAATACTCCCCATTACAACCAGCCTTCGTGAAGAGCCAGCTCTAGCACAGGCTCCTAGACACTTTGTGAGAATTAAAGATGGGTCACATAATAAAAAAGTAGTATCTTTTTTTGTTCTATTATTGTACATGTTAGCTATAAGATAGGCTTAAATGACATGGCATTGTCTTATAGGCAGCAGCCAGCTATACTATTAACTATGCTCTTATGTTACCCCACTATGATCAGCCTTAGTCGTCAACACACTGATTATGAAAACACTCACAACCTTCAACACAGACACAAAAGCAACAACATTACTATAATTATTCCCTTCTTTGGCGAGGAAACATTATAATTAATCTTGATCACGCACGACATAAGAATTGTTGATCACCGGTTCCATCCGAAAATGCAACCCAAAAGACATGCATCGCATTACATAGCAGTTCGTAACCTGACATTTTCTGATTGTACTAGCTACCAGTACCATGGATCTTTCTTATAAGAGAAGGCTATAAAATGAGACTTGGCGGCGTCGATGGATCAGAGCTTGTCAATGCGAACACCGAGGAAGAGGTCTTCGCTCTCGCTCCCAAAATCCGGTGGCACCAGCAGGCACACCGGCGGCCCTCCACCGGGAAGACTGCCGCCGCTGCTGCTGCTCGGCACCGTGGACTGACGACGAAACAATTTTTCCTCCGTGTTGCTCGCAACCTCAGCCCATACCGTGGACCTGAAGCGGGGCGCCGCCGCCGCCGTGCCCTCCCGCACGCACACCACCGTGACAGCGGTGGCCTCGCCGAAATCGGAGAGGGTCACGAGGAACAGGCGCGGGTCGTTCCGCTCGACGAGGAGGTGCGTGCCGCCGCCGCGCCACGGCGCCGGCACGGCGATCCTGAACGGGCTCCCGTAGCCGACCTCCGTGACGGGCCAGGAGTGGGCGGCGGTGATGTGGTCGAGGAGGGCCGGCGGGGAGGCCCACATGCTGCAGCCGTGGCCCGGGCAGTGGCAGGGCGCGAAGGCGCACTGCAGCGCGTGGTCGGCGGCCTCGTGGTACATGAGCTTCCTCCCGCAGCCGTCGGCCCTGTAGCAGCACGGCAGCCGCACGGCGGCCAGCGCGTCGTCCATGAAGGGGAAGGGGCTGTAAGCCGCCGGCGGGTCGCACGCCGTGCAGCGGTCGCCATGGCACCTGCCGCACACCCTGTGGCCGCCCTCGCACTGCACGCAACCACTCACAAATCAAGCTATTGGTTCATGACAGCGATAGTGATGGAGAAGAATCACAAACTAGCTAGGCATCCATTACCTGGTGCACGGGAGGCCTGAGGGGAAGTTGGCATGCAAAGCAGAGATAGAAGAGTGGGTTCACCTCCGCGGCCACCCATGGAACCTGCATGGCTTCCTCCACCGCCAACAGCGCACCTTCGCCGCCTTGGCTCTCCCTCGTCTCCGCCCGTTCATGCTTCACCGCCATGGGCTCCTTCTGCAACCTCGATTTCTTGATGCTCGGCTCGCCGCCGTTCTCCATGGTTGGCGCACTCACCTGCAAGGTGGAAGACAGAGCAGAATATGGAGCACGGCTCAACTTATGCACGCAGTAGTACTGGAAGGCAGAGGGGTAGACGAGGAAGATGTGATGTGTGAACACGGTAGAAAACACTTCGTGGGGACTTGATTGCCCCAGACAATTACAATTACAATGCGCGTGCACCGGCGCTGATCAGCCAGCCCATCCAGTCGTCGGCAATAACTAGCGCGAAGCTCCAAATGCAGGCTTAACTCTTGTGAGCACACCACACTCCATGCGGATTCACTTCAAATACTACAAGGCTGCCTCTACTTTGAGCCTATATCTGTGCTAAAAACACGGGTCATATACTCCCTCCGTTCCTAAATATTTGTCTTTATAGAGATTTCAAATGGTCACCACTCGTATTTAAGAAAAATAAACCATTAGATTCATATGCAAAATTACATGGTGCACAAAATATATACTTCGGAGGCATATACAAGACATACAAATTGAAGAGATCGTTTCCATGTACAAACTGCCGTTGGCAACCTTTCCAAATGGCTAGCCAACCACCGGTATGAGCGCGTGACGCGCCCATGACATCAAACCAAGGAATATTTGTGAAGGGGACCCGACCGAATTTGAGGTGTTGCAACCCCTAAGCCCTATTCCAAAGAGTTTGCACTATGAAAAGGAGAGGGAGGACTCCTGCGCCAGAGGATCCTGTTCTGCTTCGCTCCACCCGCCAAGTTCCTCATCTAGAGCCAACATCACCACCACCACCATAGCAATTTCTCCATATTTTTATTCGTGTACTCAAGATTCCTTCATGGCCGAAGAGATGATAAGACGGTTTATTCATTCATCTTAATGAAACCATTTCGCGGTGCCTCTTGTGCACGATCTAACCACGATGTGTGTTTAGTCCTCACATCCCACATGTGTGCTTCATATGGAATCCATGATATGTTTATGTTATATTATGTTTATGGTATGAGTTGGTATTTTTGTCTCTTCTTAATCCTATGATGTTGATACCCAATGCACCGAATGTGCACCAAAGAGGAGGCACATTGCAGGGCGCATGAAAGGCTACATCAAAAACTGGTGACAATAGGGATTAGTATGATAGTCCAATAAAATTCATTTGGGGAGGGGGGATGACGCGGTCACAAATACGCGTGACTCCAAGCTTTGGTGCAGGTGAGGGGGTGTTGGGTTGCAAGGGACTATACTTTTTTTAGTCCCAGGGACTAAAGAGAAAAGACCCTCTAGTAGAGTCTTTTTCTAGTCCCTTAAGAAAAAGTCCCTCATATTTGGTTACATATGGACTAAAAGGGACTTTGTCTAGTCTAGTCCATGTAAACAAACAGGGTCCCAAGGGTCCACGTGACTCCGAGTTTGGAAAAGGTGAGCAGTATCCAGGCATCAAGGATCTGTGTGGGTCCGAGCTTGTGCGACGAACATCGTGACATCGGAGATTTGAGTGACTTCCGAGTTGGCAAAGGCATGCGGCGTCGAGGATCACTGTAACTCCAAGCTAGCAAAGGCAAGGGGCGCCGTGACATCGATGAGCCTTTCACCTTTTGCAGGCAATGCTCTTTACATTACTTGTGTTTTACTTCGCCCAGAACTTTGTTGAGGATTTAGCATCATCAATTCACCGCTTTATACTTGGTGAGGATTTACCACTGTAGATTGCAATGTTGTTATAGTGAAAACAAAAGGTGATTCGTCGGCCTTATAGGGAAGGTTGGCGTACATGGCTAATATTGACACACCAATGTTTTTTTTCTAATATGTTCAATCATCTTGACGGAGCACCGCCTATTCGTACGTTATGAAGGTGTCGAGGGAGGTTTGTCATAGAGTCAAGCCGTTCTCAGATTACTTCAACACCCTGTACAAACTTCTCTTCCTCGACGCCAATCCAGGTCGTTCTCTATTATTTGGACTCAACTATTTTAATTAATCATACAACGTCTATCCTAACATGGATAGTCAACAAAAGTTTGATGGTACGATTAGTTATTCTCACAACACTAACTTTTCTAGTATCGATATCTCTATTTGGGTTAACCCGTCAGATGTTTTTAATAATAATAAATTATTATAATAGATACGCTATTTGAGTAAAGATAACAACATATTTTAAACCGGCAAAAAAACCAACATATTTTTTAAAAAAAGTTTTACTAAAAAATAGTAACTTAACTGTGTGTTATGCTATTTCGCAAAAAAAAAGTGTGTTATGCTTGAATGTTGGAGTATGCATGTGAATTGTGAGACTCTTGGGAGAAGAGAGGGCATCATGATGGCGTGGGGAAAAAGCAAATCAATCAGCTGTCTCGGGTGGCAAAACTTCAATATATATTTTCAAAAATTCAGATTTGACCAACCATTAATACCCATTATACTTGTATATGTTCCTAAAACGTCTAGACTCCTCTTTCCTAGAGCACGGCCGCCTCCTCTTCTTCCCACATGACCGCATATATTCTCCCCGTCCTCTTCCGCTAGACCGTACTGGCCGGACGGACGAAGCAGGCAAGCCAGATTTTAGTCCGGGAGGAGGTGGAGAGAGTAAGCTTTCCTGCATCTCATCTGTTGCTGATTTGTTCTTGTTAGATGATTTCTTTGAGACTAAACCTGCATCCTTTCTTTAGTAATCCCATTCTACCATTCAATTTAAGTTAACCTATCCTATATATGACTCGGATCAGATTTGAAACTCTCTGAATTTATTTCATTTGTGTATGGCAATCACGATAATTTTTTTGCTTTTGCGTAAAGTGTATAGCAAGAAGTTGACAGCCGCATTTACACAGTAAAATTGATCGGACATGTCGGAACCAAACTAGGGCCTAGCATTCGCGGAATCAAACATTTTTAGAATCTAGAGACTAAATTATGAGAATGTTTGTCATTCGCCGTATGAAAATCGTGTCAATGGATTTGTCGTCAATGGTTCATGCTGTTCTTATATGTTCTTTTGCACCAAGAGATTTCACGGTAGAAGCTAAGTTAGATATAGTATGTGCTTAGTTGCTTACCTTTAATATGCTATGCATTAATATCTTGATTCATTACTCACACATTTTCTACCTATTTCAGCTGCACAATGACAATAATAGACTTCATAGACGTGATTGATGATATCATTGACTTGAGCAGCGATGGGGAGAATGTTGAACAGGATGAAATCCCAGCTCAGCCCCCGGCGACGATGCTTGATAGGCAGGAGGTGTTTGTCGAAGCTGGTGATGGAAGGCAAGAGGCTGACGAGTCCGGAAATACTATCCAAGCTACCACATGGTCCATGTTTAGGGAGAAAGGGCCTCTTGATACAACTGCAAACCAGAATTGCGCTTCAATGACAGTATCACTCCCAAGTAACTACATTCGTTCTTCGCTATCCCATCTTATGTTAAAAACCTTGTGTGCTTATCATGAAAATAGTACACATATCAAACAACCATTGCAATGCCAATCCCGGTTTTCAATTAACAGTGACACCATGATATAGAGATAAAAAGTTGTTACATCGCTGCAGGCCCTGCTTCAGCGGCTTGGGAGGCTCATCCCTCATCACAGCCGGACCACACTGAAGAAGGGTCCTCTACTCGGTCCAGAAATACTATAATAGATACCACTGCAACACCGTCCTCGGTTGCAGAAAAAGGGCCTCTTGATGCCACTGCAACACAGAATTTTCCTCTAACATCAGTGACATTCCCAAGTAATTACACTCTTCTCTACCACACTATTTGTTAACTTGTGTGCTTATCATGAAAATGTTCCAAATCAACCAATCATTGCAACATCGATCCCTCTTTTGAATTAACAAAGACAGCCTGATAGAGATAAGTGGTTATCGCTGCAGGTGCCACTTTCACGACTCCAAAGGGTCTGACACATGAAGGAGATAATGGAAGGCTGCTGAGGATGTATGGGAGACGTCCTAGGAAGAAGAAGAACTACCATACCGAAACCCCTAGGAGAAGTCCTAGGTTCGAAGATAAGCTGGGAGTCGATCGGAAGCTGTTGTAAATCCTGGTGTGTAATAAAAGGCTGCTGTAGAGCTGGGAGTCGATCGCAAAAGGCCCCGCATGCTAGAGCCAGCAGAAGAATCAACTGCCTCACCAAGCAATGCAGAATTTTCAAAAACCTGCTCGCCTGCACCCCCAACTAGCGTAATAAAATCTCTCTCTGCTGCTTCCAGTTAAATGTCACAAAAAGATTGCGAACCTGTTCTGAATGCGCATTATCAGGTGGTATTTTAAATAAATTTGGGAAATGCACTCAGTTTTTGCAGTTTGGGACTTGAGAAACTACGTAGTAGCTGCAATGTAACCAACAGGTTGGATGTTGGACTGAATTTGTGAGGCCCACAACATTGTGAAAAAAATCAAAAATAATCTTATGGTTTGGTGTGTGAAAGCTACATTTCACTTGTGTTCACAGTTGAATTACAAAATAAATCGAAGCTTATATCTGACGCTATGCTGGACACGACTGTTGTTGATCTTTGTTTTCCTTCAAAAAGGGGATACCCTGGGCCTCTATATTATGTGATGCACACCACCATTTTATTAAACATAAAAGCTGCAAATCACGGAGTACCAAAAGGTTTACATCAAAACACACCAGGATTTATGTGATCCATGAATATAAACTTTGAAAGAAGCATGATCCTCTGTCCCCAGTTTGATACACAATAACACACAACTTGACCCATCTCCGAGAGGGGGAAAAACTCTTTGAAATGTGACTTTATCCAAATTGTCATCTTCGGTTTGAACTTGAAGGTTCTTTTGAGCATCAGGTCCAGCTTGCTCACAGAAAAAAGGGACAGAATGATCTTAGATACAAAAGTGAAAAAAATGATGCAGGTTTTTGAGAAGGATACATTTACATGATCTTTTCATGCCAATCGGAAAAATGGATTTATAGAAGCTCCCTTCACGTGAACATAACATTGAAGAATCTGCACACGAACAATACGATTCACAAAATGTATAATTTGCCATACATACTCTGCTGCAGGTTATAAAGAGCAGAATAAATTCTAGTGGAGGATCTCCAGATTAACTTCAATTTGTTGCTCTTCACTCAGATCAAATACAAACCAGTAGCTGCATTACTAGTACTACTATCTAGGCCATTTGTTCAGAATAAAGAGTGAAGCATTCCTACCCTCGCTTAGCTACATATTACTGCTACCGTACCATTGCTTGGCTGCATTACTACTAAGTCTAACTGATCTAGTACTGATATTGCGTAAACAGCTTAACCATCAGATGCCAGAATAATCATACATTCATACAAAGTGTCATACTAATCATCTTGATCGATTAAGTTGATTAGCTTGCACATGTGTGGTTTAGCCTCCAGTCAAACATTCACACTAATCATCTAACTTAGCTGCACTAATCATACTAATCATCCATAACATGAAGGAGATCAAGAACATACTTCACTGCATCCTCCTGGGCGCCCTGGCCTGCGGTGTAGTAGTTGACTTGGTAGCGACGGCGGCAGGTGGGATCAGATCGATCCGGACGCTGAGGGTGAGCGTGTCGCCGGAGAGCAGCTCCTAGGGCACCACCAAGAACATCCCTGGCCCAACGCCGGTGCGCTCGTGGATAGCGCGTTGCTGATCACCGGCGAGGTCATGAGGACTAGGTCGTAGTCCTTGTCGCCGCCACGGCGCTCAATGGAGAGCTTGCACCAGAACCAGTGACACGGCGGTGCCCGGACCGAGCGGACGGAGGGAGACGAGGAACACGCCGCGGTCCTCCTCCCCGACGAGCAGGTGCCAGCCGTGCGACAGGGAGAAGTTCAGGCACCAAGACCGGCCATGGCGGACCGTGACGGCGGGGCGCTGGTGATCGGCGGCGAAGTGGTTGGCCAGCATTGCGCGGGAGCCCACGAAGGCGCATGCGGACTCCGGGCAGGTGCAGGGCGCGCACTGGCACATGCGCTGGTGGTTCGCGGCCTCGTGGAACACCACATAGCGCTCGCAGCCGAACGCCTTGTAGGGGCACGGCACCTTGGCGGCGCCGACCACCTTGTCCAGCTGGCCGCAGTGGGTGTTGGTACGGCTGCAGACGGCGCGGTGCCCGGCGCGGCAGTAGTAGCACACTACGTGCCCTACGGCATCGCACTGCCGCAGTAAACGCAACAACACCCAAGCCATCAGCTCTCAGGTCTCGTTTCTCACTTGCAACTTTGCTTTAAGAAAAGGAGGATAACCTCCGACCTCTGCATTATTGCGATGCACATAACCATATATTTATTCAATTTCACTTGCTCTAGATGATAGATCGTCGACGGAAAAGATGACAAATGTCTTCCATCCACTTGCAAATAAAATAAATGTGTGATCTTCGCAAAATCTCAAAGAAATCCACTCCAAAAGTGAGATAGAAAGAAGTTCATTGGTCCTTTAAAAAAATTATGATTGCTCTAGGGTGAGAGGAGAGATCACCTTGAACACCGGGGGCTTGAGGGGGAGGAGGCAGCCCTGGCAGTGGAGGAGTGTCACGTCCATCCTCACGTCGATTTGCGTCGGTGCCATGGATTCCGGCGCCACCAACGCGTCCCCTGCTTTGCCTTCATCCTGCATCGTCACCTCCCCTTTCTCTGACTCCGACTTCACCTCCTCGGCACTCGCCCTCTTGCCACGACTCTCCCCTTCCTTCATTGTTATTTCTGGTCGCAATGTGTGTTTTAGTGGGGAAATAATGGACGAGAAGGGAGGGTGAGGACGGAAGAGGAAAACTGGGGCGGCCATTGCGGCAATGTTGGAGCCAGCATAGCATACCCCAAAAGGAAAGATAGCTGCCAATAATTTTAGCATGCTGATAATGTTCGTTTTGACGGTTCAAAGAACTGATCTTTAAAATTCCAGAAAGTTTTAGAAAATACAAATTTGAAAAATATCTGTGAATTTAAGACAAAATAATTATTTTGAAAAGTTCGCAGGTTTAAACCGTTTGCGTAGGATGGTTCTGCACCAGTGACAGAATGAGGCATGCGCCTTTCAGACATACTTTCTTTTCTATTCCAGTGTTTCAGCGTTTCTTTTCTTTCTTTCTTTCTCATTTTTTTCTTTTTTATGAGTTAACTGGCCAAGGCCCAAGTCATGATGATGACCACTCCAACCAACGCATAAACCAGACACATAAAGCAATGACCTGATGTTCCTAGGAGTGAAACGAAGGGAAGAAAATAAAATCACTCAATCATGAGCAGCCCGTGTGATAAAAAAATGTAAAAACACCTTGATGGCGTGGGTACTAAAATTTGACAGGCTTGCAATGCAGCATGCTCACAAGCATAGAGGCCAAGGTGAAAGGCAAAGCTACAAAAAAATCTTCTCCCCGAACGAAGTGACGACGTCCTCTGGCAGCTCAATCTCTACCCTAGCGAGCAAAGTCCCCCCCCCCTAGCAATCTCACAAGCATAAGAAAGCGCAGACAAAGCAAACCGCACTACTAGAGCCTCTAAAACAAGTAGCACAAAAGAGATGACGGAACACATCGTGTGCGGACGGACCGACAACGAAAATGCAACAAGCTGCAGCAGTATCGCACAGGAACACAACACACATCTTAACGGGCGAAAAGAAAAACAATTTGATTAACCACGCAAAGGGCATCAAAACCTCCCTAAACAAAGCAAGTTACGAATCTTCAAGCGACGAAACGGACGACCAGCAAGTGCGTGGAAATTTTGCACAACAAAAAGGCTAAACGTCAAACATATATTTTTAAAACATGTTTTTGTAAATTTCTTTATTCAAAAAAAAAATGTTCTTTTATGTCTACTTTTTTTTGCATATATAGCTGTAGATTTTTTGTATACACCAGGAACATTTTTTATACACATTTAAATTTTTGTAAAGACATGATTAACATTTTTTCCCCATATATGTTGTCATGTCTACTTTGTTCCATACAGATTGTACAAGTTTCGTATACATTAGAAATAGTTTTCTATACACATTTAATATTTTTCGAATGCGTTGTTATTTTTTAAATTCTTTAAGTAAATTATTAAGAAAAAATAAAAATGAAGCAAAAATGGGGAAAAATAAAGCGCTCAAGGCCTCTGATCCCCGCTGGGCCAGCCATTTGGGTAGCTGTTTGTAGCGAGGCTGCCCGACATCTCGCTTTTATCACCAAATAGAATTTTTCCTGTCAATATCTCGCTTTTAGCGAGTTGTATCATCGCGTCGCCCATATTGGACAGACCCACTAAAATAGCATCCTGCGGCTAGGTGCAGAGCCCCTTTAATTTTTCTTTTGAAGTGTTAATTTAGTGTGTGTAGTAGAATAGCTAAGTAGCGATCTCTTGTACATGAGTATGCAAAAATGTGTATGTGTATGTGACCTTCTGTTAGAAATGTAATTAGATAAAATTATAATTTCCACACCTTGACTCCGAAAACAACATAGAATTAACCTAAACTATTTTTCACGTGAACCTAAATAATATGAAAATCTTAATCTATACAAAAATAAATGTGCATATGTCTTTTGGTGCGAAAAGGTAAAATTAAAAGGATGTACCATGCCTCATAGAAAAATGTTCAGGTACACAAAGAAAATGTTGCATGATTCAATAAGAGTGTCCTCTAGATCACGAATATATTGCGAGGAAGAAATGTTCATAGAATTGTGCATTTGAATCATTTTTTTGTGTAATAAATTTTTCTGTATTCAAAAATTGTTTATTGTCTATTAAAATAATTTCATGTGTATGTGGAAAATGTTCATGGAACATTACAAAAATAGTAGTCATCTACTGAACAAAGGATGATGATGAACTAAAGTTTTTACTACTTATTTGAAACAAAGTCATCATGTGTTCGAAAAATGTTCATTTAACTAAAAGAAGTGTTTACATTTTTTTCCCTAAATGTCCATGCTGTACAAGTGTTAACACATTCTGAAAAAAAATATCCATAAAAGTAAGTTCACATATTCTCAAAAAAATGTGTATAAATTTTGAAACATATGAGCATTATTAAATAATTTATATTTAATTTGAAATATTGAAACCACAAATATGAATGGAAAAGAAACGGAAAAACAAAACCCAAAATGAGACACAAATATATAATCCAGATATTTCAAACAATGAACATTCTTAAATCCAGAATGAATAATTTTGAGATATGTAGTGAACACTTTTCTGAATATGTTTTGAATACATTTGAAAATTGTAAACAGCACTTGAACTTTTTTAAATAGCCAATGAAACTGTTTAATATATCCTATAAATATGTTTTAAAAACACTATAAAAATTACTGGAAGACAAAAGGAAAAGCAAAATGATAAAAAAATATTTAACAAAAATAATAGGACAGGGAAACCGAAATGAAAAGGAAAACAAATAAAAATAAAAGAACAGAACAGAAAAATGACGAAAGACCTGATGCTAGAGCAAGTTATGGATGGTAAAATAATCATATCAACTACACCCGAGGTGAGCGTACACATGGAAAAGAAAATATTGCTGGATAGTGGGCTGCGGCCCACAGGCGAATTAATGAAGGCGGGAGAGAATTCAGACTTGCCCTAGGCGATATATAGCCTGATCCATAGCCTTTTCCACGGATCAATCAAGATGAATACTGATAGACAATTAAACAAAAAGGAGAAGAGTATTGGTCGTCAATCAAACGAAACAAATATGTGCTAATTGTACAAATTCTGTCTGAAAAGTCCCAATATTACAAGTTCAGATAAAGAAACAAAATTAACCATAACTAAAATCATTTGGGAGGCACAAGGGAGGTATCAGCGGCCGGCGACAGTGGCCGGCGACTAACACGATGGTGGTGCCGGTTCCGGCGTGGATTCCAATTTGACGACTATCGAGGAAGACACAAAGAGAAAACTTAGGGGCTGATGGATGAATGGGTAGGGAACTTGGAACCTGCGTGAGTTTTTTCTTACAGTTTTTCCACTGGTTCTTGTCTTTCTTCTTCCAGTTTTTCCGATGTTTTTCTTCTTTTGTTTCTCTTATTAGTTTTTTCTCTTTTATTTGGTTTTAGTTTTTCTGTTCATCTCTTTTCTTTCCTATGTTTTTCTGTACATGAACTACTTGCAAACATGTGATGAACATTGCAGTGGCGGAGCTTGGGCCAAAATTCTGGAGGGGCAATGGGCTGAGGGGGGGCTAAATTATGAGGTCTGGCCTTATTTTCCTATTCTTATGGCCCAAATACCTAGGGGTAGTGAAGGATTTCTTCATGGGCTGGGGGGGCGGTGGCCCAGGTTGCACTCCAAGAAGCTCCGCCACTGGAACATTGTAACATATACATGATGAGTTGTTTTATAAAAATACGTGAGGAATTTCTTACAAATGCTTAATAATCATTTTTATAAATATGCGATGAATTTTTTAAAATACATGATGATCATTTTTCATATATGTGAAGATTTTTTCTACATACATGATAAACATATTATATATGAAATCAATATTTCATAAGCAAAGGTGAATTCTTGGTCTAGAGACATGCCTAAAAGATGAATTCTTGGTCTAGTTTGAAATTATATGAAATGTTATCGCAAGGTCAAGTGCCCACACTCTTCTTAGCACGGTTGGTAAATTACTTTACTTTCTAGACACGTATGAGTAAGAAGGATGCCTAGTTGGAGGGTGCTGCCTTGCAGGTATATTCAGACCAAGCCAACGAAAGATAGTGTCACACATAGACAGACTGAGTGTGCTATGACACAGCAAGCTATCACCCTAGTATAAGCTAGCTCTTCATAGATTAGATCTACAATACTGTGATCATCTTGCTTATCAACAAAGATACACAGGCAGAACATATAAATCCTAAACCCGCAAAAAAAAGAACATATATTTTCTACCCAATCAGGCCTGTTGTATTACCTTCATCATCAATGCGATTTTTTTGGACACCACTCATCACTCTACCTTTAGAGGGCGACGGCACATTAGGCTGGCATAGTGGGAGTAACTTAGACTAGTAACATACATATGTTAGTAGTCTATATTACTGCCTCTATAGTGCATAGTATTATAGATTATATCATATGTAGTGTCATTTATTGCCATGCATGACACATAGTAGCACCATATTTATTATGTTACGGTATCTACCTATATTACTATAGCCATCTCTTTTTTCTTTAATTGTCTGCCACATAAGCATGTTTGTGAGTCCCAAGTACATGATACTACTTAGGCTAGTCATAGTGGGAGTAACTTAGGTAGTAACATAGCGCACCTCGAGAATTTTTTGCTTATGTGGCAAGTAGTTAATGAGAAGTAGTAACATAATATGTTACTGTAACATAGCGCTTTCCAAGACAACATTAGTCTACAAGCTATTAAATGAGGCCACATATGACACTAGTACTATGTTACTTTGCACTATAAAGGTAATAACTTAGACTAGTGTAAGTTACTCCCCACTATGACCAGCCTTAGAGCAAGTAATATAATAAAGCTGAGTCAGCGGGCTGTGAGGAATAAACTAGTATATTTCTGCTTAGTTGGAGGAAAGAGAAGAGGAGGGAGAACGTACGCGAGCTCTTCGGCTAGTCGTAATGGTAGTATCATAGCTACTTCCTCCATCGCGGTTTACAAGGCACAGTTAAATTTGCGTGCGTTTCCATAATAGACAAGGTTTAGGGCACACTGCATTTATTTCTAGTAGCTAATTAGTACTCCGATATACTATTTCTATATGCATGCGTAGTGTGAATGCTATTTTTTAGCCCATCCCACAATCAATAGATAACCACCTAGGTCCCAGAGAATTTCTAAACGCGCCTTCTAAACCGTGACGGAGGTAGTAGTATCATGCATGCCAACTAGGCAATTTTGTCGAGGTGTCGTAGCATTAAATGAAGAAAGAAATGATGTACTACCTCCGTCACGGTTTAGAAGGCGCGCTTGGAAATTCTCTAGGACCTAGGTGGTTATCTATTGGTTGTGAGATGGGCTAAAAAATAGCATTTACATTACGCATGCATATAGAAATAGTATATCGGAGTACTAATTAGCTACTAGAAATAAATGCAATGCGCCCTAAATCTTGTCTATTGTGGAAACGCACGCAAATTTAAATGTGCCTTCTAAGGCCCTCTTTGATTTGCAGGATTTTCCTCCGTGTTGGAGTACAGGATTTGAGTGGCATGTCCACTTGAATCCTATAGGATTAACATAGAGTGTTTGATGCTATAGGAAAAACAAAGGATTGAAAAAAGAGGTTGAAGTGGATGCTAGATTTCCAATGAAATGGTAGTACACTTGATTCCATAGGAAAAAAATCCTATAGGATTCAATCCTATGAATCAAATGACAAACGTAGGAAAAAATCCTAGGGATTCTGACCCTCCAAAAGTCCCACGGAATTCCTTTGAATTAAAGGAGCCCTAAATTGTGACGGAGGGAGTAGTATCATATCATGATACCGTATCATAATAAATGCTATGCTACTTTGTGTCATGCATGACAATAAATAAAGTACTACATGATACTAATATATGATACTATGCATTAGGGAGGTAGTAACATACACTAGTATTGTATGCATGATACTACTATATAATACTCCCCATTACAACCAGCCTTCGTGAAGAGCCAGCTCTAGCACAGGCTCCTAGACACTTTGTGAGAATTAAAGATGGGTCACATAATAAAAAAGTAGTATCTTTTTTTGTTCTATTATTGTACATGTTAGCTATAAGATAGGCTTAAATGACATGGCATTGTCTTATAGGCAGCAGCCAGCTATACTATTAACTATGCTCTTATGTTACCCCACTATGATCAGCCTTAGTCGTCAACACACTGATTATGAAAACACTCACAACCTTCAACACAGACACAAAAGCAACAACATTACTATAATTATTCCCTTCTTTGGCGAGGAAACATTATAATTAATCTTGATCACGCACGACATAAGAATTGTTGATCACCGGTTCCATCCGAAAATGCAACCCAAAAGACATGCATCGCATTACATAGCAGTTCGTAACCTGACATTTTCTGATTGTACTAGCTACCAGTACCATGGATCTTTCTTATAAGAGAAGGCTATAAAATGAGACTTGGCGGCGTCGATGGATCAGAGCTTGTCAATGCGAACACCGAGGAAGAGGTCTTCGCTCTCGCTCCCAAAATCCGGTGGCACCAGCAGGCACACCGGCGGCCCTCCACCGGGAAGACTGCCGCCGCTGCTGCTGCTCGGCACCGTGGACTGACGACGAAACAATTTTTCCTCCGTGTTGCTCGCAACCTCAGCCCATACCGTGGACCTGAAGCGGGGCGCCGCCGCCGCCGTGCCCTCCCGCACGCACACCACCGTGACAGCGGTGGCCTCGCCGAAATCGGAGAGGGTCACGAGGAACAGGCGCGGGTCGTTCCGCTCGACGAGGAGGTGCGTGCCGCCGCCGCGCCACGGCGCCGGCACGGCGATCCTGAACGGGCTCCCGTAGCCGACCTCCGTGACGGGCCAGGAGTGGGCGGCGGTGATGTGGTCGAGGAGGGCCGGCGGGGAGGCCCACATGCTGCAGCCGTGGCCCGGGCAGTGGCAGGGCGCGAAGGCGCACTGCAGCGCGTGGTCGGCGGCCTCGTGGTACATGAGCTTCCTCCCGCAGCCGTCGGCCCTGTAGCAGCACGGCAGCCGCACGGCGGCCAGCGCGTCGTCCATGAAGGGGAAGGGGCTGTAAGCCGCCGGCGGGTCGCACGCCGTGCAGCGGTCGCCATGGCACCTGCCGCACACCCTGTGGCCGCCCTCGCACTGCACGCAACCACTCACAAATCAAGCTATTGGTTCATGACAGCGATAGTGATGGAGAAGAATCACAAACTAGCTAGGCATCCATTACCTGGTGCACGGGAGGCCTGAGGGGAAGTTGGCATGCAAAGCAGAGATAGAAGAGTGGGTTCACCTCCGCGGCCACCCATGGAACCTGCATGGCTTCCTCCACCGCCAACAGCGCACCTTCGCCGCCTTGGCTCTCCCTCGTCTCCGCCCGTTCATGCTTCACCGCCATGGGCTCCTTCTGCAACCTCGATTTCTTGATGCTCGGCTCGCCGCCGTTCTCCATGGTTGGCGCACTCACCTGCAAGGTGGAAGACAGAGCAGAATATGGAGCACGGCTCAACTTATGCACGCAGTAGTACTGGAAGGCAGAGGGGTAGACGAGGAAGATGTGATGTGTGAACACGGTAGAAAACACTTCGTGGGGACTTGATTGCCCCAGACAATTACAATTACAATGCGCGTGCACCGGCGCTGATCAGCCAGCCCATCCAGTCGTCGGCAATAACTAGCGCGAAGCTCCAAATGCAGGCTTAACTCTTGTGAGCACACCACACTCCATGCGGATTCACTTCAAATACTACAAGGCTGCCTCTACTTTGAGCCTATATCTGTGCTAAAAACACGGGTCATATACTCCCTCCGTTCCTAAATATTTGTCTTTATAGAGATTTCAAATGGTCACCACTCGTATTTAAGAAAAATAAACCATTAGATTCATATGCAAAATTACATGGTGCACAAAATATATACTTCGGAGGCATATACAAGACATACAAATTGAAGAGATCGTTTCCATGTACAAACTGCCGTTGGCAACCTTTCCAAATGGCTAGCCAACCACCGGTATGAGCGCGTGACGCGCCCATGACATCAAACCAAGGAATATTTGTGAAGGGGACCCGACCGAATTTGAGGTGTTGCAACCCCTAAGCCCTATTCCAAAGAGTTTGCACTATGAAAAGGAGAGGGAGGACTCCTGCGCCAGAGGATCCTGTTCTGCTTCGCTCCACCCGCCAAGTTCCTCATCTAGAGCCAACATCACCACCACCACCATAGCAATTTCTCCATATTTTTATTCGTGTACTCAAGATTCCTTCATGGCCGAAGAGATGATAAGACGGTTTATTCATTCATCTTAATGAAACCATTTCGCGGTGCCTCTTGTGCACGATCTAACCACGATGTGTGTTTAGTCCTCACATCCCACATGTGTGCTTCATATGGAATCCATGATATGTTTATGTTATATTATGTTTATGGTATGAGTTGGTATTTTTGTCTCTTCTTAATCCTATGATGTTGATACCCAATGCACCGAATGTGCACCAAAGAGGAGGCACATTGCAGGGCGCATGAAAGGCTACATCAAAAACTGGTGACAATAGGGATTAGTATGATAGTCCAATAAAATTCATTTGGGGGAGGGGGGATGACGCGGTCACAAATACGCGTGACTCCAAGCTTTGGTGCAGGTGAGGGGGTGTTGGGTTGCAAGGGACTATACTTTTTTTAGTCCCAGGGACTAAAGAGAAAAGACCCTCTAGTAGAGTCTTTTTCTAGTCCCTTAAGAAAAAGTCCCTCATATTTGGTTACATATGGACTAAAAGGGACTTTGTCTAGTCTAGTCCATGTAAACAAACAGGGTCCCAAGGGTCCACGTGACTCCGAGTTTGGAAAAGGTGAGCAGTATCCAGGCATCAAGGATCTGTGTGGGTCCGAGCTTGTGCGACGAACATCGTGACATCGGAGATTTGAGTGACTTCCGAGTTGGCAAAGGCATGCGGCGTCGAGGATCACTGTAACTCCAAGCTAGCAAAGGCAAGGGGCGCCGTGACATCGATGAGCCTTTCACCTTTTGCAGGCAATGCTCTTTACATTACTTGTGTTTTACTTCGCCCAGAACTTTGTTGAGGATTTAGCATCATCAATTCACCGCTTTATACTTGGTGAGGATTTACCACTGTAGATTGCAATGTTGTTATAGTGAAAACAAAAGGTGATTCGTCGGCCTTATAGGGAAGGTTGGCGTACATGGCTAATATTGACACACCAATGTTTTTTTTCTAATATGTTCAATCATCTTGACGGAGCACCGCCTATTCGTACGTTATGAAGGTGTCGAGGGAGGTTTGTCATAGAGTCAAGCCGTTCTCAGATTACTTCAACACCCTGTACAAACTTCTCTTCCTCGACGCCAATCCAGGTCGTTCTCTATTATTTGGACTCAACTATTTTAATTAATCATACAACGTCTATCCTAACATGGATAGTCAACAAAAGTTTGATGGTACGATTAGTTATTCTCACAACACTAACTTTTCTAGTATCGATATCTCTATTTGGGTTAACCCGTCAGATGTTTTTAATAATAATAAATTATTATAATAGATACGCTATTTGAGTAAAGATAACAACATATTTTAAACCGGCAAAAAAACCAACATATTTTTTAAAAAAAGTTTTACTAAAAAATAGTAACTTAACTGTGTGTTATGCTATTTCGCAAAAAAAAAAGTGTGTTATGCTTGAATGTTGGAGTATGCATGTGAATTGTGAGACTCTTGGGAGAAGAGAGGGCATCATGATGGCGTGGGGAAAAAGCAAATCAATCAGCTGTCTCGGGTGGCAAAACTTCAATATATATTTTCAAAAATTCAGATTTGACCAACCATTAATACCCATTATACTTGTATATGTTCCTAAAACGTCTAGACTCCTCTTTCCTAGAGCACGGCCGCCTCCTCTTCTTCCCACATGACCGCATATATTCTCCCCGTCCTCTTCCGCTAGACCGTACTGGCCGGACGGACGAAGCAGGCAAGCCAGATTTTAGTCCGGGAGGAGGTGGAGAGAGTAAGCTTTCCTGCATCTCATCTGTTGCTGATTTGTTCTTGTTAGATGATTTCTTTGAGACTAAACCTGCATCCTTTCTTTAGTAATCCCATTCTACCATTCAATTTAAGTTAACCTATCCTATATATGACTCGGATCAGATTTGAAACTCTCTGAATTTATTTCATTTGTGTATGGCAATCACGATAATTTTTTTGCTTTTGCGTAAAGTGTATAGCAAGAAGTTGACAGCCGCATTTACACAGTAAAATTGATCGGACATGTCGGAACCAAACTAGGGCCTAGCATTCGCGGAATCAAACATTTTTAGAATCTAGAGACTAAATTATGAGAATGTTTGTCATTCGCCGTATGAAAATCGTGTCAATGGATTTGTCGTCAATGGTTCATGCTGTTCTTATATGTTCTTTTGCACCAAGAGATTTCACGGTAGAAGCTAAGTTAGATATAGTATGTGCTTAGTTGCTTACCTTTAATATGCTATGCATTAATATCTTGATTCATTACTCACACATTTTCTACCTATTTCAGCTGCACAATGACAATAATAGACTTCATAGACGTGATTGATGATATCATTGACTTGAGCAGCGATGGGGAGAATGTTGAACAGGATGAAATCCCAGCTCAGCCCCCGGCGACGATGCTTGATAGGCAGGAGGTGTTTGTCGAAGCTGGTGATGGAAGGCAAGAGGCTGACGAGTCCGGAAATACTATCCAAGCTACCACATGGTCCATGTTTAGGGAGAAAGGGCCTCTTGATACAACTGCAAACCAGAATTGCGCTTCAATGACAGTATCACTCCCAAGTAACTACATTCGTTCTTCGCTATCCCATCTTATGTTAAAAAACCTTGTGTGCTTATCATGAAAATAGTACACATATCAAACAACCATTGCAATGCCAATCCCGGTTTTCAATTAACAGTGACACCATGATATAGAGATAAAAAGTTGTTACATCGCTGCAGGCCCTGCTTCAGCGGCTTGGGAGGCTCATCCCTCATCACAGCCGGACCACACTGAAGAAGGGTCCTCTACTCGGTCCAGAAATACTATAATAGATACCACTGCAACACCGTCCTCGGTTGCAGAAAAAGGGCCTCTTGATGCCACTGCAACACAGAATTTTCCTCTAACATCAGTGACATTCCCAAGTAATTACACTCTTCTCTACCACACTATTTGTTAACTTGTGTGCTTATCATGAAAATGTTCCAAATCAACCAATCATTGCAACATCGATCCCTCTTTTGAATTAACAAAGACAGCCTGATAGAGATAAGTGGTTATCGCTGCAGGTGCCACTTTCACGACTCCAAAGGGTCTGACACATGAAGGAGATAATGGAAGGCTGCTGAGGATGTATGGGAGACGTCCTAGGAAGAAGAAGAACTACCATACCGAAACCCCTAGGAGAAGTCCTAGGTTCGAAGATAAGCTGGGAGTCGATCGGAAGCTGTTGTAAATCCTGGTGTGTAATAAAAGGCTGCTGTAGAGCTGGGAGTCGATCGCAAAAGGCCCCGCATGCTAGAGCCAGCAGAAGAATCAACTGCCTCACCAAGCAATGCAGAATTTTCAAAAACCTGCTCGCCTGCACCCCCAACTAGCGTAATAAAATCTCTCTCTGCTGCTTCCAGTTAAATGTCACAAAAAGATTGCGAACCTGTTCTGAATGCGCATTATCAGGTGGTATTTTAAATAAATTTGGGAAATGCACTCAGTTTTTGCAGTTTGGGACTTGAGAAACTACGTAGTAGCTGCAATGTAACCAACAGGTTGGATGTTGGACTGAATTTGTGAGGCCCACAACATTGTGAAAAAAATCAAAAATAATCTTATGGTTTGGTGTGTGAAAGCTACATTTCACTTGTGTTCACAGTTGAATTACAAAATAAATCGAAGCTTATATCTGACGCTATGCTGGACACGACTGTTGTTGATCTTTGTTTTCCTTCAAAAAGGGGATACCCTGGGCCTCTATATTATGTGATGCACACCACCATTTTATTAAACATAAAAGCTGCAAATCACGGAGTACCAAAAGGTTTACATCAAAACACACCAGGATTTATGTGATCCATGAATATAAACTTTGAAAGAAGCATGATCCTCTGTCCCCAGTTTGATACACAATAACACACAACTTGACCCATCTCCGAGAGGGGGAAAAACTCTTTGAAATGTGACTTTATCCAAATTGTCATCTTCGGTTTGAACTTGAAGGTTCTTTTGAGCATCAGGTCCAGCTTGCTCACAGAAAAAAGGGACAGAATGATCTTAGATACAAAAGTGAAAAAAATGATGCAGGTTTTGAGAAGGATACATTTACATGATCTTTTCATGCCAATCGGAAAAATGGATTTATAGAAGCTCCCTTCACGTGAACATAACATTGAAGAATCTGCACACGAACAATACGATTCACAAAATGTATAATTTGCCATACATACTCTGCTGCAGGTTATAAAGAGCAGAATAAATTCTAGTGGAGGATCTCCAGATTAACTTCAATTTGTTGCTCTTCACTCAGATCAAATACAAACCAGTAGCTGCATTACTAGTACTACTATCTAGGCCATTTGTTCAGAATAAAGAGTGAAGCATTCCTACCCTCGCTTAGCTACATATTACTGCTACCGTACCATTGCTTGGCTGCATTACTACTAAGTCTAACTGATCTAGTACTGATATTGCGTAAACAGCTTAACCATCAGATGCCAGAATAATCATACATTCATACAAAGTGTCATACTAATCATCTTGATCGATTAAGTTGATTAGCTTGCACATGTGTGGTTTAGCCTCCAGTCAAACATTCACACTAATCATCTAACTTAGCTGCACTAATCATACTAATCATCCATAACATGAAGGAGATCAAGAACATACTTCACTGCATCCTCCTGGGCGCCCTGGCCTGCGGTGTAGTAGTTGACTTGGTAGCGACGGCGGCAGGTGGGATCAGATCGATCCGGACGCTGAGGGTGAGCGTGTCGCCGGAGAGCAGCTCCTAGGGCACCACCAAGAACATCCCCTGGCCCAACGCCGGTGCGCTCGTGGATAGCGCGTTGCTGATCACCGGCGAGGTCATGAGGACTAGGTCGTAGTCCTTGTCGCCGCCACGGCGCTCAATGGAGAGCTTGCACCAGAACCAGTGACACGGCGGTGCCCGGACCGAGCGGACGGAGGGAGACGAGGAACACGCCGCGGTCCTCCTCCCCGACGAGCAGGTGCCAGCCGTGCGACAGGGAGAAGTTCAGGCACCAAGACCGGCCATGGCGGACCGTGACGGCGGGGCGCTGGTGATCGGCGGCGAAGTGGTTGGCCAGCATTGCGCGGGAGCCCACGAAGGCGCATGCGGACTCCGGGCAGGTGCAGGGCGCGCACTGGCACATGCGCTGGTGGTTCGCGGCCTCGTGGAACACCACATAGCGCTCGCAGCCGAACGCCTTGTAGGGGCACGGCACCTTGGCGGCGCCGACCACCTTGTCCAGCTGGCCGCAGTGGGTGTTGGTACGGCTGCAGACGGCGCGGTGCCCGGCGCGGCAGTAGTAGCACACTACGTGCCCTACGGCATCGCACTGCCGCAGTAAACGCAACAACACCCAAGCCATCAGCTCTCAGGTCTCGTTTCTCACTTGCAACTTTGCTTTAAGAAAAGGAGGATAACCTCCGACCTCTGCATTATTGCGATGCACATAACCATATATTTATTCAATTTCACTTGCTCTAGATGATAGATCGTCGACGGAAAAGATGACAAATGTCTTCCATCCACTTGCAAATAAAATAAATGTGTGATCTTCGCAAAATCTCAAAGAAATCCACTCCAAAAGTGAGATAGAAAGAAGTTCATTGGTCCTTTAAAAAAATTATGATTGCTCTAGGGTGAGAGGAGAGATCACCTTGAACACCGGGGGCTTGAGGGGGAGGAGGCAGCCCTGGCAGTGGAGGAGTGTCACGTCCATCCTCACGTCGATTTGCGTCGGTGCCATGGATTCCGGCGCCACCAACGCGTCCCCTGCTTTGCCTTCATCCTGCATCGTCACCTCCCCTTTCTCTGACTCCGACTTCACCTCCTCGGCACTCGCCCTCTTGCCACGACTCTCCCCTTCCTTCATTGTTATTTCTGGTCGCAATGTGTGTTTTAGTGGGGAAATAATGGAAGAGAAGGGAGGGTGAGGACGGAAGAGGAAAACTGGGGCGGCCATTGCGGCAATGTTGGAGCCAGCATAGCATACCCCAAAAGGAAAGATAGCTGCCAATAATTTTAGCATGCTGATAATGTTCGTTTTGACGGTTCAAAGAACTGATCTTTAATGTATCGCTATGTAGGTGGAGTTTTTATTTGGGATAATATAACTTTGGGTTCCAGTTCAGGGAACCGGATCCTCTAACATTGAGAAGGAATGTCACCGTGCTACAGTGTTAGGCTAGTGTAAAATGAAGAAGGAAAGTTAGGGACTGTTAGTAGATAATTAATAGGTTGTTTAGTGTTGGTATTTACTGTAAATATAAATAATTTAAATTTAATTTTATTTCACCATCAATTTGTTTGCATATAATTACTATAAATGTATACGGTAGATCATCAAATTGCAAATTAATTTAAATCATTTTAGACATAATCATATGAATAGAAAGAAGGAAAGTTAGAGTATTGTAGCTTCTCTAACATTCCTTCTTAATGTTAGAGGACCCGGTTCCCCAGTTCAGTACACCCCCTCTAATAAAATCAACGCTTGAGATTAAGATGTGCCTCTTCGGATGAGAGAGTATGATGGTACAGTTGACAAGTAATTATTGCTTTACAAAACTCACAATGTGGGATATGATCTTCCTAAATTTAACAGATGTAACGTGGCCTGACAAACTGCATTCTGGTCAGACTACATAGCAATACGAATTTAATAGTCATGGAACTTCAATGTATCCCAAAGTTATATGTTTGTGAACTTTAGCTGTGTGGTCTGGTGAATTATATGTTTGTGAACTATATTGTTCTGACCAGATTTAACACAATGTATTTGATGTAATTTGGGATAATATAACTTTAACGTGAACTATATAACTTTGGAACTAACACAATGTATCTCATGTTTTCGCAGAAAAAAAGGGTACTCACCTGATGTTGAGTGAATTGATGCATGCTACCAAAATGCATCGTCCGTTAAGCTAAATTAAACCAAACTAGACTAAACCTTGCTAGTATTAAGGTCAGTAGAACCCTAGGCATAGCAGAATCATTTAGGAGGTGATCTTGTCGATGCGAACATGGAGGGACACCGTCCTGGACGGGCCAGCCCCGGCCAGCAGCTTGTGAGGCACCGTCAAGAAAGTCAGCTCCTCCACGGCGACGGTGCCGGGCTCCTTGCTGCTCGTCACCTGGATCTCCGCCCGGACCGTGTCGGTCCTGTCGTTGGCCGCCGCCGAAGGCCCGTTCGCCCACACTTTGGCCACGTAGTGCGGCGGCGGGGACGCCCCCGCCCTGATGCACACCACCGACAAGGCGATGGGCACGCCCAGGCCGAGCGAGCCGCCGACCACGAGGAACGCGCGGCCGTCTTCCTCCGCGAACAGCAGGCGCCGCGGCTCCGACACCGGCACCTCGAGCTGGAGCACCTTGCCGTACTGAACCGCGTGAACGGGCATGGAATGGACCGCGCTGAGGTGGTGGGGCAGGGCCGGCGGCGGGCCTTCGAAGCCGCAGCCGGACACCGGGCACCTGCAGGGCGCGAGCGGGCACGCGCTTTTGTGGTCGTCGAGCTTGTGGTAGGTGACCTGGCGGCCGCAGCCGTGGTGGTCGCACTTCATCCTGGCCGAGGAGACGAAGGCGTCCACAAAGGGGCAGCCGTGGAAGTCGCCGCCATGGTCGCACCTCTGGCACTGCTTCCAGGGGAGCTTCGCGACGCAGCTGCCGCAAGCGAGGTGCCCGCCTATGCACTAGACAGATCCAAGGAAGTAAGAAAAATACTAAAATCCGTGCGTGCAGCTGCTGCTAGATCCGATTCAGTTCATGGGATGTTGAGTAACCACCAACCAAAGAAATTGCTCTACTACACCAACCTGGAAGACGGGAGGCTTGAAGGGGGAGGAGCAGATGGGGCAGTCAAGCATGTTGGCCTCAATCCTCACGGTGGCCTCCGTCCTCCTCATGCCGTGTTCCGACGCCTCCGCGATTGCGCCACCACCACCTCCTCTTCCTTGGGCTGCTGCATCATGCACAACGATTTCTTGCTTCACCGGGCCGTTGAGATTGGGCAGCTCCTTCTCCATGGCAGAACCAGCAGCCTGCGCTCGCCTGGAACAAACCTCTCTCTCTCCCTCTGGCGTCCCTGGCGAACGGCTGGAGAAGAGAAGACCAGAGGAGGAAGGGTGGGACTCTGGGAGGGACAGCATGCCAGCGCACGGCACAGTACAGAAGTAAGCAGCAGAGTTAACGTGACACCCAAAGGCCCTGTCCATGGGTTAGAGTTTTTTTTTTTACTGCAAATAGACTTTATTTCTCAAATAATAGACATGTCATTTACAAGCAGATAAGAAATAAAATCAGGGATCTCATCATCCCAAGAACTAGAAGATCTAGTAGTAAAAGAGTTCTTTGCTAATTCATCTGCCACCTGATTGGCCTCTCTATAGCAATGTCTGAAGGATATGGACGCAAAGTCCATCATAAGTTGTTTACACTCTGTGATGATAGCTACCTCCGGGCCTAAATGATTATCAACTTGATTCAACGAGTCCACTGCGAACGAACAATCTGATTCAATTTCTATGTTGTTGCATTCAATGTGAGTTGCCAAGTATATCCCGTTTTTGATGGCAGTTAGCTCAGCTGAGTCAACTCCACTGATGTTTGGAACAAACCCACTTGCTGCAGCAATAAAATCACCCCGGTAGTCCCGAGCCACGGCACCACAAGCACCTGAAAGTGTTTCATACTGAAAGGAAGCATCAACATTTATCTTCACGATCCCATATCCTGGTTTCCTCCACATGTGGTCGTTCTTACGTATTGGTCCTTTGGGTATAGTTGACCTGAGGAAATTTGTCGCCAAAACCTTGATGGCTAGTGCAGTTTTTTCTGGCGTTTGGACTTTGACTTCCTTTACTATCTGTCGGCGCTGCCACCATATATACCATGCTGCTACAACAGCAAGCTCCGCCGTTGGTACCTCCGCATCATTGCCCTGAAGCTTTGATAAAATTTCCATCGTAATAGATCCTGATCTGTCCTCGGCGACAGCTTTCCGTATGACTTGTAGCAAGCCCAGCCGCTCCCAAACATCCGTCGCTCGTCGGCACCTAAATAAGCAGTGTTGAATGTCTTCTGCTCTGACTAAACAAACTGGACATTGAGCTGAGCATGGGATGTGTCGGCTTGCTAATACACCAAAGCATGGGAGGGCGTCATGCAAAACTTTCCATGCAAAATGTTTTATCTTCCCTGGTATTTTCAGCTTCCACATATCCTTCCAAACTGAGTTTATATTTTCTGTACCTTGCCCATCAGCTCACACCCACTGTGCCCCATGTTGATGTTCAAACTCCTAATGATAAGCCTAGAGTTAATTTGAGTTAGTTTGTACTCAACTAACCCAAAAGTATCCAAACAGGAGGGTTAGTTTGGGTTAGATGCATCTAACCCATCCAAAAAAACTAACCCACTCAAGAGGTGTTTATTTGGGTTAGTTCTTCTCGGGACCACTAAAAAACATATTTTTTCTCTTGCTCTTCCCGTAGCAGAATCCTCTTTACTTCCTCGAAGCTTCTCGTTCTCTCCCTCCCTCCCTCTCACACCACCCGTGAAGGCGTCTCGCCGTATCCGTGCTCCATCTAACCCTGCCATCCAAACACCTCTTTGGTTAGAGTTAGTTCAGGGTTAGTTCAGAGTTACAATCCAACTCTAACCTCTAACTAAGTTAGTGTATCCAAACAGGACCAAAGTTGCAACAGTCAAAGAGCAAAACGAACCACCATAAATTTGGTGTAGCCTGCTTCGTCCTTGGCAGGTGGGGAAGAGTACTACAATGAACAGACTAAGGCCTCCTTTAATTCATAGGGTAGGGAAATCATAAGAATAGAAAAGTCATAGGAAATGAGATGAGATGCATCTCAAATCCTATGAGTAGGAATAGGAAAGAAGATGCCCTTTGATTTACTTCATAGGATTTTTTTCATTGAGTCTAGCCTAATATTTATTTTTCTATGAAATGTGGAGGATAGAAAGAATTCCTCCATACGAATAGGATTCCATTCCTACAAATCAAAGGGCTCTAAAGGAATTTTTTCTACAAAAATCCTATCCTATGGAATTCCTACAAAAATCCTCCAAACCAAAGAAGGCCTTAAGTGTTTTGAAGCCGAAGCTCTATACTCCCTCTATGTAATAATATGTACTAGTACGCGTACATTTTTATTAACAATCAAACTTTGTAAATTTAGTTTTCAGAGATAATTATTTACGTATATTTGTAATACCAAATATAAAGTATAAGACTGCATTTTATAATAAATCTAATCATATAATCTTGGTACGGGTGGCAATTTTATCCATGGATTTGGATACCCATGAATATCCGACCCGGTTGGGCAAGGGTATGAAGCACATTTCTGCCCATGGGTCCATGGATATGGATACCCACGAACAGCTGGGTTGGGCATGGTTATGGTTTGTGCTCCATGGATATCCAGTGGATACCCATATGACATGTGGGGCCATATGCCAGTGACAGTAGAAAGAGCGAATCAATGGGAAATGGCAGGAAATATGCAACTTGTGCCATGAGTTATATGCTACAGAATCAATATCTGGTATGTCACACTTAAAGACTCATCTTATTACTTGTTACCTACTTATGCATGTAGCTTATGTTGTCATTTGTGAGTGAATGATGATGAGTTAATTTGATCTCTGGGAAGGCTTCATGCTGACTTTTCTATGCCCATGGAGCTCCATGGGTATGTGGGTATGCAGCGGGTTTGGGTATGGGCACAAGTTATGCCCATGGATAATTTGGTGGATGGGTAGAGGGTAGGAAGATGGGTCATGGGTTGGATTTGGACCAGCTCCACCCGCCCCAAACCCGACCCATTGCCATCCCTAAATCTTGGCATTTTAGATGTAGATGTTTTTTCTCCGTAAATTTGGACAAAGTTTATGAGATTTGACATTTCAAAAAAAACAAATCACAACATTATGAAATAGAGAGGGAATTATAGTTTCTCTGCCTGTAGTATTATTAACTAGATGATACCCCACACGTTGTTGAGGGACAGTTTGCAATACATTTCAATGAGATTCCGTGTATGAAACATGGATATTTTGAGTAATAATATAAGAGCTAGAACTGAAAGTGTGTTTTATTTTTGTATAGTTGCATAGTATTTATTAAATATAAATATCGCAATAGAATGCATATTTGCATGTTTGAGGTGAGTATTTTTCCATGCATGTTGCATGATGTGGCATGCTTGCATGTTTAGAGAAATAGGTTAGTGGGGATCCGGTTTGCTTGCTCATTTCCCATGCTCCTATCCGTGCTCCCACTTTATCCTACGGCTGTCTTTTTCTCTTATTTCTTTCTAATATAATCATATTTCCCCCTGATTTTAAGGGGGTGAGGCCGGGCCTTATTTTGTTCCAATCAAATCATGCCACGTATGCGGGCGCATGGATAGGCGCACGCCGGGGGAGCAGGCAAGTCTCGTCTGGTTAGTGGAGGCCAGCCTTTTTTTCATGCATGTTGCATGATGAGGTGGCATGTTTGTATGTCAAGAGAAATAATTTAGTGAGCCTAGCTATTTAGATATAGAAGATAAACGTAAATGAAACAAAAGACACGGTAGATTGATGAGCAGTGTTGGGCGTACGACGATTTCCTGTAGGACTCGTCCAACACTACCAAACCACCGTGAGATGTTATCCCCACTTGAACCGCGAACGTAGAATCCTAGTGTAGTATGGCGGTCGGACACATCATACCCAAAGCAATTTCCTTGATCGAAATGTAAACACTATTAGTCTCTGAAAAAATATACAAAACGAAAAAGTTTAGAACTAATTCAATAGGAATTTTGATCATCCAATCTAACCTTAGGTTCTCACTACTTCATATAGTACTCCCTTTTAAAGATAAAGACACATACAAACAAAGTGGTGAGGATACCTTCTAACAAGCAGGTCGAAAGAAATATAATGACGACGGGCGAGTGGCACAAGTACCACAAACCCAACACCCAGCAATAAAAACAGGAGAATCCACCCCTAACAAACTACAACCAAGAATATTAAAGAGGATCGAAGCCGAGTCTCCATGAGAACCCACCGAACACCTAGGATTCGAACACACCGAGCCACCTCCGGAAGGGGGCGTCTCATCGTAGCGATAGCCCCCTCACTTCGGGTCGTGGAGAATCGCTCTTGCCAAGGGACAACAAGGACTGAGAACAAGGACCACGGGGATCCGTCTACAATATAGGAGATAAACAGATGCAACCCACTCCACAGACTAGGACGTGATACTTTAGGGGGAGGCAAACCATTCATCGTAGGCCATCTGCCATCGAGAGGGACCGAGATTCCGCGACGATGCCATCAAAAGGGTGAAGGCTTCGGGCGCCACTGCCATCGGGCCCAAGACTCAGGGTGTCTCCAAGGCTGATCCGCAAACCAGACACCGCATCTGTCAACAGACCGGGAGGGGAATGGATCGTTCAACGAACACTGATGCGGAAGCCGACCATCCAAAGTTAGCTGCATACATGCATATTTAAACAAACTAGATGAATCTCATTAAAACTTTGTTATTTTTACATAAAACTTTATGATTTTTGGCATATTTGACCGGACTCTAAAACTGAACAAAATAACCGCCAACACTCGTTCCCCATGTCCGGCAGGCCTCCCGGGAATTGAAGCTCCGCCTCCGTAGCCTGCAAGCGGCTACTTAGCCGACGATAATGAGCCCGCCAAGTTTGGCTTCAACGGGAGCGAAAGAGCGATGGCCTTCCTGGGACCCGAGCGTCGACGACCTCCCATGCTCTACTCTTCCTTGCTATCGTTGGTGCCTGCAGATGTGCCGACTTCGTGATCGTGGCGGGAGGCACAGGTGTGGCGGAGCTGGTGACGTTGTCCTCGTCCTCGCTCTTGTCGTAGACTTCATCCGCCGCCTCATCGATCTCCTTGAAGGCGAGTTCTAGCTATGCCTGATGGCGGCGGCACCGCCAGCGGTAGAGGCGGATTTCGTGGGCGGTACGATAGGAGTCGACCAGGTCCACGTCCGTCGCGATGTTCATGCTAGCGGCGAGTTGCTCCTCCACGCGTCGGTGCTCATCGAGGAGGCAAAAGGATGTACTCCTGGTCGGCCTGCGTCTACCAGAACGTGGTCTCCCGCTCAGCTAACTGTTGGAAATATGCCCTAGAGGCAATAATAAAAGTATTATTATTATATTTCCTTGTTCATGATAATTGTCTTTTATTCATGCTATAACTGTATTATCCGGAAATCGTAATACACGTGTGAATACATAGACCACAATATGTCCCTAGTAAGCCTCTAGTTGACTAGCTCGTTGTGATCAACAGATAGTCGGTTTCCTGGCTATGGACATTGGATGTCGTTGATAACGGGATCACATCATTAGGAGAATGATGTGATGGACAAGACCCAATCCTAAGACTAGCACAAAAGATCGTGTAGTTCATTTGCTAGAGCTTTGCCAATGTCAAGTATCTCTTCCTTTGACCATGAGATCGTATAACTCCTGGATACCGTAGGAGTGCTTTGGGTGTATCAAACGTCACAACGTAACTGGGTGACTATAAAGGTGCACTACAGGTATCTCCGAAAGTATCTATTGTTTTATGCGGATCGAGACTGGGATTTGTCACTCCGTGTAAACGGAGAGGTATCTCTGGGCCCACTCGGTAGGACATCATCATATGCGCAATGTGACCAAGGATTTGATCACGGGATGATGTGTTACGGAACGAGTAAAGTGACTTGCCGATAACGAGATTGAACAAGGTATTGGATACCGACGATCGAATCTCGGGCAAGTAAAATACCGCTAGACAAAGGGAATTGAATACGGGATTGATTAAGTCCTTGACATCGTGTTTCATCCGATGAGATCATCGTGGAACATGTGGGAGCCATCATGGGTATCCAGATCCCGCTGTTGGTTATTGACCGGAGAACATCTCGGTCATGTCTGCATGTCTCCCGAACCCGTAGGGTCTACACACTTAAGGTTCGATGACGCTAGGGTTATAAAGGAAGCTTGTATGTGGTTACCGAATGTTGTTCGGAGTCCCGGATGAGATCCCGGACGTCACGAGGAGTTCCGGAATGGTCCGGAGGTAAAGATTTATATATAGGAAGTCCTGTTTCGGCCATCGGGACAAGTTTCGGGGTCATCGGTATTGTACCGGGACCACCGGAAGGGTCCCGGGGGCCCACCGGGTGGGGCCACCTGCCCCGGGGGGCCACATGGGCTGTAGGGGGTGCGCCTTGGCCTACATGGGCCAAGGGCACCAGCCCCTAGAGGCCCATGCGCCAAGATAAAGGAAAAAGGGAAGAGTCCTAAAGGGGGAAGGCACCTCCGAGGTGCCTTGGGGAGGATGGACTCCTCCCCATCCTTAGCCGCACCCCTTCCTTGGAGGAGGGGGCAAGGCTGCGCCCTCCCCCTCTCCCTTGGCCCTATATATAGTGGGGAAAAGGAGGAGCAATCATACCTAAGGCCTTTGGTTGCCTCCCTCTCTCTCCCGTGACACATCTCCCCTCCCGTAGGTGCTCGGCGAAGCCCTGCAGGATTGCCACGCTCCTCCATCACCACCACGCCGTTGTGCTGCTGCTGGATGGAGTCTTCCTCAACCTCTCCCTCTCTCTTTGCTGGATCAAGGCGTGGGAGACATCGTCGAGCTGTACGTGTGTTGAACGCGGAGGTGCCGTCCGTTCGGCACTAGGATCATCGGTGATCTGAATCACGACGAGTACGACTCCATCAACCCCGTTCACTTGAACGCTTCCGCTTAGCGATCTACAAGGGTATGTAGATGCAAACTCACTCCCCTTCTACTCGTTGCTGGTCTCTCCATAGATAGATCTTGGTGATTCGTAGGAAAATTTTTGAATTTCTGCTACGTTCTACAACAGTGGCATCATGAGCTAGGTCTATTGCGTAGATTCTTTGCACGAGTAGAACACAAAGTAGTTGTGGGCGTCGATATTGTTCAATATGCTTGCCGTTACTAGTCTTATCTTGATTCGGCGGCATCGTGGGATGAAGCGGCCCGGACCAACCTTACACGTACGCTTACGTGAGACCGGTTCCACCGACAAACATGCACTAGTTGCATAAGGTGGCTGGCGGGTGTCTGTCTCTCCCACTTTAGTCGGATCGGATTCGATGAAAAGGGTCCTTATGAAGGGTAAATAGCAATTGGCATATCACGTTGTGGTTCATGCGTAGGTAAGAAACGTTCTTGCTAGAAACCCATAGCAGCCACGTAAAACATGCAACAACAATTAGAGGACGTCTAACTTGTTTTTGCAGGGTATGCTATGTGATGTGATATGGCCAAAGGATGTGATGAATGATATATGTGATGTATGAGATTGATCATGTTCTTGTAATAGGATTCACGACTTGCATGTCGATGAGTATGACAACTGGCAGGAGCCATAGGAGTTGTCTTTATTTTTTGTATGACCTGCGTGTCATTGAAGAACGCCATGTAAACTACTTTACTTTATTGCTAAACGCGTTAGTCATAGAAGTAGAAGTAGTCGTTGGCGTGACAACTTCATGAAGACACGATGATGGAGATCATGATGATGGAGATCATGGTGTCATGCCGGTGACAAGATGATCATGGAGCCCCGAAGATGGAGATCAAAAGGAGCAAAAAATGATATTGGCCATATCATGTCACTATTTGATTGCATGTGATGTTTATCATGTTTATGCATCTTGTTTGCTTAGAACGACGGTAGTAAATAAGATGATCCCTCATTAAAATTTCAAGAAGTGTTCTCCCCTAACTGTGCACCGTTGCTACAGTTCGTCGTTTCGAAGCACCACGTGATGATCGGGTGTGATAGATTCTTACGTTCACATACAACGGGTGTAAGACAATTTTACACAGCGAAAACACTTAGGGTTAACTTGACGAGCCTAGCATGTACAGACATGGCCTCGGAACACGGAGACCGAAAGGTCGAGCATGAGTCGTATAGTAGATACGATCAACATGAAGATGTTCACCGACGTTGACTAGTCCGTCTCACGTGATGATCGGACACGGCCTAGTTGACTCGGATCATGTAATCACTTAGATGACTAGAGGGATGTCTATCTGAGTGGGAGTTCATAAGATGAACTTAATTATCCTGAACATAGTCAAAAGACCTTTTGCAAATTATGTCGTAGCTCGCGCTTTAGTTCTACTGTTTTAGTTATGTTCCTAGAGAAAATATAGTTGAAAGTTGACAGTAGCGATTATGCGGACACTAGAACGCTTATGTCCTTAATGCACTGCTTAGTGTGCTGAACCCCAAACGTCGCTTGTGGATGTTTCGAACATCGAACATACACGTTTTGATAACTACGTGATAGTTCAGTTAAATGGTTTAAGTAGAGGCACCAAAGACGTTTTCGAAACATCGCAGAACATATGAGATGTTTCGAGGGCTGAAATTGGGATTTCAGGCTCGTGCCCACGTCAAGAGGTATGAGACCTCCGGCGATTTTCTTAGCCTGCAAACTAAGGGAGAAAAGCTCAATCGTTGAGCTTGTGCTCAGATTGTCTGAGTGCAACAATCACTTGAATCAAGTGGGAGTTAATCTTCCAGATGAGATAGTGATGTTTCCCCAAAGTCATTGCCACCGAGCTGCTAGAGCTTCGTGATGAACTATAACATATCAGGGATAAATAAGATGATCCTTGAGGTATTCACGATGTTTGACACCGCGAAAGTAGAAATCAAGAAGGAGCATCAATTGTTGATGGTTGGTGAAACCACTAGTTTCAAGAAGGGCAAGGGCAAGAAGGGATACTTCATGAAACGGCAAATCAGCTGCTGCTTCAGTGAAGAAACCCAAGGTTGAACCCAAACCCGAGACTAAGTGCTTCTGTAATAAGGGGAACAGTCACTAGAGCAGAATTACCCTAGATACTTGGTAGATGAGAAGGCTGGCAAGGTCGATAGAAGTACATTGGATATACATTATGTTAATGTATACTTTACTAAGTACTCCTAGTAGCACCAGGGTATTAGATACCGGTTCGGTTGCTAAGTGTTAGTAACTCGAAATAAAAGCTACGGAATAAAACGGAGACTGACTAAAGGTGAGCTGACGATATGTGTTGGAAGTGTTTCCAAGTTTGATGTGATCTAACATCGCACGCTCCCTCTACCATCAAGATTAGTATTAAACCTGAATAAGTGCTCTTGCACCTAAAGGAATGTTTTATTGAATCTTGATCGTAGTGATACACATTTTCATGCCAAAAGATATAAGATAGTAATGATAGTACCACTTACTTGTGGCACTGCCATGTAAGTCATAATGGTATAAAACGCATGAAGAAGCTCCATATTGATGGATCTTTGGACTCACTCGTTTTGAAAAGTTTGAGACATGCGAACCATGTCTATTGGTGTATATGCATGAAGAAACTCCATGCAAATGGATCGTTTGGACTCACTTGATTTTGAATCACTTGAGATATGCAAATCATACCACATGGGCAAGATGACTGAAAAGCCTCGTTTTCAGTAAGATGGAACAAGATAGCAACTTATAGGAAGTAACACATTTTGATGTGTGTAGTCCAATGAGTGCTGAGGCATGCAGTGAATATCGTTATGATCTTACTTCACAGATGATTCGAGTAGATGTTGAGAATATTTACTTGATGAAACACAAGTCTGAATTATTGAATGGTTCAAGTAATTTCAGAGTGAAGTAGAAGATCATTGTGACAAGAAGATAAAATGTCTATGATATGATCATAGAGATGAATATCTAAGTTACGAGTTTTGGCACACAATTAAGACATTGTGGAAATTGTTTCGCAATTAATACCGCCTAGAACACCATAGTGTGATGGTGTGTCCGAACATCATAACTGCACCCTATTGGATATGATGCATACCATGATGTCTCTTATCGAATTACCACTATCGTTCATGGGTTAGGCATTAGAGACAACCACATTCACTTTAAATAGGGCACCACGTAATTCCGTTGAGATGACACCGTATGAATTATGGTTTAGAGAAACCTAAGTTGTCGTTTCTTAAAAGTTTGGGGCTGCGACGCTTATATGAATAAGTTTCAGGTTGATAAGCTCGAACCCAAAGCGGATAAAATGCATCTTCATAGGAAACCCAAAACAGTTGGGTATACCTCCTAATTCAGATCCGAAAGCAATATGGATTGTTTCTAGAATCGGGTCCTTTCTCGAGGAAAAGTTTCTCTCGAAAGAATTGAGTGGGAGGATGGTGGAGACTTGATGAGGTTATTGAACCATCTCTTCAACTAGTGTGTGACAGGGCACAGGGAGTTGTTCCTGTGGCACCTACACCAATTGAAGTGGAAGCTTATGATATTGATCATGAAACTTCGGATCAAGTCACTCCCAAACCTCGTAGGATGACAATGATGCGTACTACTTCAGAGTGGTACGTAATCCTGTCTTGAAGGTCATGTTGCTAGACAACAATGAACCTACGAGCTATGGAGAAGCGATGGTGGGCCCGAATTCCGACAAATGGTTAGAAGCCATGAAATCCGAGATAGTATCCATATATCAGAACAAAGCATGGACTTTGATGGACTTGCCCGATGATCGGCAATCCATTGAGATAAATGGATCTTTTAAGAAGAAGACGGACGTGGATGGTAATGTCACCGTCCATGAAGCTCGACTTGTGGCAAAAAGTTTTTCACAAGTTCAAGGAGTTGACTACGATGAGATTTTCTCATCCGTAGCGATGCTTAAGTCCGTCGGATTCATGTTAGCATTAGCTGCATTTATGAAATCTGGCAGATGGATGTCAAGACAAGTTTCCTTACTAGTTTTCGTAAGGAAAGGTTGTATGCAATACAATCAGAAAAGTTTTGTCGATCCTAAGGATGCTAAAAGGTATGCTAGCTCCAGCGATCCTTCTAAGGACTGGAGTGAGCATCTCGGAGTTGGAATGTATGCTTTGATGATGATCAAAGATTTTGGGTTTGTACAAAGTTTATGAGAAACTTGTATTTCCAAAGAAGTGAGTGGGAGCACTATAGAATTTCTGATGAGTATATGTTGTTGACATATTGTTGATCAGAAATGACGTAGAATTTCTGGAAAGCATATAGGGTTATTTTGAAAGTGTTTTTCAATGGAAAGCCTGGATTAAGCTACTTGAACATTGAGCATCAAGATCTATAAGGATAGATCAAAATGCTTAATAATAATTTCAAATGAGCACATACCTTGACATGATCTTGAAGGTGTTCAAGATGGATCAGTCAAAGAAGAAGTTCTTGCCTGAGTTGTAAGGTACGAAGTTAAGACTTAAAGCTCGACCACGGCAGAATAGAGAGAAAGGACGAAGGTCGTCCCCTATGCTTAAAACGTAGGCTCTTCAGTATGCTGTGCTGTGTACCGCACCTGAAGTGTGCCTTGCCATGAGTCAGTCAAGGGGTACAAGAGTGATCCAAGAATGGCTCACAGACAGCGGTCAAAGTTACCCTTAGTAACTAGTGGACTAAGGAATTTTTCTCGATTATGGAGGTGGTAAAAGAGTTCGTCGTAAAGGTTACGTCGATGCAAGCTTAACACCTATCCAGATAGCTCTGAGTAGAGATACCGGATACATATAATGGAGCAACAATTTAGAATAGCTCCAAGTAGAACAGTTATTTGGAATAGCTCCAAATAGAGCGTGGTAGCTGCATCTAGGAGATGACATAGAGATTTGTAAAACACACACGGATCTGAAAGGTTCAGACCCGTTGACTAAAACCTCTCTCACAAGCAACATGATCAAACTTAAAACTCATTGAGTATTAATCACATAGTGATGTGAACTAGACTACTGATTCTAGTAAACTCTTGGGTGTTAGTCACATGGCGATGTGACCTGTGAGTGTTAATCACATGGCGATGTGAACTAGATTATTGACTCTAGTGCAAGTGGGAGACTGTTGGAAATATGCCCTAGAGGCAATAATAAAAGTATTATTATTATATTTCCTTGTTCATGATAATTGTCTTTTATTCATGCTATAACTGTATTATCCGGAAATCGTAATACACGTGTGAATACATAGACCACAATATGTCCCTAGTAAGCCTCTAGTTGACTAGCTCGTTGTGATCAACAGATAGTCATGGTTTCCTGGCTATGGACATTGGATGTCGTTGATAACGGGATCACATCATTAGGAGAATGATGTGATGGACAAGACCCAATCCTAAGACTAGCACAAAAGATCGTGTAGTTCATTTGCTAGAGCTTTGCCAATGTCAAGTATCTCTTCCTTTGACCATGAGATCGTATAACTCCTGGATACCGTAGGAGTGCTTTGGGTGTATCAAACGTCACAACGTAACTGGGTGACTATAAAGGTGCACTACAGGTATCTCCGAAAGTATCTATTGTTTTATGCGGATCGAGACTGGGATTTGTCACTCCGTGTAAACGGAGAGGTATCTCTGGGCCCACTCGGTAGGACATCATCATATGCGCAATGTGAACAAGGATTTGATCACGGGATGATGTGTTACGGAACGAGTAAAGTGACTTGCCGATAACGAGATTGAACAAGGTATTGGATACCGACGATCGAATCTCGGGCAAGTAAAATACCGCTAGACAAAGGGAATTGAATACGGGATTGATTAAGTCCTTGACATCGTGTTTCATCCGATGAGATCATCGTGGAACATGTGGGAGCCATCATGGGTATCCAGATCCCGCTGTTGGTTATTGACCGGAGAACATCTCGGTCATGTCTGCATGTCTCCCGAACCCGTAGGGTCTACACACTTAAGGTTCGATGACGCTAGGGTTATAAAGGAAGCTTGTATGTGGTTACCGAATGTTGTTCGGAGTCCCGGATGAGATCCCGGACGTCACGAGGAGTTCCGGAATGGTCCGGAGGTAAAGATTTATATATAGGAAGTCCTGTTTCGGCCATCGGGACAAGTTTCGGGGTCATCGGTATTGTACCGGGACCACCGGAAGGGTCCCGGGGGCCCACCGGGTGGGGCCACCTGCCCCGGGGGGCCACATGGGCTGTAGGGGGTGCGCCTTGGCCTACATGGGCCAAGGGCACCAGCCCCTAGAGGCCCATGCGCCAAGATAAAGGAAAAAGGGAAGAGTCCTAAAGGGGGAAGGCACCTCCGAGGTGCCTTGGGGAGGATGGACTCCTCCCCATCCTTAGCCGCACCCCTTCCTTGGAGGAGGGGGCAAGGCTGCGCCCTCCCCCTCTCCCTTGGCCCTATATATAGTGGGGAAAAGGAGGAGCAATCATACCTAAGGCCTTTGGTTGCCTCCCTCTCTCTCCCGTGACACATCTCCCCTCCCGTAGGTGCTCGGCGAAGCCCTGCAGGATTGCCACGCTCCTCCATCACCACCACGCCGTTGTGCTGCTGCTGGATGGAGTCTTCCTCAACCTCTCCCTCTCTCTTTGCTGGATCAAGGCGTGGGAGACATCGTCGAGCTGTACGTGTGTTGAACGCGGAGGTGCCGTCCGTTCGGCACTAGGATCATCGGTGATCTGAATCACGACGAGTACGACTCCATCAACCCCGTTCACTTGAACGCTTCCGCTTAGCGATCTACAAGGGTATGTAGATGCAAACTCACTCCCCTTTTACTCGTTGCTGGTCTCTCCATAGATAGATCTTGGTGATTCGTAGGAAAAATTTTGAATTTCTGCTACGTTCTCCAACACTAACATCTTGTCGTTGTAGTGAGCACGAGCCTCGTCCATGGTATTGTCGGCATAGACGGGCCAGGAGAATGGTGCCGGCATGTCCTCGCCCGCATCTTTCATTGGGACATCCGCCTCCGGCTACTTGTCGGTCTGCCAGCCGGTAGCAATGGCGTCGATTTTCGTCTTCTGCTCGGACAAGAGGCTGTCCCAAATGGCTTTGGAGCTCAAAAAGGCCATGGCGAGTGTGGTGTGAAGAAAAAGAAATGGAGCCAAGGAGGATGTATGCAGCTATGTCCGAGGCTGGAGTTTAAATGATCGGCGGATAGTGGGCCAGATAAGAGCATCTCTAGCAGACCCCTTATATCGTGGACCCTTATATCGCTTTTACAGTTCATGAGAAAACGGTTTTATGGGCTGGCGCGAACGGCGGCTAAACAGACCATGTATAATCAACCCGTAAAAAGGAATATTCTCTGAATATACGTCTTCCTGATGTCAATTTGAAATCAACCGCCGACCGATGTGCGGAAGACGCGGCCAGAGCGAAGGCCGGCGAACGGACGGACGAGGGAGACGTGAGATGGCCACGACGCGCGGGCGGCGGCCGGACTCAGCTAGCTAGCGCGGCCATAGTTAGCTAGCTAGCTAGCCGCTTGCTCACATCGATTCAGCTAGCGCGCCCGTAGCTCGCTAGCTAGCTTGCTCGCATTAACGGACCGTGGCCTGGCGGACGGGCGGTGACGGTGCGGTCGTTGCAGGCGGCGAGCTTCAAGACGTTGGCGGGTGCTGAAATTCTTCAAACTGCTAGCGTTGACTGGTATTCGGGATCCTGACAAATTTGCCTCCAAAACTTAAGATACACGCGTCTCGGGCATATGTTCACATGCCCCTTAAAAAAATTTAAGGTGTCAGATGATTTTAAAAGGTCTGTTGGTCTGTTTTTTTCAACTGCAATTGTAAAAAAACGATTATTTTACGAGTTTGATCACTTATACGGTGTTTGCTAGAGATGCTTTAATTCAAGAATCGAAACGTGTAATTTTATCACCACCTCTTCTTCCTTGGGCTGCGGCATTATTGCTTCACAGGGCCATTGGGTAGCTCCAGCTGCATGGCCAGTAAACGAAGCAATCAGCTGAGTCAATTTGTACTTTGATTGATTGGTTGATTGATTGATTGATGGACATCAGTCATTGGTCAAGGGCCGAGGGTCAAAATGTGCCGTGCGCCGCTGGCGTGCCTGCCACCGGATGACGGCTCCCGACGCGCGACGGACCGACGGTACATGCCATAGGTGATAGGTCCTCCTACGACTCCGAGCCTAGCTGCATCGTGCAGCCATAGCATAGCCTCAGGGTAACTCCACCGCACGACCCTAAAACTCACTTCATTTTGTTTGAATTTTGTTTATATAAGGTAGAGATAAAGAGAACAAATGCCGGACAGAGGCCAGACAAACTCGCTCCACACAGCGCTGTTTACCCCATTTTCACCTCATTTCACGCGTCTGTCCCTGTCATTTCTTCAAACAGGTAGCAAGCATAGCGAACTCGCCGTTGCGGCCGCTCCTGCTCATGCACGCCCTCGCTTCCGTCGCGACCGCATGCCTGGCGTCGCGCCCGACGCGTCGCCGTGCTTGTGCCCTCGCTCCCGCCGTGCCCGCCTCGTCCGCCCAAGCTCGCCGCCGCCCGCACAGCCGCGCCCCCGCACCTCCTCATCGCACGCGTCTTCTGCGGCCGTCTGGCGACCCACCACCGGCCCTGCGTCCGACTCGCGGCGTCCGCGTCCCGCGCGCTCGCCGTTGCCTCGCCTTCCCGCGTGCATGCCGCTGTCGTCCCGCGCGCTCGCCGCTGCCCCGCCCGCTCGCCGCCGCTGTCCCGCCCGCTCGCCGCCGCTGTCCCGCCCGCTCGCCGTCGCCGCGCTCGCCGCTGCCCCGCCCGCTTGCCGCCGCCGTCCCGCGCGCTCGCTGCTGCCGCGCTCGCCGCGGCCTCCCGCGCGCTTGCCGCTGCCCCGCGCGCACACCACTGCCGTCCCGCGCGCACGCCGCCGCCGTCCCGCGCGTTCGCCGCGCCGCGCGCTCGCCGCTGCCTCGCTCGCCGCCCTCCCGCGCGTTCGCCATGCCGCGCGCTCGCCGCTGCCTCGCCATCCCGCGCGCTGCCGCGCCCTCCCGCGTGCAGGCCGCCGCCGTCCCGCGCGCTTGTCGCCTTCGTGCCCTTCCGCACGCACGTCGTCGCCGTCCCGCGCGCAGGGAGTAGTGGTGGGTGCGCGTGGTGGGCCAGGTATAGAAAATGAGAGTATGACAGGTGGGGTCGACGGCGGACACAGACGGACGAGGAGGACGCGAAGACGTCCGCTTTCTGTTCGCTTTGGCCCCAAACCGAGAGCAACTTTGGTCTAAAAATGGGGCAAAAGCGAACACAGACCGGACGAAACGTGCGTATGCTCCCATGCGTTGGGTCGTTCGGTTTGTTCATTTTATCCCAAACAGACACAAACGAACAATTTGAGGTAAAAATGGGTCACGCGGTGGAGTTGGCCTCGTGGGTGCAGCCAAATCCCCTCTCGTCCTCCCAATGTCCACAGCAAAGCTGCAACAGCCCACAGCAAAATGAACCACCATATAGTACTCTACTTGGTGTACTAGTATGCTTGTTTCGGCCGGCCTAGCTTACCGTGTCTCTAAATCTTCTGCTGTTTCTTTTTACCAGCAGGGAGACCTCAAAAGGACTGGATCGTGGTTGACCGGAGCTAAAATATAGCAGACCTTTTTGTTCAAATCATAAATTATGCAGCAAATTTAGGGTGCGGCTGATATCTTTGGCCTGAACAGTCAATCACAAATTTACCCTAGCCATGCCACCGACCGACGGTTCCCAAGGCGCGATGGGACATGGCATGGCCATAGCTGCACCGCCTAGCCATAGTCTCGTGGGGGAAGGAGTACGGTACAGTAGAATACAATTGTTTGTGCAATAATACTAGTAGAACCAGCTGGAATATCTGAAATGATTGCAGCGTCAAACGGCGTGGATATCTGAAATGGTTTCTCACACATAGTGATGGAGGTGGACTGTTTAGAGATTGTCAACCTCCAGTCTTTCGCGTGATAGTTCGAGGTCAATTGTCGCGCCTATCTTAGATGAAATTCAGGAGAAGTCTTTGTCTTTTATTTCTTTTTCGCTTAGGCATGTGTCCAGAAAGGTGAATACTTTGGCCGATCAGTGTGTCAAGAAGGCTTCCGCCTTATTGGTTTCGGAGTGTTGGCTGAAGGACTGCCCTTATTTCCTAGTTAACAGCCTTAGGGCTGATTGTAATTACATGCTACTAAGTCAATAAAACTCCCATATGTTTCTGGCAAAAAAAAAACAGCGTGGATAAACCAGCTACGTCTTGGCTAAAATATATTACTTACTTCTTGTTTATCTAGCACAATACATTTAGATATATCCAGGGAGGTTGGGGTCGGGCGGCGCCGGGAGTGAGGGAGAAGGTGGGGGCGGGGCGAGCCAGGATCTGGGGAGGAGATGGGCGGTCGCCGGGGAGGAGGTCGAGGGCTTTTTTTTGAGGGATCTGGAGGAATCGCTAGGTCAGGAGGTACGGCAGAGAATCGCAAGGTTTTTTTTCGCGGGACGGTTGCGAGTTAACGGAGGTGGGAGGATGACGAAAAACCCGGAGGTGGGAGGATGACGGAAAAAAACCCAGCAAAATTAAACCGCGCAGACTGTTCACCAAGTCGTCCATTAGAAGTAGAGATTTTCAAAAGGAGTCGACTAACTTCCAGACGTTCTTCTGCCGATTGACTTTTCACAGGGTAACAAAAAACAAATGCAAATTGAGAGAAATAAGCCTACATGGGACTCGAACCAGGGTCAAGTTGAAAAGACCACGCCTTTCCAAGGCCAGCTACCAATGCACCAGTCCTCCATTGTTGCTAAAGAAATGGAAAACAAATATTTTAAAACTGTTTTTGATACAGTCTTGGTACATAGAAAAGTATTTTTCTGATTTTTTTTCCAACTGAAGATGTACTGTAAGTACGAATCTATAGAGGGAACTAGAAGATACCCGCGCGTTGCTGCGGGATTCCAAACATATATTTTTAGATAGAATGATGCTATATAAGTGGTGAAGAACATTAAGATTGTTTCATATGAAAAACAATACTTAGTGTGTTAAAAAATTGAGAACACATTTGATATTTTCCTGGTAGTAGTGTCCCGCTAAAACAACATGAAAGTGCTATTGTCCGTGTATTTGTACTGGTTGGCCAATTGTTCATAGAGCTAGTAACTTATGAACCTTATCTCAAAAAAAAAATAGTGATTCAATATTGATTATTTTTTTCGAAAAGGGGGTTTACCCCAGCCTCTGCATCAGAAAGATGCATACGGCTCATATTATTAAAAAGATAATCCAGTAACAAAGTCTCCAAAGGTCGTAGTGTGAAAATAAACAACAGCTCAAAAGAGCTAAGACTCAAAGCCACAATCGGCTGGCAAATACAATAGGAGCACTACATGCCTATCCTATTACATGACCGCCATCCAAACCGGTTGAAAATATGCCGAACTACCATCTCCCATCGGGTAGACGCAGTAACCAAATGCTCCCTGGCCTCCATCGGAGTGAGTAGCGACCATATACGGATGAACGCCATGGCCCTGAAGATAACCTGCAAAAAGTGAATGTTTGTTGATCTGTTAAAGACTAAATCATTTCTGCAGTTCCATACTGCCCAAACTAAAGCACAAACGCCAACACGAATGTGTCTTGCAGTATCAGAATCAACCCCATCAAGCCATGTTCCAAATAACATGTTGATAGAGGTGGGCTGATTAATATTAAACGCAATATGAATCGACCATCACAGAATCTTAGCCAACGGACAATCGAGAAAGAGGTGTTTGATATTTTCGTTATGATCGCAAAAGCTACACCTAGACGAGCCCACCCAGTTGCGTTTTGTAAGGTTATCCTTAGTCAAAATGACTTGTTTATGCACAAACCACATAAACACTTTAATTCGCAAGGGTACCTTAACTTTCCAAACGTGTATCGAGGAAGGGATGACGCTAGAGTTAATGACATCCAGATACATTGATTTGACCGAGAACACACCGTTCTTAGTAAGTTTCCAATGCAACTGATCTGGCTGCTGGGACAGCCAGACTTCCATTAAACGTCTAACAAGATGGAGCCAGGCCTCCCAACAATTTCCAACTAGCGTCCGCCGAAAACTAGTATTGAGGGGAGTGGATTGTAAAACAGTTGCAACATAGACTTCTCTACGTCGGACAATGTTGTACAAAGTAGGATATTGAAGTGCAAGGTGGGTCTCCCCAAGCCACGTATCCTCCCAAAACCTCGTAGTGGCACCATTCCCGACAATAAATTTTGTCTTGTTGAAAAAGAGTTGTTTGACTCTCATCAAACCCTTCCAAAAAGGTGAGTCGGAAGGGTTCACATTCACCTGGGCCAAAGCTTTAGCATAAAGATACTTATTATGCAAAATATGTGCCCAAGTAGCCTCCGTCTCAGACGACAGTTTAAATAGCCACTTGCTAAGGAGACATATGTTTTTGACTTCCAGATTTTCAATACCTAGACCTCCTTGGTCCTTCGGCCTACAGATTATATCCCACGTAGCAAGCCTATACTTTCGTTTAAGCTCATCACTCTGCCAAAAGAATCGAGATCGGTAGAAATCTAATCTTTTCCTGACACCCATCGGAACCAGGAAAAAGGATAAGAGAAACATAGGCATACTGGTAAGGACCGAATTAATTAGAATCAATCGTCCTCCGTATGACATGAGCTTCCCTTTTCAACAGCTTAGTTTCTTTTCAAAACGATCCTCAATGCATTTCCACTCAATGTTAGTCAGCTTATGATGATGAATGGGTATACCTAAGTACGTAAACGGTAATGAGCCTAATTCACATCCGAACAATTGTTTATACGTCTCCTGGTCATCATTTGCTCTTCCGAAGCAAAACAATTCGCTCTTGTGGAAGTTGATTTTGAGCCCAGACATGTTCAAATAAGCATAACAACAACTTCATGTTTCTTGCTTTCGCCAAGTCGTGCTCCATAAAGATGATAGTATCATCAGCATACTGAAGAATGGAAATCCCGCCGTCAACTAGATGTGGAACCAGGCCACCTACCTGCCCTGCATCCTTTGCCCGACCTATTAAAATAGTCAGCATATCAGCCACTATGTTAAACAGGATCGGTGACATCGGGTCTCCTTGCCTTAGCCCCTTGTGTGTTTGGAAATAGTGTCCTATGTCGTCATTCACCTTAATCCCGACACTCCCTTTTTGCATAAAGGAATCAATCTGGTTTCTCCAGACCAGATCAAAACCTTTCATACGCAAAGCTTGTTAAAGGAAAGGCCATTTAACTTTATCATATGCTTTTTCAAAATCCACTTTAAAAACTACGCCATCAAGTTTTTTTGAGTGGATCTCATGGAGCGTTTCATGCAAGACAACAACCCCTTCAAGGATGTTTCTATCAGGCATGAAAGCAGTCTGGGACGGATGAACTACAGAGTGCGCAATCTGCGTAAGTCTGATCGTCCCGACCTTGGTGAAGATTTTGAAACTCACATTAAGCAGACATATAGGCCTGAACTGCTCAATGCGAACAACCTCTGTCTTCTTAGGAAGAAGAGTTATCGTCCCAAAATTCAGCTTAAACAATTGAAGCTGTCCCTCAAAAAACTCCTGAAACATGGGCATCAAATTTCCCTTGATAAAATGCCAGCACATTTTGTAGAACTCCGCCGAAAACCCATCCAGTCCTGGAGCCTTATTATTCTCCATTTGTGCAATGGCCTCAAACACCTCTTTCTCCGAGAAAGGAGCAGACAGGAGCTCATTCTAGGCAGTCTCAGGTTGAGGAACATCCTCAACCCTAGACTCATCTAATGACACAAAATTCTATTTCGGGGGACCAAACAACTGCTTATAATAATTGGTAATGTAAACTTTCAGATTGTCTTGACCAACTATCGTCCCTTCGTCTTGTTCTAGTTGGAAAATTCTCTTTTTACGATGCTTCCCATTAACAATCATATGAAAGAATTGAGTATTATCCTCGCCTTGTACTATTTTGTGAACCTTAGCTCGCAACGCCCACTTCAATTCCTCCTCGTGAAGAAGCTTTTAAGTCGCATCTCCGCCTCTATCTTTGTTTCCAACTCACTGGAATCCAAGATAGAAGTTTCTACTTTAACTTCAAGATTTTGAATAAGTAGAAGAAGTCTCTCCTTCTCCGCCTTATAAATTCCATGTGTGTGCTTAGCCCAACCACGAAGGAACCTTCGGAGATGACGAATTTTGCATTGCCATCGCTCGATAGGCGTCCTTCCTTCTGAGTCTTTAGCCCACTCACGAGCTAACAACTCGAGGAACCCTTCTCTTTCAAACCAGGCAAGTTCAAACGAGAAAATGTTCTTGTTGCCCACAAAAGTTTGAACTCCGGAATCGACTAGTAACGGTGTATGATCCGAGACACCTCGTGTCAATGCCTGCACAGTTACTAAAGGAAACTTCTGTTCCCATTCGACACTTGCTAGAACATGGTTAAGCTTCTCAAATGTCGGAACTGGTAACGAATTAGCCCAAGTGAATTTCCTACCCGAGAGCTCTATCTCTCTGAGATCCAAGCTTTCGATAGTAGTGTTGAACATAAACGACCATCGGCCGTCAAAATTGTCATTATTCTTTTCCTCTTTTCTTCGGATAATGTTAAAATCCCCCCCCCACTAAGAGAGGGAGCTGTTCGTTACCACAAATACGAACCAAATCCGCCAAAAAATCTGGCTTGAGCTCTGGTTGCGCAGCTCCGTAAACCGCAACCAATGCCCAATCAAACCCATCTGCCTTAGTTCTAACTCGAAACTTGACAGCAAACTCTTAGACAAAGCAATAAAATCTAAATGATGTTCAAGAGAAGCATCCGCTAGAAATCTTCTTTTAGCCAAGTCTCTAAGACCTCTGCTATTCCAGAAAATGCCTCTCATAATTCATCATGAATTTTTTTGGCAGTACGGATCCTAGCACTCCTACGCGCTGCCGAGACTGGACAGACCTTCCGTTTCCACGTCCGTTTTGGCTTTATGTGACCATCAGCCTGATCACCGCACTCATTCTCTACTTCTAGCACCAAGGGCTCATCTACATGAAGAGACGTCTCAGGATTGGTGTCCTCCTCCGTCTCAGGTAATGCAGGGTCAAGATTGGCACACAAGCCATCAAGAACCTTAACCCCAAGCGCATCTATCTCCGAGTCGTTCATGTTGGGGAACGTAGCATAAATTCAAAATTTTCCTACGTGTTACCAAGATCAATCTATGGAGTCATCTAGCAATGAGGGAGGAGTGGATCTACATACCCTTGTAGATCGCGCGCGGAAGCGTTCAAGAGAACGGGGTTGATGGAGTCGTACTCGTCGTGATCCAAATCACGGATGATCCTAGCGCCGAACGGACGGCACCTCCGCGTTCACCACACATACGGAGCAGCGATGTTTCCTCCTTCTTGATCCAGCAAGGGGGGAGGAGAGGTTGATGGAGATCCAGCAGCACGACGGCGTGGTGGTGGAAGTAGCGGGATTCCAACAGGGCTTCGCCAAGCGCTGCGGGAGGAGGAAGATGTGTCATGGGAGGGAGAGGGAGGCACCAGGGCTTAGGTTGTGCTACCCTCCCTTCCCCCCACTATATATAGGGCCAAGGGAGAGGGGGGAGGCGCAGCCTTGGCCCTTCCTCCAAGGAAGGGTGCGGCCAGGGAGGAGTCCCTCCTCCCCAAGGCACCTCGGAGGTGCCTTCCCCCTTTAGGACTCTTCCTTTCCCTTGATTCTTGGCGCATGGGCCTCTTGGGGCTGGTGCCCTTGGCCCATATAGGCCAAGGCGCACCGCCTACAGCCCATGTGGCCCCCCAGGGCAGGTGGCCCCACCCGGTGGACCCCCGGGACCCTTCCGGTGGTCCCGGTACAATACCGGTGACCCCGAAACTTGTCCCGATGGCCGAAATAGCACTTCCTATATATAATTCTTTACCTCCGGACCATTCTGGAACTCCTCGTGACGTCCGGGATCTCATCCGGGACTCCGAACAACTTTCGGGTTACCGCATACTATTATCTCTATAACCCTAGCGTCACCGAACCTTAAGTGTGTAGACCCTACGGGTTCGGGAGACATGCAGACATGACCGAGATGACTCTCCGGTCAATAACCAACAGCGGGATCTGGATACCCATGTTGGCTCCCACATGTTCCACGATGATCTCATTGGATGAACCACGATGTCAAGGACTTAATCAATCCCATATACAATTTCCTTTGTCTAGCGGTATGATACTTGCCCGAGATTCGATCGTCGGTATTCCGATACCTTGTTCAATCTCGTTACCGGCAAGTCCCTTTACTCATTTCGTAACACATCATCCCGTGATCAACTCCTTGATCACATTGTGCACATTATGATGATGTCCTACCGAGTGGGCCCAGAGATACCTCTCCGTTTACACGGAGTGACAAATCCCAGTCTCGATTCGTGCCAACCCAACAGACACTTTCGGAGATACCCGTAGTGCACCTTTATAGTCACCCAGTTACGTTGTGACGTTTGGCACACCCAAAGCACTCCTACGGTATCCGGGAGTTGCACAATCTCATGGTCTAAGGAAATGATACTTGACATTAGAAAAGCTTTAGCATACGAACTACATGATCTTGTGCTAGGCTTAGGATTGGGTCTTGTCCATCACATCATTCTCCTAATGATGTGATGCCGTTATCAACGACATCCAATGTCCATGGTCAGGAAACCGTAACCATCTATTGATCAACGAGCTAGTCAACTAGAGGCTTACTAGGGACATGGTGTTGTCTATGTATCCACACATGTATCTGAGTTTCCTATCAATACAATTCTAGCATGGATAATAAACGATTATTATGAACAATGAAATATAATAATAACTAATTTATTATTGCCTCTAGGGCATATTTCCAACAGTCTCCCACTTGCACTAGAGTCAATAATCCAGTTCACATCGATATGTGATTAACACTCAAGGTCACATCCCCATGTGAATAACACCCAAAGAGTTTACTAGAGTCAATAATCTAGTTCACATTACCATGTGATTAACACTCGATGAGTTCTGGGTTTGAACATGTTATGCTTGTGAGAGATGTTATAGTCAACGGGTCTGAATCTTTCAGATCCGTATGTACTTCGCAAATTTCTATGTCATCTTGTAGATGCAACTACTATGCTACATTTGGAGCTATTCCAAATAACTGTTCTACTATACGAATCCAGTTTACTACTCAGAATAATCTGGATTAGTGTCAAAGTTTGCATCGGCGTAACCCTTTACGACGAACTCTTTTACCACCTCCATAATCGAGAAAATTCCTTAGTCCACTAGTTACTAAGGATAACTTTGACCGCTGTCTTGTGATCCATTCTTGGATCACTCTTGTACCCCCTTGACGGACTCATGGCAAGGCACATTTCAGGTGCGGTACACAGCATAGCATACTGTAGGGCCTATGTCTTAAGCATAGGGGATGACCTTCGTCCTTTCTCTCTATTCTGCCGTGGTCGAGCTTTAAGTCTTAACTTCATACCTTACAATTCAGGCAAGAACTCCTTCTTTGACTGATTCATCTTGAACACCTTCAAGATCATGTCAAGGTATGTGCTCATTTGAAGGTATGTGCTCATTTTGATCTATCCTTATAGATCTTGATGCTCAATGTTCAAGTAGCTTAATCCAGGCTTTCCATTGAAAAACACTTTCCAAATAACTCTATATGCTTTCCAGAAATTCTACGTCATTTCTGATCAACAATATGTCAACATATATTTATCAGAAATTCTATAGTGCTCCCACTCACTTCTTTGGAAATACAAGTTTCTCATAAACTTTGTATAAACCCAAAATCTTTGATCATCATCAAAGCATACATTCCAACTCCGAGATGCTTACTCCAGTCCCTAGAAGGATTGCTGGAGCTTTGCATACTTATTAGCATCTTTCAGGATTGACAAAACCTTCCGGTTTGTATCACATACAACCTTTCCTCAAAAAAACGTCGAGGAAACAATGTTTTGACATCCTATTTGCAAGATTTCATAAATAATGCAGTAATCGCTAATATAATTCCAACAGACTCTTAGCATCGCTACGAGTGAGAAAGTCTCATCATAGTCAACTCCTTGAACTTGTCGGAAAACATCTTAACGACAAGTCGAGCTTTCTTAATGGTGATACTTACCATCATTGTCCGTCTTCCTTTTAAAATCCATCTGTACTCAACAGCCTCACGACCATCGAGCTGTTCTGTCAAAGTCTACACTTTGTTTCCATACATGGATCCTCTCTCGGATTTTATGGCCTCGAGCCATTTATCGGAATCCGGGCCCACCATCGCTTCTCCATAACTCGTAGGTTCATTGTTGTCTAGCAACATGACTTCCAAGACAGGATTACGTACCACTCTGAAGTAGTACGCATCCTTGTCATCCCACGAGGTTTGGTAGTGACTTGATCTGAAGTTTCATGATCACTATCATAAGCTTCCACTTCAATTGGTGTAGGTGCCACAGGAACAACTCCCTGTGCTCTGCCATACACTAGTTGAAGTGATGGTTCAATAACCTCATCAAGTCTCCCCCATCCTCCCACTCAATTCTTTCGAGAGAAACTTTTCTTCGAGAAAGGACCCGATTCTAGAAACAATCCCTTATTGCTTTCGAATCTGAGACAGGAGGTATACCCAACTGTTTTGGGTGTCCTATGAAGATGCATTTATCCGCTTTGGGTTCGAGCTTATCAGCCTGAAACTTTTTCACATAAGCATCGCAGCCCCAAACTTCTAAGAAATGACAGCTTAGGTTTCTCTAAACCATAGTTCATACGATGTCATCTCATCGGAATTACGTGGTGCCCTATTTAAAGTGAATGTGGTTGTCTCTAATGCCTAACCCATAAACTATCGTGGTAATTCGATAAGAGACATCATGGTATGCATCATATCCAATAGGGTGCAGTTATGATGTTCGGACACACCATCACACTATGGTGTTCCAGGCTGTATTAGTTGTGAAACAATTTCCACAATGTCTTAATTCTGTGCCAAACTCGTAATTCAGATATTCATCTCTATGATCACATCATAGATCTTTTATTCTCTTGTCACGACGATCTTTCAACTTCACCCTGAAATTACTTGAACCTTTCAATAATTCAGACTCGTGATTCATCAAGTAAATATACTCAACATCTACTCAAATCATCTGTGAAGTAAGAACATAACGATATCCACTACATGCCTCAGCACTCATTGGATTGCACACATCAAAATGTATTACTTCCGACAAGTTGCTTTCTAGTTCCATTTTACTGAAAACGAGGCTTTCAGTCATATTGCCCATGTGGTATGATTTGCATGTCTCAAGTGATTCAAAATCAAGTGAGTCCAAACGGTCCATTTGCATGGAGTTTCTTCATGCATATACACCAATAGACATGGTTCGCATGTCTCAAACCTTTCAAAAACGAGTGAGCCCAAAGATCCGTCAACATGGAGCTTCTTCATGCGTTTTATACCGATATGACTTACGTGGCAGTGCCACAAGTAGGTGGTACTATCATTACTATCTTATATCTTTTGGCATGAACATGCCCGTCACCACCACCACCCCCCTCGCCGGACGCCTCCTCGCCTCACCCCGAGTCGCCCCGGCGCCCGTCCACGCGCCGTCCTCGATCTGGAGTTGGGACTCGGTCCCAACGCCACCACCGCTTGGAGTCCCCCCCCACCGGACTGCCTACTCTACGCCGTCGTTGCCGTCTTCCTCCTCAACCCCCCGCTGCCTAGACCCCACCATCCCATGGTGAGCTCCTGTGCCGAGCGCGCCACCCCTCTGTCCCGTGTCCGCCCCGCCCTCACTGTGGCCCTCGCGCCCCCTGGTCGTGCTCCGACCGGCTCCGGCCGCGCCCATGACCGCGCCCCCGCGCTCCCTCTCGTCCTCTCCCCGCACCCGTCGTCCGCCCGATGCTACCCCGTGGCCGCGGCCTTCGCGCCGCGACTGGACCGACGTCCCGCGCGTGCCCACTGTGGCCGCGCCTAGCACGCGCCCCTCCCCGTGCGCGCCCACCGTGGCCGCCTCCCCCCGCTGCTACCCCCGAACGCCTCCACCGCCCCGTCCGCTTTCGCCCCTGCCCCGCTTGCGGTTCCCGCAGTGGCTGCCGCCGCTCGCCGTCCCACCTCCGCCCCTTGGTCACGGTCTGGCGAACACTCGTCGCGCCCTGGGTCTCCCTTCGGGCGCCCACGCCCGAGCGCCCGCACCGCTGCCCGTTTACCCGGGCCACTATGGCCTCTAAGCCAATGACGAAGGGGCCCCACGCCCCCAGAGAACGTGTCTGTTAAAAAAGGAGTAAAAATATATAAAAAAAATAAATCAATAATAAATAATAAAAATAATTAATTAACTTAACTAATTCTGATTAACTTAGCTAATTAAGATTAATTAATCTAATGACTAATTAACCTAATTAACTACTGTTAATTAGCTAACAGAGTATGACAGTGGGGCCCACCCCTATTAACACTAATTAGGTTAATTAAAATGTTTAATTAAAAATGTGTCACTGACCAGTGGGACCCACTGGTCAGGTTGACCAGTCAACCCTGTTGACTGCTGACGTCAGCATGACCTCATGCTGATGTCATAAATCCATTTTCGAATTAAATAAAATAATTAATTAAATTCTAGAAATTAATAAAATCTTTAGAAAATCATATCTTTTAATCCGTAACTCGGCTTAAATTATTTTCAACATGAAAGTTGCTCAGAACGACGAGACGAACCCGGAATCGCAGCCCGTTCGTCCGCCACACGTCCCTAACCTATCGAACTCACAACTTTCCCCCTTCGGCTCCTCTGCCCGAAAACGCGAAACACCGGGGATACTTTCCCGGATGTTTCCCCCCTTCACCGGTATCACCTCATACTGCGTTAGGGCACCCCTAGCACCGATACTTATCATATCATGCATCGCTATGCATCTGTTTGCTTAATATTTATTGTTTCTTCCCCGTCTTCTCTCGCTAGACACCGAGACCGACGTCGCTGCTACCCAGTACGACTACGGTGTTAACGACCCCTCTCTCTTGCCAGAGCAACCAGGCAAGCCCCCCCCCCTTGATCACCAGATATCGCCTATTCTCGTCTATACTGCTTGCATTAGAGTAGTGTAGCATGTTACTGCTTTCCGTTAATCCTATTCTGATGCATAGCCTGTCATTGTTGCTACAGTCATTGATACCCTTCCTGCAATCCTAAATGCTTAGTATAGGATGCTAGTTTATCATCATTGGCCCTACATTCTTGTCAGTATGCCTTGCTATACTATTGGGCCGTGATCACTCGGGAGGTGATCACGGGTATATACTATACATACATACATACTATACAGATGGTGACTAAAGTCGGGTCAGCTCGATGAGTACCCGCAAGTGATTCTGATGAGGGGGCTGAAAGGATAGGTGGCTCCATCCTGGTAGAGGTGGGCCTGGGTTCCCGACGGCCCCCGACTGTTACTTTGTGGCGGAGCGACAGGGCAGGTTGAGACCACCTAGGAGACAGGTGGGCCTGGCCCTGGTCGGCGTTCGCGGATACTTAACACGCTTAACGAGATCTTGGTATTTGATCTGAGTCTGGCCATTTGGTCTATACGCACTAACCATCTACGTGGGAGTAGTTATGGGTATCCCGACGTCGTGGTATCAGCCGAAGCACTTCAGACGTCAGCGACGGAGCGGCGCGCGCCGGATTGGACTGGAACGCCTCCTAGGCTAGGTCTGCTTCCGGTCGCCCTCGCAACGTGCAGGTGTGCTATGGGCGATGGGCCCAGACCCCTGTGCGCTTAGGTTTAGACCGGCGTGCTGGCCTCTCTGTTGTGCCTAGGTGGGGCTGCGACGTGTTGATCTTCCGAGGCCGGGCATGACCCAGGAAAGTGTGTCCGGCCAAATGGGATCAAGCATGTTGGGTTATGTGGTGCACCCCTGCAGGGAAGTTAATCTATTCGAATAGCCGTGATCTTCGGTAACAGGACGACTTGGGGTTGTACCTTGACCTTATGACAACTAGAATCGGATACTTAATAAAACACACCCTTCCAAGTTCCACAGACAACCCGGTGATCGCTTTTCCACAGGGCGACGAGGGGAGGATCGCCGGGTAGGATTATGCTATGCGATGCTACTTGGAGATGCTACATGGAGATGCTACTTGGAGGACTTCAATCTACTCTCTTCTACATGCTGCGAGACGGAGGCTGCCAGAAGCGTAGTCTTTGATAGGACTAGCTATCCCCCTCTTATTCTGGCATTCTGCAGTTCAGTCCACTGATATGGCCTCCTTACACATATACCCATGCATATGTAGTGTAGTTCCTTGCTTGCGAGTACTTTGGATGAGTACTCATGGTTGCTTTCTTCCCCCCTTTCCCCCTTTCCTTTCTTTCTGGTTGTCGCAACCAGATGCTGGAGTCCAGGAGCCAGACGCCACCTTCGACGACGACTCCTACTACGCTGGAGGTGCCTACTACTACGTGCAGCCCGCTGACGACGACCAGGAGTAGTTTAGGAGGATCCCAGGCAGGAGGCATGCGCCTCTTTCGATTTGTATTCCAGTTTGTGCTAGCCTTCTTAAGGCAAACTTGTTTAACTTATGTCTGTACTCAGATATTGTTGCTTCCGCTGACTCGTCTATGATCGAGCATTTGTATTCGAGCCCTCGAGGCCCCTGGCTTGTATTATGATGCTTGTATGACTTATTTATGTTTTAGAGTTGTGTTGTGATATCTTCCCGTGAGTCTCTGATCTTGATCGTACACGTTTGCGTGCATGATTAGTGTACGATTGAATCGGAGGCGTCACAAGTTGGTATCAGAGCCGACTGCCTGTAGGAATCCCCCTTTCCAACTCCTTGGCCGAAGTTGAGTCTAGTCGTTGAAAAACTTTTACTAACATGGATGTGTGGCTTACGGGCCCACGTCGCCATTGGGTGGTATTAGAATCTTTTATTCCTCGACCTATACTCTGGGACTCTAATCTCTCTTCTATTCGGGTTAAATGATTTTTGCTAAATCTAACATTAGGATCTCGTTATCACTTTCACCCGGAGAGCCCCTTATTAATGATGATCGTCTGCGGCACGTGAAGACCCTGAAGATACTCTCCGCTGTTAACCCGAGAACTTATGTTCATCGCATTTGCAATTCCCCTTCCACCGTCAACCCTTATGGATAACTACTTGCAGTTGTTATTCTTACATTCATCCCCAGTTGGTCTTGTTATTACCAGATACCTCGAAACACTCGTCGTTGTTTCGATAATCCTTTGAGCTTACTGCCTTGCTGTTCTTTGTCACCTGAATACCCCTACGGTTGATTCTCGCACTTATCGAGTATCCGCTCATCCCCCAGTTGTTCATGTGTTACACAAAAGTCTTCGAAATACCATTCGAAATTCCAAAAATCCTCAGCAACCTATTGCTCTGGAATTTCTTGTTTGCTTTCATTATGATTAATCCCATAAGTATAGTAATCATATTGGCATCCTTTGTCACCATCATTTTTGAGTCCGTTGATTCAATACGTTGTGAATGTTCGCAATCATCAGTCGAGTCCTAGGATTATCTTTCCGGCTCAGACGTCATTTTGAACATGAGCTGGTTCTCGACCAAACTATCTGTCGTCGAATTGTGCCTCTGGTATATTCAATTGATCCATCCTTGATCAGAACGTCTGCTTCTGATCCTCTGTTTTGGAAATCATAATTCCTTTGCATCTAAGCTTTGGATTATTCAGATGATTCCATAACCTGTTGCATTTGCATTCCTTCCTCTTCTGGTTGAGTATCGTTACTCACATCAGATCCTTTGTGGACCATCAAGTCCTTTGTTGGATTGTTATCCGACAGTGTCCTTCACATTTGATCACTTTGTGAGTTCTTCCCCTGATACATAATGCCTTTGTTAAGTTGTATCCTCTGCTTGGCCAACCATGCTCTGTTTTCGGGCTTGTGTTATTTACTCTTGAAACTTGTGGTATATGTTTCTAAGAAGCCCCTATGGGTTGAACATATGCCTTCTCTAAACCGTGTGAACCCGAAAGTTTTCACGAATCATACTCTTCTGGTGCTTCGCCAGATAAAATTTCAAAACTGCAACTTCATCGAACGTGAGAAGTGAATGAAAGGTTATGCATTGGAGAAGTGGGAGTCGACCTTGAACTTGTGTTCATGCCCATGGACACGATGTAGATCTTATCATTAAAGCTTCTCTTAAATTAATTATTCCTTTGGTATAAGTTCATCTTATATCAGGGATCTGGCCTTTTGCAATCGTGGTTCCGATCATGTTCTCTTTTAAATACCATTTCTCGTGCAAGTTTTAGCACTTGTCTTCTGTAGAGCAATACCCCGGTCCAACCTCTACTTTGATATGTCATCGAGTATTACCCCCTGGTATCTCGAGATTATCATGGAACTGCATAACTTCTCATGAGTTCTTCATCAAGTGCTACCTTCCCACTGATTCCAATTGTTCACGGGCTCTGAGTTATTAAACACTCATAGACACCGATAACTGAACCGAGTCCGCACTGTGGTTCAACAGCTCTTCAGTAAGCTTCTATAAGTACGAGTTTGTACCCGATCACGCCATTCCTAGCCTGTTTGGCTATATCGTTGTTGTGATGATTCTAACTGTGCTACCCGGTCCTTATTCTCAGAGCACCAATTTGCGATGATAGCTAAGCTTACGTTGATTTTCCTCGTCATACCCTTTCACCTTAAACAACAAGCTTGAGTTCGAGTTTGTGTCGTAACTGTGGTTCCAATAACCTCTTGCTTCATCATTCCCTTGACTTGATGTCATCGCTGATCGATTACATGTTCATGAAATCTCTCGACAAATGTGTCGTGATCATCATCAACCTTATGAGCTCTTCCAGAATATCAATCGGAGTCATGATGAGAAATACCATCCTTGCCCTCGATGATTTGTGTTGTCATCGACTACTTTATTGCCTTCCGTTCAACACAAACTTGTTCGTGTTTTGTGTTATACCTTAAGATGCTTGCTATCCAGCATTTGTTCGTCTTTACCTTGGAGTATTACCATCCTTTATGACAAGAATGTCGTGAGAATTTCACCACCTCTTAAGAATTCTTGGTATGGTGATACTTCTCACTATCACCATTCTTCTTGGGTCCTCGTGTTGATTCCAACCAAGGTACCAACAAGTGAGCGGTGCTGTTTGGATTCCGCCCTTTTAGCAACCCTATTGCTTTGAAGTTAATGGTCGGCCGTTCATTCTTAGACTATTGATTATTGAATCACCATTCCAATGTTGGCCGTGCAACCCGGCCCATATTCCGGGTACACCTTTCAACCATCGTTAAATTGTGTATGTTTTCCTCAAGCATACATCAATATATCATTTTGATCGGACAAATGTTATCTCCTTGTTCACATAATTGTGGAAATCCATCCTTTGGAAATTTTGATGAATTGTCGTTGAGTTCATCAGCCACCTCCTTGTCCTCTCCTTGGGTTAATGATGAACTCTTGTTAACGGAAATTACTTCATAGTTCATTTCCTAAGAATCTTACAGTGTCATCTCGTCAATTTGTGTTGCACCTTTCTTCTCAGGCATCCTGAGTCTGAGGTAACCTGACACCAATCAGATCTGAATCTCGGTCAGATATGATGGTTGGAACATGTTACCAAGAGTTATAACATTGGTCTTTTATGACCCGGTAAGGTGGTGTCTTTGCTTAGCACCCCTGGCCAAAGGCCCTACTGTTATAGTTTCCTTATTAGCAAGGTTATCCATTCTTCCACGAGGAAATTGTAAGCCTTATTCCATGAATTGTTCCTGATGGATCCTTTGTGCATCCAGTCTGACCTTTGCTTGAATCCCTTGCCAATGCTACCTTGAAGCATGTCTGTGGTACTCCGGTTTTCAATAAGTACATCTGAAGCACAATGCTAAATTTTCTTTATCAGTTATCCAAACACCGTGGTATGGATAATGTCATGAAAATTCTCTCCCCTCACCTAGAGGCTTTTCTACTTAATATCATGTCATGATTAACATGCTCTGTTTGTCCTTGGGAAGGAAATACCCCTGAAATATGTGTTTTAACACATTTTCCTTTCCGTTGTTGTTTAATCTGATGATCACATTTTCCCTTCCATTGGGCTGTTTAACCTTTCTTGTGATCTATATGATCTAAGCAGTACTATTCTCGTACTTATGTAAACCCCTCAGTGTACAGTTCTGTCAGCAAGACCCTGTTACTATTGTTGATGACATTCTGGTAGCCACCGATGGACGAGAACTTTGCCTATTAGTCTGCCTCGTTCAACGAGCAGGAAAATGGTTCTCTTTGACCCTCGCCCTTGGTACCAACATTGTTGCCGACATAACTGACATGGTACTCTCTGACATGCCTTGCTATCATGACCGTGCAAGATGTCACTGCTCCTATTAAAAAAACCACATGGTGGGCCCATAACCCACAGTTCCACGGGATCGAAACCTGACTCTCCTGTACAACCTGATGTCAAAGTTATTCCTCGTGCTTGACTTTGTATGTAATTCACGGGCCACTTGCCTGTTGATCTATTCTGGTATCAGACACAATACTTATTCCCATTGCTCTGAACCCCTTTCGCACTCTGCTTCAGGCAATGAATGATTGCCTATCCGCTTGAAACTTCTTATTACACCGTCTTACTTTGCTCTCGATGTGTGTCATTTGTTCAACTCGAGAGATACTCATATGTTCATTCTTGGGATACCCCCAGATGAATTTCCCTTATAACATCCTGTCATTGTAGAGCTGCCCCTTACCTATTCGTAAGTACGATGGAGTTCCCCGAAGAAAGGACGACAACTTCATCATGATGCTTTGGAATAAAGAATTGAAGACATCAACGAAAGGGATTAACTTCTTTGAGAAGATCCATTAGAATAACCAGGACTTTCCCCCTTACTCCCCTCTTAAATCTCGGGACGAGATTTCTTGTAGTGGAGGAGAATTGTGACGCCCGGATAAGCAAGCTACAGTAACCTCTGCTAATGACGCCATGTCACCTCCGTTACTGTCGCTAATCTCGCGTTAGTTCAAAACGATTCGAATTCAAATTTGAATTTTTGGCAAACAAACAAAGTTTTCAAACTTTAAAACAAAATGTTCGGACCGTGTCAAATATTGCATAGATAATTATGGTGAAGTAAACACATTTTTAGAAAATGTATAAATATTTTAAATTGAATAAAACAGAAATGAAAATAAATAAAAAGAAACAAATGAAAGGAAAACAAAACAAACCAAAAACAACAGACCCCCCCCCGCTGGGCCAAGTGGCCCAGCTGGCCTCCGCCGCCCGAACGGGCCGGCCCAACCGGCCAAAGGCCCAATCGGCCAACCCCACTCCTCTCCTTATCCCCCCCGCAACCCTAGCCGCCACCCCACTCGTCCACTCCCCCCCCCACTCGCTCCTCCCACGTTCCCCTCTCTCCCTCGTCTGGATCGAGGTAGGGGAGCCAGATCCCGCGTCGCCGGCGTCGCCCGTCACCACCCCCCCCCTCGCCGGACGCCTCCTCGCCTCACTCCGAGTCGCCCCGGCGCCCGTCCACGCGCCGCCCTCGATCTGGAGTTGGGACTCGGTCCCGACGCCACCACTGCTTGGAGTCCCCCTCGCCGGAATCACGTCGCCACGCCGCTTGTCCCCGCCGCCCGTCGCCGGCGCTCCCCCACCGGACTGCCTCCTCTACGCCGTCGTCGCCGTCTTCCTCCTCAACCCCCCGCTGCCTAGACCCCACCATCCCATGGTGAGCTCCTGTGCCGAGCGCGCCACCCCTCTGTCCCGTGTCCGCCCCGCCCTCACTGTGGCCCTCGCGCCCCCTGGCCGTGCTCCGACCGGCTCCGGTCGCGCCCATGGCCGCGCCCCCGCGCTCCCTCTCGTCCTCTCCCCGCACCCATCGTCCGCCCGATGCTACCCCGTGGCCGCGGCCTTCGCGCCGCGACTGGAATGACGTCCCGCGCGTGCCCACTATGGCCGCGCCTAGCACGCGCCCCTCCCCGTGCGCGCCCAGCGTGGCCGCCTCCCCCCGCTGCTACCCCCGGACGCCTCCACCGCCCCGTCCGCTTTCGCCCCTGCCCCGCTTGCGGTTCCCGCAGTGGCTGCCGCCGCTCGCCGTCCCACCTCTGCCCCTTGGTCACGGTCTGGCGAACACTCGTCGCGCCCTGGGTCTCCCTTCGGGCGCCCACGCCCGAGCGCCCGCACCGCTGCCCGTTTACCCGGGCCACTATGGCCTCTAAGCCAATGACGAAGGGGGCCCACGCCCCTAGAGAACGTGTCTGTTAAAAAAAAGGAGTAAAAAATATATAAAAAAATAAATCAATAATAAATAATAAAAATAAATAATTAATTAATTAACTTAATTAATTCTGATTAACTTAGCTAATTAAGATTAATTAATCTAATGACTAATTAACCTAATTAACTACTGTTAATTAGCTAACAGAGTATGACAGTGGGGCCCACCCCTATTAACACTAATTAGGTTAATTAAAATGTTTAATTAAAAATGTGTCACTGACCAGTGGGACCCACTGGTCAGGTTGACCAGTCAACCCTGTTGACTGTTGACGTCAGCATGACCTCATGCTGATGTCATAAATCCATTTTTGAATTAAATAAAATAATTAATTAAATTCCAGAAATTAATAAAATCTTTAGAAAATCATATCTTTTAATCCGTAACTTGGATTAAATTATTTTCAACATGAAAGTTGCTCAGAACGACGAGACGAACCCGGATCCGCAGCCCGTTCGTCCGCCACGCGTCCCTAACCTATCGAACTCGCAACTTTCCCCCTTCGGCTCCTCTGCCCGAAAACGCGAAACACCGGGGATACTTTCCCGGATGTTTCCCCCCTTCACCGGTATCACCTCATACTGCGTTAGGGCACCCCTAGCACCGATACTTATCATATCATGCATCGCTATGCATCTGTTTGCTTAAATATTTATTGTTTCTTCCCCGTCTTCTCTCGCTAGACACCGAGACCGACGCCGCTGCTACCCAGTACGACTACGGTGTTGACGACCCCTCTCTCTTGCCAGAGCAACCAGGCAAGCCCCCCCCCTTGATCACCAGATATCGCCTATTCTCGTCTATACTGCTTGCATTAGAGTAGTGTAGCATGTTACTGCTTTCCGTTAATCCTATTCTGATGCATAGCCTGTCATTGTTGCTACAGTCATTGATACCCTACCCGCAATCCTAAATGCTTAGTATAGGATGCTAGTTTATCATCATTGGCCCTACATTCTTGTCAGTCTGCCTTGCTATACTATTGGGCCGTGATCACTCGGGAGGTGATCACGGGTATATACTATACATACATACATACTATACAGATGGTGACTAAAGTTGGGTCAGCTCGATGAGTACCCGCAAGTGATTCTGATGAGGGGGCTGAAAGGACAGGTGGCTCCATCCTGGTAGAGGTGGGCCTGGGTTCCCGACGGCCCCCGACTGTTACTTTGTGGTGGAGCGGCAGGGCAGGTTGAGACCACCTAGGAGACAGGTGGGCCTGGCCCTGGTCGGCATTCGCGGATACTTAACACGCTTAACGAGATCTTGGTATTTGATCTGAGTCTGGCCATTTGGTCTATACGCACTAACCATCTACGTGGGAGTAGTTATGGGTATCCCGACGTCGTGGTATCAGCCGAAGCACTTCAGACGTCAGCGACGGAGCGGCGCGCGCCGGATTGGACTGGAACGCCTGCTAGGCTAGGTCTGCTTCCGGCCGCCCTCGCAACGTGCAGGTGTGCTATGGGCGATGGGCCCAGACCCCTGTGCGCTTAGGTTTAGACCGGCGTGCTGGCCTCTCTGTTGTGCCTAGGTGGGGCTGCGACGTGTTGATCTTCCGAGGCCGGGCATGACCCAGGAAAGTGTGTCCGGCCAAATGAGATCAAGCGTGTTGGGTTATGTGGTGCACCCCTGCAGGGAAGTTAATCTATTCGAATAGCCGTGATCTTCGGTAACAGGACGACTTGGAGTTATACCTTGACCTTATGACAACTAGAACCGGATACTTAATAAAACACACCCTTCCAAGTTCCACAGACAACCCGGTGATCGCTTTTCCACAGGGCGATGAGGGGAGGATCGCCGGATAGGATTATGCTATGCAATGCTACTTGGAGATGCTACTTGGAGATGCTACTTGGAGGACTTCAATCTACTCTCTTCTACATGTTGCGAGACGGAGGCTGCCAGAAGCGTTGTCTTCGATAGGACTAGCTATCCCCCTCTTATTCTGGCATTCTGCAGTTCAGTCCACTGATATGGCCTCCTTACACATATACCCACGCATATGTAGTGTAGTTCCTTGCTTGCGAGTACTTTGGATGAGTACTCACGGTTGCTTTCTTCCCTCCTTTCCCCCTTTCCTTTCTTTCTGGTTGTCGCAACCAGATGCTGGAGTCCAGGAGCCAGACGCCACCTTTGACGATGACTCCTACTACGCTGGAGGTGCCTACTACTACGTGCAGCCCGCTGACGATGACCAGGAGTAGTTTAGGAGGATCCCAGGCAGGAGGCCTGCGCCTCTTTCGATTTGTATTCCAGTTTGTGCTAGCCTTCTTAAGGCAAACTTGTTTAACTTATGTCTGTACTCAGATATTGTTGCTTCCGCTGACTCGTCTATGATCGAGCATTTGTATTCGAGCCCTCGAGGCCCCTGACTTGTATTATGATGCTTGTATGACTTATTTATGTTTTAGAGTTGTGTTGTGATATCTTCCCGTGAGTCCCTGATCTTGATCGTACACGTTTGCGTGCATGATTAGTGTACGATTGAATCGGGGGCATCACAACATAGTTATCAAGATGTGTATGTCAGGTGTTCGCAACATCCACAGACGACGTTTGAGGTTCAGCACACTGAGCGGTGCATTAAGGACATAAGCCTTCTATGAAGCAATGAGGACAATCCTCAGTTTACGGACCTAGTCCGCATAATTGCTACTATCAACTTTCAACTAAATTTTCTCTAGGAACATATCTAAAACGTAGAACTGAAGCGCGAGCTATGACATAATTTGCGAAGACCTTTTGACTATGTTCAGGATAATTAAGTTCATCTTATGAACTCCCACTCAGATAGACATCCCTCTAGTCATCTAAGTGATTACATGATCCGAGTCAACTAGGCCGTGTCCGATCATCACGTGAGACGGACTAGTCAATATCGGTGAACATCTTCATGTTGATTGTATCTTCTATACGACTCATGCTCGACCTTTCGGTCTCTTGTGTTCCGAGGCCATGTCTGTACATGCTAGGCTCGTCAAGTTAACCTAAGTGTTTCGCATGTATTCCGAGGCCATGTCTGTACATGCTAGGCTCGTCAACACCCATTGTATTCGAACGTAAGAATCTATCACACCCGATCATCACGTGGTGCTTCGAAACAACGAACTTTCGCAACGGTGCACAGTTAGGGGGAACACCTTCTTGAAATTATTATGAGGGATCATCTTATTTACTACCGTCGTTCTAAGTAAACAAGATGCAAAAACATGATAAACATCACATGCAATCAAATAATAGTGACATGATATGGCCAATATCATATAGCTCCTTTGATCTCCATCTTGGGGCTCCATGATCATCTTGTCACCGGCATGACACCATGATCTCCATCATCATGATCTCCATCATCGTGTCTTCTTGAAGTTGTCTCGTCATCTATTACTTCTACTACTATGGCTAACGCTTTAGCAATAAAGTAAAGTAATTCATGACGTTTAAGTTGACACGCGGGTCATAAATAAATAAAGACAACTCCTATGGCTCCTGCCGGTTGTCATACTCATCGACATGCAAGTCGTGATTCCTATTACAAGAACATGATCAATCTCATACATCACATGTATCATTCATCACATCCTTTTGGCCATATCACATCACATAGCATACCCTGCAAAAACAAGTTAGACGTCCTCTAATTGTTGTTTGCATGTTTTACGTGGCTGCTATGGGTTTCTAGCAAGAACGTTTCTTACCTACACAAGAACCACAACATGATATGCCAATTGCTATTTACCCTTCATAAGGACCCTTTTCATCGAATCCGATCCGACTAAAGTGGGAGAGACAGACACCCGCTAGCCACCTTATGCAACTAGTGCATGTCAGTCGGTGGAACCAGTCTCACGTAAGAGTACGTGTAAGGTCGGTCTGGGCCGCTTCATCCCACAATGCCACCGAATCAAGATTGGACTAGTAACGGTAAGCATATTGAACAAAATCAACACCCATAACTACTTTGTGTTCTACTCGTGCATAGAAACTACGCATAGACCTAGCTCATGATGCCACTGTTGGGGAACGTAGCATAAATTCAAAATTTTCCTACGTGTCACCAAGATCAATCTATGGAGTCATCTAGCAACGAGGGAGGAGTGGATCTACATACCCTTGTAGATCGCGCGCGGAAGCGTTCAAGAGAACAGGGTTGATGAAGTCGTACTCGTCGTGATCCAAATCACCGATGATCCTAGCGCCAAACGAACGACACCTCCGCATTCAACACAAGTACAGAGCAACGACGTTTCCTCCTTCTTGATCCAGCAAGGGGGGAGGAGAGGTTGATGGAGATCCAGCAGCACGACGGCGTGGTGGTGGAAGTAGCGGTATTCCAACAGGGCTTCACCAAGCGCTGCGGGAGGAGGGAGATGTGTCATGGGAGGGAGAGGGAGGCGCCAGGGCTTAGGTTGTGCTGCCCTCCCTTCCCCCCACTATATATAGGGCCAAGGGAGAGGGGGGAGGCGCAGCCTTGGCCCTTCCTCCAAGGAAGGGTGCGGCCAGGGAGGAGTCCCTCCTCCCCAAGGCACCTCGGAGGTGCCTTCCCCTTTAGGACTCTTCCTTTCCCTTGATTCTTGGCGCATGGGCCTCTTGGGGCTGTTGCCCTTGGCCCATATAGGCCAAGGCGCACCCCCTACAGCCCATGTGGCCCCCCGGGGCAGGTGGACCCACCCGGTGGACCCCCGGGACCCTTCCGGTGGTCCTGGTACAATACCGGTGACCCCGAAACTTGTCCCGATGGCCGAAATAGCACTTCCTATATATAATTCTTTACCTCCGGACCATTCCGGAACTCCTTGTGACGTCTGGGATCTCGTCCGGGACTCCGAACAACTTTCGGGTTACCGCATACTATTATCTCTATAACCCTAGCGTCACCGAACCTTAAGTGTGTAGACCCTACGGGTTCGGGAGACATGCAGACATGACCAAGATGACTCTCCGGTCAATAACCAACAGCGGGATCTGGATACCCATGTTGGCTCCCACATGTTCCACGATGATCTCATCGGATGAACCACGATGTCAAGGACTTAATCAATCCCGTATACAATTTCCTTTGTCTAGCGGTATGATACTTGCCCGAGATTCGATCGTTGGTATCCCGATACCTTGTTCAATCTCGTTACCGGTAAGTCTCTTTACTCGTTTCGTAACACATCATCCCGTGATCAACTCCTTGATCACATTGTGCACATTATGATGATGTCCTACCGAGTGGGCCCAGAGATACCTCTCCGTTTACACGGAGTGACAAATCCCAGTCTCGATTCGTGCCAACCCAACAGAAACTTTCGGAGATACCTGTAGTGCACCTTTATATTCACCCAGTTACGTTGTGACATTTGGCACACCCAAAGCACTCCTACGGTATCCGGGAGTTGCACAATCTCATGGTCTAAGAAAATGATACTTGACATTAGAAAAGCTTTAGCATACGAACTACATGATCTTGTGCTAGGCTTAGGATTGGGTCTTGTCCATCACATCATTCTCCTAATGATGTGATCCCGTTATCAACGACATCCAATGTCCATGGTCAGGAAACCGTAACCATCTATTGATCAACGAGCTAGTCAACTAGAGGCTTACTAGGGACATGGTGTTGTCTATGTATCCACACATGTATCTGAGTTTCCTATCAATACAATTCTAGCATGGATAATAAACGATTATTATGAACAATGAAATATAATAATAACTAATTTATTATTGCCTCTAGGGCATATTTCCAACAGTTCATTGGTTTAACAGCAGCAATGTGATGAATCATATCTACCGCATGTTCAGCTTCCAAATCAAGAATGTCGTTAACCGACTTGGATATCTCAAAATCATTATTACCAACTAAAATGCAAAATGGAATTCGACTTATTAACAGACATACCAGTGGAGATCTCGACGTCACGCAACTTGGCAGCCCTCAAAGCACACCTCAACTGCATGTCATCAACGTCAGGCTGCTCCTGCAGCCTCCCGCTGACCCGCCTCCCCTGGGAGACAGGATCCGGGATACCGCCAAAGGCGATGACCTCCTTGCGTGAAGCTCTGCTAGGGGAAAGGCCTCCTGCCCGTCCCCCAACAGCGGCGCCCCGGATCATAGCCACCGGGGCAGGAGAATAAAGCGGCGACGTCGCCCGCGGCCTGTCCACGGGCGACCCGCCAACAGCAGGGTCCGGGGAAACCCTCGCGCGGTGCTCCGGGGAGGAAGCCGGTGAGACGGCTGCGTCACCCGGCCCTCCCACCATAACGGGGCCCGATGGGCCGGCGGCCTCCTGCACGGCCACACCCCCGCCCGCGCGCGGTGACGTGGAGATGAACGTCGTGCCCGCCGTGGGTGTTGCCGGCGTCAGCATCCTAGGGGACCGGGCCTCCTGCCCGGCACCTCGATCCATGGCCACAAGCGCAGCGCCATCCACGGTAGTCAAAAGCGGGGTAGGAGACGTGTAAAGGGCCACCTGCCCCTCGGTATCTCCCAACTCAAGAACCGTCGGCGAACGAATGGGAGCCACAGGATCCACGGAACCCGGATAGACACTCCGAAGACGAGGCGGAGCAGAGAACGATCCCAAGGACCCAAGCTGCAAAGTGGACGTCGGAGCCACACCAGATGACCGACCTGGAGCAATGTCACTAGAATCCGACGGACCCGCCGGCTCCTTGGCCACATCATCATCACCCTTAGCCGAATCATCCTGGTTCCCCGGGGCTCCTCCTCCCTCAGACGTGTCCACAAGATCATCATCCTCAAACTCATCAAACAAATTAGGATCCTCATACAGAATGTCTAGCTGATACAGAACACCTTCATACGAAGGCACCACGTTCGGCAAGAACTCAATATTAGCAACACTGACAAGTAAACGCGCCACACCATTAGCCCGAGTGAAGGGCATATCCACCTGCTCAGTCTTGCCAATCAAAGACCTCAAGCTCCACGTCACCAAGAAGCTATCCAGTGGATCAGATGGCGCCCCGGAGAAACGAACCCAAATCTGCCTCAACGGCGTGCCCTGCGGCTCCTTCATTTTCCACTCATCAAACTGTAACACAAAACTAGTGCCTGTGACCCTACTCATACCGAACTTGAGGATTCGCAATTGATCCTCCTTAGATGGGAAATCAACTTTGTAGGATGTATCATTTAGCTTGAGCAACGACCACTGAAAATTACCCGGAGCGAGTTCCTTCAGCTGCTTAATAATTTGCGCCTCGGTCAACGGTCCATGAACTACCTTCACCACCCCGGGGAAAGAAGTCTCTATCGTTGGTGCCACAGGTGCCACACTGGGAGACTCGAAGAACATCAACTCTGAGCAGCAGACCCCGTATATCTGAATAGTAGGCTTAGGCCCAAGCATAAGAGGACACTCGGCAGCAGTATGTTTAGGTTTCCGGCATAGGTCACATAATTCCGCAGTGCATTCAGCCATAAAGTGTCCCGTGTCACCACAGCGGAAACAAGTGAGCTTCTTCTTCTTTGCCGCCCACTTGGACAACTTGTCAGCCTCAAATTTATCCGAACCTTGCTCAGAAGCAGAATCACCAGTCTGCATGGGTTCCGGCAACGTGACTTTGGCGAGGGCCTGAACCATCTTCACCGCCACCTGCGGTAGAACCGATCCTCCGTCGGCCACCACCTCAGTCTCAACTGTAGTCTTCGGATGCCTAGGCGGAAAGTTTCTCCTGTTCCCGCCCCGACCTCCGCGAAAACGGCCCCGGAAAGAGCGGTTATTAGGAGCGACCGCCCCCTCCACGAAGTTACTTGGCGGACCCTGAAAACCCCGGTTGGCATTGTCGTTGTCCGTCCAAGCATATCCACGGCCACCGCCGGAAGACGACGAACCCCGATGCAGCCCAGCACCATAAGCGTCATACCCATCATCGCCCCAATGACCACGCGGAGGATTCCGCTCATCTCCCGCTGACACACCTGCCCCGCGGCCGAGCAAGCCTTGGCCAGGGCCACCGCGGCCGCCCGCCATTTGCCGCGGCCAAGGCCTTTGGGTCGGCTGCGGCTCCGCCCTAGGCGGGGGCGGCGGATCAGCCCTAGGCTGCTGTGGCGGTGGAGGGAGAGCCCTAGCCGGCGGCGGCGCAAGTGCTCCCCGAGGCGGCGGTGGAACCGCCCGTGGCGGATGGGCCGCACACGCGGGGCCCGGTGCAGCAGCACCCGCAGCCGGCGTGGCCGAGCCTCCCGCGACCCCGGTCTGGTTTCTTGCCACTGGGGGCACCCGCTGTGGAGGCGGTTTGGGCGGCATGGCCAGCCGACCCGAGGCAGGAGGCGGGCGCCGGTCAGCTCCGGCAAAGCCCGGGAAAGAACGGCGCGAGGGGGCAGATGGGAATCCAACACGCCCGTGGCGCCGAACCCTAGCAGAGACAGGCGAAGGGAGAGAGGAAGTACGTGCATGTAGAGGCGACCGAACGAGGCCTCCTCATGCACGTCGCCCGCCCCCGCTGCATCGTTTGCCTGGCCAGCCCCCTGGGCCTGAAGCCCAGTACTGCCCAAGCTTACGTCGCAGGCTCCCACAGGCAGCCCAACTGAGCCCAATAAAGCATTCAAACGCTCAGATCTGACCGCCCGAATGTCACACGGCACGGCAACCGCCGGCGATCTCTGTGACACCATAGGACCACCTTTCTTCTTTCGCCGAGTCACTCTCGTCCAACACTCGGGACGGAAAAAATCTGACAAAGTGATGGCCGACGGCCCATCCTTTGGCAACGGTCCCCTCCAAGGTTTCATCTTCAACTTCTGCGAAGGAACCGGAGTACCCAACAAACCCGATTTCGTAGAACTCACCTTAGGTTAAGACCCCGAGGTAGATGTAGTCAGCCCAAGTGTAGATGGTGACCGCACCAGCGCTTCCGGCAGATCATCATCGTCTTCATCTTCATCTTCATCGGCTAGAATCCAAAAACGTCCCCCAACCCGCTGCGCAGGCTTAGGTTCCTCGGCGTCCTTCGTAAGATCCACGACCTCAATATGCTCATCACATTCTATGGGTGCCTGCACACACTCAAGAACCTCGATATGGAATAAATCGATAATAAAAATCTTACCAATTGCAATATCTTCGCCAACGTTGAGATGTCGTCCGGCCAATATGTCTCCTTCTTCGTCATGGATCGTCATCCAACGGGACGGATGCGAATAGATCAGCCCATTGATCCATCGTCCGGCCTCTCTATCGTCCTGAAAACGCACGGACCATTTCGAATGATTCAAGAACCCCCAATCCCGATCTGCCGTCGAGGGATCCGGGCTGGACGACGTGGAAGGGAGAAGATCGGGCTCCGCCATCGACGCCGACCGCCACTCATCAGGTTGGAGCAGATCCGGCGAAAGTCGCCGGGGCGGCGGCGGCGGAAGATCTGCTCCGCGGGACGAGTCAACCGGGTGAAGCGGCGGTGAGGCACTCCCGATCCCATTGGCACCCGATCCCACCCCGTCCGCCGTCCCATTCGATAAATATTGATATGAATATACTCGGACAAAGGTATCTAAATGAACTAAAAGTCTGAAAAGAGATGTGCTCTTAGATGCCACATATAGAAAAGGAAGCAGGTCATTAACTCCAGGTTTCATTTAAATAAAACAAACACTGGTTTGCAGGTCTGATCTGCTTCACAGAGTGTCTGCTTTATGTCTTGTAACATGAACGCAACCAATCCAAACTCTTGGACTCCCGTCGACGACGTCCCCAGGACATCCACATCGCTGCCGCAGATTTAAACGCTCCCAGCTTCAGCGCCGCTGCCAACTCATCTAAGTGTCACCAACCCTAGGCTGAAGAGAACATAATGTTTATTACTCCCAATAATGAATGGAGAAAACACACAAATCATCAACTTCTAAGGCAGATGATAATGATCTTTGGTGCTGAAAGTAAGGAAGTCAGAGGTGACTCTTCACAAAAAAAGGAACACCAGCATTGCGAAAAGGAAAATGAAACAGAAAAAAAAAACTAAGCACACTCAGCCCTCAAGCAAACCATCTACGCCGAAGTAATTGATTCGCCAACGTTGCCGCCGGCGATTCGTCGCCTTGCCCGTGCGTCCGTGGGCTCTTGGTCGTCCGTGTCTTTGCTTGGTTGACGGGACGATGCAAGCTGCTACTCTCTCCGTTCGGAATTACTTGTCGCAGAAATGGATGTATCTAGACATATTTTAGTTCTAGATACATCCATATTCGAGACAACTAATTTCGAACGGAGGGAGTAGGTCGGAGGAAAGCAGGAAAAGGGGCTCGCCATTAGCGATAGTGATGGGCGACCAGGTCACCAGAGCACCAAGAAGCTGGTCGATCGAGGCTGGCAAATTCCCAGCAGCAGCTGCAGCAACACATATTTGATTTCGTCAATCCGTGCACTGCAAATATGGGTTTGATATCTGCCTACCGGAGTTGGAATTCGCTGCTGTGAGTTGCGGCAGGAAGAGCACTGGGAAGGAAGCCGTATGGGGACGCAGCCCTATATACTATGGCGTAGTCCCGCTGGCCGGCCGTTCGACTGCCTCGTCGGTTAATCTTTTGGATTAAACATGTGAGACAGTGGAGGGTGAAACGGAAGGACACAATTGATTGATGGATGGTGGCTTGAAGAAGAAAGGAAGGGACATGTTGGGAAAATCTTTCCGTGCAAAACGACTCCAGCGAGCGATACAACATAGACGGTGCATGCATACACAGATTTTTTTTTTTTTGAGTAACGCATGCATACACAGATGGGATGGTTGTACATGCCTGTGGGCTCAAACAGAACACGATACACACAGTGAGATGGTTCGCAACTCGAGGAACGACACGTCTTGGAGTTAGACTCGATGGTTATGAAGACAAATTGATGCGTACTATAAGGAGTAATTAACTTAAGGTGGCCAACCATGTGACACATATGGTAAGCAACCCAAACAATTCCAAAAAAGAAAACCTCAAGGTGGGCACAGGTTGGAACCTCACCTTAGAAGTAAAGGATTGAGAATAAAATTATGACATGGCAAATTTGATGACGTGGAAGGCTGCATGTTGAGAAAATTGAAGTAGTGGGGATCTTTGCAAACTGAACGCTTACGTGGCATGATGCTGATGTAGACAATGTGCATGTTGAGAGAATTGATTGGAGTGGGAATCAACTTCTTAAGAATGTAAGATTCTCTATGACTTTTTCGTGTTAGGGTTCTTTAGGACATGTGGCTTTACGGAGTGTGCTTACGTGTATGTGTGTTGTACTTTCTCGCATCAAGTTTGAACGAGTTATTATGGTGTTTTTTTTGCGAGAAGTTTTGTACGTAAGTTAACATGTTGGTAGTCTGTAAAATACCATGCTATTTACGTAGAAGGTACCGGAGGTACGTTTTAACAACTTTTTTCTTCTGGGCCCAAGTTACCATGGAGTTTGGAGTTTGTACATAATTATCATGTCTTTATCATGTCTTCAGCGCATAAAATACCATGATATTGACACGGAATTTACTGAGGTTTGTTACAATGACTTCTCCCATGGGTAAAAGTTACCAGGTGTTTATTCCGTAAGTTATCAAGTCCGCGATGCGTAAATTATCACGAAATTTAAACTGAACTTAGCACGGGATGTTTTAATAACTTTTTCCTCCCCGTCAATTTTTCCATGATGTTTGGATGCAAGTTATTAGGGATGCAGTGCGTAAAATCATCATAAAATTTACACATAAGTTATGGGGTATGTTTCAACAACTTACCACCCTCCTCCTCCACCATAAAAGTTTTCGCAGAAGTTACCGGGGTATGTTTCAACAACTCCCCCACCACCCCACCCTTGGGTAAGGGTTAGCACAGTGTTGATTATGTAAATTATCATGTCTGTGATGCATAAATTACCGCTATTTGCACAAAAAATAATACGGTATTTTGACAACTTTTTCCTCTAGGTCAAAAGTTTTCATGATATTTGTACTTGAGTTATCAGGAACGCGGTGCAAAATCACCATGAAGTTTACAAGGAAGTTACCGGGGTATGTCCCAACAACTTTTCTCCCGGGACAAAATTACCATGCCTAGAGTACCTAAGTTATCAGATCAGTGTTTTGTAAATTAGAGTGCTAATTACACATAATTTACCGTTGTGTGTTTCAACAAACTCTGCTCCCATCAAAGTTACCAGACACGAGGATACATATGTTATCAGGCATGTGACGTGTAAATTACCATGTTATTCACACAGAAGTTATTGGGGGTATATTTCATCAACTTTTTTTCTCGTCAAAAATGGTTACTGTGGTGTTGGCGCGTAAGTTATCAGGTCTACGATGCCTAAATTACCATGCTATTCACGAAGTAGTTACCGCGGGTATATTTTATTAAGAAAAATCTGGGCTAAAAGTTACCAGGGTGTTTGCATGTAAGCTAGCAGATCTGCGATGAGGAAATTATCATGTTATTCACACATAAGTTACCTGGGCTATATTTTATCAAAAAAAGTAGGATCAAAAGTTTCGGTGGTGTTTGCATGTAATTTATCAGGTCTATGGTACTTAAATTATCACGCTATTCACATATAAGTTATCAGACGGTATGTTTCAAAAACTTCTTTCGTCTCAAGCCAAAGTTATCATGATGTTTGTACATAAAGCAATCATGCTTGCGGTGGGTAAAATTCCATCCTTTCGAGATGACCTGCCACCTACCCTTCGCCAACATCTACTATCTCTAGGACAACATATCATGTAGAAGCCTCATTGATTGCATCACCAACATCGCCGTCATCATCATCTAAGCATTGGCAGATATACCTACTTCCGTGATGAAGTGGAACCACAACCGTGCACTAGAGAAAAAACTCATGATAAAAATCGACATATGTAAACTGCGAAGCATGCTTGAGTGGTTAGTAATGTAGTACTGAAAACCAGGGCCAAAAACTTTAGCTTCATACTACAGAACAAAAAATGAAGGGTGCTTGAGTGGTTAGTGCATCACCCTGTTTGACATTGTCCTGTGACGTACCAAGTTTGATTCCCATTTTGCCCCTTTTTTCTTGCGATTTTTAGTAGATGCTAAAAAAAGGCAAGTGTTTGGCGTGATTTCCGGCGAGGACAAAGGGAATATAGGTTGTTTCCGCGTAAGCGCCTCGGACGTACAATTGGTCTTTCCTAAAATCGCCACCGCTCGATCCGGATCGAACGACGTGCAATGGGTTTGAACTTTTATCGGGTCCCTGAGCCAGATCCGTCGGATGAAGATCAAACGGTTGGCGGGTCGTCCAGATATGACACTAATTTTCGACCGGCAGGATTTTAGCTTTGTCGTTTTCAAAAAGACGCCAACAAGGCGGATGTGGATAAACTGAGCTCGAGCTCATATGAGCTGTGAACAGTAAAATTCAAAAAAATGAAAAAAATTTATGGCAATATTTAACGAATGTTTTATATGCTTGCAAATTTTCATCATAAAATGACATTGTGTAAGTCATGATAAAAAAAAGCAAAATCAATGCTTGTTTTTTTTTCGAGTAATACGGGCCTGGTGCAGGGCGCCCGCGGAGATAGGAAGCACCAAAAAAAGCTCAAGCTCCCATCCAAAGAAACAAGTGCTTATTACAAGTCGCGGTACACAGACCTGCAAACCAATCAACTTTGTGTGCTGAATGTGCACATAGGACCGATCACCACAGTTACATGGCGGCATAGCAGCGGACGACGCGTGCCCAATAAAAAACACCATATAGAGGTGGCCCAAAGCATGCTCGCGCCTTCGCGTCCCACGCATTATGGACTCGAGGAAATCTGACCGGGTGCATAACACGGAGATTGGAAGCACCGAAAAAGTTGAAGCTTCAATCCAACAAAACAAGTGCTTTTTACTGCCATTTTGTTAAGTCTCAGTCGATTGAGACTTGGTTATGTCCCAATCGATGCTATATTCATATATTTTTGCTAGGTCTCAGTCGACTAAGACTTTATTATGTCTCAGTCGATGCCATTTTCCTTTGAGTTTGCATGGTGATTCGTAAAAAACATTATTTTCAGCTTTTCTTTTTCTTCTTATATCCTATATCATTTTTTTTTGCCGGATATATCCTATACCACTTGACTGAGACTTGGTTAAGTCTCAGTCGATTGAGACCTAGCCACACCCATATTCATAAGCTCATACATTGAGATTCGTGCAATTTTTTTCCTAAAGGCTTTTCTTTTTCTTTCTTACATTTCATGCTATATGTCACCTGCGACCGAGACGTAGCCACGCCCTTATTACAAATCACGCTACAGGTAGAGTTGCAAACCAATCAACTTTCTCTGCTGCAAGTGCACATAACATTCAGTTCCTCATTTCGCCGTCGACAGTCCATGGACGCGCGCGTGCTGATACATGGAGCCGTGGTTAATTCGCAGGAGGTGCCTTGCCAGCGTTCTTGGCGTGTATGAACCTGACGTAGTCCACGACCCGGTCCACGTCCTGGAGCAGCTCCCTGGCGACGCCGAGCTCGCCGAAGCGCCGCAGCCACGCCGCCAGCAGCGGCGTCCTGGCTTCATCCTGGAACACCCTCTCGCCGGAGACCCTCGCGGTGGCGTGCACGTACGAGACCACGCCGCCCACCACGACGTCGACGTACCCGACACGCTCGCCACCGAAGAAGCAGCCCTTCCTGCCGCCGCCTGTGCACTCGCTCAGCCCGCGCTCCAGCCCGTCCGCCGCCTCCACCACCTTCTGCATCCACGCGGCCCGCTCCTCCTCGCTCCCGGCCCTGAGCGCCCGGTCCCACGGCGCGCCCATCTCCTCGTCGAAGTATGCCGCCCAGAACCTCGCCACGGCGCGCTCGTGCGGGTCGGCGGGGAGGAGGGTGTCGCCGGGGGAGCCGAAGGCCTCGTCGACGTACTGCAGGATGACCCGCGACTCGCAGACGGGGCGGCCGTCGTGGATGAGGACCGGCACGGAGCGGTGGACGGGGTTGCAGCGGAGGAGGAGGTCGCTCTTGCTGCGCAGGTCCTCCTCCACGTAAGAGTAGCTCACGCCCTTGAGGCGCAGCACCAGCCGCACCCGCGTCACGAACGGGCTCCCCCAGTGGCCCAGCAGCGTCACCTCGCCGCCGTCTCCGGCCATCGTCGATCTCAGGCTATCTGACTATGTGCTCGTGGTGTACGGCGCGGTGCTTGAGTTATGCTTGTAGTTGACATCGTTTGCTTATGGATGAATCTTCTTGCCGGCTCTGTCTTCGGAAGAAGAAAGATTAAACAATGTGATCTTCCACGCTAGCTGACGGCCCCAGCTGTTAGACTCTAAGAGAGCATCAGTGCACACCATTACGTATGTGCTCATGATCACATGGCACGTTCAACGTTTGACCAGACGATCTGATTTTAGTAATAGGCTAAACTATAATAGATCAGTTCATGTATACTTGAATGAAACACATACGAACATCGATGACTTTCTAATAAAAATAAGACAGAATACCTTCAAAGCTGTCATCTCTAACTTCGTCGTTTGCATTTGGACATTTCTCCAAAACACTGGTGAACCGCGAAAGACCAAATCTGAACACGTCGAACTAACCTCAAATCTTTTTGATAGTCTCTTGAGTCGACCACCCGGTGGGAATCTAAGATCAACGACCCCGCCGCCGGGACATGCTCCTTTGCAAGGCAGATTGCTGAACCGCCGATTTATAGGCAGCCTTGTTTTCCAAATACATCGTTAACATTAATCAAAACAGTTGTTTTTGAATGCTTTTCTAAAAAATATTTAACATGTTTTAAATACACATTGAAATACTTTCTGAAGGGTAAAACATTATTTAAACTATGTGCACATTTTTAAAAAAAATAACAACATATTTTTGAAACTTGCGAGCATTTTTTTGAACGATGTGAAATTTTTTTTAACAGCACAAATATTTATTATAAATATATATTTTAAATGATATGTTCACTTTTGGAAACATGTGAAAATTTTAAATCTCATAAAAAATTAATGCTATAATTTTGTTTAAAAAATTAAGCTACTCCATTTGTTCCATATTAATTTTATTTTTTTTGCGGGGAATTGTTCCATATTAATTAATGCTCAAATGGTTGTATCTAGCACAAGGTCGGAGGAAGTGACAACTTTTTACACTGTGTTCACATTTGTTTTACTTCTCAAAGTAAATTAAGTAACTTGTTTTTTGAAGTACATGTATTTAGATGTCTCAAACTATAAACAAAAAAAAAGAGCAAACCTAGTGAACTAACATTAATGGGCCGGCTGCACTTAGCGCGTTCCCTAAGGTGAGGTGGACCATTGTCTCGCTATAAGCGAGTCGAAGATCTGTTCAGAGAAGCAGGGCTGGAAAAAATGTTAGATGCGGTGGGTCCTATTCCCCCATAACGCGACAAATACCACACAAACACACACCAGGCTAGAGTTTGCGCTGCTTCATGAGCTGGCCATTATTTTTGTGGTGGGTCCTATCTCCCCAAAATGCGACGAATACCATGCAAGCACACACCCAGCTAGAGTCACGCTGCTACATGAGTTGGACATTTTTTTCCTTCTCATCGGCTTTGCGAATATTACAGAGCCTTTTTCGAGTCAGCTTTCCCTTTTTCATGTGTTTCTTTTCTTTCGGTTTCATTTACTTTATTCGGGCCTTCTTTTTTCCTGCTTTTTTTCTTTTGATTTTTTTCGTGATTTTTTGTGAAAATTTTAAAGTTTTTTATAATTTGTACTGTTTTTAAAATTTAAGAACATTTTCCATATTTGAGAAAAATACGGTTCAAAATTACGAATAGTTTTTTATGTCTATGAACCATTCTTGTAATTCAAGACAAAATTCATAAATATTTTTTAAAATTAAAAACATTTTTTCTATCTTGGACCATTTTAAAAAATTCGAACATTTTTTAAATCTAGAACGTTAATGAAATCACAATAAAAGAAATCTGTGAATGCTTTTTTTATGTTTAAAAGAAAAAGAAAAACCATAAAAGGGGCACATGTGGGTTGGGCCAAAGCATGCGTGGGGTTGCAGGTCCCTCCTCCCGGCACCGCCACGCCCTACGCGCGCGTTAGTAGGACTCCTCTACCCTCGTGATTCGGAGGCTGAATGATATGAGCCCGAAGCTCTAGTCATTGTCTTGATCGACTTTTTGTTGCCAGTGGTGAATGATTCATAAAAAAAATTCATGCATAGAAAAGATGTTTACATATATTTAAAAAAGTTAAATATGCATAAAATATTTCTGATGTATACGAAAAATATACAATATGTATGAAAATATAGACAATGTTGAAATAAGAAAAGAAAATAAAAAGGAAAAAGTAAAGAAAGTTGGTGAAACCAAGGAAAGAAACAAAGAAAATCAAAGAAAAAACGAAAAATGAAAGTAAAAACCTGAAGAAGACCAGACAAAAACTGATGCAAACCGTATTTTTTTAATAAAATTCCATATAGATAGAAAAAGACGCACGAGAGACAAGCCGGCTACGGCTTGCAGTAAGCGAGGCATAGCTCCGACACACTTCTCTATGTAGATAATTCGATAGCTGAAATGCTTTAATAAAAATCGCATGGCTTGTTTTAATAGTTGCCTACTTTCTCCGTTCTAGATACATCTATTTCCGAGACAATTCCGAACGGAGGAAGTACATTGTATTAGGTACTAAACCATATTGTTTCTGTTAATGGTGATCGGAAAGGGAGGCCCTTCTTTTATTATTTTTTAAAGCTGGTGGAATGCCTTATGGGCAGTTTTTTTAGACGACCTTATACAACATTAGATGTTTAGGGAGGTACTTCAAAAAGTAAATCAGATTTTTTTGAAGCACCAGTGCCTTCTACATAAGAGACGCCTAATTAAGCGTCTACCCTAAACACTAATGCTTAAGAAAAAACTGGTTTATTTTTCTAAGCACCTCTCCTAAACACCTTGCATTGTACTAGGCCTAATGAGCAGCTTGGGCTGTCGCTTAACAATGCTCAGGTTCATTCTCCACGCAGCTGGGCCGAAGAGCCCGCTGAAAAGCGCTAAAAAATCTCGCGCACTGTTTACGGTCCCACACAGCTAAACCAACCAGAGCACACCACGTCGCGGCCCCGCGGGCCCGAACAACCGTCCATCCACCGCCGACGCAGCTGCGGCCACGTCGCCCTCTTCCGGATACGGGAGGACGCGCGCCCGCACACCGGGCCCACCGCTCAGTGTCACACACCCTCAGGAGCCGACCCCACATGTCACTCCCAGTGCTTCAGCTGCCTTTCCTTTTGTCACCGCCATTCGCACCCACTCCACCCTAGCCCATCCCCCCCCCCCACCCCTGCACAGCCGCCACGCCCCGCCCTCTCCACCGCCGCCGCCGCCGCCGCCCCCTCGCCGGAGCCGGAGCAGGAGCCGGAGCTCGTCGCGCGGACGGATTCGGCGATCCCGCCCGGAGCCTCGGGCCCGCGGAACAGCGGACGCGGAAGGGGACGCGGACGGGGGGTTTGATGAGATACGGGAGCCTGCTGCGGCGGCGGCGCGGGCGGTGAACTGGTGATGCTCCTGGCCTCCTCGGTGCTGCGGGGTCGCCTCCGCCCCCTCCGCCGGCCCCGGCCCCTGATCATGCCCTCCCCTCTCTTCCTCTCCCGAAACCCTAGCCCCAGCACCAGCAGCAGCGCGAGCCCCCAACTCCCCTCGCCTTCCGCCATGAGCACCAGCGGCGTCTACGTGCCGCCGATGCGCCGGCTCCGCTCCGTCATCGCGTCCACCAACGGGAACCTCGCGCCGCCGCCCGCTGTGCAGCCCGCGTGGACGCCCGAGTGGCGGGCCGACGGGCGCTCCCTCAGCCCGCCGTCGCCGCCTCAGCCGCAGCGCCGCACGGCTGCCCTCCCACCCCGGCCGCCGCCGCCCCAGACGCAGCCCTTGCGCCAGCAGACCGCTGGGTATTCTCGGTACGCCTATGACGACTTCTCCGAGGAGGAGTCGGACCGGGAAATGGACCGCACGTCAGTTTCTAGCAAGGTAGATATACATTACCATGCTCTGCTTTTGTTGTATTTTAGTGTGATGAATATCTTAAGCTTGCATGTATGCTGTGTCCTTTGGTGTGCTGAAGGACTTCGTACAATAAGTAATTGAGTATGGATGAACCAAGGATTGCTGCATCTATGTGCTGTGCATCCATGGACAGGGAAATAATAAACTCCGGTTGAAACATGAGTTTTTTTAACTGATGCTGCAGGAAATGAAACGGTTTACACACAATTTCTGTCTTCCAAACATGCAGTAATGTAGGCTTCTCTATGAAATTATTTTAAGATCATAAAATTGTGAGGATCACATGAAATTGTCATGCCCTGCATATTCAGTTCAGACGTTTTGCGTGTTTGGCTTCTACTGAGATTCTGGTACCATTTGGAGAGTATAATGTCAGACTTAAGGATTTTTTTTTACAAAGACCTTTGTTGGTTAAGTTTGAAAAAATGCAATGTTTTGAGTATTAAAGTGAAAATTCAATATATCTACAAAGGTAGTACTGCTTATGTGGAATTTTAAACAGCAACATTTTAAAAATGAGAAGTACTAGTTTTTTCTGAAGGAAGGAAGACCTTGACAAAGTATTGCAACTGCAAATATCTTTTATGTTAAGGATCTTGAGATGGCATTTTTCTGCAATTTTTTGCCTGTCAAAAATATTTGCTATATAGTTCTTTTCTGGAAAGAATTAAGCTTCCTTTTGGTTTTGAGGTCAACTCTATTTAGAATTGATGATTATGAAAATAAGGAAACATTTGGTGTTCCCACATAACAATGAAACACCAGTCTATTGGCCATGTTTTTTTTTCGTGTCACGTTAAGTTCTTTACAGTTATACTGAACAAAAATTCCAGGGGGGTGCATCTACTTTAGAGAATGTTGACGAATGGAAATGGAAACTGCACATGCTTCTCCGTAACGACAATGAACAAGAGATTATGTCGAGGGAGAAAAAGGACAGGCGTGATTTTGATCAACTTGCCCAACTGGCAGATCGAATGGGTTTGCACAGGTACTTCATGGCCCCTCTAATATCATTGTGTTGCATATGCTTTGCCCCCTGTCTGATGATAATTTATGTTATGGCAGCCGTCAGTATTCCCGAATCATCGTGTTTAGTAAGGTTCCCTTGCCTAATTATAGATCAGACCTTGATGACAAAAGACCTCAAAGAGAGGTATGCTGAACTGCTGATTGTCCTAGTAGCTTAAAGATTGAAGTGTGTATGACTTGCGCATTTGTTGGCTGAAATATTTGCATTATAGGTATCTATACCTTCTGGCTTGCAAAGAGAAGTTGATGCATTGCTTGCAGACTATCTTGCGCGGAAGAGAACAGACAGTGGGAACTTTCCTAATGCTGCCTTCTCAAGGTCAAGCAGCACGGACAGTTTTGCGACTGATGAAAGCTTCTATGAGCAGCAGGATAATCAGACATCAACCAATGTTGTGATGGAAAGAATCCAAAGAAGGAAAAGCTTACAGTTGCGTAACCAGCAAGCTGCTTGGCAGGTTTGATTATATGCAGTAGACCACTTGTCTGTTTTTCCCCGTGGGTTGGGAGTTCTATAGTACACTGAAGATATACACATGAAGTGAAAATTATGTTAATATTAAGTCTCAAAACTTGTATCACATTTTTAACTTCACCACAATATCCTTGCCAATCATCGTTTTGTATAATTTCCCCCAGTTTCGTATTGTACTTCACTAACTATCATCTCCACTCATCTGTTGTAAATGGAATAAATTGTATTTGCGGAAGTACTTTAGATAACTGATATATCATATTATCTTCATATGACCAATCTATTGGTATGTCATGAAATGAAGGGATTATTAGTTGTTTACGTACATCATCCTATGCAGATACGCTATTGAGTTTGTGATTGCATATGTCACTCCGTTTCACGGCGTTCTTTTAATTTGCTTACTAATTTTCTTCGGGATTATGTTGCATGGTAAATGATACTTTACTTTGTGTAATACCGTGTCAATGTTCAATGTTTGATTATTGAATTGATCATCTAATTTAGGATTGTAGTTGCATAACTAGCCTAACATGTTGGTCCTAAGGGCCAGAATTTTAACTTGACAAATGGGCAGGACTTTGATGCCTTCTGAATTGTTAGTTCTGCCAATTTGATATTTCTTTTCTTACTCATGTTTGCGCTTTAATATAGTTTTGAGTGGATCAATGACCTTTTCGGATTATTGCACCCTGTTGATTAACATTTTCTCTGTTTCAGGAATCAAATGATGGTCAGAGCATGATGGAGTTTCGTCGAAGTCTTCCTGCCCAGAAAGAAAGGCAATCACTATTGGAAGCTATATCTCAGAATCAGGTCCTGTTCTTCTCCTTGCAGGGCATTTTGGTCACAGTTTGGTAATGTTTGGTTTTCTTGGTATTTGTGGCAAGTATTTAAGAGCAAAGCTAAATATGGTTTATTTTTGCTTTTGCAATACCCCAACTCATTTGTTTGTGAAAGCAAATATGAAGTGATCTTATCATGACATAGAAAAACAATCATTAAACTAAGTGATCTAAAGCCAACCTGTGTGCTTTTCATGTGAAAAAAATGCTATGTTGTGCACAACCTCTGGATGTTGAATAACTATTCAAGAAATGGATATGCCCCTTGTTTCTTAAGTGTCACACATATTTATGATTTTCAGTTCTGTATTTCTCAGATATGTAATCCTCCATTTGTCTGGGAAAGTTACTACTAATTGTTTCGTTATCTAACGTTTTTTCAGTTAAGAGTGTTTCTGCAAACTATCTGAGAAATTTGATAGTTTTTACTACTCAGCACATGGGTTAAAAGCCTAATACTTGTGAGTAGCTATATTGAGATAATCAAGTATTAACGGTGCTTTGCTTTATTGAACAGGTGGTTGTAGTTTCAGGTGAAACTGGCTGTGGTAAGACAACACAGTTGCCACAATACATTTTGGAATCTGAAATAGAAGCCGCTCGTGGTGCTACTTGCAGTATCATTTGCACTCAACCAAGACGAATATCAGCTATTTCTGTTTCTGAAAGAGTTGCTGCTGAAAGAGGTGAAAAAATTGGGGAATCGGTGAGCTACTTGCACCTATACAGTGAGAAAGTTTTCCATGCTGAGGTTTCGATTTTGTGGTTGCCGATGGGTACTCATGGTTATTTTAGTCATTGGATGTTGTCCATCCATAGGTTGCTGACTGGCAAGTAATCCAGTTGCTGTAGAACCTTTTCTTAACATCTTTTACTTTGGTTATCTGATGAAATTGGTTTACACTATGCTAAACAGTTTGTGCAAATTTGGTGAGATTATTCTGTTCTTTTTTATTTTGATAAAAGAATTGTTACCTTAGGTTGGCTACAAAGTTCGGTTGGAAGGAATGAGAGGAAGGGATACACGCCTTCTGTTCTGCACTACTGGGGTCCTGTTGCGAAGATTGCTGGTGGACAGAAGCTTGAAAGGTGTCACCCATGTTATTGTGGATGAAATTCATGAACGGGGCATGAATGAAGGTTTGCATCACTCATAATAATTCTGAACTGGGTATCCAGGAGGTAAATAGCGTTAATTTTGTTGGGTCTCTGTGCTAGATTTTCTCCTTATTGTCCTAAAGGACCTTCTTCCTCGCCGACCGGAGCTAAGGCTTGTATTGATGAGTGCGACCCTCAATGCTGAGATGTTCTCTTCATACTTTGGTGGAGCACCCATGATACATATACCTGTAAGATATTTCATTAAGACTTCTTCACTCTTGTATTTTGCTATCATATCAGTCTGCTCATCAAGTCATTCTTTCATTTGAATCAGCACAAATGTATATCCATAATATGAGCTGAATTACACCAATGTTGTGCATGGCTGCTCTTATCAATCTTAGGAATAGCTTTTGAATCACTTGCAATTATTTAGTGCTTTGTGTATATTGAGTTAGCCTGAAATCTTCTAATTTTGTTTTCCTCTCTAAACCTGCAACTTGCTTGGGTGTTCTTTGCGGTCTAAATGAGCTGCATGCTATCTCATTGTAGGGTTTTACATACCCTGTCCGGAGTCGTTTCCTAGAAGATATTCTTGAAGTTACTGGCCACAGATTGACTCCGTACAATCAGATTGATGACTATGGCCAAGAGAAAAGTTGGAAGATGCAAAAGCAAGGTCTACGGAAGAGAAAGAGCCAAATTGCTTCTGTTGTGGAAGTACGAGAGTCCCTATTTTTTAACCATTTATTTTCTGCTTAAAGCTTTGGTCTCTAAGCTTCTCTTTTTAACAGGATGCAGTTAAAGCTGCAGATCTAAGGGATTATAGTCCGCAAACTCGTGACTCTCTATCCTGCTGGAATCCTGATTCAATTGGTTTTAACTTGATAGAAAATGTCTTGTGCCATATTTGTCAAAAGGAAAGAGATGGTGCTGTACTTGTATTTATGACTGGGTGGGATGACATTAATACGCTAAAAGATCAGCTACAATCCAACCCATTGCTTGGCGACCCTAGTAAAGTTTTGCTGCTTGCATGTCATGGTTCAATGGCTAGCTCAGAGCAGGTATTACCTCTTAGATGTTTCCATTTCCTCTTTTGTAGTTACTAATACAGCCATGGTTAGTTCTTTTGTTTAATACATATACCTACACGGAACTACTTTGTTAAGTCATTTGAATTTGTACTTGCTACATCATACACGATTTTGATAGTGCTGGCAGTTTGAGGGAATTCTTCTCTAGGCTGATGTGTTGGTTAAATTTGATATATTTAAGCAATCATGATTCTGTCCATTTATGTGTTTCGATGCTCCTTTGATTCATAGAACTTTCTCCAGTCACCTATTCCCTCTCTTCTGGTTGGTAAATCTTGCGGGTATCCCTAGGTTGTCAATTTGACCAATGAAATATGAGTTATAGGCCACAAAGTGCATACCGTTGAACTTTTCATTAGAAGTTTCTAATGGTGTATATTTTTATGATATATAACTCGTGTTACGTTGGTCACATTGATGATTTAAGGGATACATGTAGGCCTTACAAACAGGAAGGTAGCAAGTATTACTTATTTACCCTGTTCTGCAGATATACAGTATGAATTTCCGTGACCTTATTGAATTGTGAATCTATTGCAGTTTTGTTATCATCTATTACAGTTTTGTGTAAAATCAGATGTGTTCAGAATTCTGCTATAGACCATATAGGCTATGCACAGGCTGTAGCCATGGATAGCAAACAGTACAGATTTATGTCTTTTGATATATCAATGATTTTATTCTTATATTGTATTCTTTGTTGTGCAGAAACTAATATTTGACAAACCTGAGCCTGGTGTAAGGAAAATAGTTCTTGCCACCAATTTGGCTGAAACTAGTATTACTATCAATGACGTAGTTTTTGTTGTTGATTGTGGAAAAGCAAAAGAGACATCTTATGATGCACTGAACAATACTCCCTGTCTGCTTCCGACCTGGATCTCCAAGGCTTCTGCTAGACAAGTAATATTTTCTATCTTATTGGAATATGATTAATTTTATTTTTTTAGTGCAACTCACTTTTGATTAAATAATTAATTCTGTGTGTGTGGATATGTTAAGCAAGCTACTTGTGATTTACCTTCAGTAGCGTGTTTGGTCATCACACTTATATCATGTCTTTCTGTTTTGTTATTTTAATGTCCGGTTATTTAGAGACGAGGAAGAGCTGGCCGTGTTCAATCAGGGGAATGTTTCCATCTCTATCCACAGTGTGTATATAATGTGTTCGCCGACTACCAGTTGCCGGAACTTTTGAGAACTCCTCTCCAATCCCTTTGTTTGCAAATAAAAAGTTTGCGGCTTGGGAGCATCTCAGAATTTTTATCCAGAGCTTTGCAGTCACCTGAGTCTCTATCGGTACCTTTCTTTTCACTCTTTGTTGCCACAATCACAATTTTTGTCCTTTGGGCCTTCAGATGATCTGATAATTTATTCCAATATTTTTTTCAGGTACAAAATGCCATCGAATATCTCAAAGTCATTGGAGCATTCGATCAGAATGAAGAGTTAACAGTTCTAGGTACCAGATCCACCCTTTAAATTTATCTGTGAATTACCACCTCTTTACTGCATCATTCTGGAACTTTTGCAACTTGTGTGCTATAATACTTGCTGTTTGTCACTCTCAGGAAAACACCTGTCTATGCTTCCAGTTGAGCCTAAATTAGGCAAGATGCTTATTTTTGGGGCTATATTTAATTGCCTTGATCCCATATTAACCATTGTTGCTGGACTTAGCGTAAGAGATCCATTCATGACACCATTTGACAAGAAGGATGTAAGTATGCCTCTTCCATCTCTAATGCATCTAAATATGTCTGTTGTGCTGTATACTTGGTATTGAACTTCAGCGTTTTGCCTTCCTCCATGCAGCTTGCAGAGTCTGCTAAGTTGCAGTTCTCATGCCGTGACTATAGTGACCACCTTGCGATTGTTCGTGCTTATGATGGATGGAGAGATGCTGAAAGAGATCGCAATGGCTATGACTACTGCTGGAGAAATTTTCTGTCAGCGCAAACCTTGAAAGCCCTAGATTCTCTCCGGAGGCAGTTCCTCTTTCTTTTAAAGGACACTGGCTTGATTGATGAAAACATGACTATGTGCAATAAATGGAGTCGCGATGAAAATCTTGTTCGGGCAATCATTTGTGCGGGTTTATACCCAGGTGTTTCGTCTGTTGTGGTGAGTTGCTTCTATATAAATTTCTGTTCCATTTTATGCATCTAACTCACCTGTAGCTCTGTTGTAGTACTCCCTCCGTCCGAAAAAGCTTGTCCCTCAAATGAATGTATCTAGCACCAAGTTAGTGCTAGATGCATCCATTTGGGAGACAAGCTTGGGACAAGTTTTTTCGGACGGAGGGAGTAGTAGTATAGCTTTGGTTTGCCTAGGACAAAGGTCATGTTTGGACCATTTTTTTTTGCATGTGAACTTCTTAGCCACACTATTAGAGCACTTATAATTCTCTGATCTGGATCCTAATGTGCTTCTTGGTAATTCAGAACAAGGAGAAATCAGTTTCTCTCAAGACAATGGAGGATGGGCAGGTTATGCTTTACTCGGTAAGTTAGTACATTCATTCTATCTATCATGATTGTGATCATGTCGCCATTTTACTTCGATCAGGCGGTCAGGGACTGTACATGCTGAAGTTTCATCTTGATCTTCGTTGTTGTTTCCAGAGCTCAGTGAATGGGAAAGAAGCCAAGATTCCATTCCCCTGGCTAGTGTTCAATGAGAAAGTGAAGGTGAATTCAGTGTTTCTCCGGGATTCAACAGCGATATCTGATTCTATATTGCTGCTCTTTGGAGGAAACATACAACAAGGAGGCTTGGTAAGTTCCTTTGCATTGCTTATTTGACTTTTGGTCTGGTAAATGGAGATTGAATATCTTCAAACTCCATGCTGCAGGACGGACACTTGAAAATGCTCGGGGGATATCTGGAGTTCTTCATGAGTCGCGATCTTGCATCGACTTACTTGAATCTCAAGGGTGAACTTGAAAATTTAATCCACTGCAAGGTATAATTATTGATCTTAAATATATCATTCTAGATGAATACTCCTCATTCTACATTTTAGTGTTGTTTAGTTACTTGCTGACATTCAAAACAGACCTCCAATTAAATATCCTGTAAACACTTTATTTCTACAGCAGAATAAACATGTCTATCTATATGCACTAGATAGATTACGCTGTATGCTATTGGTTCCCCTGCCTTTTCCTATGTGGACGCTGTTGGGTTGCCAAAATGGTAGTTAGCACCTTTCAGTGGTAACCATCCGTTTGAAACCTTTCATCGTGGTTTCCGCTTATGCACATTGGGTTTTCAAGTTTGGTCCGCTTTCAGCTTCGCCCAGAAGTCGATCTTTTCTGACTTGATCAGATAGTTTTTATCTGACAGAGCATGCTTCTCCCCATGAAAGTGGATGTTGAAGTTGTTTGCATGAGCTAGTTTTTGGGATTTCCCCCCTTTAGGTCTGTTTGCTTGCTAAAATGCTGGGGGATTAAGATGTAATCTTTAGGAACTGAATTCTATACCATTGTCAGTTCATTTGCCAACTCTTATTGGACTTTCCCTCATTTATTCTGATGCTCTACCTAATATTGGCCAACCAATTCTGTGTTTTTGACAGCTTCAAAACCCAAGGATTGACATCCAAACCAGCGAGGAGCTGCTGTCAGCCGTACGGCTGCTGGTCACGGAGGACCCATGCAGCGGTCGGTTCGTCTACGGCCGTCAAGAACCAAGATCAAAGAAAGCAAAGACGATGATCTCTTCCGCCTCGGTGGCCTCCATGGACCGCGGAGGCGGAGGCGGGCACGGAGGGGACAACCCCAAGAACCAGCTGCAGACCCTCCTGACAAGGGCGGGGCACGACAACCCGTCCTACAAGACGAAGCAGATCAAGAACACCCTCTTCAGGTCGACCGTGGAGTTCAACGGCATGCAGTTTGTGGGGCAGCCGTGCGCCAACAAGAAGCTGGCGGAGAAGGACGCGGCGGGGGAGGCGATCAGCTGGCTGACGGGCGGGGAGGCTCCTCCGGTGACGGCCAACGCGAGAGACCGGCAGGACGCCGACCACATGTCCATGCTGACGAAGCCGGCTCCACGCAGGAGGCGGCACCACCATAGGAGGAGCTGATTAGCGCAGAAAGGTTTTGTTCGTTGCACTCAGTCAGGCGAAGAGCGATAAACAGAATACATACGGTAGATTAGCTTGAGAAACACAGCGATTTTTGGTACGATGCCCGAGTTGTTGAAACTGGCTGCGATCGCCCAAGATGGGGTTGTCCTGGTCTTCATTCTTAGATCCTGTTCGTACGGTGACCTCGATACTCATTGTGCAGTGCTGTGAGAGACTATCCAGTACTACGTATAATGGAAGAGCATGGGATGGTACAACTGCAACAGAGGAACTACTCCTTCCGTCCTCAATTATTTACTGCTCAAATTGATGCTAGTGCTAGATATGTCCTTTTGAGCCACAAGTAATTCAGGATGGAGGGAGTATAAGATTCTCACTGCAGAAAAAAGCATAAACAAAAAATATAGTTAAAAATTTCAAAAAATTCTGTTTTTTTGTGATTAGTAAACAAAAACAAAATATGTTCTGTATGCTTGTCAAATTTCAGCACAAAATGACTTCCGTGGAAGTCATGGCGCAAAATAAATAAATAATATTTGATGCTCTAAAAATGCTAGTTTTAAAACCATTTTGGAGTATTGATTTTCTTTTTCTAAGATTTTTCATGAATGTCATTTCGTGCTCAAAATTTGCAGGCATATAAAACATTTGTCAAAGCTACAACAAAAAATTAGAAGTTTTTTTTTATTTTACAGTTCACAAAGCTGCATTTGAGCTCAGGATTGAAATAGGACTTTTGCCATCGACATTGAATTTAAGTGCCGGCATTTAATGTGTTGTGGGGCTTTAGGTCTAATCTAGCTAGTAGGCACCGCTTACGATTTTGTTCGGTTTTCCTTAATAAGCCGAACACCCATTATTTTTCTTTTTTGGCATTTGCCTTTATGCAGTGCATTCCTTCGTTTAGTGTGTGTTTGTAATACATCTTTCTAATCAATGTATTTGGCAGCTCTTCTGCTAACTTTCATTTTTCTTAAGTGTGCCATCTACCGGAGCCACTCTTTTGACGTCTTTCACACTTTTTTCCCTTTTCACATTGCTCGACATGTCTATAAACTTTGCATTTGCTGATATTGCTGGATGCACGATTTCAGTCGAAGACCATATCTCCTCTCCTCTCCAGAATCGGTCTCGGTTGTTCCACCATCAGTAGCGCCGATAACTACTGCTGCATGAGATTTTTGAAGGTTTTAGCAAGTTTGCGTTTGATACAATCCATAGCCGTGGCGTAGCCAGGATTTCGAGTCAGGGTGGTCCAATTGCTATAAAAAAATGTTTACACCATGAATATAACATACCAACATACTAGTAGAGGCCGAGCTATTTAGCTGAGGGGACCAATGCCCCGCTCCTATGTTCGAACCAATCTATGAGGAGTTAATTGGACAGGAATTATTTAGCCTTTGCCCCCACACCCCTAGGCCCAACCCTCGTTTTTTAACCTTCTTCAAATACATGATTATCATCTTTTCAAAGACATTTTCTTAACATGTTTCATATAATATAACAATTTATTAATGTCAAGATTTTATTTAATGTTATCGATATATTCTGCAAGTTATGTGAGAATTTGTTTTCACACTAGGTCAACATTTTTTGACCGACTATGAACATTAAAATTATGATATTCTTTATTTCAGAAATATAAATAAAAGTAATAAAACCAAAAAGGCCAAAACACGAACGACGTGACAAACATACAGAAAGAACAATAGGAGAAACTACCTGGCCCGGACCAGTAGAACCTCTCTTTAGGTGACGCGACGGTTCGCATCGCTACGAGCAGTGTATAGCTAAGCCCCATTGCGTCACCTACATAGATGTCCAGTTGGGCTGCCGAAATTAGCTTCAGGTTAGTTCGTTTTTATTCGTATTTTCATTCGCTTTTTTATCATATTTTGAAAATAATACACAATACATCTATGTTGAAAGTTATATTTACTTAAATTTTGAAAAGAAAATGTAAAATTGAAAAATGTTAACACAGTGTACAAAATTTGTTAGCGTAATTTTTCTAAAATGTTGATAGAATGAAAAGAGTTGTGTGACATTTGAAAAAATGACAAATTTCCAAAACATGCTCGTGTTTTTTAAATAAACAATGTAAATAAAATTTCCTGCAATTCATAAATAATGCCTTGTAAACTATTAAAAAAATGTACATGAAATTTAAAAAAGTGTTCGTGCATTTCAAAAATATATTCATGATGTTAAAAAGATGTTAAACAAATGTAAGAAAATGTGTAGTTTTAATAAAAAGTGTTTCTTATCATTTAAAAGAATCATTCAACGTGTATATGTAATATACTCTTTAACACATACTCCTTTTTTAAACCCATGTACTAAAAAAATGTGAAACGCGTGTGAAAAATGTTTGAGAAATATACAAAAAAATGTAGAATGTGTATGAAAAAAAGCAGACACGACACCATATATTTTTTGCGGGGTATGAAACCATATATTTGAAATATTAGAATCGTGTATCTGAAAAATGTTAAACATGGATAAAAAATGTTCCAAACGTAGGGGAAAAATGTACAACCTATGTGAATCATGTGTTCAAAGAAAGAAAGAGAAAAAAAGAATATGGTTAAATAACATAGAAAATCAGGACCCAAAAGAAAAGCATTGAAACCCGAAAGAAAGATAAAAGAAAATAAAAAGAAAGAACTGAGAAAACTGCTAATGAAACATATAAAATCAGAAGAAGAAAAATCTGCAAGGAAAAAACCACGCCTAAAACCCGTGCCCGCAAGAAACCATGATGGGCTGGCATAGTAGCGCGTCGATGCGGAAAAGCTTCAGGCAAGACGGAAGGTACCATCGGACCAGGCGATGTATAGCCCTGGCAGACAAACATCTACTCCCTCCATTCCAAAATATAGTGCGCCCGCGCTTCCTGAGATCCAACTTTGACCATAAATTTAAGCAACGAGACCAACTGCGACGGGAGAAAAAATTATATAATTGAAAACTTCTTTCGAATACGAATTCACTGATATAATTTTTGCTCCTGCCGCAATCGGTCTTGTTAGTTAAATTTACGGTCGAAGTTAAAACACGGGGATAGAGGAAGCACTACATTATGGAATGGAGGGAGTACCTCTATTGCCACCCTCAGAAAAATTAAACACATGGACCTATATAAGCGTTGAATTGGAATTGGCTCCCCCACTTGGCAGTGGGCACCTAAACATGTGGCGTAGTGGTGTCACTCCCGCCCCACGTTGGATCATTCAGGAACCACCAACAATTAGTCCATGTTCCCGAGTAATCTCCACATATACTACGCTCTCATGTGTACCTCCGGTCGGCAGCTAAGTGCGTGTTTAACATGCAACGTATTGGAATCTTGTTAGCTAGCTTGCTTAATTACGTTGCTTGCATGGCAATGGCGTGTGCCGCCATTGGTAGGTCAAATGTACTTACTGTGGTAGTACGTGATGGAGTGCTGGTTGCCTGTTAACTAGTGCCTTCGGCTCGTTTCAGTGATTGTAGTCGTCGCTAGGTGGTCTACGAATCTGAATGTAATTTTTATTATTTTTAGTGTTCGTTGTACTACCGTGATAGAAGATGAATAGTTCGAAAGTTTTCAAAAAAAAAAACACTAATGCCCGTCGCGTGGAGTTTGGATCATATGCCGCCACGCATGCATGCATGTTGGTGCATCATGCATGCGTGAGAGATCTGAAATACTTTCTTTATACCGAAATACTTGTAGAGTAGTTAGCTATATATTCCCGCCGTTCATTGAACATGCAAGTTAGCCTAGTCAAATGCGTGCGTTATTCTTGTATATTATTTTAAGGATTATTCTTGTATATCTTGATGTCATCTTTTCCTCCATCGCCGGCGTAATTAACCACTGGGAGTAAGGGCATCTCCAGCCGCGCCCCCAACAGGCCCCCCCAGGCCACTTTTTCAGCGCCGGCGCCGAAAAAACGACCCAGTCACGCTCCCAGGACATCGAAAATCGTCGGTTCGGACCTCTTTTCCGCTCGGCGGTCATAGGCCGAACCCGGCGTGCTGGGGAGCAGTTGGGGGCTCCGGCGCTAGGGAAAAGCACGCCTGGCCCACACCGACAGGGGAAAAGTCAAGGTTTTCTTCCCCCGACTCGCCTCGCACCCCCCGTGCCCTCGGCCACCACTAGCTATATCCCGGCGACGGCCACCGCCCTACTCCGCTAGATGGCCATTCCCCGCCGGAAAATAGCAGCGCTTCGCTGCGGCAGCCCCTCCCACAGCAGCTGGGCGTTACCGGCCGCCGTTTCCGGCCGCGGAGGCGCGGTTTAACGGCGGGTACACGCCCACCGAGCGCAAGGTGTTCGGCGTTTTGCCTGCCTCGGTGATGGACTCGGATGAGGAGGAAGAGCTCGCTGCGCTGCTGGAGGAGGAAGCCGCGGCCGACGTTCAGGAACAAGAGCATCTCATGGTGCTCGCCGCCCTCACCCAGCTGCTGGCGAGCAATGAAAAGCCGCGGCGAGGTGGCTCGGCGCCGGGGCGGATGAAAGCAAAGAACCGGCATCGTCTCCATGGCTACTGCATGCTCTACTCCGACTACTTCGCCGATGCTCCACTTCATGGCGAGAGAACATTTCGGCGCCGTTATCGGATGAGCCGAAAGCTCTTCCTCAGGATTGTGAATTCCATCCGGGAGTTCGACAACTACTTCAAGTGCAAGATGGATTGCACTGGCGCTCTTGGATTAACCTCCATCCCGAAGTGCACGACAACGATGAGGATGCTTGCATATGGAGCTCCCAGTGATTCACTCGACGACTATGGGCGCATGGCCGAGTCCACCAGCATAGAGTGTTTCTACAAGTTCTGTCGGGCAGTGGTGGCAGTGTTTGGACCACAATACTTGAGAACACCCAATGCGGAAGACACTGCTCGGATCCTAGCTCAGAATGCAGCAAGAGGATTTCCTGGGATGCTTGGAAGCATCGACTGCATGCATTGGAAATGGAAGAATTGCCCATTTGGGTGACAGGGGATGTACAAAGGCGCCAAAGGCGGTTGCAGTGTGGTGCTTGAGGCGGTAGCCACACAGGACCTCTGGATTTGGCACTCCTTCTTTGGTAATGCCAGAAACTCACAATGACATCAACATGCTGCAGTGCTCTCCTATTTTTGCCAAGCTCGTTGAGGGCCATTCTCCTCCGGTGAACTTCGAGATCAATGGGCACCAATACAACAAGGGGTACTATCTAGCTGACGGCATCTATCCGAGATGGTCGACATTTGTGAAGACGATCTCAAACCCTGTGGCAGGAGGCAAGAACGCCTGGTTTGCGAAGCTTCAAGAGGCTTGCAGGAAGGATGTCGAGCGGGCATTTGGTGTGCTCCAATCTCGATTTGCTGTTGTTCGGTACTCCGCTCAGACCTGGTCCAAAGATCAAATGTGGGAGATTATGACTTGCTGTGTCATCTTGCACAACATGATCATCGAGAGCGAGCAAGAAGACCCAGTGTTTGACACTGAACCATACTACAGACAGGGTCCTCTAGCCGAAGTTGATCACCAGCTACCGACAACTTGGACTGCCTATCTCAGTATGCGTCAGGAGATCCGAGACCCACAGGTGCATCATCAACTGCAGAAAGATCTGATTGAGGACCTATGGAGGCTCAAGGGGGACACCGTGTGATAAAATACGAGTTTTTATTTGTTAAACTATATAATTTGTATTGAACTATTTGTTGTTGTACTATTTTGTTGAAATATTTGATTTTTCTGTGATGAAATATGTGATAAGAAATAATTGTGTTGATAATTGAACGCCGAGACACGGCGAAACCACGCCGAATATGGGCCTATTCTCGCCCATATGGGCCCTTTATTCGCCGAAATTAGGCTGCAAAGTGGGCCAATTTTGGCGCCTAGGGCCGAGCTGGGGGCGACGACTAGGCACAAAACCGCCCCCAGCACCGATTGTATCGCCGACTCGCCCCCAGGGGGCAATTTTTATGCGTCCTGGGGGGGGCCAACGGCTGGAGATGCCCTAAGAGTACCAGTGTGCATGTTGTGCTACTCTCGCAGGACCGTATATTTTTCCATTGTAATGAATGACGAGCTGGTTGGTTAGGGCATCTCCAACGCGGACCCTTTAATCACCCGTAACCGGCTGAACCACACCGTCCAGATGTGTTATACCATCCAACTATCTCTATATTATTGATATGTGGTTGCTGAGGAACCTACTACGGCGTCACCCGCCGTGTGTCTCCCATCCACCATTAACCTCACCGCCGCAGCCCAGCCATTCGTCCACTATATAAACTCCAGCCCCGGCCATAGCTGTAGTCATCCTCCTCCAGTCTTTTTATCCTCTCCGCACCACGCCCGCCATGGTCTCCTCGTGCTTCAAAGCCCTCTGAGACACTCTCTCCTCGGAGCAGAAGAAGGAGATGGCCGCCATTGATGTCGCCAGGCAGGCCAGCCAGCAGACGGAGGCCGCTGATGCCCCAATGGAGGACGAGCCGACGCCACCATCCTCGCCGGTGCGTGCGTGCCTCACCATTGGCGAAGCCCGTGCGCACTACACGGACATGCTACGGGAGGAGGAGGAGGAGATCAAGTTTCGGTAGGCGCAAGCCGACCAGTCCTACAACCTCGGCCTCCTCGAGGAACACCGGCGTGCGGAGGAGCAACTCGCCACCGGTAGGGCCATCGTGCCGGACATGGACGTGACGGAGCAGGAGGCGCTAGTCGACTCCTATCGCCCCACTCATGACACCCGCCATGACCATTGGCAGCACTGCCTCCATCAAGCGAAATTGGCGGCCGCCTACAGGGAGTTCGACAAGGCGGTGGATTAGGTATGGGGCAAGAGCGATGAAGAGGAGGACATCGTCAGCTCTGCCCTGGTCGCGCCCCGCCGCCACGACCACAAAGCTAGCACGCCCGCGGTCTGTCGACGAGCGAGGAAGAGTAGTGCATGGTAGGTCGCTGCCGCTCGGGGCCCAAGAAGGCCACCGCTCTTCCGCTCCCATTGAAGCCAAACTTGGTGGGCCGAACATTGTCGGCCGATTAGCCACTTGGTGGTGACGTGGAGATGGACAACTTAACTTCCCGGGGCTCCGGAGGTAGAGGTTACGAAGGCGGAGTTGGAGAGGCCCGAGGCGGAACTAAAGAAGGCTAAGGCAATAACTGGAGCATTAGTTCTCGGGGCTCATGACCAGACACAGGGAACAAACACCAATGACCATTAGATTAGGTTTAGAGTAGGGTTTTTTTAGTTTATATAAAAAATGTAATAAATTTTGTTTGGTTTATAATTAAAAAGTTCGAAATGTAATGATGCATGCCAAATGCCAGAGGTTATCGACAAGCTAGTGTGGGAACAAAGCAAGCGGGTAATTTCAAGTAAATCAAGCAACGAGGACGTTCTGTGATCGCATCAATCTTGTTCAAACTTGGCGGTCGGCGCAGACGTACGTGCAGTGCAGGTGCATCCGTACCAGTACAGTACTGCCAGCTAGCTGCTGCGCGGGCTGACCGTCACTGGTCCGCCTGCGGCACGATACTTGCCTACTCCTCTCGCATGTGTCTATTCATACTCCTGCGTACATGGTTTGATTTGATTGGAATAAAATAAGATCCGGGCTCACTTTTTTAAAATCAAAGAAAGAGATGATTAAATTAGAAAGGAAAAAAAGCAATCATAAAATTAAGTGGAAGCACGGATGAGAGTATGAGAAGAGAGCAGACAAACGGAATCCACCAATGACTAGCTAGCGCCTGGTGCTATAAGTGCGGTATTTCTTACTGATCCGTCAGCCACCAGGTCAGACTCTCCTGACCCCTACTTCCAAGGGACGTGCCGCGCCTTACTACTTTGGTAAACAAAACAAAAAAAATCTGAATGAAAGAAACTTTCGATGAAAATAGATGTATCTAGATACATCCATTTCCGCAACAAGTAATTCGGAATGGAGAAATATGTACCGAGGTAATATACATTCCTACAAACGGTCTTTGCATCGAAGATGCACACACCCAAAATGGACAGGCGTGGAAACAAGGACCAACACATACGGGGAAAGAAAAAAGATATAATAATAATAATGTAATGTACGTGTTAAGATGGCAGGAAAAAAACACTGCAAGCAATCCAAACTTGTTGCAATACCCACTATGGATAGGACGGCCTACGCTGTAGCGGTGCAAAGACCCGGCCCCGTGCCCAGAAATCGAAGATAAGAGGGTGTCATGGAATGTTGGGAGAGGCCAAACCATGTAAACCTACCGAAATTTCACTCACGGGGTTACGGTTAGGGAGCAAGAATGGACGTATTCCAAACTGCTTCTGATTGAAAGAATATCACTGGTACTACGCGCCTCCATTGCCGGCATTCGCGCTAGTAAGGGCATCTTCAACGTCGATCTACAAACTGTCTGTATACATCGGGACTATGCAGTTTAAACCGCGGAAGCCATCCAACGCGTGTCTGTATCGGTTTGCAGAGCGACTCAGATGCGTTTTCTTCGCAAACCAGAGATAAATATGAAGACTTTGTGGGAGTCCAGATCGCTGTCACGCCCGCTTCTGATCGCTGTCACGCGCGTTCCTGCCCGGTGACAGCTGCACACATTCATGTCGTTGTAAAGCGCGCCGCCGCACATTGAACACAGCTCAGGGCAGATGCGACCTCTCACTGCCTCCGCCATTAAAGTAGCGCGTGGGCTAGGTGTCGCCCGCTGCACGCCCAGCTGAACACGCCTCCTCGTCACATTCAAACACCTACTTTAAACCCATGTGGAAGTCGAGAAATCTACTCCGACCACACCTCTGTTCACAAGCGGGCCGATGTTAAACACAAGCCGACCAAGCTCCTCCCATCGGCTCGCTATTTAAAGGAGGTCAGACGCCAGGCAAGAATCGCAGCACTCCGCCGCTTCCCATCACCTCCTTCCACCATTTTCTCCACCTTTTCGATGGCATCAGACGAGCTGGAAGAGCAGTTCTCTGGCATAAAAGCTGACTGGGTGGCCCGCCGAGCCCGCCAAATACGAGCGAGGCAGCGAGCTGCTCGACCTCCTCTCCAAGCCCGACGAAGCAAATTGCCACCCCAATCTGGTGCGTGCTTCACCAACTTGCGGAGAAGCGGCGAGTTGCGCCAGGTCGGCAGGGCAGAGCACGCCGGTACGGGCATCGTCGCTGCCGTGGACGACGCCGCGTCGTCCCGCGCCTCCCGTGCCTGTGACCGTGCCATCCGCTGTCAATGCACGCGTAGCCGCGCCCCGCTAGCGGAGAAAGAAGCCGGCTATGCGGTCCGCGTCCGCTGCCAACATTGAGGAAATGTAGAACACGGGAGGCCGCCGCCGTTTGAGTGCCAGGAAGGCCACCGGCGGCGTGTCGCTGGGTTGTACAGCCGGCGACCTGTCCGACTCTTTATCTCAAACCATCTTGGGCACGCGTCTGGGCTCCATGAAAGCACCCTTCCCCGCCGGGTGAAGCACCCTCTTTGCCACTCTAACGAGCGACGCAGACGGACATAGGGAAGATACGGACGAAGAGTATGCCTCTGGGACTCCCGGCAGTCCGATTAGCGAGCTGTTGGACATGGGGAAGACAGAGGGATCCACCACAGCCGGCCGTAGACTAGTGTAGTGTATCCGTGTTGTGGGAGTGAAACTCCATACGTACGACCGTACGTGCACATAGGTTTACCTTTTTAGTTAAAATATGTCCAAGATGTTACCGTTTTCATCCAGTTTGTATGAAGTCCATCATTTTTATATGAAATTTGCCGTGTTTGCATAAATTATATTCGATTTGTTGAAAAAAGAGTTTAAAATGTATACGGCTAGCAATGGATGATGGCCTTCGGCATCCGTATCCGTGGACTGATCCCCTTATCTACAAACAGATACGGGAGAAAACTTACAGGTGGCCGCTGAAGATGGCCTAAAAAGGCTAAGACAGACAAGCAGATAGATTCATCACAGTGGAGCTGTTGGGTCGTCCAAGCCAGCTGTGCACTGTGCTGCAAGGATTAGACAGAGGATAGCATTAGTAAATCCAGACCAATGTTTCATAGATCAGGCTGGTTGTAATGGGGAGTATCATATACTCTCTCCGTCTTAAAATTCTTGTCTTATATTCATCTAGACATGAATGTATCTAATACTAAAACGTGACTTGATACATCCGTATTTAAACAAATTTAAGACAAGAATTTTGAGATGGAGGGAGTACTAGTATCATGCATATGATACTAGTCTATGATACTACATCCCTAATGCATAGTATCATAAGTTGATATCATATAGGACTACATTTATTGTTATGCATGACACAAATTAGCACATCATTTAATATGAGACGGTATCATGATACTCCCTCCATCACAGTTTAAAGGGCGTACCTCACATCTCTCTCGGCCCAAGATTGCTAGCGATTGGCAGGAATAACTGATGCGCTGGAGCTGCGGTAGTTAAGGATATGCGCCTAAGTAATCGCCAAACAAACGCATAGTAACCTCCTCGTCCAGTAAAAGAAGGAAACCATCGCATGCATTGGTGGAGTAATTTCAGTTCAAACCATGCATGCGCACCAGGAAGGTAAGCGGAAGGAGCTAATTCCTCCCAAAACGATGCACTTAATAGGCTAATTAATGACGTGCACCCTATTTTTCTCTAATTGTGAAAAATTCTGGTTTTGGAGATACGCCCTTTAAATTGTGATGAAGGAAGTATGATACTCAAGCCTCTCTTTCTTCATTTAATTCTATGTCACATCATCAAACTTGCTTAGTTGACATGTATGATACTACCTATGATACTCCCATTACGGGCAGCCTCAGGGGCGGCCGGCCGGCCTATCGGGACGATTCTGCTTTATTACTGCATACACCACGTTTTGTTTATTCAGTAATTCTGTCGTGTTACGGTTAATCGTCGACCATAAGGGAGTACCAGTTTATTAGTCCTCCGTTTGAAGCTAATTACTCCAGTATATATATAACAATAATTTTATTTTTACTATATTAAAGTTGCTAAGCTAGGAGCCCCCTCCTTTTTTGAATTTTTTAGTGCTTCACGAAGTTGACACTCACACGTGACAGCAATGAAACAGTACCCCAAGAATGAATAGTACATCCACATCCGCCTCTACCCGTCGCGTTGTCCATCGGCCCGCGGCAATCGCTGGATTTAGCTGCCATCACTCTCCCTCGCGCTTGGTCGGTCTGCAGCAAACCCTTTGTTGCAGCCGAGCCAGATGAAAAAAGGTCCAAATTGAAAATTTTGAACTGGGTAGAGATTGCTCGTCCACAGAGGGGGTCAAGACATGCAGAAAAATCAATTGGTTGAGCCATAGTCTTTCCGTTATTGTATAGAAATAGAAAGTTGTGTTGGCGTCCTAGCATGCGAAGACACATCCATCGTCTATTTCAGGTATGTCGTTGATCAGCTCATGAACACCCGCTCCCAGCGTAACCATGGGGACGGTGCCCAGCCACACAAACCGAGCAGCCTCCGCAACCATCGCATCTCTCGGCTAAATCCAGCATCCCATCGCCGCCTTTTAAAGCGCATGCCGCCGCGCCTCTCCTCCTGCTCACCAGACACGCACCTGCATCTGTGCCGCCTCCACACACCACCCGCCGTGCATAGTAGAACCAACATGGCCATGGCGCCATCCGCGCGAGTGTCGCTGATGCTCGCCGTGGTGCTCGCGTGCGCGCTGCTCGCCACCGGCGGCCTCGTGTGCAATCCGCTCCAGGACAAGACGTGCAAGCCGGGGGACCCCAAGGCGCCCGAGAACACGGAGGAGGGGGGCGGGTTCGGCGCGAGGCTGTCATCGCCGCCCATTCCGGGCCACGGTATGATCGACGGAGACATCGACGACGAGTTGCCGTCGTTCAGCACCCACAAGACCATCCTCGGCCACTGGGAGGATCCGGTGCTCGAAGTCTGACATCTAAGTGCATGCTTGTGTCTTCTTGCATTCCCATTGCTTGTGTAGTTGTGTTGTTGTCCGGAAGAAAGAATGGGACAAAGGAAGAGATGAGAGAGTGAGCGTGTCACGATAATCGATCCACGCTAGCTGATGACTAAATTTGCCAGTTGTCCCTGTTAATATCGTGGACATTCAGGAAGAAGCTATAGTTTCTAGTAATCGATTTGGCCTAGTTTTGGTCTTCCTATTGTTGGCCTTGTGATTTTTGGAGTGGGAGTTACCGACTCACTGTTTCGCCTTGGTCCTTCATTTCTTCAGTTTTATTTTGTTTCCTTTTAGCTTTTACTTGGTTTTTCTTTTTTACTTTTTTATTCAACACATGTCTATGTTTTTTTCAAACACGTAGCTTTTTGTATACATCAAGAACAAATTTTTGTATATGTTTAATATTTTTTGAATACGCGCTTAACGTTATTTTAGAATAAATGTTTTGATGTCTACTCCTATTTTCAACACAAGTCTATATTTTCATACATATCGTACATTTCTTATATACGTCAAGAACATGTTTTTATACTTCAAAAGGTTCAAGTGCATAAATAGAATGCTTGTTTACATATATGTATTGATGTATTTTCATACACATTATACAATTTCCGTAAACATAAGGAGCATTTTTTAAGGATATGACTAACATTTTTTAAGAACATGATGTTTTGATTTCTACCTTTTTCATATATATTATACATTTTTCGTTTACATATGAAAAATATACACATTATTTAAGTATATGTTTTGTTGTCTAATCTGTTTATACATATTTTGTATATACGTGAAACATTTTTATACATGTTTAGCTTTCTTTCTTCATATAAATGATTAAAAAGTTTCAAACACATATTTTTTTTACATTTTCTGAATGCTATCGATATTTATTAATTGTAATAAACTTTTAAAAATGTTATTGATATTTTTAAAAGTTATGCAATGATATTTTTAATGTACGTCAACATATTTTAGACGTTCTATGAACATTTTTAAAATTAAAGTATGTTTTTCAGAAATATAAATAATAGAAAAGAAAAGAAAAAATGAACAATGGGATAAATGTAAAGAAGTACAACACGAGGAACTACCTAGGTCGGCCCACATATTTGGACATTGTTGAAATACATGTGCAAAATGTAAAATGTGTATGAAAAAAGTGCTTGAGATGCATATGAAAAATGTGTATGAAAAAAATGGTTGAGATGCATATGTAAAATGTGTATGAATAAAATAGTAGACATCAAAGCATATGTTTGGAAAATTGTTAATCATGTAGTTTAAAAATATTAAACTTGTATAAATCAATGTTGCTGATGTATATGAAAGATTTACAACCTGTTTATAATAAATAGAAGTATAGAAAACAAAGAATACCGGTAAAAAACAAAGAAAATGAAAAACGCAGAAAAAACCAATCAAACTTGGACAAAAATAAGAAAATGTAATACCGAGAAAACTGAAAAAAGAACTGGCAATGAAATGTAGAACACCGAAAAAAAACTTCAAGAAAAAAACCACACATAAGAACCCCACCAGCAGGAACCCATATTGGCCCGGCCAGTAACTGCGGAAAGCTTTCAGGCGAGACGGAAGGTACCATCGCAGTAAGCGATATATAGCCCTGGCGGACAAACATTGACCTATATGACACTCAAAAAAATTAAAACATGGACGTATATATATGCGTTGAATAGGAATTGCCCACCTAAACATGTGCCGCAGTGCTGTCACTCCTGGACCACGTTGGTTCATTCAGGAACTACCAGCAATTAATCCGGTTCTCAAAACAAAAAATTAAAAAAATCCTCAAGATGCGGTTTGGTGGGCTAATCGCCATGCAGCATGCGTCCATGTTCTGGAGTGATATCCTCCAGATTTCGCGCGAGCAACTCAGAAGTTGACCCGGCCGGCATGCGGATCTAGCTAAGCCGCGCCCGCGTGGTTTACTTTGCTCCACAGATCGGTTGATATATACGGGTGGATATATGCTATACTAATTAAGATATCATGTGTACCTCCGGTCGGCCGGCCGGCCGGCTTGGCAGCTATATAAATGTGTGTTTAACATGCAACGTACTGTTACTCAAAAAAAAAAAACATGCAACGTACTGGAATCTTATTAGGTTGCGTGCGTTGCTTGCATGGCATATGGCGCAACTGGTACTAGGTCAAATGTACTTACTGTGGTAGTACGTGCGTGCGCCGAGATGGGGTGGTAGTTACATGTACTCGCTCCGTCCGGAAATACTTGTCATTAAAATGGATAAAGATATATCTAGAACTAATATACATCTAGATACATCCATCTCAATGACAAGTATTTTTGAACGGAGGGAGTACTTGTTAATAGCTAGTACCCGTCGCGTCGAGTTTGGATCATATGCCGCCATTAATTGAAGAAACATGCATCATAGCGGTGCGTGCATGAGAGATCTAAGCTAGTATGTATTCTTGCCAATGCTGGTCTGCCGTTCATTGAACATGCCCGTTAGCCCGGTCAAATGCGCGGCGTGCGTTATTCTTGCATATCTTGATGGCATCTTTCTTTTCCTCCAACGCCGGCGTAATTAATTACCACGATCTATTGGTCTGCATGTTCTGGCATTCTCAGGAACGACGAGCTGGCTGGTCAGACCAGCTGGACGGGTGCCATGCCATGCATGATGCATATGCATTGCTAAACCAAAATGCCAGAGGTTATCAACGAGAGGTAGTGCATACGGGCAAGCGGCGCACAGAGACAGAGAGCAGCAGGTCCTGCCTGCACCTCGGCGTGGGTTAATGAGTAACGACGACGACGACGTCTGCGATCATGCATAGCGTCAGCATGCACGCATCAATCTTGTTCAAACTTTGGCTGTCGGCCGGCGCAGACGTGCAGTGCAGCCGTACCAGTACGGCCACCCAGCTGCTGCCCGGGCTGACCGCATCGCATGCATGCAAGAGATGAGAGGTACGTTGACCGGCTGGCCGCCCCACCAATGGCCAGCGCCTGGTGCTAATAAGTGCGATGTCTTCCTGGTCCGTCTGCCACGAGGCCAGGCTCTCCTGACTCCGGACCCCTACTTCCAAGGGAGTGCCGCGCCTTACCACTTTGGTAAAAGAAAAACTAAATGTGAATCAAAGCTTCAATAGGTTCTTACTTTCATAGGATGTACAGTACCCAGGTGAGGTGATAGTCCTACACCCAAAAAAGGACAGGCATAGAAACAAGGACAAAACACTGTGAAAGAAGAAGAAGAAGAAGAAGAAGAAGAAGAAAAGGTAATAATGTGTTGGAAATGACAAGAAAAATACACTGCAAGCAAACCAAACTTGTTGTAACACTGTATGGATAGGCCGGCCTACGTTAGCGGTGCAAAGACCCGGCCTGCCGGAGCCAGGAATGTTGCTAGCCATTTTTATGGCGACCTATGATGTCGATCTCATGGCCAAACTGCTCTATGGCCTGGATCAGGACCAGAGGGCGTTGTAGACATTGCCAGATGTGATTGTAATTCCTAAGTTTTGAGTAATTCAAGAATTATTATTCTCGCAGAAAAATAAGGTGTCATGTGATGTTGGGGAAAGCCAACAAAATACTACTACAATTAGGAAGCTCGTACCACTGCTGCACTGATATTCACTGTGTACTAGTGCTATATCTAAGGAATTTTCTCTCACATATTCGGAAATGTCACTGGTGCTACGCGTCTCCATCGCCGGCATTCGCCGGTAAATAAGCGCGGCGTGTGCCAGACGGACTCATCACACTGGACCTGGCCAACATGCATGCATGCATGCATGCTGTTGGGTCGTCCAGCTCACCAGGGCCAAGCTAAGCTAGCTAGCTACAGGGATTAGATAGAGTATATAGCACTAGTAAAACCCATTATTCCAGATCAATAAACATTACAGATTCTGCATTACTGCATACATCACGTCACGTGCTTGTTTATTCAGTAATTAAGCTTGTCGTGTTACGGTTAGCCGCCGGCCACAAGGAAGTAACCATTCATTACCCGTACGTAGTTTGAACCTAGAGTTAGCCCGCCCTGCGCCCTGGCTGGCTAGCTCGCCGTCCCATCCATGTGCGGATGTGCCTCGATGGCCACCTATTGCTCTGCCTCTGCTATTTCCTCTGTCCAAAAAAAAAAACTTGCCCCTTAAGGGTGCGTTTGATTGCAAGGGTGGTCATGAATGGATTGGGATCGTTCAAAAAATAGACATGTTTGGTTATAGAGCACATAAATGGTTCAAGTCAAAAAAAGAGAATATGCCTTGAAGATGCTGAACCGTTTCACCCAATCAAATCGGTCGAATCAAATTGCCATCCTTTGCATACATGACTATGTGAGCATTACTGGTGGTCCCGTCCTAAATAATTAGCTCATCTCTTATATTCAGCCAAACGCATGAATTGAGTGGTTCAATCCCAAATAAATTGGACGGTCTCAACCCATTCATATGACACGTTCAACCAAACGCATCCTAAATAGATGCATCTAGCACCAAGTTAGTGCTAGATATATCCATTTGAAGAATATGGTTGGAACAAGTTTTTTCGGACAGAAGGGAGTATTACGTGCGCGCTTAGGTCACCCAAACTGTGTGTTTCACTGTAAGGATAGGTGCGCGCGTGCGTGCAGCACTATTTGCGCACTGTAACAACAGGAGCAGCAGCCAGCAGCTAATAATAACCTCCACGGACGGACGCATGGTGCGTGCGTGCATGCGCTGTTGTGCCGTGCGGTGGAGCAGCAGCCTCCTCGAGCCCCTGCCCCTCTCCAGGCTGTGCATGTCGACTCATCGACCTGATCAGGAGCCATGCCATTGCCATGCACACACGGCCTCGCGATCTCCAGTGTTTCTCGAGCAGACATGCATGGGTGTGATCAACCATGTCGTCCCGCCGTCCTGTCCTGTGCTGATTGAGTTGGTGACGCCGGTGCTAGGTACTCCCTCCATTCCATAATGTAGTGCTTCCTTTATCCTCGTGCTTCAACTTTGACTATAAATTTAACTATTAGGACTGATTGCGGCGGGGGCAAAAGTTATATCAGTGAATTCGTATTCGAAATAAGTTTTTAATTACGTAATTTTTTCTCCTGCCGCAGTCGGTCTCGTTCGTTAAATTTATTGTCAAAGTTCGACCTCGGAAAGCGTGGGCGCACTATATTTTGGAATGGAGGGAGTAAGAAACAATTATGAGTTTTTGGCTGCCATGGCAGCCTAACCGACAGTTCTTTTTTTTTTCTTTTGCTGTGGCCACAGCTGAGACATTTTTTTTTATTTTTGCCGTTGCGGCAGCAGTGTAGTTCATTCGCAACATACACCTCTTGGTCCTGAATATCAGAATAGGACGAATGAACCGGCCTTTGAGGATATCTTTGCTTCGGAACAAAACCCTGCAATCAAATAGATTGTCCCAAGGACGCCATATTCTAGGAGCCCAAGTTATGCTATTGAAAATTCGTTCCTCTAGCAGTTCCGGTTTGAGCATTCCGTTCCCTTTTTCAAACTCCACTTCTTTTCATATAGCAATCCTTGATCAAAGAGAGAACAATATCCATTTCAAAACATTTCTAACAGATTCCTTAGTTCGGACCGACGAAGTAATGTCACTCGACTGTTATCAACCTGACTGCAATCTTTTTCTGTCGGTAAGGATTGCATCAGAGCACCTTCTACTTCTAATAGACCATGAAGTATAGATAGAGAAGAATCATTCTGAGTGAGTACATAAGAAGCGATCCACTTTTTTTTCATCGGTTCCAGGGGAAGACCAAAGATCTTGCGCGGCAGGTCCGCCAGAAAAATTGAAAAGAGAAAGAAGCCTCATTAATCTCTTCATGCTCGTTCCAAGTTCGAAGTACCTTTTGACCTCCGTCCTGGTTTATTAGTCCCATTTGTATTTTGTGCTAAACTCTAACCTTAAATTTAACTAACAAGTTGTTAATGCATGTCATAATAAATAATATAATTGGAAACTATGTTCAAATACAATTCCAACAATATACTTTTGTGTGACATGCATCAATATTTTGTTACTTAAATTTATTGTTAATTTGACACAAAATACAATGAGGACTTATAAAGCAGTACTGCCCTGAAGCGTCGTTAACGTTGCATTGCCATACTAGCAAATCTGCCAGTGAGCATCTACCATGCATGCAACAGTATTTATAAGTCAGTGACAGTGAGAAGAGATGGATCTGTTACCGTTCGCTGTTCAGTTAATTGTTCATAATGTGCCAATCCAATAATCCTGTAGCATCGATCGATCCGTGACGATGTGCACACATGCATGTCCCCTAGCTACCGGCCTACCCTCCTGTCTCCAGTCAACTAGCATCTTCTAGCCTAGGCTGTCACACCCTCGCCTCGCACATCTCATCGGCTCTGCTCTACGTACGTACGCGCTCCACGGCGTCGCGTGCATGATGATGATGATGATGATAAACCACACGATTAAATGCATCCATGCGTGTGCACGCTAGCTTGATGCAGTAATAGTTTTATGAGGATATTCTCCATTATTGACTCCTAATGTTTGCACCGTGATCGACAGCAACTCATGGTACGTAGGGCACGCATGTCTTGAGCGCAGCAGAGAACCACTGCTGCTGCAATGTTTTTTTTTTCATTTACGTTCTTCAAATCTCTCTCATCAACTAGCCAGCCAGCTAGATATATGCTCTCGACAATGCTCCATCTACGAACGAAGCTACGAAAAGTAACGCACCCTTCCTAACAATAACAACCCCCCCCCCCCCCATTTCAGGGGGTGGGCCCCTCAATCTCCTACACCCAATCATGGTTGTCCATGCACTACTAGAAAAATGCATGCTAGTGGCGCACCGAATTTGCCTCCTAATGGCGCACTACCGGTGCGCCACTGGCATCACGCCATTAAAATTAAATTTTAATGGCGCACCATCGGTGCGCCATCAGTATCTGGTGTTCTAATGGCGCACCAGGTAGTGCGCCATTAGTATAGCCTGCAGCGCGTCATTAGAATGCCTCCCAGGGGGCCATATGTACCCATGTGCTTTGGCATTCTAATGGCGCACCAGCAGTTAATGCACCATTAGTGTCTTGTGTGGTGCGCCATTAGTATGAATATTAGGTTTTATTTTTTTTTCTTTCTGATTTTTGCACAGGTTACAAAATATATTATTGGACAGAATATAGACAGCAGCACACAGCAACATCAGATTCATCGAATACAATAGAAGATTAGTCTCCGAATACAATTCATCATATTAGTCCTCGAATTCAAAAGACCGAACAAAGATAAAATATTACAAGTCTCAAGACCGCGAGTATCGAGTTTGCCTTCACATTACAAGTCGATATCGATCATCTAAATTACCATCACATAGAAGAGAGCTGTGGTCATCACGATGAGCATCATCGCGATCAAACTGGTCTTCATCCGGTTCCTCCAACGCTCCCTCCTCTCTCCCTCTAGATAGCGGGCGTATCTACATTCGGCCTCCGCCCTAATGGTGTACCCTTTGTAACTGTTACCGCTGAAACGGTGAACCTGTCTCCGACACTCCTCCCAGTCGTCGTAGACTCCGGGAACCTTACCCTTGTACACGACATACGACGGCATCTCTATGCACAAGCCAAACAACAGACAATAGATAAGCAATATGTAAGTATGCAACAAAAGGATCGGAAGAGAAAAGCAAGACATTAATAGCACGATTCATGGTCCTACTAATAAATAGCATCGATTACATCTAAGTTGAACGACTGTCCAAACCAAAGAGACATACGAATTCATTAAAGTATAACTACAACATGAGCCAATCAATGTTTCAGAACTACACATCACTACTTTCGACTCGACTCATCGGACAGGAACGTGGATGAAGCCGCCGTCTGTCGTGATGGTCATGAAATCGCGGTCGTCGTCACCCTGCATTTGTAGCATTTCATCTATCTCACTGTTGTACGGTTGATATCTGAGGAAGAACTGCCCCGAGGTATGAAGGACATCTTGATGGATGATGTCCGCAAACTCCGACTGGATGCGAAAGAATTCTTGTCTGAGGTCCGCGTCCTGGACTGCTGACAAGCTCGCGGCCCAATCTTTCAGATTATCTGGTAGCAGAAGTTGATGATGGTCCCTTACGATCGCCCGCATGTGATGGAGGGCGTAGTAGGCATCCTTCTGACCGCCAGGCGGCTGCTTGACGCAGCAGAATTTCGTATTGTGTGAGAACATGTGCTTGTCGTACTTACGAACTGCCCTGGTGAAGGTGCCTCCAGATTTGGCGTAGGCGGGGAGAACATCATCAAGAACTTTCTTGACATTTGTGTAGTCTATCTTGGAGTTATGGTTCGGGTCTAAATACATGGCCATGGAATATTTCGGGCTTAAGAGAATGAGTGTGCAATGTGTGTCACTGCACAGAACATGGAATGTTAGAAAAAAAAAGAACGATCGAAATCTAAAAAATCATATGTTACGTGGCGGTTAAGGGATGACTTACTCGGGAAAGTAAGCCACAAGGAAGTTATCCTTATCTGGGTTTGCCAGAATGACGCCTTCGAGGTGTGAACTCGCAACTTGGCGGTCCCCAGCGCTGCTCAAGTGCTTGGCACGCATGTAGAAGGGGTCGACTATCACAATGTCCGGGGTCTTGTCTCTAATGATCCGCATCTCCATACTCAGCAAAAACAGCCGAACGAAGGTGTAGTGTGTTGGGGAACGTAGCAGAAATTCAAAATTTTCCTACGTGTCATCAAGATCTATCTATGGAGAAACCAGCAACGAGGGGAAGGAGAGTGCATCTAGATACCCTTGTAGATCGTTACGCGGAAGCGTTCAAGTGAACGGGGTTGATGGAGTCATACTCGTCGTGCTTCAAATCACCGATGATCCTAGTGCCGAACGGACGGCACCTCCGTGTTCAACACACGTATAGCCCGGTGACGTCTCCTACGCCTTGATCCAGCAAGGGGAGAAGGAGAGGTTGGGGAAGACTCCATCCAGCCGCAGCACGACGGCATGGTGGTGGTGGAGGAGCGTGGTACTCCAGTAGGGCTTCGCCAAGCACCGTGAGATATGAGGAGAAAGAGAGGTAGGGCTGCGCCAGGGAGAGGTCAAGAACTCATGTGTGTTGGGCAGCCCAAACCTCAAGTATATATAGGGGGGGGAGGGGCTGCGCCCCCACCTAGGGTTCCCTCCCTAGGGGTGGCGGCAGCCCCCAGATCCCATCTGGGTGGCGGCCAGGTGGAGGGGAGAGGGAGGTGCACCAGGCATGGGCCCTAAGGCCCATCTGCCCTTAGGGTTTGCCCCCCTCCTCCCCTTAGGCGCCTTGGGCCCTTGTGGGGGGCGCACCAGCCCACCTGGGGCTGGTCCCCTTCCACACTTGGCCCATGCAGCCCTTCGGGGCTTGTGGACCCCCGGGACCCTCTCGGTGGTCCCGGTACGTTACCGATAAAACCCGAAACTTTTCCGGTGACCAAAACAGGACTTCTCATATATAAATCTTTACCTTCGGACCATTCCGGAACTCCTCGTGACGTCCGGGATCTCATCCGGGACTTCGAATAACATTCGGTAACCACGTATATCTATTCCTTATTACCCTAGCGTCATCGAACCTTAAGTGTGTAGACCCTACGGGTTCGGGAAACATGCAGACATGACCGAGATAACTCACTGGTCAATAACCAACAGCGGGATCTGGATACCCATGTTGGCTCCCACATGCTCCACGATGATCTCATCGGATGAACCACGATGTCATGGACTTAATCAATCCCGTATACAATTCCCTTTGTCTAGCGGTACGATACTTGCCCGAGATTCGATCGTCGGTATCCCGATACCTTGTTCAATCTCGTTACCGGCAAGTCTCTTTACTCGTTCCGTAACACATCATCCCGTGATCAACTCCTTGATCACATTGTGCACATTATGATGATGTCCTACCGAGTGGGCCCAGAGATACCTCTCCGTTTACACGGAGTGACAAATCCCAGTCTCGATTCGTGCCAACCCAACAGACACTTTCGGAGATACCTGTAGTGTACCTTTATAGCCACCCAGTTACGTTGTGACGTTTGGCACACCCAAAGCACTCCTACGGTGTCCGGGAGTTGCACAATCTCATGGTCTAAGAAAATGATACTTGACATTAGAAAAGCTTTAGCATACGAACTACATGATCTTGTGCTAGGCTTAGGATTGGGTCTTGTCCATCACATCATTCTCCTAATGATGTAATCCCGTTATCAATGACATCCAATGTCCATGGTCAGGAAACCGTAACCATCTATTGATTAACGAGCTAGTCAACTAGAGGCTTACTAGGGACATGGTGTTGTCTATGTATCCACACATGTATCTGAGTTTCCTATCAATACAATTCTAGCATGGATAATAAACGATTATCGTGAACAAGGAAATATAATAATAATCAATTTATTATTGCCTCTAGGGCATATTTCCAACATAGTGCAGCGGATGAAGGTTAAACATAGCAAAGATGTCATCAAACCGCAGGACGATCGTACCCCCGATGTCGCCATCCACAAAGCCCTTGCCCTCTGGCACCTTGGCCACGAAAACCGGGTATGCCACATCCTTCTCTTTGAGACGCCGCTTCTCCAAAGAAATAACACTATCGTGCAGACTCCGCATAGCACCGTTGCAGCATTCAGCATATTTGGCGGTAGCATCGCCCTACCCGCCACATGCACCCTCCTCGAGATATCTTTAGGTGAAGGTGGCCCGTCCTGAGCACGGATCGAACTCGGTGCCGGCTGGCTCGCACCGACACCCTTGTTAGTCTTTCGTTTCCGTCCCTTCTTCTTGATCTCCTGTAATGGGACCGAGTTCTGCTCACAGACCGCCTTCTTGAGCGTGTTGGGGCTGATAATATTTCGCACCTCAGCTATCTGAGGCTCGGTGAAGGCGGGAGCTGGAGGCGTGTCCTGAGAACTGAACGTCAGACGACGCCTGTTGCAATTGGATTTCTCCGCCGTACCAGCTAGATCGCGGTCGTCTTGGTTGGGTTCTTGAGAAAGAGGACCGCAGAACTCGTCAGCTTACCCATGTTCGGCAAAGTACTTATCAACTTTGGTAAATGTACCGTCGTCGTTGTCGTCGCCGTCCGGATCCTGTGCCATAGGGCTGTCCGGATCCTGTACCATAGGGATGTCCGACAGGTCCGGTAGCGTTGCGGCGTTCTTGCCATGGCTTGGCGCCGGCACGACTGGCGGTCTTGTCTGTGGGGTGGTGTCCCCCGCCCCCAAACGAATCTGGCTCTTCGGTCAAAGCAGGGGCCAGTTTACGCAGGTGCTGAGGGTCATCTCATCTTCTTCATCGGCCCCAGCGGGTTGAATCGGAGGTAACAGCTCATCGCAGCCTGGCAGCACCCGAACCACTTCAACCCTATACATTGTGGGTGGCATCGGATTACCGTGGAACATGGGGTTGCCCGGTTGAACGATTCTACCCTTGGCGACATCGACCAACTCGGCGCCCACGAAGTGCAGAAGAGTGCAAGGAACGTCGGCGGTGCCCTATGAAAACATGTACGGGGTGTCAGGGATGCCCAGTCAAAGGCAAGGAGATGAAATCATCGGCCGAGAGGCTTAGTTACCGTGATGCCATCGAGCTCAGCTAATGTCGAGGCACCGCCAACGGCGGGCGTGCAACTGACGGAGGGGGCCCTTGCTGGCGAGGTGCCGGACGGCGTACACCCGGGTGCATTAAGCACCAATGCCCGTGTCGGCGCCGGAGACACGAATACCACCTCCGCCAGAGACACTAATGGCGCCGCCGCCGGAGACACCAATGGCGCCGCCGGAGACACCAATGGAGCCGCCTGCGCGCTGTGCGAGTTGTTGGCCGTGAAGCTGGGAACCGGGGGAGGCCCCTGTTGGCCGCCCGCAATCCATGTCGTCAGCCCATGAATCAACGTACGCACCATGGCGTTGAGCGTCGTTCCAAGTTGTTGTTGCACTTGCTCTTGGACAAGCTCCGAAATCCATGCCACTTGTGCCTTGAGTTCTTCAACCTCGCGCGTCTGGCTTTTCGAGCTGGTCTTTTTATCCTTCCGCACACCAGCGGTATAGTATGACCCCCATTTTGTGGACAAGCCTTTGCCGGCCACACGACCAGCTGACGTCGGCTTAGTGAGTTTATCCTTGTTTTTCATTACGTTCAACACCCTATTTAAAGGGGTGTCGAAAGGGGAGCTCTTAGACGACCCCGCGCTACTGCTTTCAGTGTCCTGCGAAAGGAACGTGAACCATTTAGAAATATTGGGGATTAATTAGAGTGCAACCATATGGAGCTAATTACGCGGGGGTGAAGAGGAGGTTGCGCAAATTCCCTCGGTCCTTATGCCTAAGGTTCTCGGTGTTGATCGAGACGGTGCTCCGGAGAATGCACCCGAGCTGAACCGAGTACCCCTTGACTATATGTTTGGGCTCCGTTGGATTCCCGTCGGAGTCCACTTGAGTGAATTCCTCCTTGACGGTGCGGAGCGCATTCGGGAGCCGGTCCTTCCTTTGCTTCTTCGGTTGGCTGCCATCTGTGTGTGCGCCGCCATCATCAGTGGTGGCATCCTCGGCGGCACCATCAGTGGTGTCATCCCCGACACCACTAGGGGTTGTGTAATCAGGATCGGTGTCTTCCGCGGCGTCCTCATAGCGGTGAGGTTGTTCCTCCATCTCCTGGGACAGCTCCCAGAATTGCTTGTCGCCCGAACCACCAGCCTCATCATTGTGGGCCATGTTTCGCTCTAAATAGGAAAAAAGTTTGGTCAAAAAGTTGGTTATTGTCAAGGAACAAGATCATGGTCTCATCATTTAGGGTTTGTCGACACTGAGGCACCCTAAAAGCCTAAGCTTTCATCATTTAGGGTTTGTCGACGCTGAGGCACCCTAAAAGCCTAAGCGTACATTATTTAGGTTCTCATCGACACCGAGGCATCCGGGGCAGCCAAGTTAAGTTTTCATCATTTAGGGTTTATTGATGCCGAGGCACCCTAGGTTGGGCCTAATCACTTGGCTCTATTGCCACCTATGGTTTAATACAACAAGAATAAAGGGGCAGTTGATCCTACTTAATTAAGTACTAAGATACCCCGGCCCATGCATTAGTAGCAAGTACCTCATATGTCTGTTTTTTAGCAAAGTCATGCTAAAATTCACGGAAAATTTTAGCATGACCTTTGCTGAAAATAGGACATATGGAGTACCCGAATTTGCCGGAACGGAAGTTAATTGACATTCCGGCAAACTCAAGGGCCTCTCAGGGTACCTGCAAAATCATCACGACACGAAGGGCCTCTCAAGGGCCTCAAGCAGCAGCGGCGTCTCCCAGGACCCCATTTTTTTGCTAAATTTCTTTGAGCAACAATCAGAGCAGAAAATTCAGCATATTTCTATACAACAACACTGTAAAGATGAAGAACAGTTCTACAGCAGCCCATTTATATACAATAGCATCTTTGGTCATACCAATTTATGAAACAATTCAAATTTGAACTGTATCTTTGGTCATACAAATCTCTGAAACTATACAAATCTCTGAAACTATACAAATCTCTGAAAAAGAAAGAGCTCAATAAACAATCACAACAGAAAAATAATAAAAACCTAGTCCTAGAAGAAAATAAATCCTAAAAGAAAAGAAATCCTAAAATCTGGAGCAAGTCCTAGCAGTAGTAGTCCAAATAAAAGGTAACAATGATATTGCAGGAATAGACCTTCCTAAAATAGGAATGATAATCTACTGTCAATAACCATTGAATAAAACAGATTTACCAACAAAATCTAAAAGGACACCTGCCTATCAGATTCAAACAGTTTATCATTTTCTAAAGCCATAAGCACAACAATCATGATTAGAACTAACACTACTTCAGACAAATAACCAATTAAGCGCCAAAAAAAGCAAATAAACACTAATCAGCAGGCACTCTCCTACTACAGCAACCAAATAATCAATACTAATACAGCTAACAATGGCATAGCATGGTTAATAAGGCCACCGATTTACCTACCAGCATCCTTTGAAGCAAGGATAAGGACCCAAATAATCAGTACTAATACATAGGACAGTAGTTCGACAATTCTATCAAGAAATCATAACAGAGCACTAATTCCTTAGTCATCCTCCAGGAACACTACTAAACAATTTATAAGGACCAAAAACAATATGCAGGAGCACCAATTTGTATGACCAAATGGTAGCTACATGTATGGAAATCTTAACAACATGTGATTTGCACGCATCTATCTATAATGGCCATTACTTATATCTCTATCTGAGAAACCTTAGGAACCCTATGGTTAATTGAAGATAAGCGTGGCAGGAATTGAAGGTATTGCAGCAAACTGACAACAAGAAGCAGCAGCCGCGTGACGGCGGCGGCGGCAACGCACGAGCACGTGGGGCCCGGCGTCCGCGCACGAGCGCGCGGGAAAGGCGGCCGCAAGAAGCAGCAGCAGCGGCACGACGGGGCGGCGGCGGCGAGCTCCTGCTCCTAACCCTAGCTAGGTCACCGCCCCGTGGGGGCATGGGGATGAGCGGGGGAGAGAGGGAGGGGGGACAGAGACTAACCGTCGTCGATGAGCAGCAGCCATGCGGGGAGGCTCGCGCCGCCGTCGAGGAGCGCGTCCGTCGAGCAGATACCTCCACAGACGGTGAGGCCGCGGTGGCCGGAGGTGGAAGAAGGCGCAGACGGCGAGGAGGAGTCCGGCGAGGGTCGGGGCGGCGGGGGTGGGGGCGCGGGGGCGGCGGGGTTGGAGTCCGGTGAGGGTCGGGGCGGCGGCGTCGGGGGTCGGGGCAGCGCGCGGGTGGATCTGGTGGCGAGGGAGAGAGGGTCGAAGGGGATCTGGCGAGGGAGAGGGAGGATAGCTAGGGGTAGGGTTCTAATGGCGCACCTCCCCTCGGTGCGCCATTAGAATTTTGTTTTAATCTAGCCCACTAACCATATCTACAGCCTAACCCTATCTACAACAGAACCCACCCACTAGCCCGACTGGTCAGCACGCAGCACACACACCAGGAGGTCTTGGGTTTGATTCCTAGGCTCCTCAATATTTTTTTATGCATTTTAAATGCTGTTTTTGATATTTATTGGTGTTTAAATATGTTCAAACTTGTTTAAATCATAACAGTAATATTTTTTTATAAAAACAGTAATAATTTTTTAAAAAACATGTTCAAATTTGTTACTTGAAAATATCATCGGCGGCGGCGGTGGAGCGGGGGAGGGTGCGGGGGGTGCCCGTTGGCGGTGGTGGAGCGGGGGAGGGTGTGGGGGGCCGGGTGCTCGTCGGCGGCGGTGGAGCGGGGGAGGGTTGCGGTGGGTCGTCGGCGGCGGTGGAGCTAGCGGGGGAGGGTGCGGGTGGGATCGAGATGGAGGGGGATCAAGATCGAGATGGAGGGGGAATCGAGATCGAGATGAAGGGGGATCGAGATCAAGTGTCCTCATGAATTCAAAAAGTGCCCATGAAATTTAAAAATATTCATGATATCAAAAAGTGCCCATGAAATACAATCGAGAAATGAAGACTACGATTTAAATACAATCGATCTTAGCTAGCTATCTGTTCACAATCTTCTTGCCCTTCTTTTTCGCAAATGGAGTTCTTTTGTGGAACGGACGTCCTTTAGGTAGGGTGCTCCTGCTTCTTCTTGTGGTGTGTGCTGCTACTTCATCGTCGTCGTCATGTTTGATCTTCGGGTCGCCGTACTTGTCGAAGTCTTGCTCATTGGCTACTCCATCCATTCCGATGATCTTCCTTTTGCCTCTCCTCACGACAACACGACTGGGCTTTGACGGGTCGGTAATGAAGAAGCATTGGTCCACTTGGGAAGCCAGTACCCATGGCTCATTTTTCGCGGTGATGTTTGCGCCCGCGGTCTTGGATTTGGCTTCGGGTATAACCATGGTGGTGAAATACCGGTCTTCTTTTAGGACGCTCTTGGCCCATCTGACACGGAACATCGGGACCTTCTCTCCAGCGTAGCTCAGCTCCCAGATCTCCTTGATCCTTTCGTAGTATCTGTCCTTGTCGTTCCCGGTGTAGGATTCCATCGTTACCCCGGAGTTCCGATAACCATCGCTCTTCATGTCCTTGTCCTCGGTGTAGATTGTGTAGCCGTTGATATCGTACGCCTCATAGGTCATCAGGTTGTGCTCGGCGCCCTGTGACAAGGCGAATATGAGTTGTTCTTCCGTGGAAGAATCTTCATGTAAAGGGTACGACAGAAGATTCTGCTTGAACCAACGCGTGAAACATGAGTTGTGCTCTTTGAGTATATCTCCGTCCGTCCTCTGTTGGCCTCGGTCATTGTACAAAATATCTTGTTGTGGAGAAGATGGCCGAAAGATTGGAGAAGATGGCCGAAAGCTTGGAGAAGGAGGTGGAGGGAATGAAGTGGGGAAAGTGAGTGGGTAGGTGTGGGGCTGTCCAAAATATCTTGTTGGGGTCCCAGGTTACTAATGGCGCACCACCAGCAAATGCGCCATTAGTAACCCTGGTTACTAATGACGCACCTGCAGGTGGTGCGCCATTAGTAGTTTTGCAAAAAAGAAAAAAAATATAGTAACGGCGCACCGGATAATAGTGCGCCATTACTAGTTTAAACTAGTAATGGCGCACTGTGAAACGATGCGCTATTAGTAGTTTTGCAAAAAGAAAAGAATAATTTTTTTTTACAGTAATGGTGCACTGTCTGCTTGGTGCACCATTACTACTTAGAACTAGTAATGGCGCATTTCGACCTGATGCGCCATTAGTATGTATGGAAAATGGAAAAATAATAATTTAATACTAGTGGTGCACCCTGTTTCTGGTGCGCCATTGGTGCGCCATTAGTGTCTTACACACTAATGGCGCATCACCAACCAGTGCGCCATTAGTATATAGTAGTGGCGCACTGCTTCCATGATGCGCAATTAGTATCAATCCTATCTATAGCCCTTTTCCTAGTAATGATGTTGCACATCAAGCACATAGGTTGTTTTGCGAAGATGTAGCATTGTCCATATGCTCTAGGTGAGTTGTACCATCTAGTACTTTTAACCAAGACACATGAAAGTTGCTGTACCTATATATGCCTGCAGCTACTTAATCTATCGTCTGAGCTAGCTAGGTTAGCTGAGTTAATTACTTAATCTATGGTCTGCATGCATCCCTATAATAATTAACCATAGGGTAAGGTAAGTACGTAGACTTTACCTCACAAGCCATGAGAATCCACCTACATGTGCAAATGTGTATGCTAGTCTTAGAATGGCAGAAGAAATCAAAGTAGCCCGTTGCGTGCACGTGGACTGCTAGCAGCTAGCTAGTTCATATATACTCCTAGGCTGTCATCGATCGATCTCTCATGCATGCATGCATTTGCTCGGAAACCTCGCACCATTTTGGTCCGATCCATGTAACGCAAATGCAATGCGGTCTCTGAGGTCAGCGTAGAGCCGCCATAGGCTGTCCACGCCCGACCCACCGATCATTGCCATACTTACGTGCACTTATTTGCTCGGAAGTCTCAAACCGTTTCGGATCTTGTGAAATGCGAATAATTAGTCGTGCGTATACGTGTTTGATTACTTCCCGTCCAATCTTTGAGATGAGCGTAGAGTCACACTAGTAGAAAAATGGTCAAACGTGAAGCACACCAGTACCGATTTGTATTTGAACCGGCACTAATGTATACATTAGTGCCGGTTCCAACGGATAGCCGGGCCGTTTTCATTAGTACCGGTTCGTGGTGAACTTTTAGCACCGGTTCGTGCCACGAACCGGTACTAATGAGAGTGGTGGCAGGATGTTGTCAGAGTGGGGCCCTTCCAGCACCTTTAGTACCGGTTCGTGCCACGAACCGGTACTAAAGGTCGTCCTATATAAAACCCTTCGTCCACCAGCACTCTGTTCTTCCCCCTTTCCCCTCTCCGGCCCTCTCCTCTGTTCTTCTCTTCTTCCTCTCGAGTTTATCACAAAATTTGCCCAAATTTTGTCAAGATTTGAAGGCCCTCATCCATTCAAATGATCACAAAGGTTAACAACTTTGTCCTTTCATCTCTCATTGCTAGATTAGCTCTTGCATTGATTTATATAGTGATTAATTTGTGAGTTTAGTAATTTGGGAGGATATATATATATATATATATATATATATATATATATATATATATATATATATATGTGCTAGTATTTGATTTATATGCAATTTGAGGTCAAAAATAACACTTAGTTTGCATATGTAGGTGTGGTTTACTTAGTGCCTTCTAAATCTCCATCGTAGCCACCGTCGATCGCCCGCACCGTCCCGTCGCCGGCACCACCTTGTGGTGAGCCTCTTGTTCATGAAATTTTATCTAAAAATTGATGTTTGTGTTATTTGGATATATAGTTACTCGTATAATTATCTTACCCGTACGTTGTTTGTTATACATATAGTGCCATGGTTTTGATATCCGTCCCCGTCGGCCCTAGTCCTTGTTATGATTCGGATGTGGTATGTATATTCTCTTTTAAAACTAGTTGCATTTCGTGTTTATGACAAATTATGCCATCAAGTTGACATAGAAATTTTTTCTAGGAGGTATCTGAACCGGAAATTCCAACCGACCCTATTGCCGAGAGGTTAAATTTAGTTGAAAGAGAAAACGAGTACTTGAAAGAAAAATTGAAAAGAATTGAGGGAGAGAAGATGGAATTGGAGTTGCATGTTGCCGATGTCGTCGATGATCACAAGATCAAGATGGAGAAAATGCGCTTGAAGATTAGAAAGATTAGAAAATATGCCATCGATAGTGAGGCTTGGTATCATTATGCTGTTGGATCCATTATTACCTTAGTTGCGATCTTGATCGTATTTGTTGTTGCATTTAAATGCTTTAGCTAGAGAGTTATTTGTTTGTTGTATTTAAGTGTTGTATGAACTTTATGTATGAACTTGTATTAATTTGGTCTATTCGGTGTTGTGTAATGAAGATGAGCCGGCAATGGATGTACGATAACCGATGCTCTCCCGAGTTCGTTGAGGGCGTGCGTACTTTTCTGCTTGCGGCTGAGGCAAACAAGCGGGCGGATGGTTTTATGCCTTGTCCATGTGCTCGCTGTAAGAATGGTCACAATTACTCTACGTCAAGAACCATTCACGTCCACCTATTTAAGACCGGTTTCATGCCCCATTATAATGTTTGGACCAAGCACGGAGAAAGAGGGGTTATGATGGAAGACAATGAAGAAGAAGAGGACGACGTCAGCTATCCTGGCCATGAGTTCCCTGAATACGATGATACAACAATGGGGGAATAAGCTGAGCCGGTAATGCGGGAAGAAGCTGAGCCGGCAATGCGGGAAGAAGCTGAAGAAGAGGCATCAGATGAGCCCGTTGATGATCTAGGTCGGGCCATTGCCGATGCAAAGAGAAACTGCGCAAGTGATTTGGAGAAGAAGAAGTTGCAGCGCATGTTAGAGGATCACAAAAAATTGTTGTACCCGAATTGCGTAGGTGACAAGAAAAAGCTGGGCACCACACTAGAATTGCTGCAATGGAAGGCAGAGAATGGTGTATCTGACAATGGATTTGGAAAGTTGCAGGTAATGATAAAGGATATGCTTCCAAAGGACAACGAATTGCCCGAGAGTACGTACGAAGCAAAGAAGGTTGTCTGCCCTCTAGGGTTAGAGGTGCAGAAGATACATGCATGCCCTAATGATTGCATCCTCTACCGCGGTGAGTACGAGGATTTGAACGCTTGCCCGGTATGTGGTGCATTGCGCTATAAGATCTGCCGTGATGACCTTGGTGATGTCGAGGGCCGGCGCCCTAGGAAGAAGATTCTTGCCAAGGTGATGTGGTATGCTCCTATAATACCATGGTTGAAACGTATGTTCCAAAGCAAAGAGCATGCCAAGGCGATGCGATGGCACAGAGAAGACCGTAAGAAAGACGGAAAGTTGAGAGTACCTGCTGAAGGGTCGCAGTGGAGAAAAATCGAAAGAAAGTACGGGAAGGAGTTTGCAGATGACGCAAGGAGCGTATGGTTTGGTCTAAGCGCAGATGGCATTAATCCTTTTGGGGAGCAGAGCAGCAACCATAGCACCTGGCCTGTGACTCTATATTTGTATAACCTTCCTCCTTGGTTGTGCATGAAGCGGAAGTTCATTATGATGCCAGTGCTCATCCAAGGCCCTAAGCAACCCAGCAACGACATTGATGTGTACATAAGGCCATTAGTTGAAGAACTCTTACAACTGTGGAATGGAATATGTGTACGTGCGTGGGATGAGCACATGGGGGAAGAATTTGACCTAAAGGCGTTGCTGTTCGTGACCATCAATGATTGGCCTGCTCTTAGTAACCTTTCAGGACAGACAAACAAGGGATACTGCGCATGCACGCATTGTTTGGACGATACTGACAGTATATATTTGGCTAATAAGAATGTGTACCTGGGACATCGTCGATTTCTTCCGAGCAGGCATCCCGTAAGAAAGAAAGGCAAGCATTTCAAAGGTGAGGCGGATCACCGGACGAAGCCTCGCCACCGTACTGGTGCTGATGTACATGATATGGTCAAGGATTTGAAGGTGGTCTTTGGAAAGGGTCCTGGTGGACAACCTGTTCGGAATGATGCTGACGGACGCGCACCCATGTGGAAAAAGAAATCTATATTTTGGGACCTGCCCTATTGGAAAGACCTCGAGGTCCGCTCCGCAATCGACGTGATGCACGTGACGAAGAATCTTTGTGTGACCCTGCTTGGCTTCTTGGGCGTGTATGGGAAGACAAAAGATACACCTGAGGCACGGGAGGACCAGCAACGTATGCACGGAAAACACGGCATACATCAGGGTCATGCAAGCTACGCTCTTACCAAAGAAGAGAAGGAAATCTTCTTTGAATGCCTGCTCAGTATTAAGGTACCGTCTGGCTTCTCGTCGAATATAAAGGGAATAATAAACATGGCAGAGAAAAAGTTCCAGAACCTAAAGTCTCATGACTGCCATGTGATTATGATGCAACTGCTTCCGGTTGCATTGAGGGGGCTTCTACCAAAAAACGTTCGATTAGCCATTATGAAGCTATGTGCATTTCTCAATGCAATCTCTCAGAAGGTAATCGATCCAGAAATCATACCAAGGTTACAGAATGATTTGGTGCAATGTCTTATCAGTTTCAAGTTGGTGTTCCCACCATCCTTCTTCAACATCATGACACACGTCCTAGTTCACCTATGCGAAGAGATTAATATTTTGGGTCCTGTATTTCTACACAATATGTTCCCCTTTGAGAGGTTCATGGGAGTCTTAAAGAAATATGTTCATAACCGTGCTAGGCCAGAAGGAAGCATCTCCAAGGGCCGTCAAAATGAGGAGGTCATTGAGTTTTGTATTGACTTTATTCCTGACCTTAAGCCGATTGGTGTTCCTGAATCACGGCATAAGGGCAAACTGGATGGAAAAGACACGCTAGGAGGGAACAAATAATATGTATGGACGGACATTCTCTCACTGAAGCACACTACACAGTTCTACAGAATTCCGCCTTGGTGGCTCCGTATATGGATGACCACAAGAATTTGCTACGCTCCAAACACCCGGAGCGGTCTGATGACTGAATTACACGTGAACAAACCAGGAGTTTCGCCAGCTGGTTGCAAGCACGTACCATGCATGACACCTCTATTGAAGATGACCTGTACTTGCTGTCCCAGTTACCATCTTCGAATATAATGACTTTCAAAGGGTACGAGATAAATGGTAATACATTTTACACGATCGCCCAAGATAAGAAGAGCACCAACCAAAACAGTGGTGTCCGCTTTGATGCAGAAACCAAGATGGGAAAGGAAACATATTATGGTTATATACAGGACATATGGGAACTTGACTATCGACGTGGTTTGAAGGTCCCTTTGTTTCGGTGCAAATGAGTCAATATGACACGAGGCGGGGTAACGGAAGACCCGCAGTACGGAATGACAATAGTGGATCTCAACAATCTTGCGTATGCAAACGAACCATTCGTCCTAGCAAATGATGTGGCACAGGTTTTGTATGTGAAGGACATGTCTACCAAGCCAAGAAAAAGAAAAGATAAGGAAGCGAATGCATCGTACGATGAGTCAAAGCGGCACATAGTTCTTTCTGGTAAGAGAAACATCGTGGGAGTGGATGACAAGACAGACAAGTCAGAAGATTATGAAAAGTTTGATGAAATTGCTCCATTCACAGTGAATATTGACCCGAGCATCCCGTTAAATGATGAAGATTTTCCATGGCTACGACGCAAAGGGACACACGCGAAGAAAAAGTTTCACACCCAAAGATCTGGGATGTGATCGGCTTAACTATCATCACTTTCTTCTGTGTTTCACACCCAGGAGGGAATCTCTGTAATAGTTAGGGTAGCTAGTTATGTGTTTTGGCATTTGAAACGCGAAGAAATTTTATGTGCAAGCAAATTCTTTCATGCATTTATTGATTTTTCAGCTAAATGACCCTGGAATTGAAAAGCATTTCAAATGAACTCAGAAAAGGATGAAAGTTGGCATGGTATCATAATTTCACCCACATAGCATGTGCAAAAAAGTAGAGAGGGTTACCGTAAAAACTGGATGCACTTCGTGTACAAAATGAACAATCTGTTTCGAAGTATCAGGGTTTCGGACGAAAACTCATCCGTTACAAAGACATTTCATTTTTAAATAACTTAAGCATTACCAAATTGAATATAATGATAAAACACACTAATATTAAACATAAGAAAAAAGAATCACTGAAAAATGTATTTTTAAAGTTAAGTTATTCACAAACTAGTGATTCACACAAATTTCAAATAATTCAAAACTTAAACTATTCAAATTTAGAAACTACCGGCACTAACTGAAAGTTTCTAAAAACTATCAAAAATATTCACAAAGAAACTCTAAATACAGCAAAAAACAACTAAAAATAAATAAAGTAGAAAAGAAAAATCTAAATGAAAAAAGCCCACCTAACGGGCCACAGCGGCCTGCATACGACTAGAAACCCAACCTGTTGTTGGGCCAGGATGCAGGCCCGCAAGCCCAATAGGCCCCACAGGGTAGAGTAGCAGAGGTAGGCTCAGAAGGCCTGCTTTAGAGAGGAGCTCGAGACAGCAGCGGCGGCGGGGCTTATAAGCAGGTGTGAGCGCCCTTCGGCTAGCGAGGTGGGACTAAACTTCTGCGCCCCTCGCCTGGCAGCGCACACCCTTTAGTACTGGGTCGTGGCACCAACCGGTACTAAAGGGGGGCCTTTAGTACCGGTTGGAGCCAGGAACCGGTACTAAAGAGGGGTGCTTCCCGCCGCTTGGCCTGGCCAAAACAGGCCTTTAGTACCGGTTGGTGGCTCCAACCGGTACTAAAGGTGTCCCCTATATAAGAAACACTTCGAAAATTTTCAGTTTCTCATCTCCCACTTCTCTCTGCCGTCGCCCCGTCCCGCGCCGTCGCCGCCCCCGTCGCATCGTCCCCGTCGACTCCGCGACGCCCCCGTCCTCGTCGCGTCGTCCCCGTCGACTCCGCGGCACCCCCGTCACCGTCCCGGTCGCCGATCCCCTCGCTTCGCCGTCGCCGTTGCCTTTGGATCGACCTCGCCTCGCCGTCGCCGTCGCCTCGACCTTGCCCGCGCGCTGTGAGCCCCTCCCCCGGCCCCTCTCCTCCCTCCAATCGATCGTGGCGCACACCGGCGCTGACGCCGACCGTAGCGCACACACACACGCGCGCGCACACACACACACTACACAGACACTAGACACGCACACACACACAATTTTTCTGTTTTTAGCTTTTAGTTTTTTCTGTTTTTCTGTTTTTCATATAGAGTTTTAGATGAATTAATTAATTAGATTAGATTAATGTCAAATAGTATGTAGAAATGTTAGTTATAATATATATAATGTCAAATGTTATAGAAATGTTAGTTATATAGAAATGTTAGAAATTTTGGAAATGTTAGTTTTAGCTAGCTAGATGAATTAGATTAATTTCAAATTGTTAGACGATGATCGATGTTTTTTTAGTTTCTTATATTTTTAGTTATAAAATTTAGAATTTGCATATATGAAATCATCACAATCCATCATTTAGAAAATGTTACTTTACTTTTGCGGCATATAGTATTTTGTTGTCGACGATGCCCTGCCCGCATCCTCGCCGTCGACACGTCCGCGACGACGTCCTGCTTCAGAGGACCCATGTCTGGGACTGGGCTCCGCCGGGCTGGCACTGGGAGGTGCTACCTTCAGGGGCGCGACGCTTGGTGAGGAACCCGGCCCCGGGTCCCGTCGTCGACCCTCATCTCCTTTGGTGGCATTCGCGTGGGCCACTTTCGGTGCGGAGGGAGCCGGCCCCGCCGGAGGTGGTACGTCGCCGTGTCAGGGAGGAGGATGAGCACGTCCATCGCTACATGGCTGCTATGGACGTCAGGTTCTCCAATACCTGGCAGGTTCTTCGGGGAGATCACCCGAGCTATGATCCAGTGATGGTTCCTTCTCTTTGGGTGTCCACCGCCTAGATTACTCTCTAGTATTCGATCTTTATTAGCTAGCTAGCTAGCTAGTGATGTATTCGATATATAATATTCGAGATTATATATATTATTCGAGACGATGTATTCGAGATTATATCTATTATTCGAGACGACGTATTCGAGATTAAATCTATTATTCAAGACGATGTATTCGAGATTATATCTATTATTCGAGACGATGTATTCGAGATTATATCTATTATTCAAGATTATACTAAATTGTTTTATATTTCTTTTGGCATAGTTAAATAAAAGCTATGGCGGATAATACCGACAGAGAGAGAGAACAGACCATGTTCGATATCATACGCGGGCCAGATGTTGATCAGAATGAAGAAGATTTTGACGGCTCCGAATTTCTAAACAACACCGGAGAGGGTGATATGATATTCGATCGCGACGACCAAGAAGATGAAGTCATGAACTACGACGAAGAACATGTTGATCCTGAAACAACAAACACCGGCGAGGTATATATATTTATATAAGCAGGAATCTGGTGATCATCGCATGTTTAAATGAGTTGAAGATATATTAACGAATCGATCTTTCTTCTTTCAGCCATCCGGATCGAGCAAATCTTCAGGCAAAAGGACGAAACGAGGCCCGAACAAAAAGTTGAAGGAGGGCGTAAAGTACAATATCGAGGCATTCAAACCTAATGGCGAACCATTAGCGCCTAAGAAGATTGCGGACAAGTTCGTTCGTCGGTGCGGAGTTCTTGTGAAGGACCAACTCCCGATCTCCCTTCAAGAATGGCGAAAGCCAGCAAATCCACGTCTAGATGTTACTTTTGTCGACGAGAATCAAAAAAATCTGCTTTGGGATACTCTCATGGAACATTTCACCCTACCAGATAATTTCACAGAAGCAGATGTGCGGAAAGTCAAGGACGCTGCTTTTAAGAAGATGGCGGTTGCATTCAAGAACCACAAGAGAATAACGTGGGAGAAGTACATCAAGGGAGGAAGGAAGACTCCAGTATTCGAGGGGATACTAGAGAATCAAAGTGCTCATTGGGACGATTTCGTGAAATTCAAGGATTCAGAATTAGCTAAGGAACGGTCGAGAATAAACAAGAAGAATGCCGAAAAAAAGGATAAGTTCCATAAGCTGGGGCCAGGTGGCTACGCGGTGGCAATGCCTAAGTGGGATAAGTCTGAGAAAGAGATGGAGGATGCAAGTGTCACTCCGGTTACTAAGAGCTGGCCCCCCAGGTGCAGGACTTGGTTCTATGCGCATGAGGGGAGTTGGACCCGAAGACAGGCAATGTTTCGACGAAGGCATGTCTGAACGGAGCCGACGATGCGCTACTTGTTGCAATAGAAGAGGCTCGATCGGGGGTGTTCCAGCCCAACTGAGAGAACGACGAGCTTACGCGTGCCTTGGGAAATCCTGAACACCCGGGAAGAACACGAGGCAAGGGCGCTCTTCCGTGGTATGAGGGGTTTTCGGACTGGAATGCCGACTACAGAACTCGTGCGAGAAAGAAGATTGCGGAGGAGAAGAAGAGGAAGATGGAGGAGGAGCAGAGGAAGCGGGACTATGAACGCCTTCAAGGCCTAGAAGCAAGTCAAGCGGAATTGGCAGCTAAATTCCAGCGGCAGCAGGAGCAGATCGACTCACTTAGCCAGCAAAGGGGGTCTCAACATCTGCAGCAGCTAGCGGATGATCCAGCATTGGATACCACCGCCCCATCCATGCCGAGAAGCAGCGTGGGTTCCACCCCGGGCGACGCAGTAGTGCTGGATAGATACCCCGTGGATGACATCACGGAGAACACTAACTGCGAGCTACACTTCAAAATGAAGAACATATCCATGAAGGTGGCGGACGCCGTTGCTTTTTCAAATTCCCCCGAGGCAACCTTCCATTGCAACCCGATTCCAGCGGGCTATGCTCGTGTCTTGGTTGATGAGGTGGTGGACCCATATTCGGAGCTACAGCTTGACATTCCTGGAGGTGACGACGAGCACACATTGGAAGAGGCCATACATCATGTCATCCTATGGAGAAAAGATTGCATCATCTTTCGAAGGCCACCGACACCGCGTCACCCGACTCCTTGTCGAAGTCCGCCACCGAGTCAGCAGACTCCCGCTCCTCCAAGTCCACCAACGCGTGAGGCCACTCCTCCTCCTCCAAGTCCGGCAAAGTGTCAGGCCACTCCTCCTTCAAGTCCGACACAGCGTCAGACGTCCACTCCTCCTCCAAGTCCGGCACAATCTCAGGCCACTACAAGTCCGGCACAGCTTCAGGCCACTCCTCCTTGTCCAACTCAGCCCCGTCAGCCGTCTCCGCCGCCTCAGCAGTCGCAGAAGAGACACCCCGCAGCTATGGTGCGTAGCGGTACGAGTCGAGGTCATAGTACAGAAAGTACAGGCGGAGGCAAGCGATATAAATATGGTCCAAACCTCACTACTCCTCTTCCTGTGAGGGCTTACGACAGGACCAAGGAGCAAACCAATGCCATAGTGCAGGCAGAAGTCGACGCCCATTTGGACCGAAACCGCCACCGCCGCCAAGGGAGAAATTGCCTGTGGAAGTAGTTGACCACTTCATTCGTATGGCTCAACCACCAGCTCCTAAGCCTGTTGACTCAGACTATGAGCGCCACATCAGGAAGTTACATCGACGACGTCTACAGAAGGAGGCGAGCTCGAGCAAACAACAAGCAGCTGTCAAAAAATGCAGAAAACCGTTGCCCAGCTGGGAAAACAGGCGGCGCAATCGACCCCCCCGCTTGTTGTGCCGCCAACAACACGTGACAGTACGCGCGCCCATTATTATTATGGCCAAACAGTTTACGTTCCCGAGGTGGGCGATGTGGTAATAACCCAGGAGCATATAATGCAGGCTGAAGAACTCAAGATCACTGTTGGACAACTCCTCGAGATCGAGGATATGCCTGGGATTACAGAGGAGAAAATAAAACGGAAATATGTCCGGGGCCAACCTTTGGTCGAGCCAGAAGATGTCAACAAGCTCCCAACGAGAATGTATGAATTGCATTAATGGTACATGGACATTACCAAGAGATCCAATCGAGAGTCCCTCATGGTGAATGTCAAGAAGGATGATTACTACCATGAGAAAGCTGTGGCCGTTGAGTATCCTGAACTGTTTCAGTTATACAATCAAGACGCACTCGACAAATCTATCATCAGTTGCTATTGTCTGTAAGTGATTTCTTTCTGTAATTTAAGTCTCAAGCTAGCTGTAGTGATCCTTTTGATCAATAATTACCTGTAATTATCCTCACTATATTCTTTTTTGTGGTATTATGCAGGATGAAGATGTATGAAATGAGAAAAGGTGGACGCTATGGCATTGGGTTCATTGACCCAAACACCGTTAATGAATACACATGGAAAATGAACAAGCATCAAGAAAAAAAGGTAGAGGACAGCATGCTAGATTCTTGAAGTGCCTCAAATACAATGAAGATATACTACTTCCTTACAACTTCCAGTGAGTCACACTTTCTTGTACTACAAATTCTCTGTTTTTGCCTACTAGCTAGCTACATGTTTTTGCTTACATATGCCCGCTTAATTAAGACATGCAAACGTGTGTGCATGCAGATTTCACTGAATCTTGTGTATCATTAAAGTTGACGCCGGAACAATTGAAATACTGGACTCGCTACTCAAAGCAAATAGTGACTATAACATCTTGTTTGGGATAGTCAATAGGTAATTTCAATCATTATTAACTATATATCTCAGCATATTTAGTTCGTCATTAATTTCATGATATGAACTTTTTAATAACTCCTTTATTCATTTTCTTTGTCGGCGGGCAGGGCTTGGGCAAGGTTCATCAGCGTCATGGAAGGCGAATGGAAACCAAAGCTGAAATGGTTTCGATCCAAGGTAAGTAATTAAGTAGTACTAGCTAGCTAGCTAGCTGCCATCTTTTTAATTATCATGCTTGATTAATTATTATCTGATCAAATTAAATTCCATTCTCGTAATAAAGGCCCTGAAGCAGGCGCAGGGGATTGATCTGTGTGCATTCTGCGTTTGCGAGAATATTCACATGATGGCGTCCGAAAGGAGCAGATCTCAAAGACAGGAATGGGTACGCTTGTCAGAACACTATTCACAATTTTTACACCATTATCGATATCTAGTCACACAACTAATACACATGCATATTGATCTCCTTCTTAACAGTTCAAAGAGGTGCGGGACAAGCTCCTACCAACGGAGCGCGTAGAAGCACTTCAAGAGGAAATAGCGGGATTTTTGCTCGACCAGGTCATAAATCCGAAGGGAGAATACTATTACCCGCTACCGCCCCCATGAACCACTTCCAATTGTCATCGTGCTCCGAAGGCACCAATTAGGCTAATGCCACTGGCTCCGAAGGCAACATGCATATGTAGGAGAAATTGTATATAGCTATACATGTGTGTATGTGTAAATTAATATGGTGGTTTGTGAGACATTGATGATATATATATATATGATTGGTTCTACTAAAAATTCTATATATATATATATATATATATATATATATATATATATATATATATATATATATATATATATATATATATATATATATATGCATAACGTGTACAATGTGTAGTACCGTAAAATACCAGCAAACGAAAAAGAATTAAAATGGAAAACACAAAATTAAATGAAAAAAAAATCATAAAACCAAAAACCCCACAACCATTTAGTACCGGTTGGTGTTACCAACCGGTACTAAAGGGCTCCCGGCCCCCGGAGCTGGCTCGTGCCACGTGGATCCCCTTTAGCACCGGTTCGTGCTGAACCGGTACTAAAGGGGGGGGGGCGCTTTAGTGCCGAAACTTTAGTGCCGGTTCCTAAACCGGCACTACCTAAACCGGCACTAAAGGGCTTTACGAACCGGTGCTATTGCCCGGTTCTGCACTAGTGTCAGTCGCCTGTTGCATGTCGCGTAGGGCCGCATCGACCGTTCATATACTAGGACTTGTGACTACTAGTCTGGTTATTGAGTAGTATATGTAGTAATCCCTTTGTAGAAAAATATAAGAGCGTTTAAATCACTTATTATTTTATAAAAGTAGTTTTTTTTAAGGAAGATTTGTTAGTTTTTTTACTCCATTCTCGTGTCCTGTGTCCACTATCTCATCGGCGACCGGGCCAACACTCTGGGGAGCGCAGCCGGCCTCCAGACATGGTTAAGATTAGGTTTACATTGCATGTAATTGTATGGATTTGAGGTATTCAGTTGTGGAATGGATTATTTATGACGTGACCTGTCACTATCCGCGCATATGTCCGGATAGGATTTGCCAAGTCCGGCTGTAGATGCTATCATGTTCTTGATAAGTCTGGTGGAAGATATGGAGCCTCATCGTCATTGTGATCAATGCTATGCTCCGGTCGGAATCTGGTACTGGAAGACTTTGAGGAATGCAAGTTTGGCCATGAACGGAGGAAGGAACCAACATGATTTTTCAACCGTTCCCTTTATGCCCCGAAAAATAAAAACTAAACATGTGCCGTAGCTCACAAAAATAAAAACATGTGCCGTAGTGCTGTTGTTGCACCTCTCGCCCACGTTGGTTCAAGATGCTGCACTCCATGTTTTTAAGCATCCTCGAGATGCGGTTTGGTGGGCTAATCGCCATGCGGCCTGCGTCCACGTTCTGGAGTGATCTCCCCCAGATTTCGCGGGAGCAAGTCAGAAGTTGACCGGGCCGGCATGCAGCGCCGCGTGGTTTACTTTGCTCCACAGATCGGTTGATATGGCTGGAGATAATGGTATCGTACTAAGCTATCATGTCCGCATCAGCCAAGTGTGTGTTTAACATGCAACGTACTGGAATCTTATTAGCTACTTGCAGTGCATGGCATATGCTAGCTAGGTCAAATGTACTGTATTAGTACATGCGTGCGCCGAGATGGATCAGTGCTAGTTAACTACCCGTACTACCCGTGGAGTTTGGTTGGATCAGATGTCGCCATTCATTCAACATGCACGTCTGTCTTGCCATTTTGCCAAGGCGGCCGGTCTGTCGTTCATCGAACATGCACACCCGGCCTGGTCAGATGCGTGCTATATATTCTTGGAGCATGTATATCTGTTGATGGCATCTTTTCCTTCATCGCCGGCATATTTAGTTGCCACTGCTAGCGTGCATGTTCTGCTACTCCGATATCATAATTTTCACTTTGCCTATGTGTTACTGTGTAAGCCGCCTGAATAAATTTTTGGTCAGTCGATTTTTAGTCTGTTGATTTCTGCTTTAAGATTCGTGTAGCTTTTTTTTCTGGATTGGTCTGTGTGTTGTCTAGGGCTTTTGATTCTTTTTGACTGACCCCATATTTGGGTCAGTCAGTTCTTGAACGGGCCAGCGCCCATTCCAGTGCGAAATAACCTTCTTCTTTCTCCATTGTTTTTTTGTTTTCTCTTTTTATGCGTTTTTGTTTATTATTATTTTCTTTTCTTCACTATTTTTTGTGTTTTCTTTTGTTGTATTTTTGTGATGTTTGCAGAGTGTGAATATATACATATATGTGCCAAAATTTCATGCTTATATGATTACCTTATTGCATATTACAGAAAGTACAATTTCAGTCATTCAATGCAAAGTTGCGTACCAGTTTTGTTTTTTCTTTATTCTTAAAGGATATACTGACGCCACTATTTCATTGTTTTTTGGAAAAAAATCATTATTTTGATATTATCTAAGTCTTTATTCCATTTTCATTCTGCTTGAAGGATAATACCGGTGACACTTATTCATTTATTCTTTGTTTTTTTTCAAAAATTCAACCTATTATATAATTATTCTTGCATATTTTTAAAAAGCAGAATTTTAATGTATATTTTGTGCAAATTCATCACTATTTGTTTTAGTTTTTTTATTTTCCTTGTTCCTAAATGGTAATACCAATGCACTAATTATTCCTTCTTAGAAAACATAAATTTTAATTTGCGTGTGTGTAAATACAAATGCAAGTAACAAATAATATGTGTGTAAATTATAGTAGAAGGCAAAAATTTCACTATTATATGCTTATTGTTTGCATATTTCAAAAAGTGCAATTTTCAGTGCAATGTTGTGTCCAAGTTTTGAAAGGGTTTTCTTTAATTTTGTTTCTTCTTAAAGGGTTTCATTATTTATTAGAAAACTTCAATATTTTTATTTTCTTTTATTCTTTTAGTATTTTTATTCTAAAAGGGAAATACCAATGCCACAAATTCATTCTTCCATAGAAAAATTTATTTTTTATTTTGTTTTAGTTTTCATTTCATTTTTATTTTGTTTTAGTTTTAGTTTTCATTTTCTTTTCTTTTGTAAGGGTAATACCCCTGTCACTTATCCATTACTTAAAAAAACACTTTTTTTGCAGGAATGTTACTATTATATGCTTATTTTTGCTATATATATATATATTATATGCAGATGTATGTGTATGTATATATGTATTGTATACGTGTATAAAAATAAATATACATATGTGAGATTGAACCTATAGCCACTAACCGTTGTATGCAAACATTATACTAGAGCAGTCTATACTCAACGTACAAAAAAAAAAGGCTGGCTGCAAACCAACATGTGGTTTGATGGTTAGGAGGATAGTGGTATCCCCGACCCATCAAAGTTCAAGTAATGGTGCTCGTGGTTATTCCTAGATTTATTTCAGGAATTCCTGCGATGCGCGTTCAGTGGGAGGAGACGTTTCCGTCGACTACGACGCGCTTTTGATGACTTCATCAATCTCAAGATAATATGCCGGCTCAGTCTCTCAGATGTGCTTATAGGGATAGGGTGTGAGTGTGTGGTTGCTTCAAATCATATGACTAAATTTTTTGGTTAGTCGACTTGTACCTAGTCACTCCCCATATTTTTCCACCCTGCAAAGAAAATCAATATTTTTCTAGGGTGGAGAGCTGGCTGGTTAAGGGTGTGTTTGTTGGGCTCTTTTTAGTGGCTTCTATGGCTTCTGGCCCAAAAAAGCCGGAGCCCAAACAAACACCCATTTTCCAAGCCGGCTGCAAAGAGCCTGGGTCGGAGCGCTCAAAAATCTGGGCCCAAAAGCCACTGCTGCCATTGGGTTATCATATGTCCAATATATGTCAAATTTATTCGAATATACTATTAATACCAACAACTAGCGTAATTTCAGTTCACTTATGTGAAAAATAGAAATCTACAACAAAAACATCTCTTAATCGGGTCATTTATTGTTAAACCGGTACAATCAACACTTAAACCCAATCTACAGAACAACAGGGGTTGCTATGGTCATTTCAGCATGTTCAATATCAGCCGCAGCTGCTACAACATGACTACCAAACGACTGCATCGATCTCAGCTCCAACCTTTCAGCCGCAGCTAGCAGCTACAGCCGCTCCTTCTAGCCCGAGCCGTTGCAGCTGCTGCAGAAGAAGTTGCAGTCCAAGCAAACACACCCTAAAGCAGCTGGACGCGTACCATGCATGACACATGGCCAAACCAAAGCCCAGAGTTATCAAGGAGGTCCTGCTGCACCACCACGTGGGTTAAGTCAATCAAACAAAATCAAGCAACGACGTACGACGCAGGACGCCTATATAGGATCAATTAACTTTGCTCAAACCTGGCGCAGACGTACGTGCCGTGCAGGTGCATCCGTACCAGTACGGCCAGCTAGCCCGCTGCGCGCGCTGACACGCAGTGCATGCAGGAAAGGTACGTACGTTCACTCACCGGCTGGCCGTCCGACGGCTAGCTAGATATATAGCGCCGCGGCCGCGCTAGGACGTAGCGGTACCAATAAGTGTAGGGGTATCTTTCTGGCCCGTCTGCCACGAGGCCAGACTCGCCGGCCGGACCCCTACTTCCAAACGAGTGCCGCGCCTTATTAGTAGTACTTTTTTTTACTAGAAAGCTATTGGCTAAATAATCATCTCCCATAGTATTACGTAGCATTGTTGTTGAGGCATCGAAGGATGTGGTTCGTGTTGCTCAAATTCGAGCAACCACAAAGAAGGCTGAACAGGTATTGCTTCAGTTGATGTTGGTTCATCAGCTTTACATTCAGCTGAATCACCTCTCTTTCTATTAAAAAATGCATCAATTGTTTTCCCCTTAGGCATCACTACCTCCCTCTCACTCTGTATAGGACATTCTCTATTCGGTACAAAATCCATGACCTGATGACCTAAATAGAATTTACCTCAACTAATGTGAAAAAACTACATAATCAAAAGATTTGAAGTATCCACAGTTTCTAAAGGGGAGAGATCAAGAGAGATACAGCAAGATGGTGAGGGCAGTCTGCTCATCGGCTTACTAAGGCCTGCATGACATCGACGTTGCCTTGCGTGATGTTGTCCGTAGCAAAGGTGGGAGCGGTGATCCAGCAAGGTGAATCCCTAGCGGCTAGCCGGCCGGCGGCCAGAGGTCACCCCCACGTCGGCAAGCCACGACAGCCAGTCTGCCGGACGCCGCCGCCCCACCCCACGCTTAGGCGTCCACGGTCGAAGGGCAAATCGGGCCACAACCAGGGGAGGGGGGCTAGGTTCGCCGCCACGAAGCTCCGCCGTTGCATAGAAATAAGAACAAAACCGGTGGAAATAAGAAAAAGTCTAGGATAGGGCGGTTTACCTTCAACCCACCAATCCTCTCAAAAAGTGGTGTTGCTGCCATCCATGTGACATTTTTTTTTTTTTTGCAAATTGGTAAAAGATGCCTTTGACCTACTAGTGCAAAACCGAGATTCTCCAACTAAATCTAACATACAGGTGATCCTTGATAATTAGGGAGCCTGTATGGACGTACTCAGACTGTTTTTTGTTACGCGATACTCAAACTGTTTTTGATTGAAAGAGTATCACTGCTACGCGTCTCCATGACCGGCATTCGCGCCAGTATGAGCGCGGGTCGGTCGTCGTTTCTACAAACGACAACTAATTAACCACAACGCGTGCATGCACCCTACCCTTAGCATTGGCTCGCCGTGCTCGTGTGTTCCTCGCCTCTGACTGACTGCTCTGCTCCGCTGTGTGTACGCGCGCGGATCCAGGCAATGCAACAGTGGTTGCGCACGCACTATAAACAAGTTAACAACAGGAGCAGCAGCCGCTACCACCTACGGATGCATCGTGCATGCGCTGTTGTGCCGTGCGGTTGAGCAGCAGCCTCCTCGAGCCCCTGCCCTCTCCAGGCTGTTCATGTCGACTCATCGACCTCATCTCAGGAGCCACGCCATTGCCATGCACACGGGGCCTCTTCTCGTCTCTCACCGGTGTTTGTATTTCTCGAGCAGGCATGCACGCATGGGTTTGATCAACCATGTCATTCCGCCGTCCGGGCCGCGTGGGCATCGTGATTGAGTTGGTGACGCCGGTGCTGCAGCCGAATCAACCGTTTTTTTTTCTATCTTTTTTACTTTTGCTGCCGCGGCAGCCGAAACAACTTTTTTTTGGCCACCGCGGTAGCCGATTCCAATGGTTTTCTTTATTACTCCTCCCATCCGAAAATAAAACTTGGTGCTAGATACATTTATTTGAGAAACAAGCTTTTTTGGACGAAGGGGGTACTATCTTTGATGTCGAAGGAGCACTCATATTGCATGAGGCGTCATTAGGGCATCTTCAACGCTGACCCGCAAACCTTCCGCAGGCATCTGAACCGTATTGTCCGGACACCGTAAGTCATCCAGCGTAGGTCTGTATCAGTCCACGGCGCAGTCCGGATGTGATTTCTTCCGCAAACCAGAGACAAACGCAGGGGGACGGGCCGGGGAGCTTTGTGGGAGTCCGACCGATCCCACGCCCTCTTCTGACTTCCCCGGCCCATCAAAACCCATTCGCCCTCGCCCCGCGCGTGTTCCCCCCCCCCCCCCCCCCCCCGGCGCCAGCTGCCCGCATTCATGCCGATGTAGAGTGTGCCACTCAACATTGAAGATGATCCAGGGTGAACGTGACCTCTCACCGCCTCCACCATTGAAGTGGTGCACCGGGCGAGGGCGCCGCCTACGACGCGTCTCTGGTGTCCGCGCCTGTTCAATGCCAGAGACGCGTGACTGGACGGGACAGGGCGGATATCTACCACGCCCGTTCAATGTTGTTGTTCGTTTGTATGCTGCCATTAACCAGGCTCGCCGCCTCATAAACCCACTCCGGCGGCACACATTGACACATTCGAACACCTCGCCCACCGGAATCCACTATATAAAGGCGTCCACACCCGGCTAACTCCAGACCACAACACAAGCCCCTCCCCATCATCCTTCATTGCACTGTATCCGCCATGACTGCATGCGGTGAATATCTGTGGGAGAGCCTTTCCACAAAGATAAAGCACGGGTGGCCGCCCTTGCCGCCGCCTGGCAGTGCCGTCGTGCCAGGTAGATCGAGGCCGGCTTGCCAGCCGGGTCGCCCGAGGTCTCCGACGATGAGGACAAGACCATGATGGAGACGGGCTCCGACGACACCGCACCGGCTCCCGTGCCTCCTGTGCATGCCGGCTTCACCATGGAGTAGGAGCAGGCGCACTACAGCATTGCCATGGCGGAGGTGCAGCCCGCGCCGGCGCCTTTGTCGGCGTTCCAAGCAGGCGCAGGAGGAACGACAGTAGAAACATGTTCCTCCTGGGGCAGCACCGGCTATCAGAGGGCCAGATCTACGACGAACGGGCGAGCGAGGAGGCCGTGGTGGCTATGGCCGTGACGAACTCCAACTTCGTCACGGAGCAGTGTGCTATCTACGATGTCATCTGCGCTCAAGCCGCCGCTCGCCAGGAAGCGTCCACCGTGGAGGTGCGGTTGCAGGCGATCACAGAGGAGAACAACGCTAGTTGTGCCTCCTATGCGTTGCCGGCGAACCATCAGGCGGCCCGATGGGACGACGATTGTGTCGACGCCATCATTTTCATCGTGGACCTCACGTTCACCGACGACGGACTGGTCGCGGGCTCTTTCGAGGATGAGTAGGCCACCGGACGCGGCAGGGCCTGGTGTCCCATGTGGGCAGGTCCGTCTCCCATCTTCTACTCTTCCTCGTTCGGAGACCGCATTTTCACTTCATCGGTCTTATCGCCGGTGCTTATGAAGACGACAGATGGAGTACGACACGGCTTGGACGCGGGGCGCCACTGCCGTAGGATAGGTTTAGGGTCGGGTCCTTTTTTGTTCAAGATATTTGAAATGTAATGAAAATCCGCCGAGTTTATATGAAATCTGTCATGTTTGTATGAAATCCGATCGTGTTTGTATGAATTTGTCCGATCTGTTGAAAATGAGTTTGAAATTTATGCGGGTAGTGTTGGATGGCGTCCTTCCGAAGGCGTGTCCGCGGATGGATGCAAAAGAAAATTTGTGGGTTACCGTCCAAGATGTCCTTAACGTTGCATTGCCATGCTATGCTAGCAAATCTGCAAGTGAGCATCTACCTATGCATGTTCCTCGCAAAAAAGAAAGCATCTACTATGCATGCAACAGTATTTATAAGTCAGTGACAGTGAGAAGAGATGGATCTGTTACCAATCCAATCCTATATCATGGATCGATCCGTGACGACGTGCACACATGCATGTCCCCTAGCTACCAGCCTACCCTCCTGTCTCCAGTCAACTAGCCTAGCCTAGCCTAGCCTGTCACACCCTCGCCTCGCACATCTCATGGCCTCTGCTCTGCTCTCGAGTAAATTGCACAGAAGTACCATAATTGGGGCATTGGAAGCAGATTGGTACCAAGTTTGGTAATTTTTACGTGTCAGTACCAAGTCTGGGGCTAGACGTTATAAAAAGGTCTAAATCGCGTATAAACGTGTATTGACGGTGTATCTGACCGGCGGGGCCTGCATGTCAGCTGCCGATGTGGCATTCTTTTTGCAGAAACCCCCCGCACAGCGGCGCCCGGTCTGGATCGAGGGGAGAATCCATCGAGCCCGAGCTCCCACTCGCATCACCACGACGTCTAGCCCAGACTTGGTACTGACACGTAAAAATTACCAAACTTGGTACCAATCTGCTTCCAATGCCCCAATTGTGGTACTTCTGTGCAATTTACTCTCTGCTCTCCCTGCTCGGACAATCAATCTCCATTGTACTGTACGTATTACACTCTACTGCTAGCGTACGTACTCGTGCATGATGCTGACAAACTATGGTACAATTATTAAAATTCCTGCGTGCGTGTGCACGCTAGCTTGTTGTTAACTAGCAGTAGTATATTTGTTCTGCACCATTATTGGCTCCTGATGTTTGCACTGTGATCGACAGCAACTCATGGGTACTACGTTGGACACGCATATGTCTCGTGCACAGAGCAAGCGCTACCTCTGCAACTGGGTTTTCCCTTGCATTCTTCAGATCCTTGTGATCAGTAACTACAACTACTCTACCAATTGTAGCTCACACATGCATGAATCTTCTGGGGTAGCTAAGCTAGCTAGGGTTAGCCGTTAGCCGCAGTTAATTAACTCACCCTTTGCTTGCACTGCACGATCCCAATAGTTAATCAGAGCGAGCAGTAACAAGTCTTGCTGACAAGCCATGAGACTTACATGTGCACCGGTGTGTACAAGTCCTAGAATGGCAGAAGAAACCAAAGTAGTAGTAGCCCGTTGCTGCGTGCACGTGGACTGCTAAGCTAGCTACTTCATATATGCTCCTAGGCTGTCATCGATCGACCACTCTCATGGCGTGCGTGCATGCATTTGCTCGGAAACCTCGCACCGTCTTGGTCCGATCCATGCCATGCAATGCAATGCGGTCTTTGAGGTCAGCCTAGAGTCGCCTAGGCTGTCATGGTCCGATCCACATCGCCGGTGCCATGCGTACGTGCACGCATTTGCTCGGAAGCCTAAAACCTTTGGATCTTGCGTAGTTAAGTCTTTGCATGTTTGATTACTTCGTGCAATCTTTGAGATGAGCGCACAGTCAGTTGCCTGTTGCATGTCGCGTAGGGTCGCATCGACCGTTCATACACTGGACTTGTGACTACCAGCCTGATTGTTAGTATTACTCCATTTGTAAAGAAATATAAAGCGTTTATTTTGCAAACTTCTTTTTTTGTATATGCAGTACAAGAAGACATGCTAGGCTTTTTTTACCCCCTTCCTTTCAGTTTATAAGGCCACACGTATTGATAATTTGAACAACATGAATCAAGCTGTATATCATACTCCCTCCGTCCCAAATTACTTGTCGCAAGTATGGATGTATCTAGATGTATTTTAGTTCTAGATACATCCATTTTCGCGACAAGTAATTTGGGACGGAGGGAGTACTTGACTTCCATTTGTCTAAAAATGGATGTACCTATATACTAAAACATGTCTAGATACATCTATATTTTGACAAATGGAAGGCATGTATTGTGGAACGGAGGGAGTAGAAGTTAAACCGTCAGAAAATATGTCATTAGAAGTTTCTGATGGTATATTTTTTGTGATATATAGTTCGTATTACCTAGGTTTAATTGTCAACCTAGAGATACACATGGATCTTATAAACCTGAAGGGTGGGGTGGGGTGTGTGGTTGAGTAGTACTCGCACATTTTTATTTGCTCAGCATATTAGTTTTGAACTAAGTCAAACTTCATAAACATTTGACCAACTTTATAGCAAACAAACTAAACTTTCACAATAACAAGTATACATGATATGTAAATATACTCAATGATGATTCTAATGGTATTGATTTGATATTCTAGATGTTACTACAGTTTTTATAAATTTGGTCAGAGTTTATAAAGTTTGACTCAAGACAAAGCTAGTATGTGAAGTAAATAAAAACGAGGGAGTACATCCTAAAAAAAGTTTGACTCAAGACAAAGTTTATAAGTTTGTTAAAAGTTTATTTTCAGAGTTCCCCTAAAATAAGTTTATTTCCAGAGTTCTCCTAAAAAAGTTTATTTTCAAATTTACCATGATCTCTGAAAGTATTTATCCACATGATCTGGTAGGTCAATTATTTTCTGACCATTTATACAGCATAGACATTTATATTTTATTTGCAGAGAATAATAGACATTTATAAATGTATGAAAAAGTTTATTTTTGCCCTACCACTGGAGTCTAGATTTTGTCCCTAAACTCCCTTAATTTATATGAAAACCACACATATTTCTTCTGCTAAACCATCACATAACAGTTATGCACAATGTCACGGTGGTTTTGCGCACATGGCAGTCCAGTCAGCGTGTACATGGGTAAGAAAATTTCGAAACTTCAACGAAAATATAAAAACATCGAGAAAATAAAATTTAGAAGAAACTAGATTTGTTTTTACAAAAGTGGCAAATATGAAAAGCAAAAAAATGAATTAAATGAGAAAAAAATTCCGGGAGTGCCTAGAAACCTCACACAATTTTTTGATAGAGTAACTATATAAAGTGTTGAAAACTGGACATTTCACATCCCTTTGGCACGTGAACTTGTCAAACATCTGTTGGACAGTCTGCACGGTCCACCAAGTGTCGACCACTAGCTCCTAACAGTAGTATTTGGTACGAATCCTATGCATAGACTTTTCTGGTTCTTCTTCTTCTTCTGGGGTAGTATTTTCTCCAGACATCTTACCGTCCTACCACAGTAGCCACACATTGCTTAAATTAGCAGCCACGGATACATATACCTTGATAGCAGCAGGGCCGTCGATCATGTTGCTTAATTAGCAAGTTGGCAGCCATATGCACAAAGCCAAATGCATGACACATTGCACTCAAACCTTGATCCTAGTCGTACCAAATCACGGCACTAATAGTGCCAAATCTCCTCATGCCGAGGTTATCTTTGTGCGGCTCCAGATAGAAGCTTCCCATCCTCCGATGCCGGGATGCAAATAATGGCAACTTGCAATCCAATGGAGGAACATGGAACAAACTACAATGCTATTATATATAGTAGTAGAGTTGCTGGCTAAGATCGATGGCTCCCGGAGAAAAGAAAGGGTCTCGAACTCTTGTGCATGATTAACTATGCGTAGGCACGGGATGCATGCTAGCTAGCTAGCTGCACGAGAGCATGGCACAGAGTGGCCTTGTCTCTAATCCTCTTCTCATGGATCTCATTGTTTTTAATCGATCCTGGCAATCAGTTCTTCATGTAAGATTTGATTGATGCGACCTTCTCATCCTCCTCCCGGCCAGATGAATAAACAAGTGTTGTGATCTACTGATCTTCTCCCTTTAATGGTGAGAGATCTTGTTCTTAGTTGCTTGCAGCCGATCCATGCTCCATACGGGATTGCTCCCAGATGCAAAAGATAACAATTACATTGCCATCCCATGATCTGTGAGATAGGGAGAGGAGATAATGTTAACTTGATGAGATGAGGTGTCAGGCAGGCAGGCAGGCAGGCATGCTTCAGATTTCTTCTGTCATCCCCATCATCAGTACAAATGTATAATTGCACTGCATTTTCCATATAATCAATCAAAGTCAAAGCCAAATGTTACTACTATTGCATGTGAGATTATAGTTACTTAGAAATTAATTTATAAGCATGCAGAAGAAGGCAAGTGAGATTCAGAGTGAGGTACTACAAAATGCCTGGAGGAAAGGCAGGCAGAGCCATTAACTGATACATTCTTGGTCGTACTGAATTCAAGCGTGTGTGCTACTGGTAGCTAGCTCAAGCGAGTCCAGCCAGCCAGCCAGCCAGCTAGCTCCTTGGCTGCCATGCCATGGACGGGAGTAGTAATGGTGACCTGAAAGGCCTTCCATGCATGTCTTGAGGGCAGTCGCAGTGGAATGACTTGAATAGCTTTTGGCTCCCTTGTGCTTGGACTACTCAGTGGCCGTACGTACGCGCAGAGATTGGGCTGAGAAGATATGGAGCTCAAGTGCTTGCATGAGGGCTTGAATGTACTGCTCTGCATTCCCAGCTGCATTGCCTGAAATTATTTATGGGGCAGCCACCGTCCAATTCTGACCCTCTGCACTGCAGCATACTCCAGCATATGCAGATTTTACTTTATTTTCCGCTCAAAATTAGGAGAGAGGAGACACTTTGTAATCATGAGCTAATCCTGGGCTAATCTTTTGAAGCTGTATTATACTCGTATTAATTATAGTTTTGCCAGCCACCAGCAGACCGGAAGGGCACATGCACGCTATATTATTGCGGCGAAAACACAGGGAGGAACTGCTCAATTAGTAGCAGCATTAGCAGACATGATACCCAGTGCCTAATCCAACGACGCCCCAAGAGGCCAACAATCCGATCAATCTCATTTTTGTCCCGTCAGATCCAGCAAGAGCCAATCAAAGTAAAATATATGGAAAAATGGCAGTATGGTAATGGGTGGGCTCCACTTGTCGGCATGAGAAAAGGCTCTTGTCTGTAGTACTTGAACAACTGGATCCTCAGATTAAAATAAGGCCCTTTGTCGTCACTCAAAGACTTGGTCAGTGTTCATTTCACTTGGCAGTAAATATTTTTCTTGTCGGAACTGATAATTAAGAATGAAAATTGCTCAGGGTTACCACTTGACTGTTTGTTTCTTCAGATTTAAGTTTTTCCTGTCAATTTGACTGTGGATCCACTGGCAAGTTGGTGTCTTCCGACTCGGTTGTTTGACTGAACAATATTTGTCCCCTTGTGAAGAAACTTTGTATTTAAGAATACAGAAAGTTAATGAAACGTTAACTTAGACTCAAATTGTACTGGCTCAGGGTATCTTTCCTTAGTATAATGTGGGGTTATCATACTCCAACCGTTGTTTGTTTTCGTGTACTTAAGTTCTCCTTTTATACTAGAACCTTGTGAACTTAACTTGAGTTGATCTTACTATTTCAATATGGACTATATACTGATCTCAAAAAAATATGGACTATATACTGAGTAAAATGAGTGAATCTATACTTTAAAATATGTCTACATACATCCGTATGTAGTCCATATCGAAATTTCTAAAAACGACTTATATTTAGAAACGGAGGGAGTAGATAAAAGAATCAATAAAGAACATACCTTAATATTAAGACGATACCAATTACTCTATGTCTCTGCACCAACACAATATCTTTGAAAAAGGCTTTGGTCCCGCTTTATATATATAAAGCAACAATCGTCGACAACCCGATACAAACAAACGTCATCCGAACACACGCACACATCCAAGGCCAGATACATCTATATTCCCTCCGTTCCTAAATATTTGCCTTTCTAGAGATTTTAACAAGTGACTACATACGGAGCAAAATGAGTGGATCTACATTCTAAAGTATGTCTATATACATCCGTATGTGATAGTCCATTTGAAATCTCTAAAAAAACAAATATTTAGGAACGGAGGGAGTAGGAGATTGGAACGAATGTATTCATCATCAAACGCTTCCTTCACGAGAATATTGATTCATGTAAAAATGCAAACATAAATTACTATTTCTGCTGCAGGAAATAGTTTCTGTTGGCACCGAAAACTCGACCTGTACCAAACAATTGATGATAGATAATTGAGGAGGAGGAGGAATATTCTCCGAGTGCTGGACTAGACGTACTACAGGGTGTGAGTCATTATTATCAAAGGAGAAACGGGAGCATATTTGGTGACAGTACATCATCACATTTATTTAGGAGAAGGCAGCAGAAGCGTTTGTTACTCGCTCATTTTGCTTTGTTTGTTTATATCTTGTCGTTGGTTTGGTAGGGTACACACACATTAACTGGCAGTACAAAGTACGGCAGTACCACTACTACGTACGTACCAGTGTACGTACCATGCATGAATTTTCAGTGGCGCTGGCCCACCCCTCTGTGAGTGAGTGAGTGACTCACTGACAACGCAATATATGCTTCTCGCTTCAGTCCCTCGTCTGGTCCATTGCTTGACCCTCCGATTTTAAAGGCTTGGAGCCACTCATGTCAAATCATTGGTGCCATGAATTTTCTGCATGCAGAAGGACGTCGATTTTTTATTTTATAAAATTGACTGAGGGCCAATTTTCCGAAATGATCCGTCGACGAGCTCAGAGTTCAATCTGTTTTCTTTTCTTTTTCAAGCAACCGGCAGAAGCTCTGTCTATTCGAAAAAGCATTGGCATGTTGCCTAGGTCCTTTTGTAGATAGACATCGTGGTTTTAAGATCATACACGCATAAGTCAAGAAGATACTAACCCTAAAGCCCGAAAGAGTATGTAGCTAATTACCGAAAAAAGATAGTGTCTGCAAGAACTTCGGGAAAGAACACAATGTAAGTCGACACATCCAGCTGTATGTACTAGGTCGTGCCATGTGACCCAATAACTATTCTAGAGGGACCATACGTATGAAGTTTAATTACTCCAACCATCTATGGTTTGCCACTCACCAGTCACCCCTGCCACATCCGTATATTTTACAATGTACTTTCATGGAGCATGTTTTTTTTTTGTTAAATTATGATGGTCACAATATAGTCTCATTATAGGGCAGAAAATAATGCAAACACATTTTAAACATGTCGAGTGGCTTTGTTGTGCAAATACTGTTTGAAACAGTCGAATGGAAGTCCTGTCCACCGAAATGCCTTCTGTAAAAAAAACCTTAAAAATTGCCCTTTGCAAACCATCTGATTTTTCCCTCAGGAATTATTTGCACCGGATTTCATATGAAAATTTTAATTTGCTCCAACATCTAGGAAACAATCACACGTTTTCTCTGTGAAGCAATCTAATAAACCAAAATCCGGTATGATAGATCCAAATGTGTTTGATGGCCCCTTGTTGTCAAATACGAGACACGTCGGTAGAATACAAAGGGGGCACATATTTAAGCCCGCAGAGAACCATATTGATAGAGGTGTTGGAAATATGCCCTAGAGGCAATAATAAAAGTATTATTATTATATTTCCTTGTTCATGATAATTGTCTTTTATTCATGCTATAACTGTATTATCCGGAAATCGTAATACACGTGTGAATACATAGACCACAATATGTCCCTAGTGAGCCTCTAGTTGACTAGCTCGTTGTGATCAACATATAGTCATGGTTTCCTGGCTATGGACATTGGATGTCGTTGATAATGGGATCACATCATTAGGAGAATGATGTGATGGACAAGACCCAATCCTAAGACTAGCACAAAAGATCGTGTAGTTCATTTGCTAGAGCTTTGCCAATGTCAAGTATCTCTTCCTTCGACCATGAGAGCGTGTAACTCCTGGATACCGTAGGAGTGCTTTGGGTGTATCAAACGTCACAACGTAACTGGGTGACTATAAAGGTGCACTACAGGTATCTCCGAAAGTATCTATTGTTTTATGCGGATCGAGACTGGGATTTGTCACTCCGTGTAAACGGAGAGGTATCTCTGGGCCCACTCGGTAGGACATCATCATATGCGCAATGTGACCAAGGAGTTGATCACGGGATGATGTGTTACGGAACGAGTAAAGTGACTTGCCGGTAACGAGATTGAACAAGGTATTGGATACTGACGATCGAATCTCGGGCAAGTAACATACCGATAGACAAAGGGAATTGAATACGGGATTGATTAAGTCCTTGACATCGTGGTTCATCCGATGAGATCATCGTGGAACATGTGGGAGCCATCATGGGTATCCAGATCCCGCTGTTGGTTATTGACCGGAGAACGTCTCGGTCATGTCTACATGTCTCCCGAACCCGTAGGGTCTACACACTTAAGGTTCGATGACGCTAGGGTTATAAAGGAAGTTTGTATGTGGTTACCGAATGTTGTTCGGAGTCCCGAATGAGATCCCGGACGTCACGAGGAGTTCCGGAATGGTCCGGAGGTAAAGATTTATATATGGGAAGTCCTATTTTGGCCACCGGAAAATGTTCGGGATTTTTCGGTATTGTACCGGGAAGGTTCTAGAAGGTTCCGGAGTGGGGCCCACCTGCATGGGGGGACCCACATGGACGTGGGTAGTGGGGGCAAGGCCCCACACCCCTGGTCAAGGCGCACCAAGATCCCCCCTTAGAAGGAATAAGATCATATCTCGAAGGGATAAAATCAAGATCCCTAGAAAGGGGGGATAACAATCGGTGGGGAAGGAAATAATGAGATTTCTTTCCTCCCACCTTGGCCAACGCCCCAATGGACTTGGAGGGCAAGAAACCAGCCCCTCCACCCCTATATATAGTGGGGAGGCGCATGGGAGCTATACACGAAGTTCTGGCACAGCCCTACCTCTCTTCCTACTCCTCCTCTCCCATGGTGCTTGGCGAAGCCCTGCTGGATTGCCACGCTCCTCCACCACCACCACGCCATTGTGCTGCTATTGGATGGAGTCTTCCTCAACCTCTCCCTCTCTCCTTGCTGGATCAAGGCGTGGGAGACGTCACCGAGCTGTACGTGTGTTGAACGCGGAGGTGCCGTGCGTTCGGCACTTGATCATCGGTGATTTGAATCACGACGAGTACGACTCCATCAACCCCGTTCACTTGAACGCTTCCGCTTAGCGATCTACAAGGGTATGTAGATGCACTCTCTTTCTACTCGTTGCTGGTCTCTCCATAGATAGATCTTGGTGACACGTAGGAAAATTTTGAATTTCTGCTACGTTCCCCAACAGTGGCATCATGAGCCAGGTCTATTGCGTAGATTCTTTGCACGAGTAGAACACAAAGTAGTTGTGGGCGTTGATGTTGTTCAATATGCTTACTGTTACTAGTCCAATCTTGTTTCGATGGTATTGTGGGATGAAGCGGCCCGAACCGACCTTACACGTACTCTTACGTGAGACAGGTTCCACCGATTGACATGCACTTGGTGCATAAGGTGGCTAGCGGGTGCCAGTCTCTCCCACTTTAGTCGGAACGGATTCGATGAAAAGGGTCCTTATGAAGGGTAAATAGCAATTGGCATATCACGTTGTGGTCTTGCGTAGGTAAGAAACGTTCTTGCTAGAAACCCATAGCAGCCACGTAAAACATGCAACAACAATTAGAGGACGTCTAACTTGTTTTTGCAGGGTATGCTATGTTATGTGATATGGCCAAGAAGAATGTGATGAATGATATGTGATGTATGAGATTGATCATGTTCTTGTAATAGGATTCACGACTTGCATGTCGATGAGTATGACAACCGGCAGGAGCCATAGGAGTTGTCTTTATTTATTGTATGACCTGCGTGTCATTGAAGAACGCCATGTAAACTACTTTACTTTATTGCTAAACGCGTTAGTCATAGAAGTAGAAGTAGTCGTTGGCGTGACAACTTCATGAAGACATGATGATGGAGATCATGATGATGGAGATCATGGTGTCGTGCCGGTGACGATGATGATCATGGAGCCCCGAAGATGAAGATCAAAAGGAGCAAAATGATATTGGCCATATCATGTCACTATTTGATTGCATGTGATGTTTATCATGTTTATGCATCTTGTTTGCTTAGGACGACGGTAGTAAATAAGATGATCCCTTACAAAATTTCAAGAAGTGTTCTCCCCTAACTGTGCACCGTTGCTACAGTTCGTCACTTCTAAGCACCACGTGATGATCGGGTGTGATGGATTCTTACGTTCACATACAACGGGTGTAAGACAGTTTTACACAGCGAAAACACTTAGGGTTAACTTGACGAGCCTAGCATGTGCAGACATGGCCTCGGAACACGGAGACCGAAAGGTCGAGCATGAGTCGTATGGTAGATACGATCAACATGAAGATGTTCACCGATGATGACTAGTCCGTCTCACGTGATGATCGGACACGGCCTAGTTGACTCGGATCATGTGATCACTTAGATTACCAGAGGGATGTCTATCTAAGTGGGAGTTCATAAGATGAACTTAATTATCCTGAACATAGTCAAAAGACCTTTTGCAAATTATGTCGTAAGCTTGCGCTTTAGTTCCACTGTTTAGATATGTTCCTAGAGAAAATATAGTTGAAAGTTGATAGTAGCGATTATGCGATCAGTAGAAAGCTTATGTCCTTAATGCACCGCTCAGTGTGCTGAACCCCAACGTCGTTTGTCGATGTTGCAAACATCGGACATACACGTTTTGATAACTACGTGATAGTTCAATTAAATGGTTTAAGTAGAGGCACCAAAGACGTTTTCGAAACGTCGCGGAACATATGAGATGTTTCGAGGGCTGAAATTGGGATTTCAGGCTCGTGCCCACGTCAAGAGGTATAAGACCTCCAACGATTTTCTTAGCCTGCAAACTAAGGAAGAAAAGCTCAATCGTTGAGCTTGTGCTCAGATTGTCTGAGCACAACAATCACTTGAATCGAGTGGGAGTTGATCCTCCAGATGAGATAGTGATGTTTCCCCAAAGTCATTGCCACCAAGCTGCTAGAGCTTCGTGATTAACTATAACATATCAGGGATAGATATGATGATCCTTGAAATATTCATGATGTTTGACACCGCGAAAGTAGAAATCAAGAAGGAGCATCAATTGTTGATGGTTGGTGAAACCACTAGTTTCAAGAAGGGCAAGGAAACAAAGGGATACTTCATGAAACGGCAATTCAGATGCTGCTCTAGTGAAGAAACCCAAGGTTGAACCCAAACCCGAGACTAAGTGCTTCTGTAATAAGGGGAACAACCACTGGAGCAGCATTACCCTAGATACTTGGTAGATGAGAAGGCTGGCAAGGTCGATAGAAGTATATTGGATATACATTATGTTAATGTGTACTTTACTAGTACTCCTAGTAGCACCAGGGTATTGGATACCGGTTTGGTTGCTAAGTGTTAGTAACTCGAAATAAAAGCTACGGAATAAACGGAGACTAGCTAAAGGTGAGCTGACGATATATGTTGGAAGTGTTTCCAAGGTTGATATGATCAAGCATCGCACGCTCCCTCTACCACCGAGATTGGTGTTTGCGTTGAGCATAGACATGATTGGATTATGTCTATCGCAATACGGTTATTCATTTAAGGAGAATAATGGTTACTCTATTTTTGAATAATACCTTCAATGGTCTTGCACCTAAAGGAATGGTTTATTGAATCTCGGTCGTAGTGATACACATTTTCATGCCAAAAGATATAAGATAGTAATGATAGTACCACTTACTTGTGGCACTGCCATGTAAGTCATAATGGTATAAAACGCATGAAGAAGCTCCATGTTGATGGATCTTTGGACTCACTCATTTTTGAAAAGTTTGAGACATGCGAACCATGTCTATTGGTGTATATGCATGAAGAAACTCCATGCAAATGGATCGTTCGGACTCACTTGATTTTGAATCACTTGAGATATGCAAATCATACCACATGGGCAAGATGACTGAAAAGCTTCATTTTCAGTAAGATGGAACAAGATAGCAACTTGTTGGAAGTAACACATTTTGATGTGTGCAGTCGAATGAGTGCTGAGGCATGCAGTGAATATCATTATGTTCTTACTTCACAGATGATTCGAGTAAATGTTGAGTATATTTACTTGATGAAACACAAGTCTGAATTATTGAATGGTTCAAGTAATTTCAGAGTGAAGTAGCAGATCATTGTGACAAGAGGATAAAATGTCTATGATATGATCATAGAGATGAATATCTGAGTTACGAGTTTTGGCACACAATTAAGACATTGTGGAAATTGTTTCGCAATTAATACCGCCTGGAACACCATAATGTGATGGTGTGTCCGAACATCATAGTTGCACCCTATTGGATATGGTGCGTACCATGATGTCTCTTATCGAATTACCACTATCGTTCATGGGTTAGGCATTAGAGACAACCACATTCACTTTAAATAGGGCACCACGTAATTCCGATGAGATGACACCGTATGAATTATGGTTTAGAGAAACCTAAGTTGTCGTTTCTTAAAAGTTTGGGGCTGCGACGCTTATATGAAAAAGTTTCAGGTTGATAAGCTCGAACCCAAAGCGGATAAAATGCATCTTCATAGGAAACCCAAAACAGTTGGGTATACCTCCTAATTCAGATCCGAAAGCAATATGGATTGTTTCTAGAATCGGGTCCTTTCTCGAGGAAAAGTTTCTCTCGAAAGAATTGAGTGGGAGGATGGTGGAGACTTGATGAGGTTATTGAACCGTCTCTTCAACTAGTGTGTGACAGGGCACAGGGAGTTGTTCCTGTGGCACCTACACCAATTGAAGTGGAAGCTTATGATATTGATCATGAAACTTCGGATCAAGTCACTCCCAAACCTCGTAGGATGACAAGGATGCGTACTACTTCAGAGTGGTACGTAATCCTGTCTTGAAGGTCATGTTGCTAGACAACAATGAACCTACGAGCTATGGAGAAGCGATGGTGGGCTCGGATTCCGATAAATGGCTTGAGGCCATAAAATCCGAGAGAGGATCCATGTATGAAAACAAAGTGTAGACTTTGGCAGAACGGCTCGATGGTCATAAGGCTAATGAGTACAGATGGATTTCAAAAGGAAGACGGACAATGATGGTAAATGTCACCATTAAGAAAGCTCGACTTGTCGTTAAGATGTTTTCCGACAATTTCAAGGAGTTGACTACGATGAGATTTTCTCACTCGTAGCGATGCTAAGAGTCTGTTGGAATTATATTAGCGATTACTGCATTATTTATGAAATCTTGCAGATAGGATGTCAAAACATTGTTTCCTCGACGATTTTAATGAGGAAAGGTTGTATGTGATACAACCGGAAGGTTTTGTCAATCCCGAAAGATGCTAATAAGTATGCAAAGCTCCAGCAATCCTTCTAAGGACTGGAGTGAGCATCTCGGAGTTGGAATGTATGCTTTGATGATGATCAAAAATTTTGGGTTTGTACAAAGTTTATGAGAAACTTGTATTTCCAAAGAAGTGAGTGGGAGCACTATAGAATTTCTGATGAGTATATATTGTTGACATATTGTTGATCAGAAATGACGTAGAATTTCTGGAAAGCATATAGGGTTATTTTGAAAGTGTTTTTCAATGGAAAGCCTGGATTAAGCTACTTGAATATTGAGCATCAAGATCTATAAGGATAGATCAAAATGCTTAATAATACTTTCAAATGAGCACATACCTTGACATGATCTTGAAGGTGTTCAAGATGGACCAGTCAAAGAAGGAGTTCTTGCCTGAGTTGTAAGGTACGAAGTTAAGACTTAAAGCTCGACCACGGCAGAATAGAGAGAAAGGACGAAGGTCGTCCCCTATGCTTAAGACGTAGGCTCTTCAGTATGCTATGCTGTGTACCACACCTGAAGTGTGCCTTGCCATGAGTCAGTCAAGGGGTACAAGAGTGATCCAAGAATGGCTCACAGGACAGCGGTCAAAGTTATCCTTAGTAACTAGTGGACTAAGGAATTTTCTCGATTATGGAGGTGGTAAAAGAGTTCGTCGTAAAGGTTACGACGATGCAAGCTTGACACCTATCCGGATAGCTCTGAGTAGAGAGACCGGATACATATAATGGAGCAATAATTTAGAATAGCTCCAAGTAGAACAGTTGTTTGGAATAGCTCCAAATAGAGCGTGGTAGCTGCATCTAGGAGATGACATAGAGATTTGTAAAGCACACACGGATCTGAAAGGTTCAGACCCGTTGACTAAAACCTCTCTCACAAGCAACATGATCAAACATAAAACTCATTGAGTGTTAATCACATAGTGATGTGAACTAGACTACTGACTCTAGTAAACTCTTGGGTATTAGTCACATGGCGATGTGACCTGTGAGTGTTAATCACATGGCGATGTGAACTAGATTATTGACTCTAGTGCAAGTGGGAGACTGTTGGAAATATGCCCTAGAGGCAATAATAAAAGTATTATTATTATATTTCCTTGTTCATGATAATTGTCTTTTATTCATGCTATAACTGTATTATCCGGAAATCGTAATACACGTGTGAATACATAGACCACAATATGTCCCTAGTGAGCCTCTAGTTGACTAGCTCGTTGTGATCAACAGATAGTCATGGTTTCCTGGCTATGGACATTGGATGTCGTTGATAACGGGATCACATCATTAGGAGAATGATGTGATGGACAAGACCCAATCCTAAGACTAGCACAAAAGATCGTGTAGTTCATTTGCTAGAGCTTTGCCAATGTCAAGTATCTCTTCCTTCGACCATGAGAGCGTGTAACTCCTGGATACCGTAGGAGTGCTTTGGGTGTATCAAATGTCACAGCGTAACTGGGTGACTATAAAGGTGCACTACAGGTATCTCCGAAAGTATCTATTGTTTTATGCGGATCGAGACTGGGATTTGTCACTCCGTGTAAACGGAGAGGTATCTCTGGGCCCACTCGGTAGGACATCATCATATGCGCAATGTGACCAAGGAGTTGATCACGGGATGATGTGTTACGGAACGAGTAAAGTGACTTGCCGGTAACGAGATTGAACAAGGGCTCGGGCAGAAGGTCAACGGGGCGACGGGGATGCAGACTAGGCAGGAGCTTGGCGCAGCGGGGATGATGGATCCGGGCGGCGACCGCGCCTCGGGAGCTCCTCAACAAATCGAGCAGAGGCGGCGAGCTGCGGGCGGCCGGCGCGAGGAGGTTGGCGACGGGGGTTGGGCACGATGGAGGAGGGCGCACGAGGAGGGGGCCGCGGGGATGGGGCGAGGGCAGCAGGAGGCGAACGGCGGAGGCTCGAGGTGCGCTGAAGGAGTGGAGGAGAGAGGAGGAAGGGCGCGCGAGGAGCAGCAGGGCGGCGCCATGGCCGGAGATGGTCGCGCTCGGGGACGAGCTCCGACGGAGCTGCTCGCTGGCGGCGGCCGGAAACAGAGGCGAGGCAGAGGAGGGGCACGGGCGCAGGAGGCTGAGAGGGGCGAGACGAAGGAGATCGAGGGGGGCGGCCACGGTAGCAAGGGAGAGGGATGGGGGGATCGGGCTCCTGGGGGTGTGCGTGGTGGCGAACAAGAAGAAGGAGGCGGCGCTGGCAGGGAATCGAGAGGGAGAGATGCACGGGCTAGGGTTACAGTGGGGGGCCGCTGGGCCTTGGGAGGATGGATGGGCCGGCCTGCTGTGGGCTAGGAAGCCCAGCTGGGCTGGACTTAAAGAAAGGAAGGGAAAAAAAGGTTTTTCCTTTTTTTTATTTACAGAAAAGAAACAGGAGCAAAAATATTTATTTGGAGGAACAAATAAATATAAGTTGAGCTGAAAACTGGCATGGGGCTTCTTTGGCATAACTCAAAGTGCCACAATTTGAACCGGAGCCAAATGGAGAATGACCAAGGATTTAGAATATGTGGAAACGAGAGAGATTAAAATGCAAGTTTGTTACGGTGGCTTCCAAATAAATGGAATATTTTTATTATAGCTCCCTAATAATATTGAGAGGCTTTAATATGTTATAAAGAGAAATCACAAGTGAAATCCCTCGATTTAAATGGATCGAAAAATCCATACAATTTATTTAGATGAGGTTTTTAAAAATTAATGATATGATGGCATGATGACATGATGCAATGCACATGATGCAAGGATGAATGCAACAAATAAAACAAATCACACGACGAAACTCGGAATAGCTGGAAGTCTTCTGGAGCGTCGGTCTCGGGGCGTTACAACACTCCACCACTACAAGAGGATCTCGTCCCGAGATCTAGGATGGCACCGGAGAGAAATGGAAGAGGAAGAGAAGCGGTAAAACTAAGTTGCTTCTTTGACCAATGAGTGAAACCAAAGAACCTTGAGAGGTTGAACAAATTGAAAGAAAGAATACAAAGGAGAAGAACGAGATTGCAAACAATCCGTTAGAAAGAGGAACAAGGAACATTACGACAACTTGAAGGTTGCAAAGACATGAATCAAGAGTTTAATGGACAAGATAGAATTCGAAACCACTCCGGTTAAAACAAGATGAGAGGGGAAGAATTCGGGCAGTACTCCGGTTGAACATGGAAGTAATAGAACATGAACTTGAGAAGATGGGATGTTACTTGATGAAATCAACAACACACTGCCTCCGGAACTATTGAAAGAATGGCACAATGGGTAAGAAGGATTTCAGACAGCTCTCCAGTTGAGGAAGGAGGGAAAACTTGATAAGATTAGAGAACTCGAATGAAAACACGACACTCCGGTTAAATGGATAAGCAAGAAAAGAACACGATCCTCACGAATCAAGATGGTGAGTGAAAAGAGCAACGTCACAATGCCTCCGAAAGAAATAATAGAAGATATATCATTGGAATAACAGAATGGAGAAGAAAATGCCAACTTCTGCCACAAATGAGTTTGGAAAGCATCCTTGCAAAGAAGAATTGAACGGAGTTGTTGGAAAATCAACAACGAAAAGCACAAGCTTGTAGTGGGCTTATGGAAAACGTCTCAAAATTATGAGGTGACAACCGGCCACTAACGGAAACAATTGCTTGCTTGAGATCAACGAAGAGATGAAAACTTCTTCCACCAAGATGATAAAGAGATAACTTGGATCATTGGCAAGCACCACAAATAGCAACATTCCCAATGGAAGGCTTTTAGGTGAAATATGACACAAGATAACTCCAACAACGAGGTTGATGGATTTAAAAATAACTCATTCTTAACAACATGTGAATCATGGAACATGAACTCAAATTATCAAGAATGACATAATACCACCTCCAAAATATGGTAGAAAGAATTGCACTCCGGATTACCATATGAAGAAAGCTTGAGCTCCTTAGGAAAGAATCTCGATGAAAACTTTGAGAAGGGAATTAAATCCTTGATGAACCATCATGTAGAACCTCCATGAAGAACTCCGGTAAACAAAAGGAATGAAAAGAAAGAGAAATTGAAAACACAAGGTGAATCCTTGCAATGATTTAGATGGATCTCCGTGATAATTAGAGCTTGGAACTCCGGGAAAAAGAGAAGATGAAACAAATGAAACCGAGAATTTTAAGGGCCTCCGGAATAAAGAATTAATCGCTTGGATGAACAAGAATAAGAATTATGTTATGCTTATCCTTCACCAATTAAATTGACGACAATCAACGGATTTGGCATACTACTTATTCTCGTAGAAAGGATTAAAAGAGATATAGCGTAAACTTGAGAAGGTCTTCAACGAACCACCGGTAGGATTGGAAAAACAAATGAATTGATATGATGAACAAGGAAGAGAGATCTTGAAAGAACCACCGTAAGAATTGAAAATGATCGAAGTAGGGGTGCATCACCGGTAAGAATTAGCAAATGAACGAAGGTGCTTGAGACAAACTAGATACATGAGAACAAAGAGATCAAGAACTGATTAGAGGATATTCGATAGATGCACCGGCAAGATAGGAGAATGATAACTGACGGCTGAGAATGAATAAACCTGAATTGATGGACTCCGGATGACAAACTGAGAAGACTCTTGAATATCTCCTTATGGGTGAAAAAGATTCTCACAATCGAAAACAATTATGAGAGGATGGCAACAAGCTAGCACCATGAATCTTGAAGAGAATAGAGCAAGATTAAAGAGAAACTCTTCTTCGGTCTTCAAATGATGAGAATGACAACGAGAAACACCACCAAGAATTATTGAGGCACACCGGAAGAATCAAAAGCGAAGAGGTTGAGCCAACTATGAAAAGAATTTGAAAGATCTTGGAGAAAAGCATTTGACTAATGATAACTCATTCTTACGTCAAACTTGGAGAAGAATTTAGGATAGCTCTGGGAAAATAGAAGAGTCAGGTAAGATCCTCGGAAAAGACCTGTGGGTTAGGGCCCACTCAAAAGAACACCGTTGAAAAGATTTAAAAGAGATGTTGCACCGGTTGAATTAAATGACTTGAATGAGATACCAATCTCGAAAGAGCTTGAACGAATGCAGAGTGGAAACACGAATCTTCGAGATATCTTGAGCACTCCGGAACAATTTAATAGCGAGAGATGGATGATTAAGAGGTGCACCGGCATAAGAAAAGCATTGGAAAAAAAAGAAAAGGAGTATGCTTAATACCAAAGCTTGAATTAAATCCACCGGAGAAGAAAAGAACGAGGAATGACGAACTTGAAGCTCCATTAGAATCTTCATGAGAATCACCGGATAAGAACATTGACGGAAAAGAATGGAGAAACTTCCCATCAATAAAATGGATACTTGAAGAAGAAATCTTAGTCCTTGAAGAAAAACAAAAGGGAGGGAGGGTGGGAAAAACAAAGGCAACTTGGAGACGGATGAAACAAACACCGTTGAGAAGAAGTGATAAATGATCTTGCAAATGTTGACGTGAACGGATCCACTTGAGGAGAGACACACCGGTTAAAAAAAGGATTGACAAGACAGACTCGATGATCAAGAAGGATTAGTATTCACAGAGGAATATGAGAACACCATTTGGAAAAGGTATGGAATCAACATTTGACTTCGAAGCAACTCGAATACCACAACTCAAAACAAAACAAAGGATTGGCTTGCAAAATAAGCCAGAACAAACATATGATAGAGATTTCGTCCGAAGTTTTCGTGGTGGGGCCTACACGGGCTCGATCGTACAGCACCATCATGTACAAGGCAGTGCACATGACATACGAAGCGTCCCCGAGTCGGCATAGCCAAGGACTCTTTAAGACACAACGAGACCACTGTAAAATCGACCGTGAATAGGCGGACCACTAGACGTCGAACCCCAATTTCATATCATACATCCGTCGGAAAGATATCCTAAGAGCTACTTGAATTCCCACCTATGAAACTCCCGAAATTTTCAGGTTATGCAATCAGGTGTTGGGGATACAGGGGAAGCATAATATCTCACCCAAAACTAACAAATCCTACGTCCAGCTGTATCCATCCTTCAACACATAACCAAGAAACCTTCGGAAATCGTCTACCTCAACCTTCGAAAAGCATCCGTTATACAAGTCATGGCAATACTCCCGTACTCACCTCAGTACTGGGTTATCGGGGTTATCTCACCAACAACTGCATAAAAGAGATTTTCGATGTCGGCGTACTAAACTCGGGTATTCCAGAACTGCAACGATAAAATTATGACGACAACACCTCAGAGCTCAACTCCCCGGGACACTTCCACTAAACCCCTGACAGGAGGCACCAAGACAATGTTCTCATCATAAAACCATCGGAACGATTCCAAGATACCCGCGTGATCCTAAATTTTTTTTTTAGTGAAATTTGAGAAGAGAAGAGTCAAAACTCTACGTCAGGATGCCTTACCAGAGCGATGAAGAGACTGGGGAGTAAAAAGAATTCCTAACTCTCCGATATATATAATCCTAAATGACTCAAAATATTTTTCTAGACACAACTCGGCCGCTAAAAACGATCAAGCAGTGGGGCTCCTAAGGTCGGGGAAGGCTCTGATTACCAACTTGTAACGCCCTCGATGCGGCTATATCTCCCACGTGTCGAAGCACGACTTAGAGGCATAACCGCATTGAAAGCAATGTCGCAAGTGAGGTAATCTTCACACAACCCATGTAATACATAAGGGAAAGAGATACATAGTTGGCTTACAATCGCCACTTCACTCAATTACATGAATAAAGCATTACATCATCCAGATACAATCAAGGTCCGACTACGGAACCAAAATAAAAGAAGAACCCCAAATACGACAAAGGTCCCCGATCGACCCCAACTGGGCTCCACTACTGATCAACTAGAATGAAACAACACAAAGGGCAAGATCTTCATCGAGCTCCTCCTTGAGCTTGGTTGCGTCATCTGCACGGTAACATAGGCACCTGCAAACTGGTTTTGGAAGTATCTGTGAGCCACGGGGACTCAGCAATCTCGCACCCGCGAGATCAAGACTATTTAAGCTTATAGGAAGGATGGAGTAATGAGGTGGAGCTGCAGCAAGCGACTAGCATATATGGTGGCTACAATCGCAAAAGAGAGCGAGAAGAGAAGGCAAAGCACGGTCGATAAAAGTATGATCAAGAAGTGATCCTATAGCAACCTACGTCAAGCATAACTCCAACACCGTGTTCACTTCCCGGACTCCGCCGAGAAGAGACCATCACGGTTACACACGCGGTTGATGTATTTTAAATAAGGTCAACTTCGGGTTTTCTACAACCGGACGTTAACAAATTCCCATCTGCCCATAACCGCGGGCACGGCTTTCGAAAGATAATACCCTGCAGGGGTGTCCCAACTTAGCCCATGACAAGCTCTCACGGTCAACGAAGGAATAGACCTCCACCCGAGACGTTCCGATCAGACTCGGTATCCCGGTACAACAAGACATTTCGACAGGGTAAAACTAAACCAGCAACACCGCCCGAATGTGCCGACAAATCCCGATAGGAGCTGCACATATCTCTTTCTCAGGGCACACTCAGATGAGCAATCCGTACAACTAAAACCAAACCTCGAGTTTCCCCGAGGGGGCGCTGCACAGGGCTCTAGTCCGGACCAACACTCAGAGGAGCACTGGCCCGGGGGGGGGGGGGGTTAGAATAAAGATGACCCTTGAGTCTGCAGAACCCAAGGGAAGGTGGTAGGTTGTTAGTGCAAATGGTAAAACCAATGTTGGGCATTGCTGGAAGAGCTTTACTTAAGGCGAACTGTCAAGGGGTTCCCATTATAGCCCAACCGTGTAAGGAACGCAAAATCCGGGAACATAACACCGATATGACAGAAACTAGGGCGGCGAGAGTGGAACAAAACACCAGGCATAAGGCCGAGCCTTCCACCCTTTACCAAGTATATAGATGCATTAATTAAGTAAGATATATTGTGATATCCCAACAAGTAAACACGTTCCAACAAGGAACAACATCTCCATGTTCCAACAAGGAACAAACTTCAATCTTCACCTGCAACTAACAATGCTATAAGAGGGGCTGATCAAAGCGGTAACATAGCCAATCAACGGTTTGCTAGGACATGGTGGGTTAGAGGTTTGACATGGCAATTTGGGAGGCTGACCAGCAAATGGTAGGCATCGTAGCATTGGCATAGCAAGAGCGAGCAAACTAGCATAGCAAAGATAGTAGTGATTTCGAGGGTATGATCATCTTGCCTGAGATCCCGCAAGGAAGAAGAACGAATCCATGAAGAAGACAAACGGTCGTAGACGAACAAATCCTCACAACTCCGGAACGAAACCGAAGCTAACGAGAGAAGCAACCCGGAAAGAAACAAACAACATAGTAAACAAACATCACATAAACATGGCATGATGCGCAAACAAGTATGATGCATGTCCGGTTTAATGAGGCATGGCATGGCAAAGTGCAACAAACAATACTACAAGTTAAGTGGAGCTCAATATGCAACGAGGTGCATGTTGACGGAACACCACATCAATTATTTAGTTATCTCTCGTTTAAGCTACCCAACAATATTAACTGTTGTTAAACATGGCAAGAGGTGAAGCATAATATAAACTATACCATCTAAACAATTTAAATGGGGCCGGATATAAAAACAACAAATCCGGTAAATCCCCATATGCATTTAGCAATTTAATGCAACAACAAGTTTAAACATTTTAAATGTTGTTATCATGATGCGGATGACATATACAAGTTTTATGCAATTTTATGAAAATGTTGACATGAGCATGTTATGAAGCATTTGGTCACCATGGCGGAACAAAAAGGGTGCCACGGCGGCGAAACAAAAATGGTGCCACGGCAACATTCCGGTCCCGGTAACTCATGGAGATACCGGTGCAAAAGGAGGCGTGCGGATGTGCGGAACATGCTAGAGATGGTGGGGTGATCCCGGTTACCGGGTTCCCACGGTTCATCGGCATGGCGAACGAGGAGGAACGTGCATGAAGCAAACGGGCACGGTGCAAACATAGGGTGCATCTCATACAACACATGCATTCGGTCCACGGACGGCGTCTCGGGGTTATACCTTTGAAGCGTGCATTCGGGGCGGAACGCGTTTCGTAGAGGAAGTAGTCGTTCACGGGCCGTAGTGGAGGTAGTCGTTCACGGGTCGTCGTGGGAAGTAGTTGTTCACGTGGCGACGGTAGTGGTACATCTCGTAGTGGAAGTAGTTGTACTCGTGTCGTAGTAGAAGTAGACGTTCTCGCAACTGAAGTTGTACACGTCGGTGGTAGTCGAACTTGACGGTCTTGGCGACGGTAGTTGTACAACGTTTTTCGTAGAAGAACTTGGCGGTCCATGGGGTCGACGGTAGTGGAACTTGACGCATCGCCGTGTGTAGTCGTACTCGGTGTCCTCGGGGCATCGGCTGTAGTCGAAGAACTTGGCGTGCGTCAACTGTTGACCAACAGTGCACAGGAGGCAGCAAGGCATGGACGACTTGGTGTGCAACCAAAGATGGACTCCGGGCGTCTGGGTTGACTTGGCCACGACAAAGGCAACAGGGCCAACGGGGCAGCCAACTCGTCTTGGAGGGGAGCCCTAACGGACAGAGCAGCTCGCGAGGACATCGGCGGCTCGCGAGGCACCCACAGCAGCAGCAGGACGAGGCATGAAAAATCGACAGCACGGCAACCATGAAGGAGGCAACACGTGGTCGTGGTGGCTCGGGCAGAAGGTCAACGGGGCGACGGGGATGCAGACTAGGCAGGAGCTTGGCGCAGCGGGGACGATGGATCCGGGCGGCGACCGCGCCTCGGGAGCTCCTCAACAAATCGAGCAGAGGCGGCGAGCTGCGGGCGGCCGGCGCGAGGAGGTTGGCGACGGGGGTTGGGCATGATGGAGGAGGGCGCACGAGGAGGGGGCCGCGGGGACGGGGCGAGGGCAGCAGGAGGCGAACGGCGGAGGCTCGAGGTGCGCTGAAGGAGTGGAGGAGAGAGGAGGAAGGGCGCGCGAGGAGCAGCAGGGCGGCGCCATGGCCGAAGATGGTCGCGCTCGGGGACGAGCTCCGACGGAGCTGCTCGCTGGCGGCGACCGGAAACAGAGGCGAGGCAGAGGAGGGGCACGGGCGCAGGAGGCTGAGAGGGGCGAGACGGAGGAGATCGAGGGGAGCGGCCACGGTAGCAAGGGAGAGGGATGGGGGGATCGGGCTCCTGGGGGTGTGCGTGGTGGCGAACAAGAAGAAGGAGGCGGCGCTGGCAGGGAATCGAGAGGGAGAGATGCACGGGCTAGGGTTACAGTGGGGGGCCGCTGGGCCTTGGGAGGATGGATGGGCCGGCCTGCTGTGGGCTAGGAAGCCCAGCTAGGCTGGACTTAAAGAAAGGAAGGGAAAAAAAGGTTTTTCCTTTTTTTTATTTACAGAAAAGAAACAGGAGCAAAAATATTTATTTGGAGGAACAAATAAATATAAGTTGAGCTGAAAACTGGCATGGGGCTTCTTTGGCATAACTCAAAGTGCCACAATTTGAACCGGAGCCAAATGGAGAATGACCAAGGATTTAGAATATGTGGAAACGAGAGAGATTAAAATGCAAGTTTGTTACGGTGGCTTCCAAATAAATGGAATATTTTTATTATAGCTCCCTAATAATATTGAGAGGCTTTAATATGTTATAAAGAGAAATCACAAGTGAAATCCCTCGATTTAAATGGATCGAAAAATCCATACAATTTATTTAGATGAGGTTTTTAAAAATTAATGATATGATGGCATGATGACATGATGCAATGCACATGATGCAAGGATGAATGCAACAAATAAAACAAATCACACGACGAAACTCGGAATAGCTGGAAGTCTTCTGAAGCGTCGGTCTCGGGGCGTTACATAGAGTGTGTCATGTAACCAGAGGGAACGGTCCCTGTTGATTCGATGCTTCTAATCATCACAAGACAACCAGAAAGACGTCGGAGAAGATCAAATACAGAAGTTATTTACACGGTCAAACTCTTACTAGATAGTTGTAACCTCATTTCGCTAGCGTGTGACTTGTCGACAAGCAATTGTGCCTTTTCGGAGGACTATTCCCTATAGGTGTGGACAAAATGAACCAACAAAGAGTGATTTTCTTTGTTTTTTAGCTACATTGCTCCACAGAATGCCCAATTATCGTCTTTATTTTCTAGCCTCACAACAAAGACACACTATTTATGCATTCATTAATATGTCCTGATATGCATTGAAGAGACATTTGAATACATGTTTGTAGAGCAGCAACAGATCCTGATTTGATATTGTGGCATTTTTGGTTCATCTGCGATTCTTGACTTATGTTTACATGTGCACATGACTATACATTTAGTGTACATTTTTATTTCACCAAGCCAAACAATTTCACATTATTAGTTCAGAATGTAAGTTTCATCTAAGTAGTTTAAATTAGAGATTTTTGTAAGTAGCTTTTTACGTCTACTAATTTTATCTAGTCCTAATAGAAGATACTTCAAACAGATGACATTAACTAGAAACGAAATTTTGTTCCTTTTGACATACAAAAGAGACACGATTGTTTGTAGAGCACCAACAGATCCTGATTTGATATTGTGAAATTTTTGGTGCATTTGAGTCATGACCTATGTTTTCGTGTGTACATGACTATAAATTCAATTTACATATTCACCAAGCCAAATAATATCACATTCTTGATCTAGGATGTAGTTTATCAAATTATTTAAAATGAATATTTTTGTAATTTGTTTTATTTTGTATCATGTACTAATTTTATTTATGTTTAATAGTAGGTTTTGAAAACATATTAAATTAAGTAAAATTGCAACTTTGTTTCTTCCAATCTACCAAGTCTACTAATAGTGGAGTATTTGTTTCAAATTTTTAAACAATAAGTATAAATAAAGTGGTAAAGAACAAAGTGTTGTCGCATAAAAAACTTAACCTGTGTACATACTAGAACTCAACTTGTGCACAAAGAGATTTTAATTTTTTCGTAGTTGCAGAAGAGGGCAAAAATATTAAAGGATTTTTAGCCTCCTTTCTTATATGTGTTTCGAACCCGGCCATGCCCATTTCCACAATGAGACTAGGAAACACATTTCTTGTTTCATAAATACATGTCTTATATTATTAAATAATAATAATAATAATAATAATAATAAATAATATCATATACAACCAAATAACCATGACAACTAAGCCCATCATCACATAAAAGACCCTATCAAGGGAGAAATTATGACGAATACTTTAGGCTTCAAGATTCTTGCCAAAGCAGTAACGGAACTCCTTAGTGTTGTGCCACTCTCACCGGTGAAAGACAACATCGATAAATTCAGCCACTGAAGCACCCCTCGCCGTCCAAAGACGGGTGGAAAGAGAGGATTCGATTGGATTAGGGTTTTTTTCCGGAAAGAAGATCGGATTAGGGTTTGAATATATGTGTTCTTTCCTTTTCTGAAAAGGGCCCCTTGACGAGCTACATGTGGATCAAAGCACACATTTCCGACCTCAACAAACAACAGACTTTTGCTGGGAGAGATGACATCCGTGAACGATTTTGATGGCAATTTGCGTTGACCGAGCATGGTAATTCTACTTAACGAGCGTGGCAACTCCACTGTAGTTCTGTTCTTCGCCAGAAAATCACCGTGCTTGCAAACCAAAATTGCCATCCTCTTCACAACTAAAGTTGCCATCCCTCCCAGCGAACGTTTGTTTATTACGGTTATTATTACCATATACTACATTTTTTGTCAAAAGATATCTCATTAGGGCATTGGCATTGCCACACGGGGGGCCTTGACAGCCCACACGGCCGATAGCGAGAGGGTCGTCTCGTCCGTCCCTGGGTCCAAAACAAAGCCAGAACCCCCTTCACCTCGAAGCATCTCCAGTCGTCGAAGTTTGCCAGCGCCGCTCTCCTCTCCTCCCCCCTGATACCACTAATCACCTATTTATACTCCAAGAACCAGGATCAATCTCCCCCCAACGCGCCCTAAATCCCCCCACCACTCTGCCGCCGGCGCATCCATCAGCCCCCCTCCCGCCTCCCTCTCTCTCGCGCGCGTGCCGCCGCCGTGGCCGTCGTTCCTCCCCGGGGCACCGCGCTCCCGCCGCCGCCTCTCTGCCCCGTCCGCGGTGCTCGGCCATTGAGCCCCCCTCGAGGTATGTGATTGCTGGCCTCCACAGCTCCTGGGCGCCACCACCCGGCACGCCGTCTAGATCTCTCTCTCTCTCTCTCTCTCTCTCTCTCTCTCTGGGACGGACGGCATTGCGAAAGCTGCTGCCTTTTAGCTTTTGCGGTTTCTTAATTTGGAGGAGGCCGTACGGCGCCACTGTAGCTAGCTACCTAGCGAATCGTAGAGGCAGGTCGTAGCGCTCTGTATCTTTCTTTCTTCTGAATTTGTTTCCTCGCTCAGCCAATCGCGTCCCTCTCAAGTTCCAACGCTCCTCTCTTCCCCCTCCCCTCCCCTGTTTTGGTATTGAGGCCGCCCTCTGGTCGCAGGCAGCAGAGGGCAGACCGCCCCCTTTCTGTTATCCTGGAACAACCAGAGCCACACAAAGGCCTCAGCATTGCTGCTGGCTGTTCATGCTGAATTTAGTTTTTCTCTTCTCGTTTCAAGTGTTTATTTCCGTATGCGCTCTGCTCAATCATTTCTTGATGCCAGATACTAGGTGCTGGCACATTATTCAGTTGCTACTCATTCGTAGGAAGAGTGGCATCACTCTGTTTGCTGTTCTTGAAGGTCAGTAAGACCATGTATTGATTGATCTTGTATGCTGCCATGGACACTTTGCAGGTGGTGATTTTTGTCAAGGTTGTTGTACCATGGAGGTCTACGGTCGTCACAAGCCTACAAGAGAGTATATCGACAGAGGGTGCAATGGTGTAAAACCGCCCAATAATTTCGGCGAAGTTGATCCCTGGACCGCGTGGGCGTACAGGCCACGGACCATCTCGTTGTTACTCATGGGAACCTGCTTTTTAATGTGAGCTGCTGCTGGATCTCTTTTACCTGTGGAATTATTTATTTTTAGTTTCCTAGAGAGATTCTTACCACAATGATGTCAGTAATACATTGCTGATGGTTGACCTACTATGGCATTTTACCATTGTTTTAAGATCACTGTGAAAAAAAGAGAGTTAAAGAATTGTGAAACGGCTGTATGTTTAATGAGCATCTGTTTTATAATTCTTTATCAGTTGGGCAAGTGGTGCTCTTAATCCGGAAGGAAGCTTCTCTGCTGACCGTGTCTCATCTGTAAAAAGGTATTTTTATTTATGTTATGCCGGAAAAATAATTGTTTCTTAATCACCAACTGAACATCTGTGATAGAACATATCTTCAACTGGGATAATAGTCATTCACCGTTATTTTTCTCGCCTTTTATCTGCTAATTCCCATTTGAGTTGGGCAAATCTGAGTGCTCATATATATATTTTTTCATCTTGTCAACAGGGGCGTCTTTGCGATGATTGCTGTTTTCTTGGCTTATTCTTTTCTTCAGGCACCTTCAACGTGAGTTGCAGAAACTATATAACTTATTTTTTAACTCTTATTTCGTATGAGTGGACATGTAGATATGAATAAGTATATTGTTCACTGCTATGGATCAGAAGGGTAGTGTATTTATGTGTGCTTTATATTTGATCTGATTATCTTCGAGCTTGTGATCTGTAGTACCAACCATAAAAAAAAGGTTTTGTAGTAGCACTAACCAGGACAGCAAAGCCTTACTTCATTTCTGCTCCCTGTATAAATAAGAAACATTGATTATTGCAGACTTCTCCATAAATTTTGTTCCAGAAGTCGCTGGGGTTTGTGCAAACATTTACTGACAGCTACTTCCATTATGATTCAGTGTGCTCATCAGACCACATCCTGCAATTTGGCGCCTGGTCCATGGGATGGCAGTTGTTTACCTTGTGGCCCTCACATTTTTGCTTTTCCAGGTAAGTACAGTTTTGTAAATCTTGTTTGAAAAAAATGCTTATGCCACTCGATTCTTCGGATTCATGAACCTGTCAAAAGCATTGCTAATTAATGATGGAAAAGTCTCTCAGTTTTTTTTGTACTTAGCACGGGGAATTGCGTTTTACTAGTACTTCGGCTCAGGCTTCACACAAAATAAAGATATGCCATTGCACTGATTAAGAAAACCCGGTGACATTGCTTGGCAATTGGAATATCTGGCAGAGTGTATTGATAACAATAGCGCCAATGCCAAGTGTAATATTACAATTTGCAGCGAATACGTATTAATTTGGAAATAGGATGATAAAGAGAGTAAGACGCAATAGAGAAAAGGGCCAGGGTATCCCTTTTCTAATCATTCTGGTAGCTTATTTATGCAACAGAAAACTCCCCAGGCAGCAATAAGAAAGTGCAATGTTCACCTATTGTCTCTGTGTAGCCAAAATGCAAACAGAAAGCTGTTAGCTCCCTGACTTATTTTATGAAAAAGCAGTGAATTATGTAAGCGCATCTGAGGTGAAAAGTTATTTTCTAAATTTATTAATTGTGTAATATAGCACTTTATCTGTATTTAAACAGTTGTACCATTGCTTTGGTATGATCTTTTCCATATATGTACTTTTGAGTTTTATTGGTGAAACAGGTCATCGTAATAAGATGCAACGATGTTAAGAAATTATAGTTTAGCGGCAGAGGCAAAATTAAACAGCAGAGACTGTAATTAGTAGTCATAATTCCTTCTATTTCATTTTGCAGACTCGTGATGATGCTAGGCAGTTCATGAAGTACCTTCACCCTGACCTTGGTGTTGGTAAGACAGATGCTTTTCCATATTTGATCTAATAGTGGACCTTTATCTTGTTGAAGGAATCCTTATTTCACACCATTGTCTGACAGAATTACCTGAAAGATCCTATGGAACCGACTGCCGTATATATGTACCTGATCATCCGAAAAGCAGGTTTAACAATGTTTATGTATGATGACTTCATTCACAAACCTGCTACCTTTCCTTGTTCAATTTTGGTCTGTTGTATTTCTCTGACTGATCATGATCTTGGAGATGCTTCAAGTTACTGATCTGAATATAGGTTTTTCTAGGACATCCTTTTTGACGAGTTTGTTATTGCCCATATCCTTGGATGGTGGGGAAAGGCTATAATGATACGAAACCAACCACTTCTATGGGTGTTATCAATTGGCTTTGAGTTAATGGAGGTATGTACCTTTTACATATGTGTTCAGTTTTATCTTGAAACAAGATCCCTTATGTAATGTTGTGTGAACTGCAGCTAACTTTTCGACATATGTTGCCAAATTTTAACGAATGCTGGTGGGATAGCATTGTTCTAGACATATTGATCTGCAATTGGTTTGGTAAGATTTTTATGTGGTTTTCATTATTTTATCTATATACACAATACCTTTATATGAATTTTGGACTTAGTACCTGCATTTGGTACATGTCGGCAGGCATGTTTTGTTTGTTTTCTTCAATAGATTTAGCTGTTTAGATAGTTAGATTTACCTCCTAGATTTTACCTCTTCTTGAATGGGGGCATCTTGTCTGTGATCCAGGTATCTGGGCTGGTATGAAGACTGTGAGATATTTTGATGGGAGGACATATGAATGGGTTGGCTTGAGTCGCCAGCCCAATATTATGAGTAAGGTATGCTATTACTAATCCGTGTATAGAAAAATGAGTTGCCCAGCAAAGCAATCAGTCGCATTGAGTTTTTATTTAATATTATGCCCAGCTGCAGCTGATCTTTTATCCTACTCAATGTCATGATAGTACGATGAAATCTAGCGAAGGCAAGAATTACTGAGAAACCAGAGCAATTCCTTCAATAGTCTGTCAATTAAAATAATTCCTTAGCTTGTCTGGATTAGTTTATGTACAAGCTCAAACTTTTGAGTGCAAGAGTTCCATCTCGTATGGTTTATAATGAATCTGCAACCACGCGAAATAATCTGCAACTGTTTTTCCACTGACCTATGCAACATCTGTTAGTGTCAGTTTTATGCATTAGCTCCAGTTAAGATGGATACTTCCAGTTTAAGGGACACGCATTTTGCTGGCAGCACAGTAATACTTGCACATATTCATACCTGCCATTGACAGAACTGATATGTTAGTGGGTTACTAACCTTTTAAAACTCTTTCTTCATGTCCTGCAAATCCTTTTTTGAATGTTTTTGTTTGCATATATATAGATACAAACAGCCTGTGTAGGTTTAGATTGTGGTTTGCTGTGCTATACCTGTCCGAATTTTCTATTTGAAGTTGTATGTTCTTGAGCCGTGTCAGTTATCTATTTTAGACTTGATGTCATTAGCCTTGCTCATGAGTTCATTTGTTCAACCTTTTGCCTCTGTTTAGGTGAAAAGGACACTAGGTCAGTTCACACCAGCACAGTGGGACAAGGATGAGTGGTACCCTCTGCTTGGCCCTTGGAGATTCATCCAAGTGCTAAGCCTGTGCGTAATTTTCATGACCATCGAACTTAACACATTCTTTCTTAAGTTCTGCCTCTGGATTCCTCCCCGGAATCCCTTGATTGTCTACCGACTGGTCCTTTGGTGGTTGATTGCGATACCAACCATTCGCGAATACAACACCTATTTGCAGGACAGGTACAAAGTTTGACCCACTAGCTTCAAACTTCATAGCTTATCTTACGTATTCACATAAACATGGAGGCAATCTTGCTGAAAGTAATTGTCTTATATATGCGATAAATGATTTCAGGAACTCTGTGAAGAAGGTGGGGTCTTTCTGTTGGCTTTCGCTGGCTATATGCATCATAGAGCTTCTGATCTGCATCAAGTTTGGCCATGGTGAGTGCTACTAGTCGAGTTTCTTTCTTGGTGCTTGCAGATAGCGTGTGCCTCCTTCTGTCATGTTGACCGTGTCGCTGTCTTCTGAAACAGGTCTCTTCCCGAAGTCCATGCCGTCGTGGCTGATCATATTCTGGACAACTGTGGCCACGCTTCTCATGATGTTCCTTTTTGTGTGGACATGGAAAATTTACCGAACAATGATTAGAAAAAGGTTGTGATTGCAACCAAAGCATTGTTTTCTCCGGCCCACACCATTCTTTTCTCCTCCGATTCAATATTGCTGTGTAAATATCCATTCAAATTGTGTACATGTAGCAGTAGCCATTAATCGGTGACCACGAGAAGGTCAGCGTTAGAAATTTCTTGTTGATCCGCCAGCAGAATAAGCCACCCTTCCTTCCATTCATGTACCCTGTCAATCATCACTGAAACTGTGAAATTCATTTGGCCCGACCTTCTTCGATTTAATGAAAGCAATGAAATAAGGTTATTCTGTCCCATAAGTTCTCTGATCTAAATTCTTGCCGCGTGTGTCTCATGATGTCGGCATAGCGTTCTACTCCATTATAATCTGAAGAACAAGATGATCTCGCTGTTCTTGGTGACTCATTGACTAGTAGGTGTGTTCAGAGCTGCAGAATGTGTGAGGCTGTTGGCATGTGAGTTACATTATTAAGTTTCAGTGTAGTTCAACAGTCGCGTGCTTTGTTTTTGTGCTGTATTGTGTGAGCCCGTGTGGTTACTGAACCTGATTGATATCAACGTTGATATGGCCGGCAAATTATTCAGGTGTCCACTCGCTACTATGGGGTTGTAATCTTGTACTCCCTTCCTCCGGGTTTATTAGGGTTGTAATCTTGTACTCCCTTCCTCCGGGTTTATTAGGCCCGTAGACAGAATCGGCAAGACCAAGGCAGTCTCTTATTCGCGCATGTTAATTGAGGCGTTGTCCCTCGAGTAATTACATGATGCTTCGTATGGCATGTCATTTACTGCAGATAATTTATACCGCTACAATTCTGCATGCTCTCCACCAATAGCATGCACGACTTTCCCTCTGGAGCCTATGCATGCGAATTTATTTCCCGCGAGACTAGCGGATGCCAAGCGAAATCTCCATGCATGTAGCGTCAGCGAATTAATTATCACCTTGATAATGCTGCCTCATGCGTTAAACTTGCATGCATGCATTCTTTCCAATTAATTTTTCTTGGCAGTCGGACCAAAGGGCCTAACAGGAAGGGACGCCTCTCCTTTGCTCACGGGCCCAATAAACCCGGACGGAGGGAGTAGCTGCGGTCTCTGTGCTGCTGGGTCCTAACTGATTCCATCCTCATACCAGTTTTCTCAAAAATGACCATTAGGTAAAACGAAAACAAAGAAGCAACATACTCCCTCCGTTCCAAAATAGATGACTCAACTTTATACTAATTTTAGTATAAAATTGGTTCATCTATTTTAGAACGGAGGGAGTATTTGTTAATGTGCAGTTGCTGAACTGGCCGTTCTTGCCTAATTTTTGTATGCTAGTGCCAAGATCGCAGCATTTCGGCAACTATTTACATTTTTTGTTCACAAACCCACTTCAATTTCCACCGAATCAAATCGCTTCCATCCACACAAGAATACCTTTTCTTTTGAGTTGTGCACAAGAATACTCTGGCCACTCTACTAGTTAGCTTTTTTTTTTGAGAATTGGAAAGCACTTTATTCAGACATAATGTTCGACGGGATACAAATAACATCTGGCCTACTAGAGAGCCATAAGTGCCTACCAACATCTAAAGACAAAGCAGCCTTATACAGACTGTGTGCCTCAAAATTCAGTGCCCTGTTCTCATGTATGATTTGCACTGACGTAAAGCTTTGAATCTTCCTTTTGATTTCATCAATAATCACTCCTAATCGGCCCCTGTAGGATCCTTTAACATGGATAATTGTCGCAGCACAGTCCGTTGATAAAACTCTAGCACCCCAAATCTGCAGCTAAAGACAGCCCCTTGCTGCACGCCGTTGATTTCAGAATTCCAGGTTCAGTCATGTCTGGAATTCTGATGGCCGAGGCTCCCAGGTATTCACCCGTGTCATCTCTACACATAGCTGCAAAAGCACCCCTATCTCCATTCCTACCTACAGAAGCATCAACGTGTATTTTGACTGATCCCGTTGACGGAGCGCTTTGTTAGATGTGTATAGTTCATTGTATACATCCTCATTGTATAAGGGGCTTTTCTGCACTTTACCACATCTGTATACTTCCTCCGTCCGTGAATAAGTGTACATCTATCTTTTGTTCTAAGTCAAAGATTTAGAATTTTGACCAACTTTATAGAAAATAGTAGTAGCATATATGATATCAAATTGATATATTATGAAAGTACATTTCAAAACGAATCCAGCGGTACTAATTTAGTGCCATAAATGCTGCTACGTTTTCCTATAAAATTGGTCAAAGTTTTAAAACTTTGACTTAAGACAAAAGCTAGATGTACACTTATTCACGGACGGAGGGAGTATGTACTGGCCGCTGACCCTCAGTAAAGTTAGTTGCTCATTATCCAACATGGTATCAGATGCTAGGCTAGCCATTCCCCCCCCCCTTCCCGCACGCTGCAACTCCGTGCACTCTGCCCGCAGCCTCCTCACCGTCGGCTGTCTCCGGCCCGTAGCCTCCCACCGCGGGCGTTCTCTTCCACGTCCAGCCGCTGTCTCGTCCAAGCCGTTGCTGGCACCGCCGGGCCTCGCTAGTCCGGCCGTTGCTGCCGCCACCGGGGCTCGTCCAGCCGTCGCCGACTCCGGCCTCTCCAGCCGCCGCCGGGGCTTGTCCAGCCGTCGCCGCCTCCCGGCCTCTCCTCCGCCTCCGAGGCCCGTCCTGCTGCAGCTCCTCCCGACCTCCCCCGCCGCCCGTACGCCACGGTTGCTGCAGCTCCGCCCGTCCGCCGTACGGCCACAGCGCCTCCCGGTCTCTCCAGCCGCTGCCGCCGGTTCTTGTCCCGCCCAGGCTGGCCGCTGCTGCTCCCCGCTAGCGTTTTGCTCGAGGGTGGAGCATCTGCCTCGATCCAGCCCCGATCCAGATCGGGTCATCTCTCTGTTGACCAAAAAAAGAGGCATAAACATCGGAGTGACTTCCTCATGTCCTCTTCGGGCTATGTCGCGGTCCCTCGGTGCTCGGTGATCTTCGATGGCACCAACTATGCTGAGTTTGCGGGGTTCATGCGTATCCATATGCGCGGTCTTCTTCTGTGGGGCGTCCTATCTGGCGAGGTCTCCTGTCCGCCATGCCCTGTTGCTCCTATGGCCCCTACCCCGCCGGTGCCGCTGGTTCTTGCGGCCAATGCTTCTCAGGCTGATCGCGATGCAGTCAAGGCGCTTGATGATGCTGTTGTTGATGCTTATGATCAGCAGGTATCTGCCTATTCCGATGCTCTCTCTATCTATCGGGATGATCTGTCTGCCTACACTCGGTGGTGCAATGATGATGCTCGTGCTGCTGCTGCTGTTCTTACTGCGAGTGTCCTTCCTCAGTTTGCTTCGGAGTTCATGGGCCTCGGTACTGTTGCAGCGATGTGGTCTTATCTCTGTCAGCGCTATCAGCCCTCTGGTGATGCTCTTTACTTATCTGTGGTGTGACAGGAGCATGCTCTTCAGCAGGGTGACTCATCTGTTGACGAGTTCTACACACAGAGTTCTGCCATCTAGCATCAACTGGACTCTCTTCGGACAGTTGTTTTGAGTCAGCTTTCTTCGGAGCTTTTTTCCTTTCATTTTGTTTCTTTTTGTTTTCTTCTCCGTTTTTTCATTCCTTTTGCATTTTGTTTCTTTTCCTTTTTGTCCTTCTTTTCTTTTTTTCATTTTATTTGTTCTTTTGGTTATTATTTCACATTTTTTTTATATGTCAACAACATTTTTCTAATACAGGTCTAAGATTTTTCCAATAGAAATTAAACACATTTTTTATATTTTTCAAATGCTTGATTAATATTTTGAAATACAAGATTAACATTTTTTAATATATGGTCAATATTTTTTCTATATATTTTATACTTTTTTAAATGCTCGATTAATAGTTTTCAAATGAAAATATAAAATAATTTTGAATACGCGGTCAATATTTTATATATACACATTTAATATTTTCTAAATTCTTGATTAACATTGTATAAATTCTTCATTAACATTTTTATGTACATGAACAAATTTTTTTATCATTTTTTAATAGACATTTTTTCAATACATGATTTACATTTTTTCAATACACATTTAACATTTTCCAACTGCTTGATTGACATTTTCCAAATACTTGTGCAACATTAATTTTTCTAATGCTTGATTAACATTTTATTTAAATGGTTAATTATTTAATCATTTCTCTAATACATGGTCAACATATTATCTATACACATTTAACATTTCTCAAATTCTTGATTAACATTTTTCAAATACTTGTTCAATATTATTTTTTCAAAATGATTGATTACATTTTCATATACATGATAAGCAATATCATTTTTTCAATACATGGCTGACAATTTTTCTATACACATTCAACATTTTTCTGAATGTTTGATTAACATTTCTTGACACTTGTTCTTCATTTTTCAAATGTGTTTTGTAGAGTGTTTTTTGTAATATATATTTAGAATATTTTAAAATTAGATAAAAAAAGAAGCAAAAAAGAAAAAAAAATATAATAGAAAACCCCCCAGAAAAAAGAGCCTGTGGCCTGCCCCACGCAGGGGCCGGCCCCTCTCTCTTGTCCCTTTAGCTAGTCGGAAGCTGGACTCGCCGAAGGCGGGATATAGGGGTGCCCTGCCATTACTAGGCTTATGTCAGTTTGTACTTGAAGAACTAAGTAGGCTTATTTGAAGTACAGTGTGATCTGTTCTAGTGAAAACTTATGTGAATTTATAATGTCAGACCCAAGATGAAAAATATGCAGTATCGGTTTCCAGCACATACCACCTGACAAATGTAGCTTCTCGTACCAGACGATAGTTCGTGTGGCATTTGTCAGGACATATTTTAGAGTGTGCGTTCACTTATTTTGCTTCATATGTAATCTCAATTGGAATCTTCAAAAAGACTTATATTTAGAAATGAAGGGAATACTAAGCATGGGAGGACAAAATTGCACCAAGACTACCGAAGATACAAGCGTTGGTGGAGTGCAGAACATTCGTGACAAGCGAGGGAGCCGCAGAGGGACCATGAGAAAAGAGAAGATAAAGTTTTTTTTTGCGTGTAAGAGAAGATAAAGGTTGGCACAAAAAAATAACTAAAAACATCTCTAGCAGATCCCGTAAAGCACCACCTGTAAAAAAATGATACACAGGCTCTCCTAAAACGAATTTACGGTATCGCGAGGCATGAACATATCCCATAAACCTGTACCGTAAACATTTTTATTTTTATTTTTTCTCCTCACGCTTCTTCCCCGGACGCATGCATGGATGAACTCGAACTCCGGCCGGCCAGAAGCCTCGGACGGAACATATCCCGTAAACCTGTATCGTAAACGTTTTTATTTTTATTTTTTTCTCCTCACGCTTCTTCCTCGGGAAGCATGCACGGATGAACTCGAACTCTGGCCGGCCGTAATGGCGCCGCTTCGGCCTGCCGCCTGATGGCCCGCTGCCTGCTTCGGCGACACTCCGGTGATGCTCCGGTGATGCCCCGGTGACACTCCAGCCCGGCGCGTGCTCCGGCGATGCTCCGGCCGGCCGCTGGCGAGCTCCTCCGCCTGCTCGCTGCTCATGTGCGGCGTCGTGAGACCCCCTGCTCCGGCGTTGACCGGTTTATGAGATCCTCCAAAAAACTGCTGAAATCCACTAGATATAAATAATTGGGACTCGAATATAGGGGAGCCTGTATAAATTTTTACGGGGTATGTTGTTTTATGGGATCTATTCGGGGCGTGTTTTTTCCAGCTTGTACCATAAATATCAAGGTTAGATCGCTTTTATAGAATCTGCTAGAGATGCTCCAAGCCGTGCGCTTGCAGCTTGTTCCCCGTGCAGTCTGTTGCATCCCGTTGCAATTAATGCACTCAGGCGCATCATATTGTTTAAAGACGATAAAACTGTAATAGGGCTGAGACCATGGTTAATAATATAGCCAACACTCAGTTATAAAGTGAAATGTCATATGGAGCCAACCTAATAGTCGATATATACAATAACAAGTTTTAAATATATAATATTTTATAAATAGTTGGTCCACTTTACACCCTTACATAGTGTCATGGGGCTCGTGCTAGAGCTGGCTAATAACTTTGAAAACCGCTTATCTTCTCTCTTTTCTTTTCTCTCCTCCAAATAAGCAAAGATATAATACTATATAATCCGTATAGCCTGTTTATGTCAACTTGTTGTACTTGCTCCGAGAATACAATCAAGGGTGCACATCGACATGAGTTGACTGGTTTGATTTGAGGAGCAGCTGAGCCTGAGCTCATAATCGAATATTCGAATTTAGGCTAGCTATTGTGTTAGACGCAAATGTCGTCTGTGAATGTCAGGCAGATCGACCGCGGGATTCCCATACGAATCAAGCTTTGTACATGATTTGAGCTAGCTTTGTACATGACCAAGCTGAATCGCTAGCTTTTTGTTGACGTGCGTCCTAGGTATTAGAGTTCTCAGGCGTGAGGTTGTGCGGTGCATCTCAATGGACATCAATCTCTCGCCTTGTGACAAGATGTTTGGTGCTAAACCAGTCACAACGTATTTTCATTTTCGAGTATCAACTATCAAATGCAATTCTCGTTGAGTCGAGACCATTAAAATGGGATTGTCGCAAGCACTTGCCCACTACTACATGGAGCTGGCCTTCGCCACTGCGTCTGCCAACTCCACTATCAAGGATATCGGAGAGTTCTGTGACTCGTCACTGCAAGAAGAGCACGCCTCACCATCCAGCGGACGTTGTGCCCCACCATCACTAGCACAAGGACTACTTCCTTTTGCAATATATTTTGCATAAGCACGCCTCAACAAGTTTATTACGACCATCAATCCTAAAACGCATCCATTGATGATGAAGAGACCCGCAAAGCTCCGTGAACTGAGGCGTGGGGAGCCAGCTTCCAGACTTCCATAGTCCGGTGACAAGATTGAATCCTTGAACCACTTCTTCTCAATACTAGAACCTTCAGACCCTTCTATCAAATTTAACACGGCCTTGGAAAGATCATCCACCAATGGAGAGCCTTTAGGGAAAACCTGTACAAAGGTGCAACATATTAGGCACGGTAAAGCCAAGTTAGCAAGCTCCAAAACTTGAGCATAGGTTGTAGCAGCAACTTACAAAGCCAAAACCGGCTGTCTTGTCAATGGGACCAACCTTTCGGAACTCTTTTCCGTACTCCAAGAGGAAAGAATTTATGTATGGTGTTTCATCGAAGATGGCAGATACCCCTTCATTCTTTGATCCAGACCTCAATGCTTTTGCATATTCCTCATGTGTGCTAAAAGCTTTTATCCGCGGCTCCTCAAATTGGAGCCTCCTCAACATTGAGTGCACAAATGAGCCACTCTGATACCCAACATTATCATCATTCTGTAAAAGTTGCCTTGGGTCTGTAATTAAAGGTGGGAGCTTCTTTGCAGTTAAAATGGACGACAAGCTTGCCGTGTAACTCTGCACTATAATTACCATTACGAAGCACCAGGATACCACAATAACTTTTGATTGGAGGCTTTTGAACTTTTGATCTATCCCTGAAATGTTAGTAGAGTCTGTAAGTTGGAGTCCATAGTATAAAGTAAGTTGGAGTTCATAGTATAAAGGTAAACAAAGTTTGCGAATTTGAAAAGAGCAAATTAGGCCGATTATAAGTACATACCATGCATAGAAGTCCCAGTGAAGAATGCGAAGTAGAAAGCAGCGTTGAACTGTTTCCATTTGGAACCCCTTAATTCATCATTTATAGGCTTTTCAATCATCCACACAATTAGGCCAGTGAAGAACATAAAAAGTATTATAGCAATCCAGAGGTCCTTCGTTAGTGGCTCTAAGAAGACCCACATGGCTGGTTCATCCTCATCTTTACTAGCTAGAACAAGCATCGACACACCAGAATCTGTGTACGGAACTGTGAAGTCCACATACCTAGTTCGATTGGCGATAATTGTCACATCACCCACTACTGCATCAAATTTCTACGACCCAAACATGAAAATAGAAAGAAAAATGTGTTACTATTAAATGAAGACTGTTTAAAATTCAAAACAAAAGAAGTTTGTTGAGAATATAGAATAATCAGGGCTAACCTTGAAATAAACCTGTGATACTAGTGTGTCATAAGAATCTGAACAGTCATACGGAATGTACCGGTAGCGTAGCCCATACGGCAGTTTCTTCACAGCAGCCTCAAAGACATCAATGCTGTAGCCTTTGACAATTGGTATACTAGAGCTAGGATTGGTCTCAACATGCACAAAGACCTCAGAATCCCGTCTCACGGGCACACCAATCTGGAGTGTCGTTCCATTTTCAGGGAAGCCCCATCCTCTGGGCACTGTTATTGAATTTCCTGGCCAAATAACTGTTCTCGTGACTTGATCCGCCCTTGTCGTATGTTTAGCTTGGCCAGGCCTAGTGCTAGAGTTAAGAAACGCTGAAAGACCGTTACCAAGGTTCCAAAAGCCAATGCGTCTAATTTCCTCTTCAATCACATTGACAATCTCATATGTTGGAACTGGCAAGTGCCTATCAACAAACATGAATCTCCCGGCCAATCCTTCATATTCCCCATCCATTATGTAAGTGAGGAGTTCTGGTTCAGCAGGAGATGCTTGGAGATCATCTACTAACTTGTCCATATTCCCTAGTTTAGACCTTAGTTGTAAGGATCTGAACCTCTTAGCTTTCTCTGTTGCAGATGCTATTGCCCATAACAAATCATATGACCAGTATTGGAAGATGGTTGGTTTTGCCACCCGAACATCGGGGTCTTTATGGTATGTGGATCTGTATTGAGTGACAAACCGAGCCATGAAACCATTGATCCTCGTAGTCTTTGCTACATATGGCCGGAAACCGACAACACCCTGCATGGTTTCAATGGTATGTTGGGGAAGCACATCAAGGGCATTACCGATGTCATCTGTGACAATCCATACATACCCTTCAGTCATCATACCGATTGTTGAAGCTCGAGCAAATAGGCGGGAAGCATCGGCTGGCAACATATGAACGATGAATACACGTGTTTGCATGGTCTTCAGCTTGTATAGTTCCACATCAATTCGGTAATCAGGGGATGTAGTAGGGATGGCAGAATGGTTAATGACATGGACGTCAATGGACTCAAGAGCACTAGTAATGGAAGGGAGAATGCTGAGACCATGATTGTTGTCCTCATGGACCAGAACAACATTTTTCCAGCCATATGCCTTAATAAAGGCAGCAATCGAAGCTGCTTGGGAAGAGCCCTTGACACAAGCATGAAGGAAGTACGGAGCATGACATTGAGTAATTGTATCACCTGTTGCAGATGAGGTGATGAAGGGAACCTTGGTTTTGTTCGCTAGGTAGGTCAAGAATTCTGCTTGTAAAGTATTCTGTGGACCGATGACAACCCCAACCTTTTTGTTATCGATGAGATCTATTGCTGCAAGGCAAAAGAATTATCAACTTTCAGTAAAGTGTAATGAAATCTGGATGTGTGGTAAAAATACTGGAGACATGCACTTCAAAAATTATGGAAAACTAAGAGCCAATAACAACTTGTATTTTCTGTGATCTTTTTCTAATTGGCTTCTCATGTGTTATTCGGGCAAGAGTGGAGTTGAATGCATGGACCAAAACGGTGATGGAAAAAGGATGGGACTAACAAACGAAAGCAAATAAAATGGTATAATACTATATAACGTACCATTTGTGATGTACATATCCGGGCAATATTTCATTTCTTTCATTTTTTGAATGGAAACTATACTTTGTAAAACACATGATTTTATAATAGTGCAAACTATTTTTTTCCTTTTGATTCCCAAGTCCAACATGGTGACACATAACTCAAACGAAGTTCAGCGTACGGAAGCCCACCATGTGCAACCATGCCCGAACTACATGCAATCGCTAAGCGCTCTCAAGTGTGCCTAACAAACTGAAAAGGAGTCTGATTGCATGACATAAACCCTAGCCACTGGAGGGAAGCTCCATTTCTTGCCTCTGTTTCCTTTAGTTCCCCACGTCCCCTATAGCTACTTCGGTAACAGGAGATGCTGGGACCATAGATACACGTTGGAGTGCAGTCTACGTTATGGTACATAGGTGGCGGTGGCCTGAAGGTGGAGGCAACGTCACATGAAATAAAAGTGCCATGACTCAGTCTCACTAATTCTAGTTGTGACCATCTTTGTCTACACGACACACATTGTCGGCTATGGATCTGGTGGGTTATCGTCAGTTGAAAAAAATAACGCGTTATAGCGCCTCTACTAGCAATGCTATAGCATTATGAGGAATGCTTCGCTAAATGAATCAATGTGCATTGTCTCGCTAATAGCACGCTATAACATAATATAACACTCAAATAGCGTATTTTAAGGGCCACTCTATTTTACCATAGCACACTGTTTTTTTCATTCGTTCTCGTCTGGTGCTTCAGCTTGTCAAGAAGGTGTTGGTGCCAGGTTTGATGAGTTTGGTTCGATCGGGTTTTTCTTCAGTTTCACTTTTTGTGCCTCCGGCAACGAAACAGTGGTTCCACAGGTTTCTCACCTTTTTGGGTGGAAGATCATGCGGCTTTTTAATACATACTATGCGAGTCAAGTTTGTTTAGGTTTAGCCCTTTTCATTTATAGTTTTCTTCACTGGAGCCTCGGAGAGAAGTCAAGTTACAAAAGATGGAGCTAGAGGCAGCGACTTAGAAGAACTTACATGTAACTTTTGGTTGTATCATAGATCTTTGTTGTACACATGGGTGTTTCAGTTTCTTCAGTTGGATTTAATGTGTTCAATTCATGAATACATAGGATTCTTTGTCTATAAAAGAAAGCTAGCTGCTCTGGTGGCAAATAGGAAGATGGCGCAGGCCGTAACACTTGTAACTGAATCTCTGGATGAAATGAGAAGCATTCCTCTCACGGCGATTCCACGAGATTACTGTCCCAATTCGTTGATGGGGTAGATCGATCTTTAACAATAATATAAACCACCTATATAAGCTTCCGCCACTCACCAGGAGTACGAGGGTTACCAGTTGGGCATTTTGGGAAATTATAGGAATATAAACATGATTGTTTAGTTCATATAGCCTGGGTGACGTTAATTTTCTCTTAGTAAGTACAATTTTCTTACTGTTGCCTAAGATAAGGCCTTTGGCATCCAAGAAAATCTTCATTATAGTAGTATATGTCATGTTTTAATTATTACTCCCTCTGTCCTATAATGTAAGATGTTTTTTGACACTAGTGTAGTGTCAAAAAAGCGTCTTATATTATGAGATGGAAGGAGTGGTATTTTTGCAAAATCCTTTAATTAATTGTGTGATTTAGTCTTGTGGGCATGGTTACTAGCTAGAGATGGCTTCACGACAAGTTTTGTTCTCATCTCTTCGTGACATAAAATGCTGGTTTTGATCTACTCCAAGATTATAACTAGTACTAGTTCTTCTAGACCTTGTATGCATACTAATGTTATTCAAAGAGGATACATGCGTACATGCATGCATGCAAGATGACCAGACAATTCAATGCGCGCGAGTACGTAGGCGTATATAGGAGTACGTACCTGCAGATGCGGCGGTGACGACGTCTTGGTGTGAGTCCCTGACGTGGAGCTTGACCCTGGTGGTGTAGCTGGGGTGCGTGGCATAGAAGTCGTGCAGCGCCATCTCCATGCTGAGAAGGCTCTTCTTCCCCAGCTCCGTCGCCAGGTCCAGTATCACCCCAACGTTGGCCGTCACCAGCGATGGCGGCGGTGGCACAGATGCGGCGGTGGCGGCACCGTCGAGGAGGAAGAGGAAGAGTACGCCGAGGAGCTGGCAAGCCACATTAGCACGTAGTACTACAGGGGAAGCCATATGCATGCAGATCGCAGTAGTCAGCACTAAACACAGCAAGACGTAGCTATAGCAAGCATCCGATTAGGGGTGGTTAAATACTTGCTAGCATCCTCTAATGGCGGCGCTATTACCGGGCTTCTTCCTGCTCGATCGTTTGAATTTCCCTCTTCTTCATGGGCGTACGAGGATTGACCGTAACTTACTCGGTTGTTAGGTACATCACATACATCCGCCAAGTATACTAAGCAGCCAAGCAGGGCGTCCAATGGTTGCAACGTACGTAGTACCGTACCGTAGTGGATAAGATGTAGAGCTACTCGATCTAGCTGATGCTGATCCATACCGGCATTATCCATCCATCAACCGGCCCCACTGGAATGCATTTTGTTTTCATTTACCTCGTTCAGCGCGTGCATGCAAGTTCGTCTAACATGCTGCTGCTACAACTATAAGATAAGACTACACAAGGCTTGGCCAGCAACTACCAGGCTAGCTCAACGAACGTGCACTGTGGCTGGGGTGTGGCCTCACCTGCAGCCCAGCGGTAGTACTGTAGCCTGCACGTGACGCTGGCTGCAATAGCACGGAAAACACGTGTCTGAATCTGCCGCGGACACATGAGTAACCTGGTTAATAATCACGGGAACGGGGATGAAGCACGCGGCACACCCGCAAAAAAAAAAAAAAAAGATGAAGCACGCGGCTGGCACATGCGTCCGCTCTCTTTTCCCCCGCTTTTCTTTAGTTATTATATTTAAATTTCCGAAACCAATCTTTTGTCTGCGGATGTGCATCAAATAGTTTTTTAAAGGGCAGTGCTCGATCCACCATCATAAGATGCTTGATCTCAGCCACATATGCTGCACGTACATATTTTCTTTAGTTATATTTGAAAATACTGTAGAACAATATTTGAGGTTCAAAAAAAAAAGTCTGATGCCGTCGTGGCTGATTGTATTCTGGACGACGGTGGCCTCACTTCTCATGAGGGGACGGAGCTCACGTTCAACCGCTGGTGTCAGTTGACACCAGTGCTGTTTGACTTTTCAACTAGCATGCTTAACCAATTTTGTCTTTGACCCCATCTAGAAAAATCGATTGACACCAGCCCAACCGCCAGGAAGCTGCACCACAAGCCCAAAGAGTCAGCCCAATTACAATCGTGCAAACAAAAAAGGCTAAATCAAAGCCCACAACACATTAATCTGATAGCGGCTCGGCCTGTGATATACGCTACAGTACACGCCGGTCGCACGATCCACACGTATTCGTCTCTTGAGAAAAAGGGTTTCCCCGCTTTGTATTACAAAGCAACCACCGGTACATCCAACAATAGGTGCTCGGGCCGCAACACAAACAAGCCCAAAGAAAAACAAAGAAGAAAGAAAGAGAAATAAATGCCAACAACGGCAGATTAACGAAACGAAGATGACCAGCGACCGCTGCACCCTCTAAAGAAGTACCACCACGATCCCAACACTCTGAAGCGCCGCGTACCAAGCAACACCTTCAAGAAGGAGGCACGGACGACGTTGCTGTTGCCCGGACTAGTCCTAGGGTTTCCCCCTGTACGCGCGCGCGCGTGCGCGGGGGGGGGGGGGCATGGGTTGAAGGGGTGTACCCGACGCCCTTCTGGAAGGTTCGACGGCACCCACAGGCGTCACCGCATCGGGGCCGGACGAGCCGCCAGAGATTTCTCCCAACCCAAACCCCCACCACCCCCCAGACGAATCATCGTGCACCGCCCATCACGCCGCCCATCAACATGTGCCATCATGGTCACCGAATCAACTTCGCCGTCTCCCAGAGGTCACCGACACGAGACCTGGAGGGAGGGAGAAGAGATAGTGGCCTCGGGGGCATCCGCAACATTGTCGACGTGAGGGGACAACCACCACCGCCAGTGTGGAGCCGACCAGACGCACGGACAAGGGGCTTACCAGGCGTCGAGGCCCGGCCGGACCCAAAAGAGTCCGGACAGCCCCTGCCGCCACGCTGCAGCTCGCCGACCGACGAAGCCGCCACCGCCCGCAGACCACCGCCTCTTCGCCACCAACCAGGGAGCAGCGTCGCCGCACACCGAGTCGCCGGCCCGCCCTAGCCCAGATGGAGCCCGAAAGGGCCTAGATCTGGGCCACGCGGGCGCCGCCGGCCACCAGCACCGCCAAGCCGCCCCGCGGCCAACGACCACGTCATCGCATCAAGGACCACGAGGCTCGCCGGACTCCCGTCGCCGAGCCACACCGCAGCCGGCCGAGCAGCACCACCGCCATCGGGAGGCCCCCGCGCCCCCCATGAGCGAGCGGGGAAGGGATGGCCCGCCGGCGCCGGTGCCGCACGGGCAAGGCCCGGCGGACCCAGTCGGCGGCAGCGGGGAGGGAGATGGACGGGGACGGGGCCGGATGAGGAGAGTCGCAGGAGCTTGCCCGTCGCCCGCGGGGGGGGGGGGGGGAGGGGGGAGGGGGGCGAGCAGGCGGACGGGGGCGCGGGGGAGGAGGGAAGGGAGGAGAAGAGGGGGGCGGAGCGCGCGAGGCCGGCGGCCGGCGGCGGCGGCGGGGGGCCGGGGCGGAACCCTAGTCGCGGGAGCCCGCTTTGGGTCTTTTTTCCTAGGCGGAACCCTAGTCGCGGGAACCCTAGGGTTTGCAATCCTCAGTTCCGCATCCAGAACCAAAACCCTAGCAATGTGAAGCAATCTGTGGTTGAATGGTTAGAGGGACTGTGGTATCCCCAGCCCACCAGGGTTTAAATCCTGATGCTCGCATTTATTTCTAGATTTATTTCAGGATTTTCGACGATGCGCATTCAGTGAGAGAAGATGTTCATAGAAATGAGTATATACACGTGTATATAAACACTTGCGTCTATACTATGTTAAAAAACCAAACCTAGCAATCTCAATATCTCTTTTCGGCCGGCCGGCCGGCCGCAGCGGGAACGACACAATTTTAATTTAATAGTCCGCTGAGTTAAGTTCCCGAGTTCAAGTCTCCTGCAAGGTACACCATGACTGTATGTACATATGTGACCTCCACACAAAATTTTCTCTCACCTTGCCTAACTTGAATTTCTCTTTCTTGATTCATCTAGGAATTATGCATAATTTTTTGTCGAAATCAAGAATACAACATGTTGATTTTGATTGAGCAAAATTGATAGATCTTGTTATTGAACTTCACATTTACATTGATAATGTGCGGGCAAATCCAAGATTTGCCAATTTGATTCGTATTGCTGATCTTGCTATATTAAAAGGTGGACGCCAAGCAGAATCCTTTTTTCTTTCATTTGGTGCATCGACTTCTAAATCTGGTTCTAATTTTGTTGGCTGTCAATGATTTTTTAACAATTAATATTGCAACAATGTTTTGCATAACAAAATAGGCGAGCAGTTTATGAGTGATTGACTGATTTGCTATGTGGGGAAAAATGTATTTTTTATCAATACGAATAATGACATGGTTGATCTATTAAAGATGGTGAAAGGTCGTGAAGGGAAATTATAATATGTGAGTCTCGAGTCACTTTAAGTTTCAGTTGATGATATTTATTTTTAGTATTATTAGTTTGTGTAATATGTTTTTATTCTTTATTGATCTTTTGCTCGAAGTTAGAAATGAAGCTCTAAAGTTGTCTTCTTTGTTGAACTTTTTTTTAGTGTTTTCTTCTTATGAATTTGTAAGTAAGTGATTTCTTGCCTTCACTCGGTATGCAAGCTTTTAAAAAACTATTATTTTGCAAAAACAACTACTATATTGTTTGTTGATTGCATATTTTCATTCTTTGTATTGTCTTCCAAAATTTATTTATATTTCCGAGCCATAATCCAGTGATGGGTAGTGGCTGACACGAGTGGTGATTTTTTCTAGCTTCGTCATGACGTTCCTTTTTGTGTGGACATGGAAAATTTACCGAGCAGTGATAAGAAAAAGGCGGTGACAGTCTCTGTGTAGAAGTTAACCTACTTGTAGTCTAAGTCCTAAATATTTTCTATTAAGTTTGTTTAGTTTGTATTATTTATTAAGAAAGGGGAACGATTCCCATCAACCGGCGGATCTTCGCTCTCATCAACCGCATCCCTTGATGTGTGTCTCCGTGGCCCCACCACCACTTCTATCTCCAGCTCTCCGCTCCCGAGCGAACCGAGCTGCCGATCCACTCCCGCCGGCGACGCTCAAATGACGTAGACACTTATATATACACGTGTATACTACCCCTATGAACACATATCCACACTCTATCCTTATGAACATCTCTGGGAGACTGAGACAGCATATCACCTTGAAATTGATGATGTCACCATAGGTATCTCGTAGTTGGCGAAATGTCTCCTTCCACTTAACATGTACCGTCGAAAATCCTGAAATAAATTCTGAATAATGCGGACACCAGGAGTTGAGCCCTGATGATTTGCGGATACCACTGTTCTTCTAGCCATTCAACCATATGTTGATTCACTGTTCTACTGTATTTTTTTGGGAAGATGTTCTACTGTACTTTTGATCGCAAGTTATCAGCAATTTTTCGTCCAGCGAGACGTTCCGAGCAGCCAGAAACGATCGATCGAATCGATCGCTTGCTCACGTACGTACGCGAAGTACGTACCGGCTAAGACGCCACGTACGGCTGTTTGAGGAACCCATCCAGCTGCCTGTCTGTGTGGTAGCTTGCGCTCACATGAGTTACCTCTAGCGAAGATCCAAGCTAGTGTTCTCCGGCCCACACCGTTCTTTTCTCCTTCAATTCAATATTCAATATTGCCGTGTAAATATCCATTCAAATTGTGTACATGTAGCAGAAGCCATTAATCGGTGACCGTCGTTAGAAATTTTTTGTTGACCCACCAGCAGAATAAGCACCCTTTCCTTCCATTCATTCATGTACCCTGTCAATCAACTCCGAAACTCTGAAGTTCATTTGGTTCCGACCAATTTCGATTAATGAAAGTAATGAAATAAGCTTATTCTGTTCTGTAATGTCTCCGAACTAAATTAATTCTGGCCACGTATGTCTCGCGATGCCTGCATAGTGTTCTACTCCATTATTATCTGAAGAAAAAGATGATCTCACTATTCTTGGTGACTCATTGACTAGTATGTGTGTTCAGAGCTGCGGAATTTGTGAGGCTGTTGGCATGTGAGTTACATTATTAAGTTTCAGTGTAGTTCAACAGTCGTGTGCTTTGTTTTTGTGCTGTATTGTGTGAGCCCGTGTGGTTACTGAACCTGATTGATAGCGATGATATGGCCGGGCAAATTATCCAGGCGTCCACTCGCTACTATGGGGTTGTAATCTTGTAACTGTGTTCTGTACGCTACTGGGTCCTAACTGACTCCATTCTCATGTCAGTTTTGCAAAAAATGACCATTAGGTAAAATGTAAACAAAGAAGCAACATATTTGTGAATGTACAGTTGCTGAACTGGCCATTCTTGCCTAATTTGTATGCTAGAGCGAAGATTGCAAGCATTTCGGCAACTATTTACATTTTTTGTGACAAACCCACTTCAATTTCAACCAAATCAAATCGCTTCCAGCCATGCAAGAATACCTTTTCTTTTGAGTTGTGCACAAGAATACTTTGGCCACTCTACTCGTTAGCTTGTGGTGATCCTGCCGAGGTGCTACCAAAGGAATATGAAGCCATACAGACTAGAGGAAGGGCAGCGCTTTGCCTGGCTTGGAAGACCCCTCTCGCCTCAAGCGCTTCCTTACTAAGCCAGCCCAGCGCAGAGGAGCGCAAATACTTTTATTTACATTTCTGAATGGTAAGTACTATATTTAAATTTAAAAAAAACTGTTCACACAGTGTAAAATATTGTTCCTGTAACTTTTAAAAATGTTGACAGCATTGAAAAAATTTTTCATTGCATTTAAGAAAGTTCATGCATTTCAAAAACATGTTTGCACATTTTAAAAAAATATGTATGCAATGTAAGAAAATGTTCACATAATTCAAAAATGTTTTGTACCATTTTGGCCACGTGTGTCCCGCGTTGCCAGCATAGTAACTGCTCCATTATTATCTGAAGAAAAAGATGATCTCACTGTTCTTGGTTACCCATTGACTAGTACTCCAGATCTGTTCAGAGCTGCAGAATGCGTGAGGCAGTTGGCATGTTCCGGCTGGTTTTATTTTGTGTTTTTCCTGCGTCGTTTTTCATGTGTTTGTTAGGCCGGGTTTACCATGGTTTTCTTTCTCTCATTTTTTTTTAACTTCAATTTCATACAAGCTTTTAAAAATGCATGAATATATTTCAAATGCACATTTTTTTGCAAATTCATGAAACTTTTTTCAACCTGCTAATATTTTTTAAATCCAAGATTTTTTTAAATCCACAAATTTTATTTCAAATTTGCTAACATTTTTGAAAATTCATGAACCTTTTCGAATTAATGATAATTTTGGAAATTTGCAAACTTTTTCAAACTCATGAACCTTTTCCAGAATTGGGAGTTTTTTTTCATGAAAAGCATGATTTTTTTATATACATGAATTTTTTCGTAAAGTAAGTTTTTCTAATAATACCGAGGAGCCGGTTTGCCTCAAACCACTACTGGTTTGTCTGAACCAGCAACAAGCAATCGAGCCGTGGAATGATTGGTCGATTGAGGGTGCTTAATGGTCCATCCGAATTGAGTGTGCACGTTGGTGCGCCAATCAGCGCCTTGAGCACCATGATGACTATATATCGCTTGATTTGGTTTATTTTGTTCCTTTTTCGTTTTCCTTTTTTTTCGGTTTTCTTCATTCTTTTTGTTTTCATTCTACATTTTTTATATTTCGACAACATTTTTCTAATACACGTCTAACATTTTCCCAATACAAATTTAACTTTTTCTAATACATGATCAACATTTTTTCTATACACATTTTGAACATTGTTCAAATGCTTGACTAACATTTTTCAAATACAAGATTAACATTTTTTGAATACATGGTGAACATTTTTCCTATAAACACTTTTAAACATTTTCAAATTCTTGATTAAAAAATTTCAAATACAAGATTAACATTTTCCGATACATGGTCAACATTTTTTTGTATACACATTTAACATTTTTAAATGCTTGATTAACATTTTTAATGCAATATTAACATTGTTTTGAACAAATGGTCAACATTTTTATAAACACCTTTAAGTTTTTCTTCAAATGGTTGATTATCATTTTCGAATAATTGTTCAACACTTTTTCCAAGTGCTTGATACATGGTCAACATTTACATAATCATTTTTTAATCATTTTTTAATACATGGTCAACATTTTTCTATACACATTTAACCTTTTCCAAATGCTTGATTAACATTCTTCATACACTTGTCAATTTTTTTAAATGTTTGATTAAAGTTTTTAAAATACATGATCAAATTGTTTCATCGACATTTTATTCTTTTTGCATACTTTTTTGTAGACGTGATAAACATTTTCTGTATACAAATTTACCATTTTTTCAAATGCTTGGTAAACATTTTTCAAATGTTTTATGTGGAGTATGTTTTTTAATATATTTATTTAATACGTTTGGAAGTATAAACAAATGTAAGAAATAAAAAAAACGTGAAAAACAAACAGAACAAAAATGAGGTTATTGATCCTGAGTGCCTGGCCCGGCTCCACTGGGCTACCCTTCAACTTGAGTGCTGATGAGGAGGTCTCATCTGGGACCTCTTAAGCCGCGCCTTTAGCGCCCCTACTGGCACCCACGCCCTGTCCCACCTGGGCCTGGCCCAACAAGGCCGATGCGCACGGTTGTTATTACTGCTTGGGGCGCGCTGCACAAGAAACGTATAAGTTTGAAAATAAGGTGAATGATAAAAGAGTGAATACTTGTTCAACACTTTCTTTCAAGTCCTTGATGAACATTTTATATACATGATCAATTTTTAATCATTTTTTATACATGGTCACATTTTTCTATGCACATTCAACCTTTTCCAAGTGCTTGATTGACATTTTTCATACACTTGTTCAATTTTTTAAAATGTTTGATTAACATTTTCAAAATACACGATCAAATTGTTTCATAGACATTTTATTATTTTTGTATACATGATAAACATTTTCTCTATACACATTTATCATTATTCAAATGCTTGGCAAAGATTTTTCAAATGTTTTATGCAGAGTGATTTTTTTAATATATTATTTAAAATGTTTGGAAGTATAAAAAAAATTTAAAAATGAAACAAAAATGCGAATGAAACACAAAAAAAAAATGAGGTTGTTGTTCCCGAGTGCGTGTCCCGACCCAACCGGATCACCCTTCAGCGAGGGTGGGCACGATACATGGGCGCCCCTTGACCGCCGATAAGGAGGTCTCCTCTAGGAGCTCCGAAGCCGTGCCTTGAGTGCCCCTAACAGGTACTAGCGCCCACGCGCTGCCCCACCTGGGCCTGGCCCAACAAGGTCGATGCACCCGCTTGCTATGACCGCTCGGGGCGCTACACAACGAACTTATAAGTTTGGAAATAAGGTGAATGGTAAAAGATAAAAAAAACAGCAGGAAAGATGATCTCTCCATGATTCGACTCGGGACATTGCTTTAACAGAAAAAATTGACACCATTTAAGGGATGTTGAGAAACGAGGTGCTCCCGAACGGACCCTTTTAACCTACCCGAACACTCTCCATTGTACATGGCATTTTTCTGAAAATCTCATGACTGACCAGAACTTTTGCAACCAGGTGGGTATTACCATGTTAGGCATCCATGCCTAGTTTGGGTGACTTCCGACGCCATATGCACGTTGCGACACGTCTGAACATTTATCGGCCTTTTTTCACCGGGAAAACTTCATAAAATGCAAAAGTTGTCAAAAACCCAAACAACTTGTCGTGGTGCCATGAATTGGTTATACAAAGTCATGGAAAAATGGGGCCATTTCAAGGATGTCGAGAAAACAACGTGCTCTCAAATGAAGACTTCTGGCCTACCTAGACACCCGCCGTTGAATATGGTCTATTTTTGGACATCCCTAAAATGACCCCAACTTTTGCAAGTAGGTGAACATGCCCATGGTAGGCATCCATACTAGATTTGAATATTTTTTCTCATCGTATGCAAGTTGCGATATGTCCGGCCATTTATTAGCCTCTTATGACCAAGAAAACTTCAGAAAATGCAAAATTTGAACACCATTTTGGACATCCCTAAAATGACCCCAACTTTTGCAAGTAGGTGGACATGCCCATGGTAGGCATCCATGCTAGATTTGAATGATTTTTGTCACCGTGTGCAAGTTGCGACATATCTGGCCATTTATTAGCCTCTTTTGACCAAGAAAACTTCAGAAAATGCAAAATTTGATGAAAACCGAAACACCTTGGCATGAGCCCTTGAATTAGTCATACAAGCCAAAGAAAAAAAAATTGGGATCATTCAACGGATGTCGAGAAACAACATACTCTCAAACGGAGCCTTCTCGCCTCTACTCGGACACCCTTTGTTGAACATGGTCTATTTTTGGACATCTTTGAAATGACACAAACTTTTTTCACTAGGTGGGCATGCCCATGGTAGGCATCCATACCAGGTTTGAATGACCTCCGACACCGTATGCACGTTGCGACACGTCTGACCATTTATTGCCTTCTTTTCACCGAGAAAACTCCAGAAAAATGCAAAACTTGTCGATATCCAAACGACGTGGCACAGTGCCTTGAATTGTTCATACAAAGCCATGAAAAATTTGTTCACAAATTCACAAAAATATTCGGGGAGTTTCAAATAATGTTCACGCTTTCAAAATTTGTTCAGAATTTCAATAATGTTCTTGTTTTCAATTTTCATCTACACAAGTACAAAAAGTTTCAAGGAAATAAAAAAACCATTTTCAATTTTGTGTTCTGTTTTTTCTGTTTTTTTAATTCGAAACATGTTAGCGTTTCTCAAAAAAATTTGTGTCCAAAATTTTGTTTCCTCTTTTTAAAAAATGCTCATGTTTTGACATTCCGTCCAATTTTGAAAGATACAAACATTTTCTTGAAATTTCTGTCAATTTTTTTAAAGTGAATATTTATATTTTATGAACAAAAGTTGAAATGTAGAACATTCATTGAAATTTTGAACAAATTATGAAAAGCGTGGTTTCTTGAAAAATAAAATAGAAACAAAAAAGAAGACAGAAGAAACAAAAAAGAAACAAAAATCAAACAGAAGAAAGAAAAAGAAATAATTGAAAAAAAAATACTGGTTCGACAATTCACTGGCCCAGCAAAACCGAGGGCTTTTGTGAACTGTAGAAGAAGAAAAAAAAAGAATCAAATAGGCACGAGCGTTAAGGTGTCCTAGTTGGTTAGTGCGGTTCTCTCTAAACGAAGAGGTCTTGAATTTGATTCATGTTGCCCACACTCTTCCTTGAAGTTTAAAAAGAAAGAGAAAAAAAAGGCTAAAGGAGCCGTATAATGCAATATGTAAACATGCCACGTATCAACGCAGACGATGTATATTAAGAAAAAACCCTACCCTTTATTATGAAGGGGCATAGAGAGATCTCAGTCATCGATGTGTTTATGGGGTGTACCGAAAATGTTTTGCATTTCATAAAAAATAAAACAAGTGTAACTTTAACAATTAGATTTTGTGTCATAAATATCGTATATAGAGACTTTTCATGTATCGATGCTTTTGATTCAATTATGAAAGTACGTTGTATTGGATTTTTCACCCCTAGTTATATGACATCACCTCACAGAACACATTTGCCAAAATTTTGTTTTTGCAAAAAACAAATCTTCGATGTACATTTTGAGACAAATCAACATGTCAGTTGTAGCCGAAACTACTCTAATTTGCATGATGTACACAAATATTTTTGTATCAATGTTGTTTGTTTACCTATTATTGTTGTCCCTCTTGTGTAGCACATAAATCATCTTACTGTTTGCCGAAAACTTTCAAATATAATCATCCAAGATTGCATACATTCCTTTAGAACTTTTATAAACATAGAACATGATTTTAGGACAGGGCTATTTTTACATTCATGAAAATGTTTTCGTGTTAGTCGATTCTTGCTGCCGCTGCCTTCCTGCTTGCATCGCTCCCAGTGCCGGCCACCACCGCCGGTAGAACCGCCGTCTCCTGCCACCGTGCCTGCCGATGCCCAAGCCTCCTCCTCCTCCTCAAGCCACCACTGTCTTAACCATCACCTAACCCCCTCCTCCTTTCTGGCACCGGCTCACCCTCGCTGGGCCTGCCACGACTAGGTCATCTTCTCCGCCTCAACACAAGACTGTCTTCTCCACGCGAAATCAACTGATGCTTGGAATTTTTTCATGCAGCTTGTAAAATACTTCTGTCCTACAATAGCTTGCAAAACCGTTTTATATTGTGGGATGGAGGGAGTAACAAACCCGTACTTTTCATGTCTGATGCGACAGAACCATTAACTGACAGCAATGCCATTGATATATTTTCCTTATGTGAACACCCCAAAATTATGACCCAAAAGTAGCCCCGTCGCGACTTTGAGACCTGGCAAATAGACACGGGTCTCCGCAAGCTCTGACCGTTGATCTTTGGTCGTCGAAGTCATTGTGTGCTCCATCCATTGGCTAGCTGATGATGATGATTATCAGCACAACTGTTGAGAATCTTATCGCCAACATGGTACAGTGTCGCTGCAAACGTCCACTTGCCCGGCTAGGAGAAAGTTGGCCATTGAAGAAAGGGAAGGAGAGGTGTCGCTGTCAAGAACTATCCAGGCCAAGGGTATACCACATGTCTAAGAGCATCTCCAGCTATTGGCCCTCACAAGGCGCTAAAAATCGCTGTTTGAGAGTGCACCGGCACTAAACCGCGTGCTGGGGGCGTGATGCTTTCTAGTCGCCGCGCCCATTTTTTTTTGGAAAAACAAAATTCGGCACAAACAAGACACGAGTTCAACCAAACTTCAGCGAGTTCATAACAAATTTAAAATATTTTACAAAAAAAGAAAAAAAAACACTACTAGACTCGCCGTCGCCCTCGCCGTTCCTCGCCGCCCGCCGCCCGCGAAGCTCTACATGCCGAGGAGCCTATAGAACTTCGTGTAGTCGCTGCCACCGCCGTCGTCGTCGTCGCCTCCGCTGCCGCCGTCCCTGCTGCTCCCCTGCCCAGGTCGCCGACGCGCGGCGGGTTGGACAGTCCGAGGGCGTCCTCGTCCTCGTCGCTGTCGAGGATCACGACGCCGTTCTCGTCCTCGCGCCCACGCTGACGGGCGGCTATCTCCTCCAGGGCTCGGCGCTGCCGGACCATCTCGTCACGGAGGTAGTCGTCCCGCGCCCACTTTAGGGCCTCCTCGTCGGAGAAGCCACGCCGGACTATTGTTGGGAACGTAGCAGAAATTCAAAATTTTCCTACGTGTCACCAAGATCTATCTATGGAGAAACCAGCAACGAGGGGAAGGAGAGTGCATCTACATACCCTTGTAGATCGCTAAGCGGAAGCGTTCAAGAGAACGGGGTTGAAGGAGTCGTACTCGTCGTGATCCAAATCACCGGAGATCCTAGTGCCGAACGGACGGCACCTCCGCGTTCAACACACGTACAGCCCAGTGACGTCTCCCATGCCTTGATCCAGCAAGGAGAGAGGGAGAGGTTAGGGAAGACTCCATCCAGCAGCAGCACGACGGCGTGGTGGTGGTGGAGGAGCGTGGTACTCCAGCAGGGCTTCGCCAAGCACCGCAAGAAACAAGGAGAAAGAGAGGTAGGGCTGCGCCAACAAGAGGAGAGGAACTCATGTGTATTGGGCAGCCCAAACCTCAACTATATATAGGGGGAGGGGAGGGGCTGCGCCCCCACCTAGGGTTCCCTCCCTAGGGGTGGCGGCAGCCCCCTAGATCCCATCTAGGGGCGGCCAAGGGGAGGGGAGAGGGGGAGGCGCACCAGGGTGGGCCTTAGGGCCCATCTGCCCTAGGGTTTGCCCCCTTCCCCTCTTCCTTGAGCCTTGGGCCTTGGTAGGGGGGGGGGCGCACCAGCCCACCTGGGGCTGGTCCCCTCCCACACTTGGCCCATGCAGCCCTCCGGGGCTTGTGGCCCCACTTGGTGGACCCCCGGGACCCTCCCGGTGGTCCCGGTACGTTACCGATAAAACCTGAAACTTTTTCGGTGACCAAAACAGGACTTCCCATATATAAATCTTTACCTCCGGACCATTCCGGAACTCCTCATGACGTCCGGGATCTCATCCAGGACTCCGAACAACATTCAGTAACCACATACAAACTTCCTTTATAACCCTAGCGTCATCGAACCTTAAGTGTGTAGACCCTACGGGTTCGGGAGACATGCAGACATGACCGAGATGACTCTTCGGTCAATAACCAATAGCGGGATCTGGATACCCATGTTGGCTCCCACATGTTCCACGATGATCTCATCGGATGAACCACGATGTCAAGGACTTAATCAATCCCGTATACAATTCCCTTTGTCCATCGGTACGATACTTGCCCGAGATTCGATCGTCGGTATCCCGATACCTTGTTCAATCTCGTTACCGGCAAGTCTCTTTACTCGTTCCGTAACACATCATCCCGTGATCAACTCCTTGATCACATTGTGCACATTATGATGATGTCCTACCGAGTGGGCCCAGAGATACCTCTCCGTTTACATGGAGTGACAAATCCCAGTCTCGATTCGTGCCAACCCAACAGACACTTTCGGAGATACCCGTAGTGCACATTTATAGCCACCCAGTTACATTGTGACGTTTGGCACAACCAAAGCACTCCTATGGTATCCGGGAGTTGCACAATCTCATGGTCTAAGGAAATGATACTTGACATTAGAAAAGCTTTAGCATACGAACTACATGATCTTGTGCTAGGCTCAGGATTGGGTCTTGTCCATCACATCATTCTCCTAATGATGTGATCCCGTTATCAACGACATCCAATCTCCATGGTCAGGAAACCGTGACCATCTATTGATCAACGAGCTAGTCAACTAGAGGCTTACTAGGGACATGGTGTTGTCTATGTATCCACACATGTATCTGAGTTTCCTATCAATACAATTCTAGCATGGATAATAAACGATTATCATGAATAAGGAAATATAATAATAATCAATTTATTATTGCCTCTAGGGCATATTTCCAACAGTCTCCCACTTGCACTAGAGTCAATAATCCAGTTCACATCGATATGTGATAAACACTCAAGGTCACATCCCCATGTGACTAACACCCAAAGAATTTACTAGAGTCAATAATCTAGTTCACATTACCATGTGATTAACACTCGGTGAGTTCTGGGTTTGATCACGTTATGCTTTTGAGAGATGTTATAGTCAACGGGTCTGAACCTTTTAGATCCGTGTGTGCTTTAGAAATCTCTATGTCATCTCCTAGATGCAGCTACTACGTTCTATTTGGAGCTATTCCAAATAACTGTTCTACTATACGAATCCAGTTTACTACTCAGAATAATCTGGATTAGTGTCAAAGTTTGCATCGGCGTAACCCTTTACGACGAACTCTTTTACCACCTCCATAATCGAGAAAATTCCTTAGTCCACTAGTTACTAAGGATAACTTTGACCGCTGTCCTGTGATCCATTCTTGGATCACTCTTGTACCCCTTGACTGACTCATGGCAAGGCACACTTCAGGTGCGGCACACAGCATAGCATACTATAGAGAGCCTATGACAAAAGCATAGGGGACGACCTTCGTCCTTCCTCTTTTTTCTGCCGCGGTCGAGCTTTAAGTCTTAACTTCATACCTTACAACTCAGGCAAGAACTCCTTCTTTGACTGATCCATCTTGAACGCCTTCAAGATCATGTCAAGGTATGTGCTCATTTGAAAGTACCATTAAGCGTTTTGATCTATCCTTATAGATCTTGATGCTCAATGTTCAAGTAGCTTAATCCAGGCTTTCCATTGAAAAACACTTTCCAAATAACCCTATATGCTTTCCAGAAATTCTACGTCATTTCTAATCAACAATATGTCAACAACATATATTCATCAGAAATTCTATAGTGCTCCCACTCACTTCTTTGGAAATACAAGTTTCTCATAAACTTTGTATAAACCCAAAAGATCTTTGATCATCATCAAAGCATACATTCCAACTCCGAGATGCTTACTCCAGTCCTTAGAAGGATTGCTGGAGCTTTGCATACCTATTAGCATCTTTCAGGATTGACAAAACCTTCCGGTTGTATCACATACAACCTTTCTTCAAGAAAATCGTCGAGGAAACAATGTTTTGACATCCTATCTGCAAGATTTCATAAATAATGCAGTAATCGCTAACATAATTCCAACAGACTCTTAGCATCGTTACGAGTGAGAAAGTCTCATCGTAGTCAACTTCTTGAACTTGTCGGAAAACATCTTAACGGCAAGTCGAGCTTTCTTAATGGTGATACTTACCATCATTGTCCGTCTTCCTTTTAAAATCCATATGTACCTAACAGCCTTACGACCATCAAGTAGTTCTTCCAAAGTCTACACTTTGTTTTCATATATGGATCCTCTCTCGGATTATATGGCCTCGAGCCATTTTGGAATCCAGGCCCACCATCGCTTCTCCATAGCTCGTAGGTTCATTGTTGCCTAGCAACATGACTTCCAAGACAGGATTACGTACCACTCTGAAATAGTACGCATCCTTGTCATCCTACGAGGTTTGGTAGTGACTTGATCTGAAGTTTCATGATCACTATCATAAGCTTCCACTTCAATTGGTGTAGGTGCCACAGGAACAACTTCCTGTGCCCTGCCACACACTAGTTGAAGAGACGGTTCAATAACCTCATCAAGTCTCCACCATCCTCCCACTCAATTCTTCCGAGAGAAACTTTTCCTCGAGAAAGGACCCGATTCTAGAAACAATCCCTTATTGCTTTCAAATCCGAGACAGGAGATATACCCAACTGTTTTGGGTGTCCTATGAAGATGCATTTATCCTCTTTGGGTTCGAGCTTATCAGCCTGAAACTTTTTCACATAAGCATCGCAGCCCCAAACTTTTAAGAAATGACAGCTTAGGTTTCTCTAAACCATAGTTCATACGGTGTCATCTCATTGGAATTACGTGGTGCCCTATTTAAAGTGAATGTGGTTGTCTCTAATGCCTAACCCATAAACTATCGTGGTAATTCGATAAGAGACATTATGGTATGCATCATATCCAATAGGGTGCAGTTATGATGTTCGGACACACCATCACACTATGGTGTTCCAGGATGTATTAGTTGTGAAACAATTTCCACAATGTCTTAATTCTGTGTCAAACTCGTAATTCAGATATTCATCTCTATGATCATATCATAGATATTTTATCCTCTTGTCACGACGATCTTTCAACTTCACCCTGAAATTACTTGAACCTTTCAATAATTCAGACTCATGATTCATTAAGTAAATATACTCAACATCTACTCAAATCATCTGTGAAGTAAGAACATAACGATATCCACTACACGCCTCAGCACTCATTGGACTGCACACATCAAAATGTATTACTTCCAACAAGTTGCTTTCTAGTTCTATTTTACTGAAAACGAGGCTTTCAGTCATCTTGCCCATGTGGTATGATTTGCATGTCTCAAGTAATTCAAAATCAAGTGAGTCCAAACGGTCCATTTGCCTGGAGTTTCTTCATGTATATACACCAATAGACATGGTTCGCATGTCTCAAACTTTTCAAAAACGAGTGAGCCCAAAGATCCATCAACATGGAGCTTCTTCATGCGTTTTATACCGATATGACTTACGTGGCAGTGCCACAAGTAGGTGGTACTATCTTATATCTTTTGACATGAACATGTGTATCACTACGATCGAGATTCAATAAACCATTCATTTTAAGTGCAAGACCATTGAAGGTATTATTCAAATAAACAGAGTAACCATTATTCTCCTTAAATGAATAACCGTATTGCGATAGACATAATCCAATCATGTCTATGCTCAACGCAAACACCAATCTCGATGGTAGAGGGAGCGTGCGATGCTTGATCACATCAAGCTTGGAAAAACTTCCAACACATATCGCCAGCTCACCTTTAGCTAGTCTCCATTTACTCCGCAGTCTTTTATTTCGAGTTTACTAACACTTAGCAACCGAACCGGTATCTAATACCATGGTGCTACTAGGAGTACTAGTAAAGTACACATTAACATAATGTATATCCAATATACTTCTATCGACCTTGCCAGCCTTCTCATCTACCAAGTATCTAGGGTAATTCTGCTCCAGTGGCTGTTCCTCTTATTACAGAAGCACTTAGTCTCGGGTTTGGGTTCAACCTTGGGTTTCTTCACTAGAGCAGCAGCTGATTTGCCGTTTCATGAAGTATCCCTTCTTGCCCTTGCCCTTCTTGAAACTAGTGGTTTCACCAACCATCAACAATTGATGATCCTTCTTGATTTCTACTTTTGTGGTGTCAAACATCGCGAATATCTCAAGGATCATCATATATGTCCCTGATATATTACAGTTCATCACGAAGCTCTAGCAGCTTGGTGGTAATGACTTCGGAGAAACATCACTATCTCATATGGAAGATCAACTCCCACTCGATTCAAATGATTGTTGTACTCAGACAATCTGAGCACAAGCTCAACAACTGAGCTTTTCTCCCTTAGTTTGCAGGCTAAGAAAATCGTCGGAGGTCTTATACCTCTTGACGTGGGCACGAGCCTGAAATTCCAATTTCAGCCCTCGAAACATCTCATATGTTTCGCGACGTTTTAAGACGTCTTCGGTGCCTCAACTCTAAACCGTTTAACTGAACTATCACGTAGTTATCAAAATGTGTATGTCAGATGTTCGCAACATCCACAGACGACGTTCGAGGTTCAGCACACTGAGCGGTGCATTAAGGACATAAGCCTTTTACTGTCTGCATAATTGCTACTATCAACTTTCAACTAATTTTTCTCTAGGAACATATCTAAACAGTAGAACTAAAGCGCGAGCTACGACATAATTTGCAGAATCCTTTTGAGTATGTTCAGGATAAACAAGTTCATCTTATGAACTCCCACTCAAATAGACATCCCTCTAGTCATCTAAGTGATTACATGATCCGAGTTAACTAGGCTGTGTCCGATCATCACGTGAGACGGACTAGTCAACATCGGTGAACATCTTCATGTTGATCGTATCTTCTATACGACTCATGCTCGACCTTTCGGTCTCTTGTGTTCCGAGGCCATGTCTGTACATGGTAGGCTCGTCAAGTCAACCTAAGTGTTTCGCGTGTGTAAATCTGGCTTACACCCGTTGTATGTGAACGTATGAATCTATCACACCCGATCATCACGTGGTGCTTCAAAACGACGAACTTTCGCAACGGTGCACAGTTAGGGGGAACACTTTCTTGAAATTTTAATGAGGGATCATCTTATTTACTACCATCGTTCTAAGCAAATAAGATGCAAAAACATGATAAACATCACATGCAATCAAAAGGTGACATGATATGGCCATCATCACTTTGCTCCTTTTGATCTCCATCTTCGGGGCTCCATGATCATCATCGTCACCGGCATGACACCATGATCTCCATCATCATGATCTCCATCATTGTGTCTTCATGAAGTTGTCTCGCCAACTATTACTTCTACTACTACAGCTAACGGTTAGCAATAAAGTAAAGTAATTACATGGCGTTGTTCAATGACACGCAGGTCATACAATAAATAAAGACAACTCCTATGGCTCCTGCCGGTTGTCATACTCATCGACATGCAAGTCGTGATTCCTATTACAAGAACATGATCAATCTCATACATCACATATAATTCATCACATTCTTCTTGGCCATATCACATCACATAGCATACCCTGCAAAAACAAGTTAGACGTCCTCTAATTGTTGTTTGCATGTTTTACGTGGCTGCTATGGGTTTCTAGCAAGAACGTTTCTTACCTACGCAAAAACCACAACGTGATATGCCAATTGCTATTTACCCTTCATAAGGACCCTTTTCATCGAATCCGATCCGACTGAAGTGGGAGAGACAGACACCCGCTAGCCACCTTATGCAACTAGTGCATGTTAGTCGGCGGAACCAGTCTCACGTAAGAGTACGTGTAAGGTCGGTCCGGGCCGCTTCATCCCACAATGCCGCCGAATCAAGATTGGACTAGTAACGGTAAGCATATTAACAAAATCAACGCCCACAACTACTTTGTGTTCTACTCGTGCATAGAATCTACGCAATAGACCTAGCTCATGATGCCACTATTGGGGAATGTAGCAGAAATCAAAATTTTCCTACGTGTCACCAAGATCTATGTATGGAGAAACCAGCAACGAGGGGAAGGAGAGTGCATCTACATACCCTTGTAGATCGCTAAGCGGAAGCGTTCAAGAGAACGGGGTTGAAGGAGTCGTACTCGTCGTGATCCAAATCACCGGAGATCCTAGTGCCAAACGGACGGCACCTCCGCGTTCAACACACGTACAGCCCGGTGACGTCTCCCATGCCTTGATCCAGCAAGGAGAGAGGGAGAGGTTAGGGAAGACTCCATCTAGAAGCAGCACGACGACGTGGTGGTGGTGGAGGAGCGTGGTACTCCAGCAGGGCTTCGCCAAGCACCGCAAGAAACAAGGAGAAAGAGAGGTAGGGCTGCGCCAACAAGAGGAGAGGAACTCATGTGTATTGGGCAGCCCAAACCTCAACTATATATAGGGGGAGGGGAGGGGCTGCGCCCCCACCTAGGGTTCCCTCCCTAGGGGTGGCGGCAGCCCCCTAGATCCCATCTAGGGGCGGCCAAGGGGAGGGGAGAGGGGGAGGCGCACCAGGGTGGGCCTTAGGGCCCATCTGCCCTAGGGTTTGCCCCCTTCCCCTCTTCCTTGAGGCTTGGGCCTTGGTGGGGGGGCGCACCAGCCCACCTGGGGCTGGTCCCCTCCCATACTTGGCCCATGCAGCCCTCCGGGGCTTGTGGCCCCACTTGGTGGACCCCCGGGACCCTCCCGGTGGTCCCGGTACGTTACCGATAAAACCTAAAAATTTTTGGTGACCAAAATAGGACTTCCCATATATAAATCTTTACCTCCGGACCATTCCGGAACTCCTCGTGACATCCGGGATCTCATTCGGGACTCCGAACAACATTCGGTAACCACATACAAACTTCCTTTATAACCCTAGCGTCATCGAACCTTAAGTGTGTAGACCCTACGGGTTCGGGAGACATGCAGACATGACTGAGATGACTCTTCGGTCAATAACCAACAGCGGGATCTGGATACCCATGTTGGATCCCACATGTTCCACGATGATCTCATCGGATGAACCACGATGTCAAGGACTTAATCAATCCCGTATACAATTCCCTTTGTCCATCGGTACGATACTTGCCTGAGATTCGATCGTTGGTATCCCGATACCTTGTTCAATCTCGTTACCGGCAAGTCTCTTTACTCGTTCCGTAACACATCATCCCGTGATCAACTCCTTGATCACAATTTGCACATTATGATGATGTCCTACCGAGTGGGCCCAGAGATACCTCTCCGTTTATACGGAGTGACAAATCTCAGTCTCGATTCGTGCCAACCCAACAGACACTTTCAGAGATACCCGTAGTGCACCTTTATAGCCACCCAGTTACGTTGTGACGTTTGGCACACCCAAAGCACTCCTACGGCATCCGGGAGTTGCACAATCTCATGGTCTAAGGAAATGATACTTGACATTAGAAAAGCTTTAACATACGAAGTACATGATCTTGTGCTAGGCTTAGGATTGGGTCTTGTCCATCACATCATTCTCCTAATGATGTGATCCCGTTATCAACGACATCAATGTCCATGGTCAGGAAACCGTGACCATCTATTGATCAACGAGCTAGTCAACTAGAGGCTTACTAGGGACATGGTGTTGTCTATGTATCCACACATGTATCTGAGTTTCCTATCAATACAATTCTAGCATGGATAATAAACGATTATCATGAACAAGGAAATATAATAATAATCAATTTATTATTGCCTCTAGGGCATATTTCCAACAACTATGGCCTCGTACTCTGTGGGGAGGCCGGGCTCCACCTTTGGCCTGACGAGCCGGGCAGAGGTGCGGGAGGACTCGTCGATGCGGACGCCGAAGCTGCGGGTGCGTTGGCTGATCGGCGCGTCCTGGGGCTTCGACTTGATGAAGAGGAGGGAGGGAGAGCCGGACGAGCGGCCGAACGAGGAGAAGGACGCCGGGTCCATGCGTCTCGGCGTCCACGAGCTCCCACGCCGGCGGGAGAAGGAGGGGGGAGCGGGGTACTCCAACCTGGGCGTGTTGCCGCCCTTGATGTACTCGAGGACGGCCTCCAGCGTGCGGCCGTGTGACGCCCCCGATTTAATCGTACACTAATCATACACGCAAACGTGTACGATCAAGATCAGGGACTCATGGGAAGATATCACAACACAACTCTACAAATAAAATAAGTCATACAAGCATCATATTACAAGCCAGGGGCCTCGAGGGCTCGAATACAAGAGCTCGATCATAGACGAGTCAGCGGAAGCAACAATATCTGAGTACAGACATAAGTTAAACAAGTTTGCCTTAAGAAGGCTAGCACAAACTGGGATACAGATCGAAAGAGGCGCAGGCCTCCTGCCTGGGATCCTCCTAAACTACTCCTGGTCGCCGTCAGCGGGCTGCACGTAGTAGTAGGCACCTCCCGAGTAGTAGTAGTCGTCGTCGACGGTGGCGTCTGGCTCCTGGGCTCCAAGGTCTGGTCGCAGCAATCGGGTATAGAAAATGGGGGGGAAAGAGGGAGAAAGCAACCATGAGTACTCATCCAAAGTACTCGCAAGCAAGGAGCTACACTACATATGTATGCATTGGTATCAACTGGAATAAGGCTATTATATGTGGACTGAACTGCAGAAAGCCGGGATAAGGGGGATAGCTAGTCCTTTCGAAGACTACGCTTCTGGCAGCCTCCGTCTTGCAGCATGTAGAAGAGAGTAGACTGAAGTCCTCCAAGTATCATCACATAGCATAATCCTAACCGATGATCCTCCCCTCATCGCCCTGTGAGAGAGCGATCACCGGTTGTATCTGGCACTTGGAAGGGTGTGTTTTATTAAGTATCCGGTTCTAGTTGTCATAAGGTCAAGGTACAACTCCAATTCGTCCTGTTACCGAAGATCACGACTATTCGAATAGATTAACTTCCTTGCAGGGGTGCACCACATAACCCAACACGCTCGATCCCATTTGGCCGGACACACTTTCCTGGGTCATGCCCGGCCTCGGAAGATCAACACGTCGCAGCCCTACCTAGGCACAACAGAGAGGTCAGCACGCCGGTCTAAATCCTATGGCGCAGGGGTCTGGGACCATCGCCCATTGCACACCTGCACGTTGCGTACGCGGCCGGAAGCAGAACTAGCCCCCTTAATACAAGAGCAGGCTTACGGTCCAATCTGGCGCGCGCCACTCAGTCGCTGACGTCACGAAGGCTTCGGCTGATACCACGACCTCGAGTGCCCATAACTGTCCCCGCGTAGATGGTTAGTGCGTATAGGCCAGTAGCCAGACTCATATCAAATACCAAAATCTCGTTAAACGTGTTAAGTATCCGCGAACACCGACCAGGGCCAGGCCCACCTCTCTCCTAGGTGGTCTCAACCTGCCCTGTCGCTCCGCCTCAAAGTAACAGTCGGGGGCCGTCGGGAACTCAGGCCCATCACTACCTGGATGGAGCCACCTGCCCCTTCAGCCCCCATCTCCGAACAGTATCATAAGTAATGTAACAGTATAAGTATATATCATATGCCCGTGATCACCTCCCGAAGTGATCACGGCCCAGTAGTATAGCATGGCAGACGGACAAGAGCGTAGGGCCACTGATGGAACACTAGCATCCTATACTAAGCATTTAGGATTGCAGGTAAAGGTAACAACAGTAGTAGCAAGGACAGGCTATGCATCAGGATAGGATAACAAAAAGAAGTAACATGCTACACTACTCTAATGCAAGCAGTAGAGAGAAGAATAGGCGATATCTGGTGATCAAAGGGGGGGCTTGCCTGGTTGCTCTGGCAAGAGAGAGTCGTCGTCAACACCGTAGTCGAACTGGGTAGCAGCGGCGTCGGTCTCGGTGTCTAGCGAGAGAAGAGGGGGGAAGAAACAGTAAACATAAAGCAAACATAGCATCAAAAAGCATAACATGGCAATAAGCTGTGCCGGGTGTGACCTAACGTAAGGCTACACGATAAAGGTGAAGGGGGGAAATTCAACCGGGAATGAATTCCCGGTTCCGGACCTGTATCAAACAGATGACCGAAGGGGGAATGTTCCATGTTCAGATAGTTAGAGGCATCTGACAGGTAAATGGACCGCGTATTTGGATGCGTATTGTCGTTCTAAGCAACTTTCATATATAAATTATTTTCATCCGAGTTACGGGTTAACTTATATGAATTTCTAAAGTTTTAGAAATTTTCAGGATTTAGTGAAATTTGGCTAAGTCTGAGAATCCCTCGGTTTTGAACATCATTTAGCTGTTTTCCAAAGGCTATAGCTAGTGTTCTACTCATCCAAAGGAGTAGTGCCTTATATCAAACTTGATCAATTTTCTGTGATCTACATGACAATATCAAGTGCAGCTATGTTAGAATCCATTTGCTTGATCAAATCTTTGTCGGAAAAGTGCTACTGCAACATTTCTGTTTCTGCTTTTCTATTAACAAAACATAGCAATTTGTGATTTTTGTAGGAATTAATCCACACATCGAAAGGATTTGGTCCAGTGGGATAAAATGGAGTTTGTCAAGTATACCATCTACTCATATTTTTCTTAACCTTGTTAACAGTTGTTTAACCGCAGTTTAGAGGCTCTCAAGAGGGTTATTCATTGTAGATTTAGAAAAGCTAGCTAGCACTAGCTACAGTACTAGCAGCTGCAGTGGCGGAGCCACCGCCCAGTGACCCTGGGCACTTGCCCGGGCTCGCTAGTCCTCGATAGCAGCGATCGATCCAGATTAATGAGGCGCTAAACATGTTCAGTAGCTTGTTTACCCGGGCAAAAAACAACTGGGCCTTGGATTCTCAATATGTTCACGGCCCAAGAGCAATCTGCAGTGCGGATACAGAGACACGCGAGGGAATACGTAGGATGCACGGATCGATCGCTCGAACTCCTTGTCTCTTCGTTTCCACACAAGCGGCGAGCGCAGGGATTGGCGGCTGGCGCTAGAGCCCTAGACGGCTAGACGCACGACCGTCGACCGGCGGCGAACGGACGCAAGGCGCACTAGGAAGTCTACTCGTCCCTCAACCCCCTCCTTCCTCTCACTCGGCTTTGGCTTCGGCTTCGTTCGGTAAGAAACTGAGAATCTTCCATCAGAATTAGGGTTAGCTGGCTAGGGGTCCCTCGTCTCTGAATAATTTGTTCTTGCAGAATTAATTGGAAGGAGAGATTCTTGCGCCAGCTCACATCACTGAACTTCTCTAAGTAGGGAAAAGAAAACAGATTACAGATTACTCTGTGCTTATTTTCAGGTTAGGGCCTCCGAAAGTATTGATCCTCATATGATTTTTCTCATGTATAAGTATTTATTTTCAGGTCAATTAATCTGTAGTGGAACTAAATAATTAGCAACTGCTTTGTACATCTGATTTGTATTTGAGAACTTTGTCGTGTTCGTTAAACCCTATCTTAAATGTAGGGATTTTTTCATTGGGAACCATTATGAATTCGTGACTAGAGATATATTGTCTTTGTGGGCTGCTAGAAACTAGAAAATCGAAGTATATAAGAAGAGGGCAACTTGTATTCATGCAATATTTATTACTTTCTAGTTGCTTACTCAGAATACAATATTTCTTTGATGCAAGTAGTTCCATACTATGAACTTGTTACTTGTTGTAGCTCACTTATTATTTACTTGTTTAACAACTACAAACTTTATCATTAAATTTCAGATATGAGGTCAAGCAAGCATTGAAAATGCGAAATGTTAATGATGTGCAACCGCAAATAGGAGTGGAGGCACAACCACCTCGTAACATTACCAATGACTTTAATCCAAATGAGATTGAGCGTGATCCAGGAAATAAGAAACAATTTTTTGAGTATCCTCCTAATATTCAAGACCAAGTGAGAAGAGCATATGTATTGAAGGGCTCAATGCAACCAGATTTGGCTAAATTTCCTCGTACTGAATTTGGAAGTTTACTGCAGTGAGCTCTCGGAAGGAGCATTTGCCTCGTGATTTCCTTTAGTGCACTGTCGGTATGTTCCTTCTGACCACATCTATTCTTGCAAGCTTTCCATGTTGAATATATTCACATCTCACAACTTAATTTATTTTAATTGCGATTTTTTTATAATGTAGTGCCTTCTAGGACTTTGACAACATGGCGAGTTTACCTCTATGCAAGACTCATTGTACGTTTTTCTTGTGGCAAAAATGAACAAGTGAGAGATGCTTTTGGCCGTGGTGGAAGAAATTGCACAATCACATCTGGTGACATATGGTATAGATAGCTTTAATTTTGTTGGCAACATGGTGAGTTTGGGTCTATGGCGGGTTCGTTATGTATCTTTTGTTGTCATCTCAACTTTATTTGGTCTATGAAGCGGATATTGATATATTAGCTTGCTTTAAAAATTAATTTTGTGTGAAAATTATGGTTATTTTTTCACTTCATTATTAATACAGATTTGTGATTCGGAAGTTTGGTGATATATTATATGTTATGTATCGGAATATCCGATTTTTCATTTCAAGATCATACACTTAGTCTCAACTTGCCCAGGCTCCACAAAAGTTCTGGCTCCGCCACTGAGCAGCAGTACATGCAGAGCAACGATGGGCAGCGGCGTGGTGCGGGCGCGGCCAAGCGCGGGAGGGCGCGTGCGGGCGGGCGACCGGCGCGGGGCACGCAAGGGCAGCGGCCAGAGGCGAGGCCGGACGAGATTCGAACGCGGCGTCACGAGCGGCTGCAGGGCCTGACGACGACAGCAGGAAAGCAGCAGCTGCATCAGCACAGCAACAGGCAGGGGAGGCGGCGCATGGCAAGCGGCTAGACGTGCACGGGGCGAGCAGGGAAGGCCCCGAGCGCTCGCGCGCGGCAGAGGCCGGCGGCGCGGGGCGGGAGCGATGAGCGCCGTGCGGCACGGCGCAACGGCAGCTGGGGCGCAGCGCGAGGGCACGCGTGCGATGGAGCCCGTTCGAACACGCAGGAGGCGCCGCGTCGGATGGTGGCCGCGACAGTCGCCGGGGAGTAGCGTGGCGACGACGACGATGATGATATCAGCGATGGCTGATGCTCGTGGTGCTTTGGATCGAGCAAAAAGAGCATATGGGGAGGAGTTGGTGAGTCCGTAGGGTGCCTGCGAGCTCCAGGAGCTCGACCATGTGCACGGACGCGAGCTTCGCGGGCAATGGCCGCGGCGGCAACAAGGTCAGTGGCGACGAGCTCGGGCATCAATGGCCACGACGGATATAGACATGGAAACGGAGGGGGGCAGAGGGGATATGACCGCACGCTCACCGTGGAGCTCATGAAAGGCTCGTTGAGAGGTTTAGGAGCGCAGGGCGACAGGATCGACGACGGCAAGCGGCGATGACCGAAGATGAAGGCGGTGTCGATCTCGCCGAGGCGGTGGCTCCGAGCTTCAAGCGCGTCCACGTAGTTGATGTAGGCGATGCAGACGGTGCCCCTGGCGCAGTCTCCGGCAGCGTGGAGGGCAGTGGCTATGGCAACGCCAGCGACGGGTCCATGGCGGAGCTCGGGAAGGAGGGGAAAGGGGATCTGGGTGAGGGGCTAGGCGAAGGGAGAGAGAGGGAAGTGGTGTGTGGTGGAGTGGAGCAGGGGGAAGAGCTCGAGGGGGCGCGGGGAGGCCTTATCCTCCCTGACGGCACTGGCGAGGTGGTCGGGGGCGACCCCTCCCTGTAGCGACGCGGTCGGTGGAACAGGGGAGGTGGGCGCACTGGCAGGTGGGCCTGTTGTGGCCAGCCCAGGCGGTTAGGGGCCGCACGGCCCAGTTGGCCTGGGGTTTTCCTTTTTAACCTTTTATTTCTTTTTGTGTTCTATTTTATTTATTATATGGCATTAAACCACTTTGTAAAAAGTTGGTTCACCACCATAATTGATTATGAATTATTTGCCACAAGATGATCATTTTAGTTTTCATGTTTGAGAAGTTTAGCATTTCACTTATTATTTGAATTCGAATTTGAAGCGGATTTGGATCAACGGGAGATTAGTAACAGTAATAGTGGTGACATGGCATCATTAGCAAAGGATCACTGTAGTTTAATTACCCGGGCGTCACAATTCTCCTCCACTACAAGAAATCTCGTCCCGAGATTTAAGAGGGGAGTAAGGGGGAAAATTCTGGTTACGATATTCTAACGGATATTCTCGAAGAAGTTAATCCCTTTCGTTGATGTCTTCAATTCTTTATTCCAATGCATCGTGATAAACTTGTCATCATTTCTTCGGGAACTCCATCATACTTACGAAAAGATAAGGGGTAGCTCAGCTACGTCAGAATGCTTTTGAGGGAAACAATCTGGAGTTAACCCATGAATGAGTATAAGATTATCTCTCGAGTTGAACATATGAAATACATCAAGAGTAAGGTACGCCGGTACCATGAGAAGTTTCAAATGGATAGGCAATCGTTCGATGTCTGAAACAACACGCGAAAGGGGTCCAGAGCAACGAGATTGAGTATTGCGTCTGTTACCAGAATAGATCACTAGGACGGTGGTCCGTGAATTACATACAAGGCCACGCACGAGGAATAACTTTAGGAACAGGGGGTGTACAGGAGAGTCAGGTTTCGATCCTGTGGAACTGTGGGTTATGGGCCCACCATGTGGGTTAAAGTAGGAAGGGCAGTGACGTCTTGCAAGATCATATAAGCAAGGCATGTCAGAGGATAGCCTGTCAGCTATGTCGGCAACAACATCGATACCAAGGGCGAGGGACGAAGAGAACCATTTTCCTGCTCGTTGAACGAGGCGGGCCAATAGGCAAGCTTAGTAACAGGGTCTTGCTGACAGAATTGTACACCGAGATGTTTACATAAGCAGGAGAATATTACCGCTTAGATCATATAGATCACAAGACGCGTTAAACCAACCAATGGAAAGGCAAATATGATTATCAGATTAAACAGAACAATGGAAAGGAAAATGGGTTTAAACACACATTTCAAAGGTATATCCTTCCCAAGGACAAGTAGATCATGATATCCATGACAGGATATAATGTAGAAAACTCTTTAGGTACGGGAGAGAATTTTCATGACATTACCCATACAACGGTGTTTGGATAATTGAGAAAGTAACATTTAGCATTAGGCTTCAAATGTTCTTGTTGAAAATCAGAGTACCACAGACATGCTTCAAGATAGCATTGCATGGTCTTCAATCAAGGGCAGACTCTGGATACACGAAGGGATTCATCAATAAGCCAAGGAGAGGATGAGGAGGTGGCTGATGGACTCAGCGATAATACAACGAGGTATCCAAAAAGATGGATTTCCACAATTATGTGAACAAGGAGATAACATTTGTCGGATCAAATGATATAATGATGTATGCTCAAGAAAAAAAAACATACACAATTAAACATTAGTGGAAAAGAGTGCCCAAAGTAGGGCCTTAGGTAGCATGATCAAATGTTAGAATGGTGATTCAGTGATCAATAGTCTAAGAATGAACGTTCGACCATTAACTTCAAAGCAATAGGGTTGCTAGAAGGGCAGAATCCAAACAGCACCGTTCACCTGTTGGTATCCCGGTTAGATCCAACACGGGGACCAAGAAAGAATGGTGATGGTGATAAGTATTACCTGTATCAAGAATTCTTAGGAGGTGGTGAAATTCTCACGACATTCTTGACATAAAAGATGGTAACACTCCAAGGTATAGAAGAATAATTGCTGGATAGCACGGGTCTCCAGGTATAACTCAAAACACGAACAAGTTTGTGTTGGAGGGAAAGAAATAATGTTGTCGGTGATAACACAAATCATCGAGGGACGAGGATGGTTACATGTCATCATCCAGTTGGTTGATATTCTGGAAGGAATCAAAATGTTGTTTGATGACCACGACAAATTTAGTCGAGAGGCTCCACGAAGATGTAATCGATCGGCGATGACATCAAGTGAAAGGAATGATGAAGCGAATGGTTATTGGAACCATGGGTATGACACAAACTCGAAATCAAGTTTGCTGTTCAGGGAGAAGTGATATGATGAGGGAAATCGACGTAAGCTTAGCTCATCGTCGAGAATTGTGCTCCGTGAAGAAGGACCAGGTAGCACAGTTAAAATTTAGCACAATGATGATATAGCCGATCAGGCTAGGAATGACTTAAATGATTATTAACTTGTAAGCAACAACATTTACTTAAGAGTTATTGAATCAGAGTGCGGACTCGATTCACTATTCGGTGTTCTCGGTTGACGACAACCCAGAACCTAGGAACAATTGGATCCGGCGATTGATAATAGTTTATGAAGAACCCATAAGAAGTTATGATGTCCCATGATATTCCCGAGATACCAGGGTGTAATACTCGACGGTAGATCAAAGTAAAGGTTGGACTGGTGTATTGGTCCACACAAGACAAGTGCTTAAACTTGCCCGAGAAATGGGGTCAAAGAAGAACATATGGTCGGAACCACGATTGCAAGGATCAATTCACAGATACCAAAAGATATTATATCAAGGAGGATAGTTATTATTACAAGAATCTTCCATGATAGGATATACATCGTGTCCATGGGCATGAACACAAGTTCAAGGTCGACTCCCACTTCTTCAATGCATAACCTTTCATTCACTGCTCTAGATAAAACTGATTTTAGTGTCAAAACCTACCTGGTGAATTACCAGAGGAGTATGACCCGTGAAAACTTTTGGGTTCACACAGATTAAGAAAGGCATAGGTTCAACCCGTCAGGGTATCGTGGAAACATATACCACAAGCTTCAATCGTAAATATCACCAGCTCGAAAACAGAGCATGGTTGAGAAAATAGAGGATACAATTTACCAAAAGCATTATGTATCAGAGGAAAGGATCACGAGGTTATTGGATAAGGAGGACACTGTCGAATAATAATCCAATAAAGGATCTGACGGTCCATAGCGGAGCTGATGTGAGCATCGGCACACAATCAGTTGAAGAAAGGATGCAAGGGGATCAGATTATAGAAACAACTGACTAACTCAAAGCTCAAATGCAAAAGAATTATGATTTCTGATCAAGGGATCAAAAGCAAACGCTCTGATTAAGGACGGGTAAGTTGCGTAGACTTAAGGGTACAATCGGTGGCAATCCGATTGGTCGAGAACAAACTCATGTTCAAAAATGACGTCTGAGCCAGAAAGATAATTTAAAAGGATCAACTAATGATTGGGTGCATGCGCACTCATGTTGAATCAAAGGGATCAAAATGACGGTGCCTAAGGATACTAACGAATATTTTCAGACATATAGAAAGCATCCATCATGCAAGCAGACAAGTATTGCAGATCAATAAGCTACTAAGGATTTTTGGAGGATCGAATAGTATTTCGATGACCATTGTGAAACACATGAACAACTGGGGGATGAGCGGATACTCGATAAGTGCGAGAATTATCTGTAGGGGTATTCCGGTGACAAAGAACAACAAGGCAGTAAGTACAAAGTATTCTCGGAACAATAGAGAGAATTTTCGAGGTATCTTGTAATAACAAGATCAACTGGGAATGAAGTTATGGACGACAAGTGTATGTAGCTTTCCATAGGGATTATCGGTGGTATGGAATTGCAACGACGAAGGGCACAAGGGTCTCGGGAAAGCATTAGAGAAGTGTCTTCATAATCTTCTGGTGCAACAGGCGATCATCTGGTCTGAAGGGGCTCTCCGGGAGGAAGTATTTTCGAGAACCTAAAGTTAGATTTTAGTAAACTCATTAAACCCAAATAGAAGAGAGTTTAGAATCCCAGAGTAAAGACAAGGAGTAAAAGATCCTAATACCACCCAATGGCGACGTGGGCCCGTAAGCCACACGGCCATGTTAGTAAAAGTTTTTCAATGACTAGACTCGACTTCGGCCAAGGAGTTGGGAAGAGGGATTCCTACAGGCAGTCGGTTCTGATACCAACTTGTGACGCCCACGATTTAATCATACACTAATCATACACACAAACGTGTACGATCAAGATCAGGGACTCACGGAAAGATATCACAACACAACTCTACAAATAAAATAAGTCATACAAGCATCATATTACAAGCCAGGGGCCTCGAGGACTCGAATACAAGAGCTCGATCATAGACGAGTCAGCGAAAGCAACAATATCTGAGTACAGACATAAGTTAAACAAGTTTGCCTTAAGAAGGCTAGCACAAACTGGGATATAGATCGAAAGATGCGCAGGCCTCCTGCCTGGGATCCTCCTAAACTACTCCTGGTCGCCGTCAGCGGGCTGCACGTAGTAGTAGGCACCTCCCGAGTAGTAGTAGTCGTCGTCGACGGTGGCGTCTGGCTCCTGGGCTCCAAGGTCTGGTAGCAGCAATCAGGTATAGAAAGTGGGGGGAAAAGAGGGAGAAAGCAACCGTGAGTACTCATCCAAAGTACTCGCAAGCAAGGAGCTACACTACATATGTATGCATTGGTATCAACTGGAATAAGGCATATGTGGACTGAACTGCAGAAAGCCGGGATAAGGGGGATAGCTAGTCCTTTCAAAGACTACGCTTCTGGCAGCCTCCGTCTTGCAGCATGTAGAAGAGAGTAGACTGAAGTCCTCCAAGTATCATCACATAGCATAATCCTAACCGATGATCCTCCCCTCGTCGCCCTGTGAGAGAGCGATCATCGGTTGTATCTGGCACTTGGAAGGGTGTGTTTTATTAAGTATCCGGTTCTAGTTGTCATAAGGTCAAGGTACAACTCCAAGTCGTCCTGTTACCGAAGATCATGGCTATTCGAATAGATTAACTTCCCTGCAGGGGTGCACCACATAACCCAACACGCTCGATCCCATTTGGCCGGACACACTTTTCTGGGTCATGCCCGGCCTCGGAAGATCAACACGTCGCAGCCCTACCTAGGCACAACAGAGAGATCAGCACGCCGGTCTAAATCTATGGCGCAGGGGTCTGGGACCATCGCCCATTGCACACCTGCACGTTGCGTACGCAGCCGGAAGCAGAACTAGCCCCCTTAATACAAGAGCAGGCTTACGGTCCAATCCGGCGCGCGCCACTCAGTCGCTGACGACACGAAGGCTTCGGCTGATACCACGACGTCGAGTGCCCACAACTGTCCCCGCGTAGATGGTTAGTGCGTATAGGCCAGTAGCCAGACTCAGATCAAATACCAAAATCTCGTTAAACGTGTTAAGTATCCGCGAACACCGACCAGGGCCAGGCCCACCTCTCTCCTAGGTGGTCTCAACCTGCCCTGTCGCTCCGCCTCAAAGTAACAGTCGGGGGCCGTCGCGAACTCAGGCCCATCACTACCTGGATGGAGCCACCTGCCCCTTCAGCCCCCATCTCCAAACAGTATCATAAGTAATGTAACAGTATAAGTATATATCATATGCCCGTGATCACCTCCCGAAGTGATCACGGCCCAGTAGTATAGCATGGCAGACGGACAAGAGCGTAGGGCCACTGATGGAACACTAGCATCCTATACTAAGCATTTAGGATTGCAGGTAAAGGTAACAACAGTAGTAGCAAGGACAGGCTATGCATCAGGATAGGATAACAAAAAGAAGTAACATGCTACACTACTCTAATGCAAGCAGTAGAGAGAAGAATAGGCGATATCTGGTGATCAAAGGGGGGGCTTGCCTGGTTGCTCTAGCAAGAGAGAGTCGTCGTCAACACTGTAGTCGAACTGGGTAGCAGCGGCGTCGGTCTCGGTGTCTAGCGAGAGAAGAGGGGGGAAGAAACAGTAAACATAAAGCAAACATAGCATCAAAAAGCATAACATGGCAATAAGCTGTGCCGGGTGTGACCTAACGTAAGGCTACACGATAAAGGTGAAGGGGGGAAATTCAACCGGGAATGAATTCCCGGTTCCGGACCTGTATCAAACAGATGACCGAAGGGGGAATGTTCCATGTTCAGATAGTTAGAGGCATCTGACAGGTAAATGGACCGCGTATTTGGATGCGTATTGTCGTTCTAAGCAACTTTCATATATAAATTATTTTCATCCGAGTTACGGGTTAACTTATATGAATTTCTAAAGTTTTAGAAATTTTCAGGATTTAGTGAAATTTGGCTAAGTCTGAGAATCCCTCGGTTTTGAACATCATTTAGCTGTTTTCCAAAGGCTATAGCTAGTGTTCTACTCATCCAAAGAAGTAGTGCCTTATATCAAACTTGATCAATTTTCTGTGATCTACATGACAATATCAAGTGCAGCTATGTTAGAATCCATTTGCTTGATCAAATCTTTGTCGGAAAAGTGCTACTGCAACATTTCTGTTTCTGCTTTTCTGTTAACAAAACATAGCAATTTGTGATTTTCGTAGGAATTAATCCACACATCGAAAGGATTTGGTCCAGTGGGATAAAATGGAGTTTGTCAAGTATACCATCTACTCATATTTTTCTTAACCTTGTTAACAGTTGTTTAACCGCAGTTTAGAGGCTCTCAAGAGGGTTATTCATTGTAGATTTAGAAAAGCTAGCTAGCACTAGCTACAGTACTAGCAGCAGTACATGCAGAGCAACGATGGGCAGCGGCGTGGTGCGGGCGCGGCCAAGCGCGGGAGGGCGCGTGCGGGCGGGCGACCGGCGCGGGGCACGCAAGGGCAGCGGCCGGAGGCGAGGCCGGACGAGATTCGAACGCGGCGTCGCGAGCGGCTGCAGGGCCTGACGACGACAGCAGGAAAGCAGCAGCTGCATCAGCACAGCAACAGGCAGGGGAGGCGGCGCACGGCAAGCGGCTAGACGTGCACGGGGCGAGCAGGGAAGGCCGCGAGCGCTCGCGCGCGGCAGAGGCCGGCGGCGCGGGGCGGGAGCGATGAGCGCCGTGCGGCACGGCGCAACGGCAGCTGGGGCGCAGCGCGAGGGCACGCGTGCGATGGAGCCCGTTCGAACACGCAGGAGGCGCCGCGTCGGATGGTGGCCGCGACAGTCGCCGGGGAGTAGCGTGGCGACGACGACGATGATGATATCAGCGATGGCTGATGCTCGTGGTGCTTTGGATCGAGCAAAAAGAGCATATGGGGAGGAGTTGGTGAGTCCGTAGGGTGCCTGCGAGCTCCAGGAGCTCGACCATGTGCACGGACGCGAGCTTCGCGGGCAATGGCCGCGGCGGCAACAAGGTCAGTGGCGACGAGCTCGGGCATCAATGGCCACGACGGATATAGACATGGAAACGGAGGGGGGCAGAGGGGATATGACCGCACGCTCACCGTGGAGCTCATGAAAGGCTCGTTGAGAGGTTTAGGAGCGCAGGGCGACGGGATCGACGACGGCAAGCGGCGATGACCGAAGATGAAGGCGGTGTCGATCTCGCCGAGGCGGTGGCTCCGAGCTTCAAGCGCGTCCACGTAGTCGATGTAGGCGACGCAGACGGTGCCCCTGGCGCAGTCTCCGGCAGCGTGGAGGGCAGTGGCTATGGCAACGCCAGCGACGCGTCCATCAGGGGCGGATCCAGAACAAAAATGTCCCGGTGTCCACATACACATCATATATACAAGGATAGACACCAAGCAATAGTATATACTCCATTCCTTTATATAAGGTGTTTTTTAAAGTCAAACGAGTACATGTTTACTGTGTTTTTGGAAAATATATCAATATCCACGGTACGAAATTTATATCATTTGATCCTTCAAGAAATATAGTTTAATACTTTATCTATTAGGTTTTGCAGATGTTGTTATTTTATTCTATAATCTTGGTCAAACATTCGAATGGTTGACTTGCACGGAAATCAGTACACCTTATATTATGGAACAAAAAATAACATACCCAACAACACAAATCAGTACACCTTATATTGGTTGACTGCCCGCGCGACTGGCCGCGCCGGCGACTGGCAGCGCGGCGGCGGAGAAGGGCGATGGGCGGAGAAGCCGAGCGGATGAGCAATAGAATAGGTGCACGTACAAGCGTATTGGGATTAATTAGTTAGATCGATAGCGTTTTTTCAACAGGCGCGCATACAGGGATCGAGTAATGGATCGATCACGAGTGGGCATTTACCTAGATGGGCTGCTACACGGGCTTGTGTTTTGTATCGGTGGGCTGGCCGGTGTCCAGGTCAAAAAGTTACCGGTGTCCAGCCTAAAAATATGTACCAGGTATAAGGTATACGCGGGTGTTACCCGGTGCCAGTGACACCGGAAGAGATAACGTGGCTCCGCCCCTGGCGTCCATGGCGGAGCTCGGGAAGGAGGGGAAAGGGGATCTGGGTGAGGGGCTAGGCGAAGGGAGAGAGAGGGAAGTGGTGTGTGGTGGAGTGGAGCAGGGGGAAGAGCTCGAGGGGGCGCGGGGAGGCCTTATCCTCCCTGACGGCACTGGCGAGGTGGTCGGGGGCGACCCCTCCCTGTAGCGACGCGGTCGGTGGAACAGGGGAGGTGGGCGCACTGGCAGGTGGGCCTGTTGTGGCCAGCCCAGGCGGTTAGGGGCCGCACGGCCCAGTTGGCCTGGGGTTTTCCTTTTTAACCTTTTATTTCTTTTTGTGTTCTATTTTATTTATTATATGGCATTAAACCACTTTGTAAAAAGTTGGTTCACCACCATAATTGATTATGAATTATTTTCCACAAGATGATCATTTTAGTTTTCATGTTTGAGAAGTTTAGCATTTCACTTATTATTTGAATTTGAATTTGAAGCGAATTTGGATCAACGGGAGATTAGTAACAGTAATAGTGGTGACATGGCATCATTAGCAAAGGATCACTGTAGTTTAATTACCCAGGCGTCACAGGCCGGGCACGCCCCACCATCGGCGACGGCCGTCGGAGTTGAGCCTTTCGGAGGGCACGACGCCGTTGGTGGCCTCGAGCTGCTCGGCGTGGCGGCGACGGAAATACTGCTCCCACAGCGGGCTGTCAGGGACGTACCTCGGCCCTTCCCTCGCCGCCTGCGGTAGAGAGGCGCGGATACGGGCGATCTCCGCACGACGCGTCGCCCCGGTGGGCGGTGGTGGCACCGGGACCCCGCCGGCGCTGATCCTTCAAGCCCCGGGCACCCCATGTTCGGCGGGGCCGGGTACTCGGCCTCATAGAGAAGCCGAGTTTCGTCCTCGTGAAGGTGGCGGCGGCCGAAGCCGTTCGCCGCCGCGCCGTCGCCTGGAAAGCGCTCGGCCATTGGGTGAACTGGAGACGGCGAGAAGAGAGGGAGGAATGGGGGCGTTGGCGGTGGAGAGTCTGTGCGTCACCGGTAGGGGTCGGCTTATATAGGTGGCGCTCGCGTGGCCACCGTGTGTACGCGTGGCGGGCGAGGGACGCGCGTCGTTCCGTCTTCACTGCGCCGCCCGTGTGGCACCAATGGAGGAGACTGACCGGCGCGGCAATGCGCGGCAGCTTTGGCATTGATTCCGCCATGGGAACCGAGGCGATGAGGACGACGAAGCGACGAGAAGAGCCGAGTCGCTGCCAAGGAGAGCTCGCCGATTTTCGTGTCAAAAACGATTCGGCCGGCACCCCAAGCGCCCCCAGCGCGCCGGGTTCGGTCTAGGACCACTGGTGCCAATTTCGCCCCGAGCTGGCGAAAAAAAGGCCTTTGAAAACTCGACTGAGCCGATTTTTCGAGCCGACGACCGAAAAATCGCTTGGGGGCCTTGTTGGGGCACGGCTGAAGATGCTCTAGTCCAGTTGATGGTAAACAGAAGTGGCCGGAGCGTAGAGTTTGAGTGGAAGAAGCCATGGGCAGAGATGTGGACAATTGACAGACCATTCCATTCTACACGGGCGAGTCTACTCCTCTCCCACTACATTACAATTTACAATGTCTCTTTCACTTTCAGTTGCCGTATGCTAGCCGTCAATGTGTGCACTTGGACTATCCGCGTCTCAGAAAGCAGCCACCACGAGTGCGATGGGAAGGAAACTTCATTACACACCGTTCAATTAACACATTTTTCAATAAGACCTAGATCTATTATCAAAATTCATCAGAAATACAATGTAGACATTTCAAAAATTACACCAAGGTCCCTAGACCATCAAACGATCATTGTGGTCGCCAAAACAAGTTGTCCACATGCTGCTGCCATCACTCCCCTACAAGAGTTCATTTTTTTTGCTGGTGTAACCATTGTATTACTCAATAACATCGTCATTACAATTTGCGAGGGCTAGCTCTACAGAATCTGGAGGGCTAGATCCAACCCAAGTCAATGTTCTGTCCTCCAATCTAACAAACTTAGCTAAGCTATCCCTAACCTTATGCTGAGTATGGTTAACATGAGTAATACAAATTTTACGAAGACACATAAGGTGTAGATTTCCTTAAAGAGGGAGGAATAAACCGATCTATCAGTTCACGCCACTGGATCAGCTTGGCTGCAATTGTAGAGTCCATCTGACGACCACTAGAAGGACAATTATAGAGTTGGCTTGACATTGCAATTAACGCTTATTAATCACAGGAATTGCAGTCGATTGTGAATACTTCCACGCCGACCGACCGCTAAGTTTGTTTGACTTTCCGGTGCTACAGAGGGTTCATCATGGGGCATAATTTGTGACTTTGCTATTTCTAAGTCACTGCTAAGAATCATCCGATCCAGTCCTCTTAAACTATAAAAGTGGTAAGACGATCATGATGAGATGATTATTAGTATTAGCCAAGAGATAACTGCTTTTGTCCATATGTCAGTTCTTTTATGTCAGTCTATTAATGTTTGGCTGTGTACATCCTATGCAGCGGTCGGGTGTTGCTATCATGCTTTGTATTCGCTTGATACTATATTTTATGTTAATAAAAATGATTTTTATCAAAAAAAAACTGCTTCTAAATCAGCTGAGCCACAGCCACTCACTACAAACTGTTATCTGTGCCTGATTCAATTCCCCCAACAACCACTCAATATTTTTATTCGTGAGAATGAGAATCCAGTAAAAAAAAAGTTCCAATGGATTATACATCTTATTCCCCAACATAAGCAATCCAACAGTCACATAATCTTTTTCATAATGGAAAATTGACGAGATGAGGTGAAGGTTTAAGGTAAAATTACATGACCGGAGGGACCCACAATTAAACAAGATGATACCATGTGCATTGCTAGAGGGATTCCTTGCAATAATTCTAATAAAATTTGGTTATACGCATATGATTATTTTTTTGCATGGTAATATGTGTCTCATTCATATCATAAAGATCAAAGTACAAGTCACGTAATGACCGACATGACAAAACTGAAAAGATAGCAGAACATCTTTGAATTTGACACCAACGCCCTTCACCTGCCTCCGGCACCACCACAGCAGCCACCGAAGAAAAGAATGACAGATCACCTCCCTACCCGAGCTCGACGTTGCTCCATCGCTGATATGCAGCTTTGCGGACCTCCAAGGTCGCTCACCAAAAGTAAAGACATTGCCGTTGAACGAAGCAGACCGGGGCAACACCCTGGACACGCCATCGAACTCCAGATCTAGCACCCCACCACGACTAAGACACCGAAGAAGGAAACCATACCTGCCATCCACAAACCACGAACTCAGCACACGCTCCGTCTTCCAGATGCCATCCACAGACATGATCATTTGGATTTATAAATATATGAACTAAAACTAAAATACATAAATACGATTAATATAATTAGGTATTGAGATGTCTACGCAGTTTCTAGCTTCCTGGCGGAAGGAAACACCCTTTCGCCTTAGGGCGCTAATAGGTGCCGACGCACCGGCTCAAAATTTCGGCCGGTCTATCCCTAACCACTCGATTTAGTACAATGAGATCACGTACACACCGCACGATCTCTTTCTTCCTCCCCTGGCATACTTTTCTCTCAGGAAACCTCCAATCACGCCGTCGCAGATGAGCGACACGGCCTGCCTCGAAGGACCGCTCCGACGCATCTCGGCCCCCCTCGCCACCGGTCGCTACCCCACGCCGCCCCTCGCCGCCATTGTCTTATGCATTTCTCGCTGGCTATGCGCATCCGGCAGCGTGCGCTCGTGGCTGTAGCTCCCATGGCGACAATCGTAGCTCCGGTGCAACGCAATAGCTCCGGTGGTGTCGCTACCAGTCGCGGCACCCCGACGACAACCTCGCGGAATTGTTCACCAGTCGCGGCAAAAAAGGCAACACACCTCGGCACTGCAACTCATGAAGAGAATTTTGTTCCAGCAAAAACAATTGCTGGTTCTAGCAAAATGGATCGCCGCTTGTAGCAAATTGCTCGTCGAGCTCCATTGCACCGAGGGAGAAGGCCGGTTCCAGCAATTTTTTTGCTGGTTCCAGTAAATTGGATGGCCGGTTGTAGCATATTGCTCGCCGAACTCCGTTGCAACCTGGGGAAGAAGGCTGCTTCCAGCAATTTTTTTGCTGGTTCCAGCATCATGGGATTGAGCTCGCTTGCCGCATGCCCATGGTAGCACTTCTTATCGCAGGTTGCGGCACACCGCACCGGCGGTTGTAGCTTCTCTGCGGCCGGTTGCAGCACGCCATGCCAATTCACGCCGTAGGTGGTCGTCGATTTCCAGCTCGACGGGACGCCGTTGAAGCATCCCAGGACGCCAGTCGCAGCCCTTCCCCGCTGGTTCCAGCGCCCGGCGCTAGCGATTGGAGCATCTTGGACTGCTGCCTTGGGCTTGCCTATGGAGCGCAGTGGAGGGGAAAAGGATCGGCACCGGCCGAGATGGGGAGGTGGACAGAGAGCCTCCCGACCAGCAGCGCCGCCACGCCACCGCGTTGGAGTGGGACGGGTAGGCGGGACTAGCCGCACCGGCCCGTTGCCCCCGTCGCCCGTCATGGTCTCCTCCTCGGTTCGCCACTCGCAGAGTGCATGGGTGTGGGCATGCGTTTTGACTTTCAGTTTGAGATTTTTCCGCCCCTGGCTGAGATGGCCGAATTTCGGCCATTTACAAAAACTTGGGCCAAAATTTGACCCAAGTTTATCAAATTTGATCAATTTCGGCCAAAGATAGATTTCGCCTCGATGGAGCAGGCAGTAGCTTTGGATTTGCTTGATCTAGTTGGAGCGGTGGCTAATGAATGGATGCAGTGCCACCGTGAAAAATGGATAAGGCTGCAGCTGCTTCAGCGGTTCGTGGGGCCTGCCAACCCACGCGTCCCACAACGCGAGAGACCGTGTCGCGCATTGCTACCGTACGATGACACTGGATTCAATGGACCACGCGCTACCGGCGCAACACTCAGCCGGCGCGCCGGACTCAAACGTTTCCGTTGCCTTAAGTCTCGCATTTTTGTTCCATGACTCCAACTAATTTACACTGCACACCTCCTAGCTAGTACTTTCTCCGTAAACTAATATAAGAGTGTTTAGATTACTAACTAATATAAAAGTGTTTAGATTATTATTTTAGTAATCTAAACGCTTTTTTAGTGATCTAAACGCTCTTATATTAGTTTACAGAGGGAGTACTTGGCAATTCAATCAACCCAAATCCACCCTCTGCCCGACCCTCTCGTCCAAAACCCAGCGTCCACGGCGATTTCTCCTCTCCTCTCTCCTCTGCTCTCGCCGATGCACCGCATGGCTCACTTCCCGCTGTTGCCGGCTCTAGCGCTGGCGGTCACCTGCGCGTTGGTTCCGTTCACCGTCGCTGACCCGCAGGCTACGCAGCTCAACCTTGGGTGCAGCCAGTACAACGCCACGCCCACGGCCGCCTTCCTCGCGGCCCTAAACTCCACCTTTGCTGAGCTCCGCGCCAACCTCTCCGCCGGCAGCGGCTTCGCCACCGCCGCGGAGCCTCGCGCCGCCGCGCCGGCGTTCGCGTTGGCGCAGTGCCGCCCATACGTCACCGGGAGGGACTGCGTCGCCTGCTTCGACGCCGCCGCGGCGCGCATCCACGCCGCCTGCGGGGCTGCTAACGGCGGGCGCGCCATCCTCGACGGCTGCGTCATACGGTACGAGAGCGTGGCGTTCTTCGACCAGTCCACCCTCCCTGGCAACACGCAGCGCTGCAACGGCTCCGCCGTGCCCGGCACCGCTTTCGACGGCGCGGTGCAGGCGCTGATCAACGACCTCGCGGCAGCCGTGCCTCGCTTCCCGCGGCTAGCTGCGGCGGCCGCGGGCACCGGCGTGTACGCGATGGCGCAGTGTGTGGAGACGGTCGGGCAGGACGGCTGCGCGCAGTGCCTCCAGGTAGCTGCGAGCAACATTGACCGGTGCCCGCCCAATTCCGACGGCCGGGCAGTGGACGCCGGGTGCTTCATGAGGTACTCTGATAAGCCCTTCTTCCCGGCTAATGCGACGGCAGACCTGACGCCCTACTTGCGCTCTGGTGAGTTCCTCTTGTGCGTACGACATCTTTGCTGTGATTTTTGTCCTACGACATCGGACAAGGATGGTACCACCACCTCAAGTAGTGCCGTATTTCAGGATTGCTTTTTCTCAAACGATCCCCAAACCATGGAATCTGCATAGAAGATCATCAAACATGAAGAATTGTCCTGCAACTACATCAATGATTGATGTGAGTACTGGTCAAGGGGGCTACAGTTGGGGAGATAATAATTCCGTGAACTAGATGATACATCTCACGTTGCTGCAGGAACCGAGTGCAATATATTTCAATTAGAATTGATCATGTGGAATATAATATTTAGATTATTGACACGTGAACCGAAATTGTAAAATATTTATTAAATGCAATTAGAATAATAGAATGAAAAATAGTTTTTCATGCATGGTTGCATGTGGTGGTAGGTCTTTTCCCATTCATGTTTGCAAGTTAAGGTGGATCTTATCCATTCATAATTGTACGGTCATGTGGCATGTTGCATTTTGAGATAGATAAGATACCGGCATGAACTTTTTAGGTATATATAGGATGGGGTTCTCCATGTTTCCCATGTGGCATCTACGTGGCCAATTGTCAAAGTCAGGCCAATTCAACAAAGGACCAAGCGAGTAGTCATAGTCAACAAGTCAAATGAAAAGGAGGAATACAAAGACAAATTCAAAAGGAAGGCCCTAGTCAACCATGGGCTAGTGGACCATATTTACCTCTCTTACTTGTCTTGCATCATCTATTGGCCAATTCAACTTTAGTACTCTGGATCGTATTTTTTAACATTTGGAAACCGGTGTTTGGGGTGAGTTTGAACTTTAACGTTCTCTATTTTGTCACAATGCTAAGACATGTTTAATTGCTCGAGGGAACATGTTTGGTTGAACTTTGATGTCAATTGGATTGTTATATTATGTTCTACAAAAACCACATAGTCAATGAATTTTTTTATGTTTCTGACTCAAATTTCATCTCCGAATCAGAGCTCACAATTCATTCTTTCTACAGGAAAATCAAGAGGGAAGGGGGCCATTGTAGGAGCAATTTTGGGAGGTCTGGCCTTCCTGTTGCTTCTAGGGTTATTAGCTTTGTTTTGGACCTGGCGGTCTATGAAGCTAAAGAAGCCTCGAAGAGGTAAATGTCATGAAGTACATCACTTTCGAGAAGTTAATGCTCTTCGGTTCATGTCAACTTATTCAATGCGATCTTACAAACATGGTCCAAGTTGATGTCAGTAACTAGGCAAAACAAATCTTCTTAATTAATGAAACTTGTAAATTTTTTGCCTCGAGTTCAGAAAAAGTTGCTTCCATTTAGTCAACTTGAGGGTCATGATGTGATTCCGTAAGTTCCATTTAATGAGATTCCTCAAGAGAACATCCGCAATGCCATGTCACTAGTTTCGTGTATTCCCATGATGATAATGGCATACAGTTCTATCATTTCACAACTCAACATAGGCTCCTAATTCATCCATTGGATAGGACACCCAAATTATGTAATAAGAGAGCGAGATGTTGACTTGTTTTCACATAACTAACTACATTATCACATTGTGGATTTTAACTTTATTACTAATGATCATCAATCATTTATTGATGCCAACTTGAATGACACAATATCCATTGTTACTGGGTCACTTATAATTTTTTTCACAATAGTCAGATTGCCTTTGGTCATTAAGTTAAGTATGCAAACAATCCCTATTGGCAACTCGTAATTTTATAGAAGGTCTCTGAAAACAAAGTGAATTTCGGAAGTTGCCATTATATATTTTGGCACCGAATTTAGCAGAGCCAAAGTAGATATGTTTTCATGAGTCATGGCTGTCATACAATTTCCACCTTGAAGAAACATAATGTCAAGAGAAGCGAAATGGCTCCACCAAGCATGCACTCCCATAGAACAATTTTTTTGAAAAAATATGTTTTCAAATGTAAAAGAAACATGTAAATGCTTGAAATTTCCATGAAAAGTAACCATTTTGCCACACTGGGCGTTCGAATTTAGACATATAAAAAGGGAATTGATATCGTACATGTGTGTGTGTGGGTGTTTGTGGTCTGTGTGTGTGAGCATGAGCGATTGAATTTAGGTTTCACACACTCAAGCACTAGAATTTTTCTCAAATTTTTGACATATTTTCATCATGTTATAAAATGAGCACTTATCGAAATCATGCAAAGAAAATAATTAATTCATGCTAGAAATCTCTGATCATATTTATGAAAGTTACAAGCATAGAAAACAAATAGAGTACATATGTCGGAATTTTTCAAAATTTGAAAATCAGTTATTTTCATCCAGGGGCATGCATGCGCCTCTGGCCACACCTTCGAATTATCCCATAATTTGTAGTTATGTTGTGGAGCCTTGATTCTTATCACATTTATTTTTTTTATTCTCCTTTTCTCTGAATATTTTGAGTGATGCTCCTTTTGTACTCACCGTGTATTTATTTTTTGGTTATTTATGCAGTGCTATGTAAATGATATCGAGTGTTGATAGTTAGCGAAAGGTTGTGCCTGTTTTTACAAGGGCATACTATTACTAAATGTATTAGCATTTGGCATAGAACCATTTGCATTTGTTTTGTATTTGCAAGTGTAACCAGTTCCATTTTTAGCTTCCCTATTTTGCATATTAAATTGTTTTAGAAATTTAGCTGGAAAATAAAATAAATTAATTTCTATTTGAATGTGTGTTTCCTCACCTGATTGTATCTTATTTAGGTGATATACTTGGAGCAACGGAACTGCAAGGTCCAACAAATTTTAACTATCACGATCTTAAGGCTGCAACCAATAATTTTAGTGAGAAAAGTAAAATTGGAGAAGGAGGTTTTGGAGATGTCTTTAAGGTATGGTGGTCTTCAAATATTTAATGCACTATGAAGATTTGCAGACAAAAGGACAGAAAAATATAATAAGAACATCATGATACCAAGTTGCTTTTTCGTTGTACTTTACTAGATTATTGCAGAAGTGATTTATTTATTTATTTTGTCCATTTATAACAGGGCTTACTGAAAAATGGGAAAATTGTTGCAGTAAAAAGGTTGTCAGTAATGCAAACTAGCAGGGCCAAAGAAGATTTTGAAAGCGAGGTAAAGCTTATTAGCAATGTTCAGCATCGAAATCTTGTCCGGCTTCTTGGTTGTTCTCGCAAGGGTTCTGAATGCCTCCTTGTTTATGAATATATGGTGAATAGTAGCCTTGACAAGTTTCTCTACGGTATGCTCTATGGATCCTTGCTCCTTCATCTACTTTACTTGTTTGGCCACTCGTGGGCCACATGGGCGGACCTTAGCGCACCCTAATATTTCCGAAACACTCTTTATATCATGTCAAAAAAAGTTAGGAAAAACCCAACATGAGCCAAAATTCATATGACAATCAGTTATTGGTCCACCCCTGTGCCAAAATTGTGGCTCCGCCGGGTTGGACATGTGAGAAAATATCTTATATGGACTGCTCTTATTATTCCCATTTGATTGCTCTTGAAGGTCTCATTAATTTAAAATGAAACATACACTCACACCTCTATTGTGCGACGGATATTAGTCCCATGGTAGTTTTGTTTATGCAAAGGCAATTACATCCTTAATCTTCCAAACTGAGCTGATTAGCTTATGACAGTGCTGACCGACATCTCTAAGTGATAATCTCACATTCACACATTCTTGCATAATAGGTAAGAGACGTGGAACACTTAACTGGAAGCAGCGATTCAATATCATCGTTGGCATGGCTCGTGGCCTTGCATATCTTCATCAAGAGTTTCATGTGTGTATCATACACCGTGATATTAAATCTAGCAATGTTCTTCTTGATGATGACTTCCAACCTAAGATTGCTGATTTTGGTTTGGCAAGGCTCCTACCTGATGATCATAGTCATCTCAGCACTAGATTTGCAGGAACATTGTAAGTTTGAACATGTAAATAATACATTGGTCACACTGTTTCTTTTCTAATTATATTTTACTATTGAACAGGGGTTACACTGCTCCTGAGTATGCAATCCACGGCCAGCTATCGGAGAAGGTTGACACATACAGCTTTGGTATAGTCATTTTGGAAATAATAAGTGGTCGGAAAATCAATGATACAAGGATTGAGGCTGAAACACAATACCTACTTGAATCGGTATCCATCTTCCTTCTGAAAATCCTCTCTTGGTTCCATATATTGTCCCATATGGCTCCAATGCTTCACATAACCACTTCACAGGTCTTTGATTCATCCTTATGAGTATATTTCTTTATACTCGCACTTCCTAATTTGGTGATGTGAATGCCTTGGATGGTTTTCACTATATGATTGGAGATTTAACAAGTAGTTGACAAAAATCTTTGCTAAGTAAGCATCTACCAGTGTTTATGTTGCTCTAGATTAGTCTCTGTTAAAGTTATTTTCAAGAGTTAGTTTTTAAGGACATTCTTTTAATAGTATTTTTTTTGTTAAATGACGCTTTATTGACTCATAATATCGCACCAAGTGTTACAAGCACAGCAAGCTTATATCCGGCCTCTACATAACTATGATGCCCAAACACACGCGCGCACACGCACACGGTTATATGATGGCAAACATGAAAAGTCTATTAAGACCAAAGGGGCTGCCTAAGGAGAGGTTTGCATGGGGCCACTCCGGAGACTGTGCTTCCATCCATGTTGAGTAATAAGAAAAATCCTTCGTTAGTCACTCCAGTCACTACACACCATCAAATATGGAGGTTGGTGCTCATCTCGTTGATGTGTAACATAGAAAGCCAATGAATACACCGGTAGATGACCAACAAAGGAGAGGAGTCTTACCATTAAACGCATTACAATTCTACATAGTCGGACTATCATTCCCACCTTTATGCATCGCATAGTGGGAGTAACGTAGATGACACCTAAGCAAAAAAGATGATGTGGTAACTAATTAATGAGGAGAGAGACAAATAGAGTAACATAGCTAGTTACTCATATTATGAGTAACATCACACATACCAAGACAAGATGAGTTTACAACCTAATAAATGAAGTGTTGCATGACACCACACATATGTTATTCTCCACTATAGAGGTAGTAACATAGACTAGTAACATATGCATGTTATTACTGAAAGTTACTCCCCACTATGGCTAGTCTAAGCATGTGATCTATGCCATCTAATGTTGGTAACACTATATGTGGAGGATAGATGTTAGAGATAGTTTGGAGGACTAATGATGTAGCGCACACGAACTTGCATTGGAAGAAGAGGTATTTTATGGCTTAACTTCATGACTGCAACAACACAACTTACTACCAGGCCAGTTCCGGTGAATGTGGTTGTCCTATATCAGGATCACACCCTAATGCAGGCACCAGAAAAATATTTTAATTTTAGTGGTACCTTCAACTTCTGGATCCTTTTGTTGTTTACAACTGGCGAGTTTGAGTGAACGAATACGTGGTATATTGAGTCAACCAGGAATCTACCATTCTGATGGAGATTCCAACGTTAAACCCCATGGCCTTGCAATAAATGGACCAACCCCAACACCGCACACCATGTTGCGAGGCACTAACCGACTAGATCTTGTTTAAAAGACACATTAGCCACATACATACTCAATACTTTTGCGAGTGTATTATTTTTTGGCGAAAGGTGGCGTTGTCCAACCACTTGTTCTAGAAAAATGAAATTTTGGTCTGTCTCTAATAATTGCAAAAGATATGAAGCAAAAGAAGTGCTCTTTCACAGTCATCAGACCATCCCAAAAAAAATGTGAGTCCCCAGATTTCTAATTGGTCAGAGACAGGGCCATCGAGCCAATATACTTATTGCACACCAGTCTTTCCCAAGCACCTTTCCTTAGTAAGAAGCTTAAATAGGCATGACTTTAATAATTAATGAAGATGTGATCATTTGGTATCTACTGTATTGAGGTCTCTTTCTGTGTGCACACTTCATGCTATCTTAAGACATGCATTTGATTACACCCATTGACTATACAGGCATGGAAGCTATATGAAAATGAGGACGTGATTAAGTTGGTGGATGGATCGTTAGATCACGAAGAATATATGCCAGAAGAGGTAATAAGAATAATAGAGATAGCGCTTCTCTGCACTCAATCAGTTGTTGCTTCAAGGCCAACTATGTCAGAGGTAGTTGTGTTGTTGTTATCAAGAAATTCTCCAGAGATACTACCCACAAGGCCCACTTTTATTGATTCAATAAGTAGAGTGCGAGGAGAAACATCCACGTCCAATTCATCCACTGCATCCAAGGCCACCGCCTCTATTTCACACTTATCAGCCAGGTAAAAGGCGCTGTATTGTATATGAACGCATCTTTCCCTGTATGATAGTGAAAGATTTGTATATACAATTATGTATCTGTATTTTATATATACATGAGTGGATGCTTATTTGTTAGGATATAAGAAAGCGGTGTGAAGTATTTGAAATTCCCCTCTTACTCATGCAACGACTCAAATAGTCTGAGCATGTTACAAGGATGTGCTTTTGCATGACATTGCTTATCCGAGTCCATTCTTTGTGTCCCCTGTTGTATATGATTTTTTCTGCATTTTACCAATCGAGTATTTACCTTGTGTTAAAGCATTCTAACTATGTTTTGTGAATTTGAATTCCAAGTTGAGTTGCAGTTCTTTTCTCCTTTTTGCGGGCGAGTTGTGTGTTGCAGTTTCTATTGTGATTAGTGAAACAACTCTATAATCCCTAGTAGTGCTAGCACTAGGCATAAACAAACATAGTCCATACTAGATAGATAGAGAAATCAAGAACAGGCTTACCGTGAAAGAGAGAATACGAGTACTCGAATTCCATGTAGAAGTGGTCGTGTTGGTGCAGGGAGGCAATGTAGTTGCACTACACTACATTGAAAAGGATTCAAGAATGTGCTAGCTTTGATTTATAGGGAAGCTATGGTGATTCGGCACACTGCGCCCGTACGAAGAATCCTATTCCATGTGTAATAACAGAGCAGGATAGCCAGCGTACAGCGGTCTCTGTCTGCCAGTTCTCATTTTGTATTTGCATTTTGTTTTGGCTATTTTTTCAGACGGTTTTAGTTGGTTTAGTATGGTTATTTTGGTTTTCATTTTATTCACATTTTCTCTTTCTAATGGTTTATTTCGTTCTTTTTATTTCCTATAATTTTTCTTCCGTGGTTTTCCTGATTTTTCATTTGTTCTCCCCTTTTTTATTTTATAATTCACAAAAATAATCAAGAACATTGCTTAAGTATTTCCAACTTTTTCTCTTAAATATTTATTTTTTGAAATGTTTTAACACTGGCGACTTGTTTTTAGAATTCATAAATAAGTAAACTTTGTGAGTATTCAAAGAAAATCATGAATATTTTTAAAATTTTCTTAATCTTTTTCGTTTGTAAAATATTTTTTGTAAAAAATTATAACCGGTTCCTAGTCGCATCTAGTTTAAATTTTTATTCAAATAACCGCCTCAAATCAGGGCAAGGGGCTAGACCCAAGCAGGTGTTGCCGTGGTAACTATTGCACCACTGGTTCAAAGAAAGTTCGGCCTAAATTAAAAAAAGAACTCATCCCAACCAAACCAATAGTGGGCTGGACTACTCAGCGAGAGAGCGTGTGTGTTACCTTGACTATTCCGCTCGTAGTGCGTGGAATAGAAGGACTTTGGCCCATACATAGGCCCCACCTTATATAGGTGACGGGGGTTAAGGTTTTACATAGGGTAGATTTAATCTTGCACCACTATGATGACTTGCAGGCCAAGATAATCTCTTTTTTTAGGTGGAGCTAAGATAATCTCTTGATGCTTATCCAAACTCAGGGGCTTCCTTTTGTGGTTGGACCTGCTGTTGGGCTCCTCACTGAGAGGCCACTTCCGGTGTATTACATCGTAAAAAGAGCCTCAATAAGTAGGAATACAATGCAAGTTCGTAACACTTACTAATAATTTTTATACCACGTGGGAATTGTTGGGGAATGTAGTAATTTCAAAAAAAATTCTACGCACACGCAAGATCATGGTGATGCATAGCAAGGAGAGGGGAGAGTGTTGTCCACGTACCCTCGTAGACCGAAAGCGGAAGCGTTATGACAACGCGGTTGATGTAGTCGTACGTCTTCACGATCCGACCGATCCAAGTACCGAATGTACGGCACCTCCGAGTTCTGCACACGTTCAACCCGATGACGTCCCTCGAACTCCGATCCAGCAGAGTGTCGCGGGAGAGTTTCGTCAGCACAACGGTGTGGTGACGATGATGATGTTCTACCGACGTAGGGCTTCGCCTAAGCACCACTACAGTATTATCGAGGTGGATTATGGTGGAGGGGGGCACCGCACACGGCTAAGAGACGATCAACTTGATCAACTTGTGTCTCTAGGGTGCCCCCTGCCCCCGTATATAAAGAAGGGAGGAGAGGCGGCCGACCAAGGAGGGTGCGCCAAGGGGGGAGTCTTACTAGTCTTACTCCCACCGGGAGTAGGACTCCTCCTTTCCTTGTTGGAGTAGGAGAAGGGAAGGGAGAAGGAGAAGAAAGGAAGGCCCCCCCCCCCCTCCCTAGTCCAATTCGGACTAGCCCATGGGGAGGGGTGCGGCCACCCTTTCGGGCCTTTTTCTCCTTTTCCCGTATGGCCCATTAAGGCCCAATACAAATTCCCGTAACTCTCTGGTACTCTGAAAAATACCCGAATCACTCGGAACCTTTCCGATGTCCGAATATAGTCGTCCAATATATCAATCTTTACGTCTTGACCATTTCGAGACTCCTCGCCATGTCCCCGATCTCATCCGGGACTCCGAACTCCTTCGATACATAAAAACTCATAAACTCATAATATAACTGTCATCAAAACTTTAAGTGTGTGGACCCTACGGGTTCGAGAACTATGTAGACATGACCGAGACACGTCTCTGGTCAATAACCAATAGCGGAACCTGGATGCTCATATTGGCTCCCACATATTCTACGAAGATCTTTATCGGTCAGACCGCATAACAACATACGTTGTTCCCTTTGTCATCGGTATGTTACTTGCCCGAGATTCGATCGTTGGTATCTCAATACCTAGTTCAATCTCGTTACCGGCAAGTCTCTTTACTCGTTCCGTAATACATCATTCCGCAACTAACTCATTAGTTGCAATGCTTGCAAGGCTTAAGTGATGTGCATTACCGAGTGGGCCCAGAGATACCTCTCCGACAATCCGAGTGACAAATCCTGATCTCGAAATACGCCAACCCAACAAGTACCTTCGGAGACACCTATAGAGCACCTTTATAATCACCCAGTTACGTTGTGACATTTGGTAGCACACGAAGTGTTCCTCCGGTAAACGGGAGTTGCATAATCTCATAGTCATAGGAACATGTATAAGTCATGAAGAAAGCAATAGCAACATACTAAACGATCGTGTGCTAAGCTAACAAAATGGGTCAAGTCAATCACATCATTCTCCTAATGATGTGATCCCGTTAATCAAATGACAACTCATGTCTATGGCTAGGAAACATAACCATCTTTGATCAACGAGCTAGTCAAGTAGAGACATACTAGTGACACTCTGTTTGTCTATGTATTCACACATGTATCATGTTTCCGGTTAATACAATTCTAGCATGAATAATAAACATTTATCATGAAATAAGGAAATAAATAATAACTTTATTATTGCCTCTAGGGCATATTTCCTTCAGTCTCCCACTTGCACTAGAGTCAATAATCTAGTTCACATCACCACGTGATTTAGCACCAATAGTTCACATCACCATGTGATTAACGCCCATAGTTCATATCGTCATGTGATCAACACCCAAAGGGTTTACTAGAGTCAATAATCTAGTTCACATCGCTATGTGATTAACACCCAAAGAGTACTAAGGTGTGATCATGTTTTGCTTGTGAGAGAAGTTTAGTCAACGGGTCTGCCACATTCAGATCCGTATGTATTTTGCAAATTTCTAAGTCAACAATGCTCTATATGGAGCTACTCTAGCTAATTGCTCCCACTTTCAATATGTATCCAGATTGAGACTTATAGTCATCTGGATCAGTGTCAAAACTTGCATCGACGTAACCCTTTACGACGAACCTTTTTGTCACCTCCATAATCGAGAAACATATCCTTATTCCATTAAGGATAATTTTGACTATTGTCCAGTGATCTACTCCTAGATCACTATTGTACTCCCCTGCCAAAATCAGTGTAGGGTATACAATAGATCTGGTACACAGCATGGCATACTTTATAGAACCTATGGCCAAGGCATAGGAAATGACTTTCATTCTCTTTCTATCTTCTGCCGTGGTCGGGCTTTGAGTCTTACTCAATTTCACACCTTGTAATACAGACAAGAACTCTTTCTTTGACTGTTCCATTTTGAACTACTTCAATATCTTGTCAAGGTATGTACTCATTGAAAAAACTTATCAATCGTCTTGATTTATCTCTATAGATCTTGATGCTCAATATGTAAGCAGCTTCTCTGAGGTCTTTCTTTGAAAAACTCCTTTCAAACACTCATTTATGCTTTGCAGAATAATTCTACATTATTTCCGATCAACAATATGTCATACACATATACTTATCAGAAATGCTGTAGTGCTCCCACTCACTTTCTTGTAAATACAGGCTTCACCACAAGTCTGTATAAAACTATATCCTTTGATCAACTTATCAAAACGTATATTCCAACTCTGAGATGCTTGCACCAGTCCATAGATGGATTGCTGGAGCTTGCATATTTTGTTAACACCTTTAGGATTGACAAAACCTTCTGGTTGCATCATATACAACTCTTCTTTAATAAATCCATTAAGGAATCCAGTTTTGTTTATCCATTTGCCAGATTTCATAAAATGCGGCAATTGCTAACATGATTCGGATAGACTTAAGCATATATACGAGTGAGAAACTCTCATCGTAGTCAACACCTTTGAACTTTGTCAAAAACCTTTTTCGACAAGTCTAGCTTTGTAGATAGTAACACTACTATCATCGTCCGTCTTCCTCTTGAAGATCCATTTATTTTCTGTGGCTTCCCGATCATCGGGCAAGTCAACCAAAGTCCATACTTTGTTCTCATACATGGATCCTATCTCAGATTTCATGGCCTCAAACCATTTCGCGGAATCTGGGCTCATCATCGCTTCCTCATAGTTCGCAAGTTCGTCATCGTCTAGTAACATGACTTTCAGAACAGGATTACTGTACCACTCTGGTGCGGATCTCACTCTGGTTTACCTACGAGATTCGGTAGTAACTTGATCTGAAGTTACATGATCATCATCATTAGCTTCCTCACTAATTGGTGTAGTAGTCATAGGAACAGATTTCTGTGATGAACAACTTTCCAATAAGGGAGAAGGTACAATTACCTTATCAAGTTCTACTTTCCTCCCACTCACTTCTTTCGAGAGAAACTCCTTCTGTAGAAAGTATCCATTCTCAGCAACGAATGTCTTACCTTCGAATCTGTGATAGAAGGTGTACCCAACTGTCTCCTTCGGGTATCCTATGAAGACATATTTCTCCGATTTGGATTTGAGCTTATCATGATGAAACTTTTCCTTATAAGCATCGCAACCCCAAACTTTAAGAAACGACAAATTTGGTTTCTTGCCAAACCACAGTTCATATTGTGTCGTCTCAACGGACTTAGATCGTGCCCCTTTTTAACGTGAATGCAGCTGTCTCTAATGCATGACCCCAAAACGATAGTGGTAAATCGGTAAGAAACATCATAGATTGTACTATATCCAATGAAGTACGGTTATGACGTTCGGACATACCATTATACTGTGGTGTTCCAGGTGGCACGAATTTGTGAAACTATTCCACATTGTTTTAATTGAAGACCAAACTCGTAAGTCAAATATTTGTCTTCGTGATCAGATCGTAGAAACCTTATTTTCTTGTCACGATGATTTTCCACTTCACTCTGAAATTCTTTGAACTTTTCAAATGTTTCAGACTTATGTTTCATCAAGTAGATATACCCATATCTGCTCAAATCATCTGTGAAGGTCAGAAAATAACGATACCCGCCGCGAGCTTCAACACTCATCGGATCACATACATCAGTATGTATTATTTCTAATAAGTCCGTTGCTCGCTCCATTGTTCCGGAGAACGGAGTCTTTAGTCATCTTGCCCATAAGGCATAGTTCGCAAGCATCAAGTGATTCATAATCAAGTGATTTCAAAATTCCATCATCATGGAGTTCCTTCATGCGCTTTACACCAATATGACCTAAACGGCAATGCCACAAATAAGTTGCACTATCATTATTAACTTTGCATCTTTTGGCTTCAACATTATGAATATGTGTATCACTACGATCGAGATCCAACAAACCATTTTATTGGGTGTATGACCATAGAAGGTTTTATTCATGTAAATAGAACAACAATTATTCTCTAATTTAAATGAATAACCGTATTGCAACAAACATGATCAAATCATATTCATGCTCAACGCAAACACCAAATAACACTTATTTAGTTTCAACACTAATCCTGAAAGTATAGTGAGTGTGCGATGATGATCATATCAATCTTGGAACTACTTCCAACACACATCGTCACCTCGCCTTTTACTAGTTTTTGTTTATTCTGTAACTCCCGTTTTGAGTTACTACTTTTAGCAACTGAATCAGTATCAAATGCCGAGGGGTTGCTATAAACACTAGTAAAATACACATCAATAACATGTATATCCAATATACCTTTGTTCACTTTGCCATCCTTCTTATCCGCCAAATACTTGGGGCAGTTCCACTTCCAGTGGCCAGTCCCTTTGCAGTAGAAGCACTTAGTCTCAGGCTTAGGACCAGACTTGGGCTTCTTCACTTGAGCAGCAACTTGCTTGCTGTTCTTCTTGAAGTTCCCCTTCTTCCGTTTGCCTTTTTCTTGAAACTAGTGGTCTCTTCAACCATCAACACTTGATGTTTTTCTTGATTTCTACCTTCGTCGATTTCAGCATCACGAAGAGTTGGGAATTGTTTCTGTTATCCCTTGCATATTATAGTTCATCATGAAGTTCTACTAACTTTGTGATGGTGACTAGAGAATTCTGTCAATCACTATTTTATCTAGAAGATTAACTCCCACTTGATTCAAGCCATTGTAGTACCCAGACAATCTGAGCACATGCTCACTGCTTGTGCTACTCTCCTCCATCTTTTAGCTATAGAACTTGTTGGAGACTTCATATCTCTCAACTCGGGTATTTGCTTAAAATATTAACTTCAACTCATGGAACATCTCATATGGTTCATGATGTTCAAAACATCTTTGAAGTCCCGATTCTAAGCCGTTAAGCATGGTGCACTAAACTATCAAGTAGTCATCATATTGAGCTGGCCAAACGTTCATAACGTCTGCATCTGCTCCTGCAATAGGTCTGTCACCTAGTGGTGCATCAAGGACATAATTCTTCTGTGCAGCAATGAGGATAAACCTCAGATCACGGATCCAATCCGCGTCATTGCTACTAACATCTTTCAACTTAGTTTTCTCTAGGAACATATCAAAAATAAAACAAGGGAGCTAAATGCGAGCAATTGATCTACAACAAGGATATGCTAATACTACCAGGACTAAGTTCATGATAAATTTAAGTTCAATTAATCACATTACTTAAGAACTCTCACTTAGATAGACATCTCTCTAATCATCTAAGTGATCACGTGATCCAAATTAACTAAACCATAACTGATCATCACGTGAAATGGAGTAGTTTTCAATGGTGAACATCACTATGTTGATCATATCTACTATATGATTCACGCTCGACCTTTCAGTCTCAGTGTTCCGAGGCCATATCTGCATATGCTAGGCTCGTCAAGTTTAACCTGAGTATTGTGCGTGTGCAAAACTGGCTTGCACCCGTTGTAGATGGACGTAGAGCTTATCACACCCGATCATCACGTGGTGTCTGGGCACGACAAACTTTGGACACGGTGCATACTCAGGGAGAACACTTTTAGCTTGAAATTTAGTGAGAGATCATCTTATAGTGCTACCGTCAATCAAAGCAAGATAAGATGCATAAAAGATAAACATCACATGTAATCAATATAAGTGATATGATATGGCCATCATCATCTTGTGCTTGTGATCTCCATCTCCGAAGCACCTCCATGATCACCATCGTCACCGGCGCGACACCTTGATCTCCATCGTAGCATTGTTGTCGTCTTGCAATCTTATGCTTCTACGACTATCGCTACCGCTTAGTGATAAAGTAAAGCATTACAGGGCGATTGCATTGCATACAATAAAGCGACAACCATATGGCTCCAGCCAGTTGCCGATAACTCGATTACAAAACATGATCATCTCATACAATAAAATTAGCATCATGTCTTGACCATATCACATCACAACATGCCCTGCAAAAACAAGTTAGACGTCCTCTACTTTGTTGTTGCAAGTTTTACGTGGCTGCTACGGGCTTAGCAAGAACCATTCTTACCTATGCATCAAAAACCACAATGATAGTTTATCAAGTTGGTGCTGTTTTAACCTTCGCAAGGACCGGACGTAGCCACACTCGGTTCAACTAAAGTTGGAGAAACAGACACCCGCCAGCCACCTGTGTGCAAAGCACGTCGGTTGAACCAGTCTCGCGTAAGCGTACGCGTAATGTCGGTCCGGGCCGCTTCATCCAACAATACCGCCGAACCAAAATATGACATGCTGGTAAGCAATATGACTTATATCGCCCACAACTCACTTGTGTTCTACTCGTGCATATAACATCAACGCATAAAACCTGGCTTGGATGCCACTGTTGGGGAACGTAGTAATTTCAAAAAATTTCTTACGCACACGCAAGATCATGGTGATGCATAGCAACGAGAGGGGAGAGTGTTGTCCATGTACCCTCGTAGACCGAAAGCGGAAGCGTTATGACAACGCGGTTGATGTAGTCGTACGTCTTCACGATCTGACCGATCCAAGTACCGAACGTATGGCACCTCCGAGTTCTGCACACGTTCAGCCCGATGACGTCCCTCGAACTCCGATCCAGCAGAGTGTCGCGGGAGAGTTTTGTCAGCACGACGGCGTGGTGACGATGATGATGTTCTACCGACCCAGGGCTTCGCCTAAGCACCGCTACAGTATTATCGAGGTGGACTATGGTGAAGGGGGGCACCGCACACGGCTAAGAGACGATCAACTTGATCAACTTGTGTCTCTAGGGTGCCCTCCTGCCCCCGTATATAAAGGAGTAAGGGAGGAGAGGCGGCCGGCCAAGGAGGATGCGCCAAGGGGGGAGTCCTACTCCCACCGGGAGTAGGACTCGGACTCCTCCTTTCCTTGTTGGAGTAGGAGAAGGGAAGGGAGAAGGAAAAGAAAGGAAGGGGGCGCCCCCCTCCCTAGTCCAATTCGGACTAGCCCATGGGGAGGGGTGCGGCCACCCTTTGGGGCCTTTTTCTCCTTTTCCCGTATGGCCCATTAAGGCCCAATAAGAATTCCCGTAACTCTCCGGTACTCCAAAAAATACTTGAATCACTCGGAACCTTTCCGATGTTCGAATATAGTCGTCCAATATATCGATCTTTATGTCTCGACCATTTCGAGACTCCTCGTCATGTCCCCGATCTCATGCGGGACTCCTAACTCCTTCGGTACATCAAAACTCATAAACTCATAATATAACTGTCATCGAAACTTTAAGCATGCGGACCCTACGGGTTCGAGAACTATGTAAACATGACCGAGACACGTCTCCGGTCAATAACTAATAGCGGAACCTGGATGCTCATATTGGCTCCCACATATTCTACAAAGATCTTTATCGTTCAGACCGCATAACAACATACGTTGTTCCCTTTGTCATCGGTATGTTACTTGCCCGAGATTCGATCGTTGGTATCTCAATACCTAGTTCAATCTCGTTACCGGCAAGTCTCTTTACTCGTTCCGTAATACATCATTCCGCAACTAACTCATTAGTTGCAATGCTTGGAAGGCTTAAGTGATGTGCATTACCGAGTGGGCCCAGAGATACCTCTCTGACAATCGGAGTGACAAATCCTAATCTCGAAATACGCCAACCCAACAAGTACCTTCGAAGACACCTGTAGAGCACCTTTATAATCACCCAATTACATTGTGATGTTTGGTAGCACACAAAGTGTTCCTCCGGTAAACGGGAGTTGCATAATCTCATAGTCATAGGAACATGTATAAGTCATGAAGAAAGCAATAGCAACATACTAAACGATCGTGTGCTAAGCTAACAAAATGGGTCAAGTTTATCACATCATTCTCCTAATGATGTGATCCCGTTAATCAAATGACAACTCATGTCTATGGCTAGGAAACATAACCATCTTTGATCAACGAGCTAGTCAAGTAGAGGCATACTAGTGACACTCTGTTTGTCTATGTATTCACACATATATCATGTTTCCGGTTAATACAATTCTAGCATGAATAATAAACATTTATCATGAAATAAGGAAATAAATAATAACTTTATTATTGCCTCTAGGGCATATTTACTTCAGGAATATGAAATGATGAAGTTGAAACTAGTGAGGCTACTAATCTCTCTTTGATGCACGTCATACATATCATAATAAAATCAATGTTAAGTAGATTTTATCTTTAAATTAGTGTGTAGTTTTTCATTTAAGAAATTGGCATGAGATCTTAGTACACATGAAAAACTAGAATGATCAACCTTTTATGTATTTCACTAATTAATAATACTATTTTTTTTAAATGCATGTATATAAAGAACACATTATTAATGAACCCAACTTAACAACACTTGATACCCTAGAAGTTCCAATAAATATGTTTACCTAATAGTACACGACTACAAACAACTAGTATTAAGACATTTCTTAGAGTCCATGCTTTAAAAGTATGTACTATCATATCAAAATATATATACACATACATGCAATTATATATTTATACACTATGTAGTTAATGCATTAGAAAAATCAAAGCTATTTTTTCTTACATCATAAAATTTAAAATTTATCAGAAGTAAAAATTCCAGTTATATAGGAGTATGTTACAATTATATACACAAAAAACACATGTATTATTTAGCAACATTGTATGTGATTAACTTATTAATAAGTCCTATAAAAATATACTAAATGAGCCATAATACACTTAGTTCAACCAAATTATATAAAATGGTAAAAAAATATTTCATGCGACTAAATTTTTTATTCTGATCATCCCTAGGGATTGAGGATTACTACTAGTGTTATGCCACAGAAATTGAATAGCTGGAGATGAACAGTGGTGGCGGAGGATGGGTAGAGAAATGCGGGGAAATGTGAGTTTTACAAAGAGAGAGACGAGGGTATTATGGAACCGAGAAGCCAGATAGTTTCACCTATTTAGGAATCATTCTGGTGCTCAAATTTCATGAAAACACACACAAAATTATGTACACTTCTTTGGTGTTCTGAAGGAGTAATATATTATTGTCGATTGGTTGTTGAAATACTGACCTTTGAGTTATCCTAGTTCTTTATATTTTTATTGAAAATCGACAATGCAACATAGACCTATTTGCTAAACATAAGTTCTTGTATAGCAGAGTTAATCAGCTGAGGATAAAAACAGCATATGCAACTCTAGATTGGAATTATTGGGTCTCTATCCATGGTGCATGAGTGGCCAAGATACAATGGCGATGAATGGAACAGGCGAGCATGACCAAAGAAATGGAGGGTGGTCCCTATGGCGGTACTTAACTTTAGCCATGTCAGGACGACAGAGGCCTGAAATTCCATCTTTGATATTGTTATAATTTTATCAAGGCAATCTGATGGTACGATAACATGCTCGACATTCAAGTTAGCACTAAATGGCTAAGCTTTGACGCACGACATTTGTCTTCGACACAAGGCATTTGTCGTCGTGCTTGTCGGTGTAACCTTGCCCTCGATGATCCATGACGATGCCCCAGGTGGACATCTGCTCGATCACGGTAGATGTTGTTAACATTGTGAGTACTTGGCCGCATGCATGTGCCAATGGAGCATCTGCTTTCAGGTTCACACTACATTCAGAGGTGTGGCAGTCGACGCCCACCTTTGCCTGGTGGTAGCGCTAGTTGACACTAAACGGCTTGCCCGGGTGATCTCTACCTTCGCTATAATCCCAATGGTGAACATGAATATAGATACGGATCCTTAGTACTCATTCTCTTGGATGACTATGTTGAGCTCGCGAAATAGACCACATGGTGCTGAACATCGTGAAAAATTCCATGTTTGTTAGTGCATCTCCAACAACTGCCATATTTTAGCACAGCAAAAAGCGGCTGGAGCAAATTTTAGGACACAAAAAAGTGCATTTTGGGGTACAAAAGAGTGGCGTTTCCAACAGCTGCCCTAAAATACGACACTGAAACATTGAAAATACTTCTTTTTTGCAAGTACAAATTTCGATTTAAACTTACAAACATCCAAACATGACAAAGTTTAAACAGACATACATTTAAACATTGAAACTAAACTTCTACAAACATCCAAACATTCAAACTACAACTACAACTAAAGTAAATTACTTCGTCCCAGTCTTCGTTGGAACCTTCACCCTCAAGTTCGTCCCAATAAATGTCGGAACCCTTGTCGTACTCGACCTTCGTCACAGAAGGCCCTGCCACATCATCATTCTTGCACTTCTGGAGCTCCTAGTCCCTCTTCCAAAACCACTCCGCCTTGTACTAGATGAACTCTAGGTGCTCCCTCGCGAATCTCTCCATCCTCTACTGATCAGTCCCATGGTTGTTGACCTGCTCATTGGAAACAATAGGGGTCTCCGGCATGGCCGATTGTGACAAAATGATCACCGACGGCCCAACAAACTCTGTCTCGATCCATGACTACATCTCCGGAATGTTGAGCTTCAAACACTAAATCCGAGCCTCCATCCCGTGACGTCGTACGCACGTAACACTTCGTCCTCAGACTCAAAAGTACCGAGCCAGTACCGCTAGCCGGTGTGCTGGAAGTCGACGTTGAACTGGCCAGACAACCGCGATAACACTCAATGGAAGCGCTTCGGCTGCATGGTTGCTGCAGCACAGGTCGGCGATGTCGACAGGGTGTGGCGGTGGCGGAGGAGGTGTTGAGGTGGATGTGTGGTGAAGGGCAGAGGAAGCGGTGCAGCATTGGAGGATGTGCAACAGAGGGAAGATGGGAGATCCGACGGTGGGTGGTGGAGGAGGTGCGGCGGCAGGAGAGGAGGTCGACGACGGTGGATGCACAACCAATTCAGCTTGGGTGGCGATGAATCCGAGTGGTGGGGAGGTGTGGCAATGTTGGACGTGGTCGGATTTGGTTAGAGTCGGCCAAATTCGGTGCGGCGACAACGAGATTTGGTTGCTGGAGGAGGCGGTTTGTGGAGGGGGTGAGTTGGCATTTTTTGGGCAGCAGCCTTCGTGCCACATATATGCCGCCGGGGTTGCCCTTTTTTGGGCTGCCCAAACCCGTTTTTGCCAATGTTGGAGTTTCTGGGCAGCTGTTGGAGATGTTTTTTTAGAACGTAGACGCTAGGAGCGTCCGGCTTTAAATTAATAAAGCCCACAACTTAGGCAGCGTAACAGAGAAGTCTAAAAACATCGAAACGAGCACGGAGGCTCAGGCCACGCGTACGCGAAGGCACGAGAAGTTTAGAACAGGCCAAAGGAAGTACGCAGCGAGTCTGTTACAGGCCAAAGGCCAGAGCATAGAGCACGCAGGCTCGCTCGCGAGACAAAAGATCCACTTCACGACGTAGAAGTGGCGGATGGCTCCCTAGCCAAAACGTAGACCTAGCGAAGATGATCTTGAGCTTGCTTCATTTTTTCAGCATCCTTGTGCCTCACCAACGGACTCCACTGCTGCAGTAGAAGGTTGCATTTGTAAATTATGTTAGCAGGGTGAGATGGGAAGATTCTCTCGATTGCTAGTTTGTTCCTAGTGAGCCAAATAGCCCATGCCAAGGCTCCTAAGCAACTCCAAAGCACACGCTTGTTGCCTCCTTGCACCGAGTCAACTATGGCCGCGAGGAGCGAGGGTCCCAGGAGGTGTTGGCCGCCGCACGGACGGCACTCCAGGCAAAACGCGCCAGGGGGCAGCGGAAGAAAATGTGATTCGCATCTTCCGTGACGTTACATATCGCACACAAGCCGGTCGACGGGCCGTTGCGTTTGTCGACGTTTGCCGACGTGGGTAGTCTATTGTGGAACAATTGCCAAAAGAACACCTTAATCTTAAGCAGAAGGCGCGAGTTCCACAAGCCCTTCGGCACCTGGAAGGACGGGCCCTGGCACAGCCTACGGTAAAGAGACTTGACCGTAAACTTGCCGGACGGGGTGAGGGCCCAGGTGACCATGTCCGCGGAAGTAGACAACGACACCGAGTCGGTGAGGCCAAGCAATTCCTCTAAGTGTGCTTGTTCTAGCCCAGTTAACTCTCTATGAAAATGGATCGCCGGAGGGGTGGCGGTAAGTGCCGTCACAACCGTTTGCTCCGGGTTGACAGCCAGAGCATAAAGATCCTGGAATTGGGACCAGAGAGGCTGCGACCCCACCCAATGATCGAGCCAGAAGCGGACTGAGCGGCCGTTGCCAATAGCAAACTTGGCTCCTAGGGCGAAGGCCGGGCGTACCGCTTGAAGATCATTCCAGAAAGGTGAGCCCCGCGCCGTGCCCTCGAAAAGTTTCCGTTCGGAAAGTATTTAGCGCGCAACAAGTCAACCCATAAACCCGTCGCCCCCTGCAATAGCTTCCAAATCCACTTGCACATAAGTGCAATGTTTAGGATTCTAGTATTTGTGATCCCTAGCCCACCTAGGTCTTTGGGACGACACACCGCATCCCATTTAACCATATGGTACTTGCGTTTTGGTCCCGCCCCTTCCCAAAAGAAACGGGACCTGGGTGTGTCCATCTTGGCATGAACCACTTCTGCGAGGAGGAACAGAGACCCATCGCGAATTGCGGCAGCGAGGAAAGGCTCGCATTCGTGAGCACCAATCTAGCTGCAGAGGAAAGGAACTTCCCCCTCCACGGACAAACCCGCCCTCCCACCTTGGTCCAGAGCGGAGCCCATCCGTCGATCGTAATACGTTTGGCATCCAACAAGAGACCCAGGTAGGTAAATGGAAGTTTGCCTAATTTGCAATTGAGCAGGTCCGCAATACGCCTGCCTTCTGACGCCTCCAGCCCCATGGGCATCACTTCACACTTGTGGAAGTTGATTTTGAGCCCCGACATGAGTTCGAAGCTAATCAGCAAGGCTTTGATCGTGGCCACACCATGGAGGTCGGGCTGGAACAACAATAACGTATCATCCGCGTATTGTAAGTGTGAAATCCCCCCTGGGATGAGGTGTCCCAACACCCCTTTTATGTGACCTGCCTCCGTTGCTTTCCGTAGCATAGCTGCCAAAGCATCAGCAACAAAGTTGAACAAGAGTGGTGACATGGGATCACCCTGGCGTAAGCCAGCTTGTTCCTGAAGAAGTGCCCTACTTCTCCATTCACCGAGACCGCAGTTTGGCCCCCCGAGACTAACTGCATGACTCTGTGCACCCACATCGACGAGAAGCCTCGACTAGTGAGGATCTGTCTGAGGAAATCCCAATTGACGCGGTCGTAAGACTTCTCGAAGTCTAGTTTGAGTAAAATCGCCGGTTCGTGCGTGCGTCTAAGCTCATGAAGGGTCTCTTGCAGCGCTAACGGCCCCTCCAAAATGTTTCTACCATGAATGAACGCAGATTGAGAGCGACTAATGGTGCGGTGGGCGATCGGCGTGAGCCTAGTGGCGCAACCTTTGGCACTGATTTTAAAAGAAACGTTAATGAGCGCAATTGGTATGTACTGTTGGATGTTATCCGTGCCAGACACCTTCGCTATTAACGAGAGGACACCGTAGTTTAGCCTAGCCATGTCCATGAAACCGCGCATGAAGCCGTTGCACACATCGTATATCGGATCGCGCAACAATGGCCAAAAGTGTTTAAACATCGCCACCGGCCACCCGTCCGGCCCCGGAGCCGTGTCGGTTTTCATGCTTTGGAGTGCATCGTCTATTTCCTTGGGGAGAAACGCGAGCCCCAGCTCTTCGTTCTCACTCTCTAAGACCTTTTGGGATGGGAGCCAAACGTCCGCTCATAGACGCGTGCATTGAGCCTCGTCGGTCCCCATCAGGCTAATATAAAAGTCGTAGATGTGTTTGCTAATCTCTGATTGCTGGAGAAGGAGCCCCTGCTCCGTCTCCAATCTAAGGATTAAGCATTTCCTGCGTCGGTCGTTCGCATACGCGTGGAAATATTTTGTGTTCGCATCGCCTTTGAGCGTCCACTTGAGGCCTCCCCTACGCCTCCAATATTCCTCCTCAGATCTTAGCAGAGCTTTGACTTGCCCTTCTAAGGCATATCGATGCGCCCATTCTTTCTCAGAGAAAGGGCGCGAGTCTGCTTGGATATCAAGGAGTGCTATCTCATCAAGAAGCCTCGCCCTGAGGACTTTGTCGTCACGCCCCTGGTTCGCACCCCACCCCTTTAGGCTTGCGCGGAGGCGTCCCCCGACCGCGATCCAGAACTCCATTGGGCCGCGCTGCTGGCCCGTGAGTTGGACACATCGCAACCATCTTTCCCTAAAGATGGTGTCGAAATCAGGGACCTCAAACCACGCGGTTTCGAAGAAGAAGCGCGGGCTGCGACGAATCCTATCTTCCCCTGAAGATAAGATGAGGGGAACATGGTCCGATCCAATCCTTGTTTCTGCAAGGAGCGAACATAATGGGAACACCACTTCCCAATCCGGAGACATGAAAGCACGATCCAAGACGGATCGCACCGGGGCTAATTGCTTGTTAGTCCAAGTAAACCTTGCCCCAGTTCTTGTCACTTCCCTAAGTGTCATAGACGCAATTGCATTATTGAACATGGCCACCCTTGGCCAGTTGATATTGTCGTTGTTTTTATCAGCACCCGAACGGATCAGGTTAAAGTCGCCACCCACCATTAAAGGGATTTGGGCTGCTGATACTGCCAATACCTTGGCTTCGAGTTCTCCCAAAAACTCGGCCGAGCGTGAGTGATCTGCTGGTCCTTAGACTTGCACGATCACGAGCTCGCGAAGCGAAGCTCTCACACAGATATTGGCAGCAATGAAAAAGGTACCGACCTCCCAGGTCAGCACCTCATACGTGGCGCTGTAAAAGCTGAGCAGCATGCCACCCGAATGGCCATTTGCGGGGCTGTGGTGCTAAACAAAACACTCTAGGGGATCTATGGCTAAGATATCTTGGTGACAAAACTCAGATTTAATCGTTTCCTGGAGCCCTATGATATCTATGGCTTCTTTCCTGATATATTCTCTTAATTGAGTACGCCGCCCCGAGTGGCTGAAGCCACGACTGTTCCAAAGAAGTGCACGCATCTAGATGACGCGATTTCGCAGGCGCACTCCCCTGGAGGTGATTGCCTTGGCCACGTGCCTCACCTTATTGCCGCAGCGAGGCGAGGGAGGAGCAGCAACCCCTGTTGCTTTCTCCCCTTCGGGCCGGAGCGTTAGCGACGTCGAGGGCTCAGCCTCGACCGCCAAACGTTCCGCATGTTGAGCAGCCGCCGTTGCTAGCGCCGCCTGCGCCATTTCCTTCGCACGCACCAACGAGATGAGCTCGCTCACCCCGCCCTCACCCATCGGTTCCACCCCACTTTCCACCGACACCTCACCCAAATGATTGTTCGAAAAGGAGTCCAGAATCGAAAAACGGGGCAAGGGGTTATCTAAGGTTTCCAGATTCTTTTGTGCTTGGAGTAGTTGGGCGCGTTGGAGCGACGGCATGTTTCCTTTGGCGCCCTTGGCCCGCGCATTGACCCGCACGGGAGCCGCCTGCCCCTCCACTACGGCCTTGGAACGCTTGACCTTCGGGAAAGGCGCCGTCTTGGACGCCTCCTGAGCGAGCGGGGCGGGGTTGGGCACAGCTAGAGCCATCACCGCCTGACGCGGCGTCGCCGGAGCACCCAGGAGCTCCGCTGCACGCCCGGCCTCCGCGCTGACCTTGCGCACGACCACCTTCTTGAGCTGCTTCACCGCGCCTAGCTTGTTGGTGCTGCGGCCGCCTTGGGACGGAGAGCGCGAGGAGAGAGGCAGCGAGTCCACGGACACCGCGATAGGAGTGCGCGCCTCCCCCAGCGGCTCCACCATCTGGTCTGCGCCGGCCACCGCCTCCATCCGCACCGGGGGGGGGGGGGACGTGACCGAATCCAAGTTGGAGCCGTACTGGTTCGGAATAGATAGTTCCAGCTCCATGGACCTCCCCGCGAGTGGCTGCTCCATCAAAGGCAGCTGCGCACGATTTGCCGCCCGCCCTTGTCGGTGATGCCCAGCTTCTCCCACGCCGCCGTGTCGATGGAATCGTCCTTCATACTTGCATCTAGCTCCTTGTCGCCATCCTTGTTGCCGTCGCGCCCCGCCCCGTCCGGGCCCTTGCCATGGTTGGGAGAAGGGGGATTTGGGGAAGGCAGGGCGGGCGCCGTGATTTGCTCCGGGGGAAGCTCGAGCTCGATGGTGATGTTGAAGCCCTCGCCGTTGAACCAAATCTGGACCAGTCCGCGAAGCTTGCGAGCGTTGCGGCAAGCGAAACGCATGCGGACCGGCCCCGGACGGATCAGCGACTCCTTGTCGACCAGCAGGGGACGGCCGAGCATAGTGGTGGCCGCCATGAGCCGGTCAGAGCGCCGCTGCTTGGGTGGGACACCGCCCAGCTTGACCCACACCTCCGGCATCTCCATTCCCTTGGGCCCGTCGAGGACCGCGTCACGGATATCCACCATGAGGTTATTGAGGGAGAGGAAAAGTTTGCCGCTCCTTGTTGCCATCCTGAGCATCGCCGGATCTGGGAAGACCACCGTGAACGCCCCACCTTCCAGAGAAGAGATCTGCCAGTCCCACATGCCCTCGAAAAGGTGCAGCAACTCCACTTGAAGGATCTCTTGCGGGAGCGTGCCGGAAGGCATGGAGAGGTTTTTTGCCATCTAAAAATCCAAAAAGACAGTATTGCCCTATAATAAGGCAGCTATTGGATATGCTCTTAGAGACTCCATCGTAACAAGAGCCATATTTTAGGATCAAACTAATTTATTATGAGTGCTCCTATTTTATGCTTATTGTGAGGAATTGCACGGAAACGTACACACGAGAGCTTGGTGGGCGGCTGAGGTGTTAACACGCACGTGATAATATTTACTTTTTTGTAAGAGTTTTTTTAACACAGTACTGACGCAAGCGCTCATATACACGCGCATACACTCACCTTTTCTCTATGAACGCATACAAGCACACCCTACCTCTATGAGCACCTCCGAAAGACTGAGCCGGCATATCATCGACGGGAACGTCTCCTTCCACTGAATGCGCATCGCCGGAAATCCTGAAATAAATTCAGGAATAAATGAACATGTGAACATGTGAGAACACAAAATTTAATACATATTAAAATCGAAACTAAGTGTAGCTCAGATGGTTAGGTTTTCTTGTGGTGAAAGCAGCCCATGAGGGATCAAGTCATACACTTGGTACTAGTGTTCACATTTTTTCTAGATTTATTTCTGGCTTTCATGCAACCTTCATTCAGTAGAAGGCACATGCGATGTCTTCGTCAATCTTAAGATGATGCCGGCTCAGTATCTCGGAGGTGCTCACAGGGAAAGAGTGTATTTATAGGGTGAGTGTATATGCGTGTATGTGGGCATCTACGATTATGCTTTGTTAAAAAATACAATTTTGGATAAATATTCATCTCTATAGAAAATTAATCATGTACTCCCTCTATTTCTAAATATAAGTCTTTCTAGAGATTTTAAAATGAATGAATCTACATTCTAAAATACGTCTATATACATCTTTATGTAGTGCATGTAGAAATCTCTAAAAAGACATATATGTTTAGCAACGGAGGGATTATATTAAAAGAACAGTTCACGTATGTTGGAATAATATTCATGTATTTTTGGATAAATGGCCAGAAAAAAATGTTCATACTCAAAGGATTAAAAAAAGTGATTGTGAAATGAATTAATTAACCATAATTTAGAAAATAAATGATTTATAGAATACATAAAGAATAAAAAATAAGTTTCATGAATATACAATAGAAATAAAGCCAAGAATGAATATATTAAACGAAATAGCATAAATTGGGGCAAAAGAAAACAAGAAAAGAAACAAGGAACCTAAATAAAGTTTGGAAAAACTTGGTTTATCATTTGTCGTCATCGTGCTACTAAACCAGATTCACATGTCAACAATGTGGTGTCAGGGTACTATTCAGGCGGCCACGCGCTGTCTTTTTTCAAAGAAATTTTCAATTTATTCATTATCAATTATTACAGTATAGCACCAATTGATCTTTTCGGCACCGATTCTATGGCCGACCTAGCAATGAGTACAATCACTGAAGCGAGCTGATAAGATCAAATCTGTAAATACACGCACAAAGACTGCATCTAAACAAATCCATCTAAGACCAGCACCGATCAAATCCTATGAGATCCGACAGGGACGTAGCTCCACATGTCCTCTGACGATGCTTAAGACACGCGGCATGTGGCGGTGACTGAGAGCGACTATGAAGGGGCTCTCACAAGAGGTACCCCTCAATTAGTTGCTCTCCAAGGTTCGACTTGTACAATTGCACCGATTGATTGATTGCTTTGAGAGGATGGGCTTGCCCTCGCTTGATGTCTGGTTTAGGTCGAGCAGGATTTCTCAAGTTACATACATCCGTGTTTCACTTCTATTTTTTCTGTTGTTCATCACCTTTCATCTGGCGGTGTGTCTTTGTGTCCAAATTGGTGAGGGAGCCGGCCAGCAGTCCGATCCGTTTTCATGTCCGTTTGTCTGATTGTGTTCAACGCCAATATATATGCCTGCACATCGCTGTCCATGAACGCCGGGTATTTTTTCACCCAGATTAACGAATAACGAATATAGTCACGTTGGTGCATTTAGGACACCACGAAACTATGGGCATGAAAACCAGCCGCCCGGAAATACTCAAGGTATACAGGAGGCGAGTGCGCTACTGGCCAGTACTACCAGACGAGATGGTCTGCGAGATTCTTGTCCGGCTGCCCGTGAAAGCTCTCACACGGTTCAAGTCCGTCAGCAAGGCATGGTGTGCCATCATCTCCGATCCATGCTTCATCCGCTCGCATCTCCAGCAATCTGTCAAGAACCAAGAACACGAGCCTTCCTTCCTCATCACCCCACTTACCGTGGACAAGGTGATCGAAGAAGAGGCCTGGCCGACCAACGTTTCCAACCACATCCCCTTCTACACATGGCGAGAGGGCCAGGGCGAGGCGCGCCTCGTGCACTCCACAACCTTCCATTGCGAGTTCGGGTCGTTTTACGGCATGGCGCACTGCGACGGGCTTGTAGTTCTCTTGACCGACACCAAGTTGTATGTCTTCAACCCGGCAATACATGATGTACTCACGTTACCCGATGGCCAAGAGGATGTGTGGCAAATCCCAACCGTTGGTTTCGGCCGTGACCCTCGCACGAACAAGTACAAGGTCGCTCACTTCTTTTACCGTTACCTGGAATTTTCCATGCGGACTTATAACGTGGGAATGGAAATCCTTACTATCGGTGGTGATGATATCGATTCTTCCTGGAGGAGCATCGCCGAGGATCCATCGTTGCCGATCAGGCCGTGGTCCGGGTTTTGGGCATAAAGATTCCATTGACCCATCAAAAGGTCCCAACCCCTGAGGATAGGGTAATACATCTAAGAAATTATTCCATCGAACGTACTCCCCCTGGATGCGGGAATAGCAACATGAACTAAATGTCCTGTCCAAGCCAAAGAACTTACCCCGAAAAGTCCTGACAAATGATGATTGAGACGAGATTCCGCGTTTTTGAACCACGAAAGGCTTGATTTCCATTTGGGTTGTAGATGTAACCAACCTGCTATTAAGGACAGCATAGAAAGAAATAATAAAAAAAGAGCTTCAGTATAAAGATCCTCATTGGTGCGTAATCCTATTGTATACCACGTCACGCACTTCAAGGGCTCTTTGTATTTGTTCGTCTCAGATGAACTCGTTGAAAAGCACCCACAAGGCGCTCTCCGCTTCAATTTAGAAGATGAAACATTTAGTTTCATAAGCCATCCTAAATCCTTCTCACCAAAGGAGGAGCAACTCAGGTTTATTGAGCTAGGTGGAGAATTATGCCTTGCTCAAGGCCTTGTTGGAAAACAAGTAATCTGGATGTTATTACGGTCTGGTGAATGGGTTCAACACTATATCATTATCTTACCGGAGTTGGAGCCATGGAAGTTCAAAGCTTTATCTGTCATTCCCCAAGATGTTTTATTTTTCCGTGGTGTAATTATCTTTACCATTACGATGATGCCCGTCGCGATTTAAGGGAAGTGGTTTGTCTGGACCGGCTGAGGTATAAGAATCCTAGAGTAGGCTCCTTCGATTTTGTTGGTCGGGATGATGTCTTCACATTCGCTATGCTTTCCTACACGGAGAGTCTCCTTCCAATCACAAAGCCACTCTAATTATGGCGATTCATAAAAATGGTGATTCATAAACAAGAAAAATGACACTGCAGACTCATAAAAAATGACGATAATTAACCCAACAATAATTGCACTATGCTTTCATGATGACTGCAGACTCATTTCGGTTCATTGTTGACGATAAAGGAGAAAATCGCCATAATTGCACTATGCTTTCATGCCACTCTAGTTATGGCGATTCATAAAAATGCCACTGCAATTTTTGCAAACTTTGAAAAACGCCACTGCAGACTTCAAAAAATGACACTGGAAATAGCATGAAATGGCATTTTTCAAAGTTTGGTAATTGCAGTGGCATTTTTCGGAATCGCCAAATCTGGAGTGGCATTTATCAAATTAACCCATTGTTGTTTGTCTCTTGTTCCCCTCTTGTTTCTTCTTTGTTACCAAGTTAGTACTCAATACCACCAAACTCTAGTGTTCATGTGAAATAGTAGTATGATCTTTGATCGTGGTTCATAACATCTGTATCAGAGGCTTTGATCCTTGGCTAAGCTAGCAATTCTCCATCATATGGGTTGTAAATGCAAAGCAGAGGGTTATGAGTTAATAGAGTATAAGGATTTTTCCTTGTCGGGGCAGGGGCGGGGGTGGCTCAGTCTTGAGTCTTGTCGAGGTAGACACATTTCTCTCACTTGGTATCTTGGGTCTTTTTCGTGAAATTGGCTAGAAGAGGAGGAGCATTGTTTGGGCTAAGGCTGTATGAAACTGACGCGACTAAGGGTTGGTGGCATGTATCCCTGCTATACGCACCACATGAATGAAACAAGAAGAAAAGGAAAAAAAACAAGACACAATGGGCCATTCGTTTACCAACCTGAACAATTAACGAACTTGTTCGTTATTCTAGCCAGTGTCTGGCCTTTTCGTAAAACAAGCCAGATCATCGTAGAGCTGTTAGATAAAACGGAGGAACATCTTGGCTCCTTGTGTAACTTAGTTCGGGTCAGATCTAGACTTTTACCTCGGAACTCATGAACGGGTGCTCGAGTGACATCATCATTGAAGTCACTCAAATGTTGTCACCACCATTTTACTGCGATCACATCATCTACATGGGATATGATATCACTGCACAACCATCCCTCCGAGTCAAATCGTCGTTCACAGTTTGCATCTCACTGTCGAGGTCAGCCACCAGACTTGGTGACGAACCCTCCAGAAGATCACTCGGTAACGACCACCGTCGTGGAGCCACGGGAGGTGGCTGCAACACAATTTGCAGTCACCCCACTCGACCGATCGAATCTGGATCACCATCATTTAGCCATCCAAATATGAAGCAGGCAGCCACACCTGGTCGGCCATGGACGACACTAAAGTTGCGGCCGCAAGACAACATATCCGACCGCCGCCCCATCCATATAATTGCAGACAGTCACCGCCACCTAGAACCTTATGGGCCGCGCCCAGGTTCCTAATAAACATGGCCGCCCGCGCAGGAGACAGGCGGAGTATCTCGTCACCGTGACCTGGCAGGAGACGGACGGAGGACCTCGTCACTGTGGCAAAGGCCAAAGGCAACACGTCAGGGAGAGCTTTTCCCCAAGGTATCGGCGCACACCACTCAAGCGTCAGCCTGGCCGGACATCGCCGCCAGATCCCTAGCCCCACAAGACCGGTAGGTGCACCATGTGCGTGAGGCGTGTGCATGCCGGCCAGCGTTGGCGAGATCCCAGCTATGCCGCGGCGACTCGCACAACCGCCATGCAAGGCTGCCCTGTAGAACATACCATGCAAACGGGTGGGGGGTGTTAGAAGGGATAGAGAGTGATTGATGGAATCGTTGTTTATCGCTTGAGCCTCGTGGGTATATATATATAGGAGTACATGATCTTTTTGGAGTACAAGACAACCCATAATACTTTTTTAGTCTATCCTATGTTTCCAATCTAATCATTATACTCAACATTCCCCGTAGTCACAAAGGTAGCAACGCGGACGATGAGACTGGAGAAGAGTCCGAAGGTGAGCCGACCGACATCCCCCCACAGTCGTAACGGTCGATGCATCGAGGAAGTCGTGTGGCTGGTGTGGAAACCAACGAGGTTGCTCAAGCAAGGCGGTAGCCCTTTGTGCTGATGTCGATGTAGCCTAGAGCATAGGGTGGTGTAGCCGTCGTCGAGGTAGCCGTGCGTAGCACGCCGTGGTCGATGTCGAGACGGGGTGACCAGTGTTGAGAAAGTCGCCGTGGAGCCGCGAGCACAAGGAGGCGCCGAGTTAGTCATGGGCGGTGGTGTCGAAGCAGTGCTGTGCCGGAAAGAAGACGATGTTGATGAGGCATCACACCGGGTTTGCCAAACCCGGGGACACGTCGTAAACGAAGGCACCAGCACCCGACATGCATAGACGGACGAAGACGAAGTTGACGAAGTGCTGCACTAGGCTTGCCAGGTCCTGGGACACGTCGTGGACGACGACACGCATCGATATTGCCAGCACCGGACATGCGTAGATGAGGGACCTGCACGAATTTTCTTCATGGGTCATTGAGTAAAAACAACACGGCTCCTGTGAAGCTGAAGATCAGCATTTCTCTGCCATCCTGCAGCAGAGCACGCCGATCCAGCACACATGTAGATGCAGCAACCAACTGGTACCTTATTGTGGATGCACCAGTGTGAAAGCCATCGCCGCACCTTTTGACATGACCCAATCCAGAAATATTTTTCATGATCTGATCGTTTTTCGCAACGCCACCGACCATGACGTTTCAGTGTTAGATCTTTTCGGGAGATGTGACTGCTGTAACGTGTTCTGTAGACTGTAGTGGTGATTCGTCTTGAAACACTCCACGCGAGCAGTGCAAGGGAAAGATGAACATATCCTGCAAGGAAGAGGAAGTCACAAGATGGATGATGGGTATTGGACTATTGGGTGGTGATATGATGACTCTCTGAATCCTTGGCCTATGCATGGTTGACCCAAGCCTTGTGATGATGGTTGATACCTGACCACATGCATGCAGTTTCTATGTGCCACGTGATACACCATCACGACTTGGAGTCGGAGGAGACGACAGGCGAGTTGTTTGTGCCTGCTGCGTGTGTGCATTCCTGAGATGTAGGGCTAGCTAGGGCCATTCACGTGTGAACAGACCGTGCGTGCGAGATGCTGCATGCATGCATGTTTGCTCCTAGGTTATCTCTCCCGGACGGTAGCCGTTGACCCAAAATAATAAGAAGGTAAAGCTGCGTCCAGCTGCATGCAGCAGTCAGCTCCTCGATCACACCTCGTCTATAAATGTGTACTCCCTCCGTCCTTTGAAGAGTGTACTTCCAACTTTGTTGGAAAGTCAAACTTTTTTATGTTTGACCGTATTTATACAATAATGCATCAACATTTATGCCATCAAATTAGTAGCATTAGATTCATGATAAAATATATTTTCATTATATACCTATTTGGTTTCATAAACATTGATATATTTTTGCACAAACTCGGTCAAACATTGAGATAGTTTGACCCTCCAACAAAGTTGGAAGTACACTCTTTGAAGGACGGAGGGAGTACGAGGTTGGCATCCCAACCTTATGCTAGCGAGCAGCGGCCGCTAGTCACTAGTCACGTCTCACATGGATCCAGACTCCAAGTTCCGCACTCTCCTTGCCGTGGCCGCCGCGGACGTCGTGCTGCTGACATGCCTTAGCTCACGCCGGGGCCGCATCAGCCGCGCCAAGCATGGCCGCTTCTTCCTCTGGGCCGCCTCCGCTTTGTATCTCCCGCTTATCTCCTACATCCTCACCTACCTCACCAACGACATCTCCACCCTGGTCCACCGAAGCTGCATACAGGATGGTGATTCGACAACGGAGTTGCAAAAGACCACGCAGGAGCTCGAGTGCTTGTCCCGGTGGGCGTGGGCGGTCATGCTGACCGTCATCGTCCTTCAGTCTCTCAAGTCCAACGCCGACATGGCAGCCCTGGCAGTGGCCGCAGTTGCCTCGCCTGCGGCCGGCGCCGACGACATCGACAGCCAGAGGATCCGGCCGTCCATGGACAGCCTCATCTACTCCTTCTGGGTGGCGAGCGTCGTCATCTACACGATGCTAGTATATGCCCACAAAGAAAGACATGTACGATTAGAACTGTTGTCCGCAATTTTACACTAGTAAAAAAATGGTGCTTTGGTCCAGGCCGGGTAACCCCATTAGTCCCGGTTCAGTCCAGAACCGGGACCAATGGGTGCATTAGTCCCGGTTCGTGCGGCTAAGGCATTAATCTCGGTTCACCTGAGCCCTTTAGTCCTGGTTTATGCCACGAACCGGGACTAAAGGGTGCGATGCCCATTAATCCCGGTTGGTGGCATCAACCGGGACTAAAGGTCTAACCTTTAGTACAAAATAAGTTTCCCATGTGATATATGGTCTAGTTGTTGGGAAAATTTACAAATATGAATTACGACTTTATTTACAAAATCTCTCTGGAATTTGTAAAATAGGCATAACTTTTGCATACGAACTCGGATTAAAAAAAAATTATATGAAAAATCATCTACTCGAAAAGTTACATCAGATGGAGACGGCCTATGGCCTGTTTGCAAATTTGTAGAATCCTCAAATTTCAAAAGGAAAAAAAGTTATGCTCAAATTTTAGTTTTTTTTTAAATTTCATTAAATCTGGTCAAACTATGGTCAAACTACTTATTCAAGAAGTATTAGTGTTACTAAATAATTATTCAAGAATATTGGTGTTATTAAATAATTATTTCAGTTTTTTTGAATTTTGGTCAAATCTGGTCAAAATATGGTCAAACAATGGTCAAACTACTTATTCAAGAAATATTAGTGTTACTAAATAATTATTGTTTTTTAGAACAATAGTTTCAAACTCAAACGGTGAAATGTGTGACTTCATGCTTAAGCTAAAATCCTGAGGGTTAATAGGATTAACACCTTACTATTGTCAGGAAAACAACGAGTGCAAACTTGGAAACGAGGAAGAATAGAACCTGAAAGTTAAGCGTGCTCAGGCTGGGGAGTGGGAGGATGGGTGACCGTCCGGGAAGTTAGATGATTTGGAATGATGAAGGGTGATTAGAGATTAAATTGAGCAGTGATGAGAGGGGTGATTAGAGATTAGAGGTTAAAATAAATCAGAAATTTGAAAATAAAAAAGTTTCAAAAAAATTCAAAAAAAAAATCAAAAAATTACCTTTAGTACCAAAAGTGGACCTTCAGGCAGCGGCCACGTGGAGGGCCTTTAGTCCCAGTTCTTGAACCGGGACTACTGCAGGCCCTTTTTCTACTAGTGTTAACCGTCATATTTCTGTTCTGGGCGCCTGGTGCTCATGTTTGCTGCCTTCCGGCACGCGAATGGCTCCTTCGCCCTTGGCCGGAACGCGCAGCTCATCGACGGCTACATGGCACAGCTGCAAGAAATGGAGGCGGTGCTGGTACCCCCTCTCATTGTGACGGGAGAGAAGAACGAGGACGTGGAAGAAACCCTCCAAGGGTATCGTGTCAAGCCTTCAGCGCTAATATCAAGCCGCCTTGTCACGCTGGACAAAGTCTGGTCATCAGACGACCATCGCCTGTCTCAGGAGCTCAAGGACCTTTGCCTCTCCTTTTCTCTTCAAATGCCTGCGCAGGCGGTTCGCTGGCTACCGGCTAGCCGAGGCCGGCTCTACCCGGGCCTTCCACTTCGTCTGCCATGGGCTACTCGGCGAGGAGGATGACCATGGGAGGATATTTCGGGTGATTGCCCACGAGCTCTCGTTTGCAAGCGATTTCTACTACTCCCCTCTCCCTGTGGCCTCTCTGGGTGCCTGGCCCGCAGCTCTCCACTTCGTCCTCTCCTTGCTCACTTGCATTCCACTTTCATTTTATCACTCTACCTCGTTCCACACCTTTTGATCGGGATTGCTGCTGGTCACGTACCAGTCGGTATTCATCTAATTCTTCTCACCGCAGTCGCTGCATCCCTCGAGATATGGGCATTGGTCAGCAGTGCGCGCTCTAATTGGACCAAGATAAGCATGGTTGCCCACTGCATCAACCGGCCTCGTTGGTCCAAGATGATCTCTTCCTGTTTGCTAAAATGCAAATGACCGAGGCATTGGAAGGATGTGATTGGGCAGAGCCGTTTACTCAAGCCTAGTCCTCCCAAGGACCATCTGTTCAAACAGATCTTCTTCCCAAGAAGGAACCAGCATGTCAAGGTCACATCAGATGTGAAAGCTGCGGTCCTCACATCCTTGAGGATCAGTGAGCGGCAGCTGAGCAACGGCATAGCCACGGTACAGCGTCGGTGCCCTCACCTTGCTTGGGCATGCCATGGAGGCGCCACCACTAATACTGATGCTATCCTCGTGTGGCACATTGCCACAAGCCTCTTTGAGTGTTCTCTTGTTGCTGCTCCGGCTCCAAAGCCAATCACAAACATGGCCGTTGCAAACAGCTTGTCATGTTATTGCGCATACCTCGTGGCAGAGGCTCCAGACCTGCTACCAGACAATGCCGCCTCAATGAGGCTCCGCTACCGGCAGGTGAAGGAATGTGTGGAAACATCCATGCGTAGTGCATCTTCAAGGTCGGGCATGGCCTTGTATTCCCACCTGCTTCAGTCTTTCGGTCATGACAACTCCCATGAGGTGCTGAAAAGGGGCTCAAGGCTT